>NW_027206346.1:1737500-2937500 GCF_024711535.1 Dipodomys merriami
TGCTCACCTTAACCGTAACCCTAAACCTAACCCTAAGAATAAGCTTAACCCTAATCCTCACCCTTCACCTAACCCTCACCATAACATTAACCCTCACCCTAACATTTACCCTCACCCTAACACTAAACCTACACATAACACAAACACTCACACTAACCCTAACCAACACGCTAACCCTTAACCTCACCCTAATCCTAACCCTAACCCTCATCCTAACCCTAACCCTCATCCTCACCATAAACTTCACACTAACCGAACACTAATCCTCAATCTAACCATCACTCTCATTCTAACCCTAACCCTAACCCTCACTCTAAACCTAACCCTCACCCTAAAACTCACCCTAACCCTAACTCTAACCCAAAGCCTCACACTCACCTTAACCCTAACCCTCACCCTAATCCTCACACTACCTTAACTCTACTCCTAAACCTCACCCCAACCCTAACCCTCATGCTCAACCTCTCCCTCAGCGAAACCCTAAGCCTAACCCTAACCCTAAACCTAAACCTGACCCTAACCCTAACCCTCATTCTCACCCTCTCCCTCAGCGAAACCCTAAGCCTAAACGGAACCCTAACCCTAACCCTCACACTAACAGTAAACCTTACCCTACTCCTAATCCAAACCCTAAGCCTAACCCTCACCCTCACCATAACACTCACCCTATCCCTAAATCTAACACTAACCCTCACCCTAAACCTCACCCTAACCGTCGCCCTCACCCTAACTCTAAACCCTAAACCTCACCCTCACCCTAACACTAACGCTAAACCTCACCCGAACCCTAACCCTCACCCTCACCCACAACTTCACCGCAACTCTAACACTAAACCTAACAATAACACTAAAACTCGACCAAACCCTAACCCTAAAAATAACCCTAACCCTAACCCTTATGCTCATCCTCTCCCTCAGGGAAACACTAAGCCTAACCCTAACTCTAAACCTAAACCTCATCCTAACCCTAACCGTAATAATAACCCTAACCCTAACCTTAAAGATACCCCAACCCTACCCCTAACACTAACACTAAACCTAACCCTAAACCTAACCATAACCCTCACCCTAACCCTAACATTACCCTAACACTAACCCTAATCCTCAACCTCACCCTAGCCCTCACCCTAACGCTAACCCTCATCCTCACCCTAAACCTCACCCTAACCCTAACACTAATACTCAATCTAACCCTCACCCTCACCTTAACCCTAACCCTTATCCTTACCATAACCCTCACCCTAGGCCTAACACTCATCTTTAAACTTGCGGTCACCCCCAACTTAACCCTCACCCTAATCCTAAGCCTCAACCTAACCCTCACCCTAACCCTAACTCTAACCCTCAACCTCACCCTAACCCTAACCCTAACTCTAACCTTAATCTTAACACTAAAAACCTCTCCCTAAACTTAACCCTAAACCTCACCCTCACCATAACCATAACCCTAACCCTAACCCTAACAATAACCCTAACCCTAACCCTAATCCTAACCCTCACAATCACCCTCACCTTAATCCTAACCCTAACCCTCACCCTAACCCTAACCCTCACCCTTCCGTAACCCTAACCCTCACCCTAACCATAATCCTGACCCTAACCCTCATCATAACCTCCCAATAAACCTAACCCTAACCCTCAACCTAACCCTAACCCTCTCCCTCACCATCACCCTCAGCCTAAACCTTAGCCTAACACTAAACCTAAACCTAACCTTCACCCTCACCCTAACTCTAAAACTAACCCTAACCCTAACCATCACCCTTACCCTCCCCCTAACCCTATATCTAACCCTAAACCTCACCCTCACCCTAACCCTAACCCTAACCCTAAACCCCACCCTAACCCTAAAGCTAACCCTCACCCCCACCCTTACCTTCACTGTAACTATAACCCTAACCCTAACAATAACACTAACCCTAACCGTAATCATCTCCCTAACCTTAATCCTTACACCCACACTCAAGCTCAGCCTAAACCTAAGCCTAAGCCTAACTCTCATCCTAACCCTCACACTCACATTCACCCTAACCCTAATCCTAAACCTAACCCTATCCCTAAACCTCAACCTAACCCTCACCCTCACCCTAAACCTAACACTAACCCTAGCCCTCAACCTTACCCTAATCCTCCCCCCTAAACCTAAATCTATCCCTAAACCTCACCCTACCCTAACCCTAACCCTAACCCTAAAATTAAACCTCACCTTAACCCTAATCCTCACCCTCACCTCAACCTCACTGTAACGCTAAACCTAACCCTAACAATAACACTATCCCTAACACTAACCCTAACCCAAACCCGAACCATAACCCTCACCCTCCGCCTCACCCTCACTGCAAATTTAACCATAACCATAACACTAACAATAACCCTAACCCTAACTCTAACCCTCACCCTAACCCTAACGCTAACCCTAACCCTCAAACTAACCCTCACCCTAACACTAATCCTAACTCTAACCTTAACCCTAACCCTAAACCTCAACCTAACCCTCACCCTAAACTATACCCTAACACTAACCCTAACCCTAACCCTAACCCTTGACCTAACGCTCCCACTAACCCTAAATATAACCCTGAAGCTAACCCTCACTCTAACCCAAATCCTAACCCTAACCCTCAACCTAACCCTAACCCTCAACCTAACCGTAACTCTAACCCTCACCCAAACTCTAACCCTAACCCTAAACCTCACCCAAACTCTAACCCTAAACCTCACCCTCACCCTAGTCCTCACCCTAACCCTAATCCTAACCTTAATCCTCATCCTAACCCTCACCCTAACCCTAACCATAACCCTCACCCTAATCCTAAGCCTAACCCTAATCCTCATCCTAACCCTAACCCTCACGCTCACCATAACCCTAACCCTAACATTCACCCTAACCATAAATTTAACCCAAACACTAACTATCACCCAAACCCTAACCCTAACCCTCACCCTCATCCACACCATCAGCCTAACCCTAAGCCTAAACCTAACCCTAACCCTCAAACTCACCCTAATCCTTACCCTAATCCTAATCCTAAAACTAAGCCTAACCCTCAACCTCACTCTAACCCTCACTGTAACCCTAACTCTAACACTAACCCTAACCCTAACGCTCCTCCTCAGCCTCACCCTAACCCTAAACCTAACACTAAACTTCACACTAACCCTAACCCTAACCTCACCCTAACCCTAAGTCTAACACTAACCCTAAAACTAAAAACCTCACCTTACCCCTAACCCTAACCCTCACCCTCACCCTCTCAGTAACCGTAACCCTAACCCTAAACCTCACAATAACCCTAACCCTAACCCTAATCCTAACCCTCACCCTGACCCTTAACCTAATCTTAACCCTAACCCTCACCCTAAACCTAACCCTCACCCTTACCGTAACCCTAACCCTCATCCTAACCCTCACCCTAAACCTAAAACTCACCCTAACACTAACCCTAAAACACACCCTCACACTATCCCTCACCCTAGCCCTCACCCTAACCCTAATCCTCACCCTAATCCTCATCCTAAACCTCACCCTAACCCTCACCCTAACCCTAACCCTCAACCTAACCCTCACACTCACCCTAAACTTAACCTGAACACTAACTCTCAACCTAACCTTAACCCTAACACTAACCCTAACCCTAACCCTTAACCTCAACTTAACCCTCCCCCTAACCCTAAATTTAACCCTAAAACTAACCCTCACCCTAACGCAAATCCTAACCCTAACCCTCAACCTAACCCTAACCCTCACCCTTACCGTAACCCTAACCCTCATCCTAATCCTCACCCTAAACCTAAACCTCACCCTAACACTAACCCTAACCCTCCCCCTCACCCTAGCCCTCACCCTAACCCTAAGCCTAACACTAATCCTCATGCTAAACCTCACCCTAACACTAACCCTAACCCAAACCCTAACTCAACCTAACCCTAAACCTCTTGCTCAATGTAACCATAACCCTCACCCTCACCCTCACCCTAAACTTAACCTGAACACTAACTCTCACCCTAACCCTCAACCTCACCCTCAGTGTAACCCTAAGACTAACACTAAACCTAACCCTAACCCTCACACTCACCCTAAACCTTAAACTAATAATATGCCTAACCCTAACATTAACCCTCACCGTCAGCCTCAACTTAACCCTAACCTTAACCGAAACCTCACCCACACCCCAAACCTAACCCTAACCCTAACCCTAAACCTCAGCCAAACCCTTACCGTAAACCACACCCTCACCATAGCCCTCACCCTAACCCTAATCCTAAACATAACCCTCACCCTAGTCCTCACCCTAACCCTAAACCTCAGTCTCAGCCTAAACCTAAGCCTAACCCTAAGCCTAACCTAACCTATCCCTAACCCTCACACTCACCCGCACACTCACCCTCACCATAAGTATAAACTTAAACATAACCCTAACCCTAAACCTCACCCTAACCGTAAACCTCACCCTAACCCTAACCCTCACCTTAAACCTCCCCCTAAACCTATATCTACCCCTAAACCTCACCCTCACCCTAACCCTAACCCTAACCCTAACCCAAACCCGACCCTAACCTTAACCCTAACCCTCACGCTCAACCTCAAGGTAACTCTAACCCTAACCCAAACAATAACACTAATCTTAACCCTAATCCTCACCCCCACCATCACCCTCAGCCTAACCCTAACACTAACCCTAACACTCACCGTAACCCTAACCATAACCCAAACCCTAACACTAACCCTAACCCTAAACCAAACCCTAAACCTAACCCTAATCCTCACCCTCACCCTCACTCTAACCCAAACCCAAACCCTAACCCTCCCCTATCCCTAAGCCTAACCCTAACACTAACCCTAATGCTCACACTCACTCACCCTAACCCAAATCCTAAACCTAACCATATCCCTAAGCTTAAAACTCAGCCTAACCCTCAACCTAGCCCTCACACTAAACCTAATCCTAACTCTCACCCTTATCTTAACCCTCACCCTCAGCCTAAACCTCACCTTTACTCTTAACATCAACCTCAACCTAACCCTCACCCTAAACCTAAACCTCATCTTATCACTCACCCTAACCATAAACCTAACCATTACCCTAATCCTAACCCTCACCCTCACCCTAGCCCTCACCCTAACCTTAACCCTAACACTAAACCTCACCCTAACACTAACCCTAACCATCCCCCTAACCCTAAATCTCACCCTAACACTAACCCTAAACCTCAACCTCACCCTATAAGTATCCCTAACCCTAAACCTCATACTCACCCTAAACCTCACAATAACCCTAACACTAATCCTCAATTTAAACCTCACCCTCACCCTAAACCTAACCCTAATCATCACCCTAACACTAACACTAACCCTTACCTTAATCCTCACCTTCAGCCTTAACCTCAACTTTACCATTACCATCACCCCCACCCTAACCCTCAGCCTGACCCAAACCCTGATTCTAACCCTAACTCTACCCCTAAACCTCACCCTCAACCTAACCCTATCCCTAACCCTCACCCTAACCTTAACCCTAACCATAACCCTAACCCTAATCCTCATCCCCACCCTCACCCTGAGCCTAACCGTAAGCCTAATCCTAACCCTAACCCTAACCCTCACACTCACCCTCACCCTAACCTTAACCCTAACACTAACCATAACCCTAACCCTAAACCTCAACCTAACCCTCCCCCTAACCGTAAATCTAACACTAAAACTAACGCCTCACCCTAACCCAAATCCTAACCCTAACCCTAAACCTAACCCAAACCCTCACCCTCACCGTAACTCTAACCCACATCCTAAACCTCACACAAACCCTAACCCTAATCCTAAACCTCATCCAAACACTAACCCTAACCCTCACCTTCACGCTAGCCCTCAACCTAACCCTAATCCTAACCCAAATCATCATCCAAAACCTCACTCTAACCCTAACCTTAACCCTCAGGCTGACCGTAACCATAACCCTAAAACTCACCCTAACCCGTAACGTAACACAAACCCTAACACTAACCCTAACCCTAACCCTAAACCTCACCCTAACCCTAACCCTAAACCTCAACCTCATGCTAGCCCTCACACTAATCCTAATCCTAACACTAACCGTCATCCTAACCCTCACCCTAACACTAACCCTAACACTCACCATCACCCTCACCCTAACTCTAAACCTAACCCTAACCCTCAACCTAACCTTGAACCACACCCTCACTGTAACCCTTACCCTATCCCTCACGTTAACCCTAAACTTAACCCGAACCCTAGCTCTCACCCTAACCCTAACCCTAACCCTCACGCTAAACCTAACCCTCACCCTCACCCTCACGCTCAGCCTAACCCTAAACCTAAGCCTAACCCTAACCCTCACACTAACCCTAACAATAACCATAATCCTAACCCTCACCCAAACCCTAACCCTAACCATAAACCTCACGCAAACACTAACCCTAAACCTCCCCCTCACCCTAGCCCTCAACCTAACCCTAAGCCTAACCCTAACCCTAACCCTCACACTCACCCTAACACTAACCCTAATCCTAACCCTAACCCTAACCTAACCCTCACCCTCACCCTAACACTCACCTTAAGCCCAAACCTAAAATTAATCCTAACCCTAACCCTAACCCTAAACCTCACCCTAGCCCTTAAACTAACCCTAATCCTAAAACTAACCCTCATCCTAACTCTCCCCCTAAACCTAACCATAACCATAACACTAACCCTAATCCTCACCGCCACCCTCACCCTCAGCCTATCCTTAAGCCTAAGCCTAACCCTAACCCTCACCCTCACCCTCATCTTAAACTTAACCCTAACCCTAACCCTGACCCTAAACCTCAACCTACCCTCACCCTAACCTTAAAATGAACACTAACCGTAACATTAACCCTCCACCTAACCCTAAATCTAACCCGAAACCTCATCGTCGTCCTAACCCTAATCCTAGACCTAACCCTAATCCTCACCCTAAACCTAACCCTATACCTCACCCTCACACTCACCCTCACCATAACTCTAACACTAACCGTAACAATAACACTAATCCTAAACCTAAACCTAACCTTAACCCTAACCCTAATCCTAACACTCACCCTCACTCCAAATCTAATCCTAACCCTAACCCTCAACCTAACCCTAACCCTCACCCTCACTGTAAACCTAACCCTCATCCTAACCCTCACCCTAACCCTTACCCTAATCCTAAACCTTACCCTAACACTAACCCTAATCCTCACCCTCACCCAAGCCCTCACCCTAACCCTAATCCTAACCCTAATCCTAACCCTAACCCTGACCCTAACCCTCACCCTCAGCTTCACCCTCAGCCTAAACCTAAGACTAAGCATAACCCTAACCGTACCCGTCACACTCACCCTAACCCTTACCCTAATCATAAACCTAAACCTCAGCCTAACCCTCACACTCACCCTAACCCTAACTCTGACACTAACCTTAACCCTAAACCTCAACCTCAGCCTCACCCTAACCATAACCCTAACACTAACCCTAACCCTAAACGTCACCCTAACAGTCCCCCTAACCCTACCTCTAACCCCAAACCTCACCCTCACCCTAAACCTAACCCTAACCCTAACCCTAAACCTCACCCTAACCCTAACCCTCAACGAAACCCTAACCGTCACACTCTCCAGAACCCTCATCCTCACTCTAACACCCACCCTCACCCTAAACATAAGCCTAACCCTAACCCTCACCATAACCGTAAACCTAACCCTCACACTGAGTAACCCTAACCCTCACCCTCACCCCAACCCTCACCCTTACCTTATCCTCACCCTAACCCTAACCCTCACAATAACTCTAAACTTAACTCTAACCCTACCCCTCACCCTACCCCTCACCCTAACTATAACCCTAACCCTAACACTCACCCTCACCCTAATCCTAACCCTTAACCTCACCCTCACCCTAACCCTCAGCATTACCTTAAGCCTCAGCATTACCCTAACCTTAACCCTAACCCATACCCTAACCCTAACGGTCACCCTCACCCTAACCCTCACCCTCATTCTGCACATCACCCAAAACCTAACCCTCACACTAACCCTAACACTCACCCTAACACTCACCCTAACCCTAACATCCAACCTAACACTAACCCTCAACCTAAACCTTACGCTAACCCTCACCCTAACCCTAACTCTCACCCTAAGCCTTACTGTCACTCTAACCCTAACCCTCACACTATCCCTAATCCTCACCCTAACCCTAACACTACCCCTCACCCTAAACCTCACCCTAACCATAACCCCAAACCTAACCCTCACCCTTACCGTCACCCTCACCGTCACCCTAACCCTCACCCTTACCCTCACCCTAAACCTAACTCTAACCCTAACCCTTACCCTCAGCCTAACCCTCAACCTGAACCTTCACCTCACCCTCACGCTAACCCTAAACCTCACCCTAACCCTAACCCTAACCCTAAACCTCACCCTAGCCCTCACCTTAACCATAATTCTAACCCTAACCCTTAACATAACCCTAACAAGCATCCTCACCCTAAACCTCACATTAACCCTAACCCTAATCCTCAATCTAACCCTCACCCTAACCCTAACTCGAATCCTTACCCTAACCCTCACTCTAACCCTAACACTCACCCTTATCTTAACCCTCACCCTCAGCAAAACCCTCACCTTTACCCTTACCATCACCCTCACCCTAACCCTAACCCGAATCCTTACCCTAACCCTCACTCTAACCCTAACACTCAACCTTATCTTAACCCTCACCCTCAGCCTAACCCTCACCTTTACCCTTACCATCACCCTCACCCTAACCCTAACCCTAACCCTCACCCTCACCCTCATGCTCAGCGTAACACTAACCCTATCACTATTCCTAACCCTAAAATTCACCCTCACCCTATCCATCAGCCTAATTCTTACCCTCACATTAATCCTAAACCTAACCCCAACCCTAACTCTCACACTAACCCTAACCCTAACCCTAACCCTCACCCTTAACCTAAACCTCACCCTAAACCTTAACCTCATCCTCACCCTAAACCTCACACTAAACCTAACCCTCACCCTAACTCTAACCCTAACCATCACCCTCACCATTACCGTCACACTAACACTAACCCTAACCCTCACCCTAACCCTAAAACTCACCCTAACCCTAAACCTCACCCTCAAGCTCACCTTAACCCTAAACCTAATCCTCACCCTAACCTTCACTCCAACCCTAATGCTAATTCTAACACTCACCCTAACCCTAACGCTATCACTTACCCACATGATAAACCTAAACCTAACCCTAACCCTCACCCTCAACGTAACCCTCAACCTAACCCTAACCCTAACCCTAACACTAACCCTAACTTTAACACTAACACTAACCCCCACCCTAACACTAATCCTTACCCTAACACTAACCCTAACCCTCACCTAACCCTCAGCCTAACCCTAACCCTAACCCTGACACTCACCCTAACCCTAACCCTCACCCTAACCCTAACCTTCACCTTAAACCTTATGCTCACCCTAACACTAAGCCTAACCCTAACACCAACCTTCCCACTAACCCTAACCTTCAGCCTAAGCCTAACCCTCACCCTAAACCTAACCCTAACCCTAAACCTCACTCTCACCTTAGCCCTCACACTAACCCTATTGCTAACCCTAACCCTCACCCTAACACTCACCATCACCCTTACCGTAACCCTCACCCTCATCAAAAACCTCACCCTTACTTTTACATTACCCTCACCCTAACCCTCACCTTAGCCCTAACCCTAACCCTAACCTTCACAATAACCCTAACCCTCACTCAAACTTTAACCCTAACACTCACCTTAAACCTCAACCTAACCCTAACCCTAAACCTAAACCTAAACCTAAACCTCACCCTAACCCTAACCCTCACCCTCAACGTAACCATAAACCTAACCATAACCCTAAAAATAACACTAACCCTAACCTTTATCCTAAACCTCACCCTCACCGTCACCCTAACCCTAACCCTAACCCTCAACCTAAACCTAACCCTCACCCTCACCGTAAACTTAAACCTATCACTAACACTTACCCTCACCCTAACACTAACCCTAACCCTAACCCTCACACTCACCCTAACCCTCAAGCTAAACCTTACCCTCACCCTAACCTTCATCCTAACTCTCACCCTATTCCCAACCCTAACGCTCAAACTAACCCAAAACCTCACCCTCAACCTCACCCTCAGCCTAACCCTAACCCTAACCCTAACCCTAACCCTAACCCTACCCCTCATCCTAACTCTCAACCTAACCCTAAACCTAAACCTGATACTAACCCTAACCCTAACTCTAACCCTCACCTGCACCCTAACACTCACTTTCACCCTTAAACTTACATTAAACCTAACCCTCACCCACACCCTAACCCTCAGTCTCACCCTCACCCTCACCCTCAGCCTAACCCTAAGCGTAACTTTAACCCTATCCCTAACCCTCACACTCACCCTCACCCTAACCCTAACCCTAAGCCTTACCGTCACCCTCAACCTCACCTTAACCCTCAACCTAACCCTAACTCTCACCCTAACCCTGACCCTCACATTAACCCTAACCCTCACCCTAACCCTAACCCTCAACCAAACCCTTACCTTCACCCTAATACTAAGCCTAACCCTAACTTGAACCCTCACAGTAACCCTAAACCTCACCCTAACCCTAACCCTCACAGTAACCCTAAACCTCACCCTAAGCATAATCCTACCCCTCACCTTACCCCTCACTCTAACCCTAACCCCAACCCTAAACCTCGCACTCACCGTCACCCTAACACTCACCTTAACCCTAACCCTCACTGAAACCCTAACCCTCACACTCTCCAGAACCCTCATCCTCAAATACTCACCCTCACCCAAAACATAACCCTAACACTAACCCTCATCATAACCGTAACCCTAACCCTCACATTGCGTAACCCTAACCCTCACCCTCACCCCAACCCTCACCCTTAACTTATCCTCACCCTAACCCTAACCCTCACACTAACTCTAACCTTAACTCTAAACCTACCCCTCATCCTACTTCTCACCCTAACTAGAAGCCTAAAACTACCCCTAACCCTCACACTAATCCTAACCCTTAACTTCACCCTCACCCTAACCCTCAGCATTACCTTAACCCTAACCCTAAGTTTAACCCTCACCCATACCCTAACCCTTACTCTCACCCTCACCCTAGCCCTTACCCTCATTCTACACATCACCCTAAGCCTAACCCTCACCCTAACCCTAATCCTATCACTCACCCTAACCCTAACACTCACCCTAAACCTCACCCTAACCCTAACCTCCAACCTAACACTAACCCTCAACCTAACCCTAATGCTAACCCTCAACCTAACCCTAACCCTCACCCTAAGCCTTACTGTCACTCTAACCCTAACCCTCACACTATCCCTAATCCTCACCCTAACCCTAACACTACTCCTCACCCTAACCCTCACCCTAACCCTAACCCCAAACCTAAACCTCACCCTTACCGTGACCCTCACCGTCACCCTAACCTTCACCCTTACCCTCACCTTAAACCTAACTCAAACCCTAACCCTTACCCTCAGCCTAACCCTCAACCTGAACCTTAACCTCACCCTCACCCTAACCCTAAACCTCACCTTAACCCTAACTTTAACTCTAAACCTCACCCTAGCCCTCACCCTAACCATAAGTCTAACCCTAACCTTCAACCTAACCCTAACCCTCATCCTCACCCTAAACCTCACATTAACCCTAACCCTAATCCTCAATCTAACCCTCACCCTAACCCTAACCCGAACCCTTACCCTAACCCTCACTCTAAGCCTAACACTCACCCTTAACTTAACCCTCAGCCTCAGCCTATCCTAAACCTCAACTTTACATTTACCATCATCCTCACCCTCACCCTAACCCTCACACTAACCCTAACCCTTACCATAGCCCTCACCCTAACCCTAACCCTAACCCTCACCCTCACCCTAACCCTCACCTTAACCCTTAACCTAACCCTCACCCTAATCCTAACCCTCAACCTTAGGGGAACACTCACATTCAGCCTAACCTTCACCTTTACTCTTACCATCACTCTCACTCTAACCCTCACCCTAACCCTAACTGTCATCCTAACGCTCACCCTAACCCTAACCCTATTCATCCACCTAACACTAACACTCACACTCACCCTCACCCTCAGCCTAACCCTAAGCCTAAGCCTCACCCTAACCCTAATCCTCACCCTCACCCTAGCTATCAACCTAAACCTAATCCTAACCCTAACCCTCATCCTAACCCTCACCCTAACCCAAACGCTAAACATCACCCAAAACCTATTCCTCACCTCCAACCTAACCCTCAGACTAACCCTAACCCTAACCCTCAACCTAACCCTAACCCTCACCCATACAGTAAACCTAACCCTAAACCTCACCCTAACCCTAAACCTAACCCAAACCCTAAACCTCACACTAAACCTAATCCTAACTTTATCCCTCACCCTAGCCCTCAACCTAACCCGAATCCTAACCCTATACCTCATCCTAACCCTCACCCTAAATCTAACCCTCACCCTAACCCTAACCCTCACCCTTACCCTCAGCCTAACCCTAAGCCTAAGCCTAAGCCTAACCCTAAACCTCACCCTCACCCACACCCTAACCATAATCCAAAATGTAACCCTATCCATAACCCTAACCCTCACCGTAAACCTCACCCCAACCCTAACTCTAAACCTAAACCTCACCCACACCCTAACCCTAAACCTCACCCTCACCCTCAGCTGAAACCTAACTCTAACCCTAACCATAACACTCACCCTAACCATAACCCTCACCCTTACGGTAACCCTGAAACTTAGACTAACTCTAACCTTTAACCTTACCGACACCCTCAACCTAACACTCACCCTAACCCTAAACTTAACCTGAAACCTAACTCTCAAACTAACCCTAACCCTAACATTCACCATAACCCTAACCCTCACGCTCACCCTCTCCCTAACCCTATTCCTAAACCTCACCCTCACCCCAGCCCTCACCCTAAACCTAATCCAAAACCTAACCCTCACCCTAACCCTAAACCTAACACACACCCTCCCCATAACCCTATTCCTAAAACTCACCCTCACCCCAGCCCTCATCCTAACCCTAATCCAAAACCTAACCCTCACCCTAACCCTAAACCTAACACACACCCTCATCCTAACCTTCACCCTAACCCTAACCCTAACCCTAACCCTCACTGTAAACCTCACCCTAACCCTATCTCTAACCCTAAACCTCAAACTCACACTGATCCTAACCGTAACCCTAACCCTAAGCCTCACCCTAACACTAACTATAAACCTCACCCTCACCCTAGCCCTCACCCTAACCCTAATCCTAAACTTAACCATCATCCTAACCCTCACCCTAACCCTAACCCTAACCCTAACACTAATCCTCACCCTCAACATAACCCTCAGCCTAACCCTAAGCCTAACCCTAAACCTAACCCTAACCCACACACTCACCATCACCCTAACCCTAATCCTAATCATAATCCTAACCCTAAACCTCAACCTATCCCTAAACCTAAAACTAACCCTAACCCTAACCCTCATCCTAAACCTCACCTGAACCCTAACTCTAAAACTAAACCTCACCCTCACCGTAACCCTAACTCTAACCCTAAACCTAACCCTAAACCTCACCCTAACCCTAACCCTCACCCTCACCCTTAGCATAACCCTAAAACCTCACCCTAAACATAACCCTCACCCTAACCCTAACCCTCACCCTAACACTTACCCTCACACTAACACTAAACCTCCCACTAACTCTAACCCTCACCATAAACGTAAACCTCACCCGAAACCTAGCCCTAAACCTAACGCTCACCATAACCCTCATTCTAATCCTAACCCTAACCCTAACCCTAATCCTCATCCTCACCCTACACCTCATCCTCACCCTACACCTCACACTAACCCTAACCCTATCCCTAAACTTAACCCTCACCCTCACCCTAAATCTCAGCCTAACCCTAAGCCTAACCCTAAACCTAACCCTAATCTTAACCCTCAAACTCACCTTCTCCCTAACCCTAATCCTAAACCTAACTCTAACCCTAACACACACCCTAACACTAACCCTCACCCTAAACCTAACACTAACACTAATCCGAACCCTCACCCTAACCCTCACCCTAACCCTATCTCTAAACCTAAACCTCAAACTCACCCTGACCCTATCCCTAACCCTAACCCTAAACCTCACCTTAACCCGAACCCTAAATCTCAAACTCACCCTAGCCCTCACCCTAACCCTAAACCTAAACCTAACCCTCATCCTAACCCTCAAACTAAACCTAACGCTAATCCTCATTCTAACAATAACCCTCACCCTCAACCTAACCCTCAGCCTAACCTTAAGCCTAACCCTAAACCTAACCCTAACCCACACACTCACCCTCACCCTAACCACAAAACTAAAATTAACCCTAACCCTAACCCTCATCCTAACCCTCACCCTAACCCTAACTCTAACCCTAAACCTCACCTTCAAACTAAACATAATTTAAACCCTAAACCTAAACCTAAACCTCACACTAACCCTAACCGTCACCCTCACCCTCACCCTCACTGTAACCCTAACCCTAAACCTAACAAAAACCCTAAACATAAACCTCACCCTAAACCTAACCCTCACCCTAACAATTACCCTCACCCTTACCCTAACCCTAACTCTAATCCTAACCCTAACAGTAACCCTAACCCTAAACCTCACCCTAACCCTAAACCTCACCCTCACCGTAGCCCTCACCCAAACCCTAATTCTAACCCTAACCCTCACCCTAATACTAAACCTCATCCTCACCCTAAACCTCACACTTACCCTAAACCTAATCCTCAATCTAACCTTCACACTCACCCTAACCCTCACCCTAACCCTTATCGTAACCCTCATCCTAATCCTAACCCTCAACATTAGAGGAACACTCAACCTCAGCCTAACCCTCACCTTTACTCTTACCATCACGCTCACCCTAACCCTCACACTAACCATAACCCTCATGCTAACACTCTCCTTAACCCTAACCCTATCCATCAACCTAACACTAACCCTCAACCTCACCCTCACCCTCAGCATAACCCTAAGCCTAAACCTCACCCTAACCCTAATCCTCACCCTCACCCTAGCCCTCACCCTAAACCTAATCCTAACCCTAACTCTCACCCTAACCCTCACCCTAACCCAAACGCTAACCATCACCCAAAACCTATTCCTCACCCCCAACCTAACCCTCAGCCTAACCCTAACCCTATCCCTCAACCTAACCCAAACCCTCACCCATACAGTAATCCTAACCCGAACCCTCACCATAACCCTAAACCTAACCCAAACCCTAAACCTCACACTAAACCTAACCCTAAAATTAACCCTCACCCTAGCCCTCAACCTATCCCGAATCCTAACCCTATACCTTATCCTAAACCTCACCCTAAGCCTAACCCTAACCCTCACCCTAAACCTAACCCTCACCCTCACCCTCAGCCTAACTCTAAGCCTAAGCCTAACCCTAACCTAAACCTCACCCTCACCCACACCCTAACCATAATCCTAAATGTAACCCTATCCCTAACCCTAACCATCACCCTAACCTTAACCCTAACCCAACCCTAACACTAATCCTAACTCTAACCCGCACACTAACCCTCACCCTAACCATAACTCTAACCTTAAACCTCACCCTAACCCTAAGCCTAATCCTCACCCTCAACCTCAGGTGAAACCTAACTCTAACCCTAACCATAACCCTCACCCTAACCCTAACCCTCATCCTTACCATAACCCTGACCATCAGACTTACCCTCACCGTTAACCTTACCGACACCTTCAACCTAACACACAGCCTAACCCTAAACTTAACCAAAAACCTAACTCTCACCCTAACCCTAACCCTAACACTCACCCTAAACCTAACCCTCATCCTCATCCTCAACTTCACCCTAACCCTCACACTCACCCTCTCCCTAAACCGAATCCTAAACCTCACCCTCACCCCAGCCCTCACCCTAACCCTAATCCTAAACCAAACCCTCACCCCAACCCTAACACTAACACACACCCTCACACTAACCTTCACCCAAAACCTAACCCTAAACCTAACCCTAACCCTAACCCTCACCGTAACCCTCACCCTAACCCTATCTCTAACCCTAAACCTCAAACTCACACTGATCCTAAACTTAACCCTAACCCTAAACCTCACCGTAACACTAAACCTAAACATCACCCTAACCCTATCCCTCACCCTAAACCTAACCTTAAACCTCACCCTCATCCTCTCACCCTAACCCTAACCCTAACCCACACCCTAATCCTAACCCTCACCGTTTGGGGAACACTCACCCTCAGCCTAACCCTCACGTTTACTCTTACCGTCATGCTCACCCTAATCCTCATCCTAAACGTAACCCTCATCCTAACACTCACCCTAACCCTAACCCAGTCCATCACCCTAAACCTCACCCTCACCCTCACCCTCAGCCTAACCCGAAGCCTAAGCCTAAGCCTAACCCTAACCCTCACCCTCACTGTAGCCCTCACCCTAAACCTAATCCTAAACCTAACCCTCATCCTAACCCTCACCCTAACCCTAAAACTAAACATTACCCAAAACCTACTCCTCACTCCCAACCTCACCCTCAGCCTAACCCTAAGCCTAATCCTAACCTTAACAGTAAACCTCACCCTCAGCCTCACCCTCAACTCAAACTTAACCCAAACCAAAACACTAACAATAACCAGAATTTTAACCCTAGGCCTAACCCTAATCCTCACGCCCACCCTCACCCTCAGCCTAACCCTAAGCCTAACCTAGGCCTAACCCTAACCCTCACCGTAACCCTAACCCTAACCCTAATCCTAAAACTAATCCTAATAAACAGCCACATCCTCACCCTAACCCAAACCCTAGCCCTAACCCTCACCCTCACCCTAAGCCTAAGCCTATGCCTAACCCTAACCCTAACTCTCACACTCACACTCACCCTAACGCTCATCCTAAACCTAACCCTATCACTATTCCTATCCCTGACCCTAACCCTCACCCTAGCCCTCACCGGTACCCTAATCCTAACCCTAAACATCATCCTAACCCTAACCCTAACTCTAACCCAAACCCTAAACCTAAACCTCATCCTAGGCCCAACCCTAACCCTCACCCTTACCTTCACTGTAACCATAACCCTAACCCTAACCCTAACACTCACCCTAACCCTAACACTCACCCTAACCCTCACATTAACCCTAACCATCACCCTAAACTTAAACCTCAACCTAACACTAAACCTAACCCTCACCCTCACCCTAGCCCTCACCCTAACCCTCAGCCTCATCCTCACCCTAAACCTCACACTAACCCTAACACTAATCCTCAATCTAACCCACACCCTCACCGTAACCCTTACCCTAATCCTCACCCTAAACCTAACCCTCTCCCTTACCGTAACCCTTACTCTTGGCCTAACGCTCACCTTTACCCTTACAGTCAACCCCACCCTAAACTTCACCCTAACCCTCATCCTCATCCTAAACCCCGACCCTAAACATAACTCTACCCCTAAACCTCACCCTCACATTAACCCTAATTCTAACCAAAACCCTAACACTAAAGCTCACCCTAACCCTAACCCTCACACTCACCCTCACAGTAACCGTAACCCTAACCCTAACCCTAAAAATAACCCTCACTCTAACCCTGACTCTCAACCTACTACTTACCCTCACCCTAACACTAATCCTAACCTTAACACTAACCCTCACACTAACCCTAACCCTCACCCTAATTCTAAACCTCACCCTAAACCTAACCCTCAACCTAGCCCTCACACTAACCCTAATTCTAACCCTCACCATCACCCTATCCCTAATCCTCATCCACACCCTAAACCTCACACTAACACTAACCCTAATCCTCAATCTAACCCTCACACTAACCATAAACCGAACCCTTACCCTAACCCTCACCGTAACCCTAAACCTCACCCTTATCTTAACCCTCACCCTCAGCATAACCCTAATCCTCATCCACACCCTAAACCTCACACTAACCCTAACCCTAATCCTCAATCTAACGCTCACCCTAACCATTACCCGAACCCTTACCCTAAACCTCACCCTAACCGTAACCCAAAACCTAACCCTAAATCTAACCTAACCCTAAACCTAAACTTCGTCCCAAACCTAACCCTAACTTCACCCTCACCCGCACCGTAACCGTATCCCTATCCCTAACAATAACCATAACCCTAACCCTCACCCTAACCATAAGGCTCACCGTAAACCAAAATCTCACCCTAACACTTACCCTCACCCCAACACTAACCCTAACCCTAACACTAACCCTCACACTAATCCTAACCCTAACCCTAAAGCTAAACCTCAACCTAATGCTCACCCTCACCCTAAACCTAACAATAACACTAATCCTAACCCTAATCATCAACCTAACCCCAATCCTCACCACAATCTTCACCCTCAGCCTAACTTGAAATCTAAGCCTAACCCTCCCCCTAACCCTCACACTCAGCCTCACCCAAAACCTAACCCTAAACCTAACAATATCCCTAAACCTCAACCTAACCCTCACCCTCACCCTGACCTTAAAACTAACCCTAACACTAAACCTCACCCTCACCCTCACTGTAACCATATCCCTAACGCTAACAATAACCATAACCCTAACCCTCACCCTAACTATAACCCTCACCGTAACCCAAAACCTCACCCTAACACTTACCCTCACCCTAACACTAACCCTAACCATAAAAGTAACAATCAAACTAAAAGTAACCCTAACTCTAACCCTAAAACTCCCCCATACCCTAACCCTAACCCTATCCCTAACTCTAAACCTCACCCTAACCCTAACCCTCACTCTCACGCTCAACCTAACCGTAATGCTAACCCTAACCTTAACAATAACACTAACCCTAAACCTAACCCTAACCATAACCCTCACCCTCAGCCTCACCCTCTCGGCAAACTTAACCCTAACCATAGCACTAACGATAACCCTAAAACTAAACCTAACCCTAATCCTCACCCCCACCATCACCCTCAGCCTAACCCTAAGCCTAACCCTAACCCTAAACCTAACCCTCATTGTAACCCTAACCCTAACCTTAACCCTAACCCTTAACTTAACCCTAAACCTAACCCTAACTCTAACCCTAAACCTCACCCTAATCCTCAGCCTCACCCTCACCCTACCCCAAACCCTAACCCTAATCCTCACCCTAACCCTAAGCCTAAACCTAACGCTAACCCTAACCCTCACACTCACCCTCACCCTAAACCTAATCCTAAACCTATCCCTATCACTAATCTTAAACCTAACCCTAACCCTCACCCTACACTCACCTTAAACCTAACCCTAACCCTCAACCTCACCCTAGCCCTCACCATAACCCTAATTCTAACCCTCACCCTCACCCTAACACTAACCCTCATCCTCACCGTAAACCTCACAATAACCCTAAACCGAATCCTCAATCTAACCCTCACCCTAACCCTAACTCTAAACCTTATCCTAACTCTAAACTTAACACTAACCCTCACCTTTATCTTAAACCTCACCCTCAGCCTAAACCTCACCTTTACCCTTACCATCATAATCAAACTAACCCTCAACCTAACACTAAATCTCATCCTAACCTTCACCCAAACCGTAAAACTACTGAGGACCCTAACCCTAATCCTAACTCTCAACCTCATGCTCAGCCTAACCCTAAGCCTAAGCCTTACCCTAACCCTCACCCTCACCCTAGCCATGAGCTGAACCCTAATCCGAAATCTAACACTAATCCTAACCCTAAACCTTAACCTAACCCTCACTGGAACATTAACCCTAACACTAACCCTAACCCTAAACCTCGACCTAACCCTAGCCCTAACTCTAATTCTAAACCAAAACCTCACCCTCACCCTAACCCTAATCCTAACCCTAACCATAAACCCACCCTAACCCTCACCATCACCCTCACCAGCACCATAAATCTAACCCTAACCGTAACAATAACACTAATCCTAACCCTAAACCTAACCCTAACTCTAAGCCTAACACTAATCTTAACACTCACTCTGACCCTAACCCTAATGCTAACCCTAATCCTCATCCTAACCCTCACCTTAACCCTATCCCTCACATTAACCCTAACCCTAACATTAACCCTAACCCTAACCCTCACCCTTAGCCTCACCCTAACCCTAACACTAACCATAAACCTCGCCCTCACCCTCACCCTAAACCTGACCCTAATCCTAACTCTAAATCTAACTCTAAACCTCACTCACAACCTAGCCCTCACCCTAACCCTTATGCTAACCATAACCCTCATCCTAACCCTCCCACTAACTCTAACCCTCATGCTCAACCTAACCCTAACCCTCTCCCTCAACCTCACCCTCAGCCTAACCCTAAGCCTAAACCTAAACCTCATCCTAACCCTTACACTCACCCTCACCCTAACCCTATTCCTAACCCTATCCCTAACCCTAACCCTCTACCTAACACAAAACCTAAACCTAACCCTAAAACTATCCCTAACCCTAAACCTCAACCTAAACCTCACCCTAACCCTAAGTCTAACCCCAAACATCACACTCAACCTAAACCTAACTCTAACCCTAACCCAAACCCTAAACCTCACACTTAACCTAAACCTAACCCTCACCCTAACCCTCACAGCAACCCAAACACTAAACCTAACCCTAATAGTAACCCTAACCCTAATCCTAACCCTCACCCTAACCATAAACCTCACCCTAACACAAACCCTCACCCTAACCCTAACACTAACCCTAACCCTAACACTAACCATCACACTAATCCTAACCCTAACCATAACCCTAAACTTCAACCTAATCCTCACCCTCACTCTAACCCTAACACTGACCCTCCCCCTAACCCTCCCCCTAACCTTCCCTCTAAACCTATATCTAACCCTAAAACTCACCCTCAAACTAACCCTAACCCTAACCTTAACCCTAACCCTAAACGCCAATCTAACCCTAATCTTAACCCTCACCCTCACCCTCAGCTTAACTCTAACCCTAACACTAACAATAACAATAACCCTAACCCAAACCCTAAACCTAACCCTAATCCTCAGCCTTACCTTCACCGTAACCCTAACACTAACTTTAACGGTCCCGCTAACCCTAAGCCTAACCTAACCCTAACCCTAACCCTCACACTCACCCTCACCCTAACACTAATCCTAAACCTAACACTATCCCTAACCCTAACCCTCACCCTAAGCCTCACCCTAGCCTTCACCCTAACCCTAATCCTAACCCTAAACTTCATGGTAACCCTCACCCTAACCATAACCCTAAGCCTCACCCTAACCCTAACCCTAACCCTAACCTTCATGCTCGTCCTAAGCCTAAGCCTAAGCCTAAGCCTAACCCGAACCCTAACCCTCATCCTAACCCTAACCCTAACACTAACCGTAAACCTCACTCTCACCCTAACCCTAACTCTAACCCTAACCGTAAACCAAAATTTCATCCTAACCCTACCCTAGCCCTCTCCTTCACCCTCACCGTAACTGTAACCCTAATCCTAACCCTAATAATAACCCTAACCCTAACTCTCACCATTTCCATAAGCCTCACCATAACACTAACCCCCGCCCTAACACTAATCCTCACCCTAACACTAAACCTAAACCTAACTCAAACACTCACACTAAACCAAACCATCACCCTAACCCTAAACCTCACTTTAATCCTAACCCTAACCCTCACCCTAACCCTAACCCTCATCCTCACCCTAAACATCACACTAACTGAACACTAATCCTCAATCTAACCATCACACTCACCCTAAACCTAACCGTAACCCTCACTATAAACCTAATCCTCACTCTCAAACTCACCCTAACCCTAACTCTACCCCTAAACCTCACCCTCACCCTAACCCTAACCCTCACTCTACCCTAACTCTACTCCTAAACCTCAACCTAACTCTAACCCTCATGTTCACCCTCTCCCTCAGCGAAAACCTAAGCTTAACCCTAAGTCTAACACTAAACCTGACCCTAACCCTAACCCTCATGATCACCCTCTCCCTCAGCGAAACCCTAAGCCTAACTCGAACCCTAACCCTAACCCTCACACTAACTCTAACCCTTACCCTATTCCTAATCCTAACCCTAAGCCTACCCTCACCCTCACCCTAACACTCAACTTATCCCTAACTCTAACACTAACCCTCACCCTAACCCTCACCCTAACCAACCCCCTAACCCTAACTCTAACCCTAAACCTCAACAACACCCTAACCCTAACCCTAAACCTCACCCTAAACCTCACGCTAACCCTAAACCTCACCCTCACCCTCAACCTAACCCTATCCCTAAATCTAACCCTCACCCTAACACTCACCCTAACCCTAAACCTAACCCTAACCCTAACCCTAACCGTAACCCTAACTCTAACACTAAACCTAACAATAACACTAACCCTCAACCTACCCCTAATCCTAACCCTAAACCTAACACTAACCCTAACGCTAATCCTCGACCTAAACCTCCCCCTAATCCTAAACCTAACTCTAAACCTCACCCTCAACCTAACCCTAACCCTAACACGAACCATAACCCTAACCCTCGATGTAACACTCCCCTTATCCCTAACCCTAACCCTAAACCTGACCCTCACACTAACCCTAACCCTAACCCTCACCCTAAGCCTAACCCTAACCCTCACCCTAACCCTAACCCTAATCCCAACCCTAACGCTAAATCTCACCCTAACACTAACCCTAACCCTCAACCTCACCGTAACTCTAACCCTAACCCTAAGAGTAACACTAATCCTAACCCTAACAATAACACTAATCCTAACCCTAAACTTAAACTTAATCCGAAACATAACAGTAAAACTAACCCTAAACCTAAACCTAAACCTAAACCTCAACCTAACCCTATTCCTCAGCCTCACCCTCACTCTAACCAAACCCTAACCTTAACCTTCACCCTAACCCTAAGCGTAACCCTAACGCTAATCCTAACCCTCATATTCACCCTCACCCTAACCCTAATCCTAAACCTAACCCTATCCCTAACCCGAACCTTCACCCTAACCCTCAACCTTGCCCTCACCCTAACACTAATCCTAACCCTAAACTTCATCCTAACCCTCACCCTAACCCTAACCTTAACCCTCACCCTAACACTAACCTGAACACTCACCCATATACTGTGCCTAAGCCTAAACCAAAGCCTAACCCTAACCCAAAACCTCACCATAACCCTTACCCTAATACTAACCCTAACTCTAACCCTAAACCTCCCCCTTACCCTAAGCCTAATTTTAATCCTAACCCTAAATCTAAAACTCATCCTAACCCTAACCCTAACAATAACCCTAACCCTAACACTAAAAACCTTAGCCTAACCCTAACCCTAACCCTCACCCTCACCCTCTCAGTAACCATAACCCTAACCCTACCTGTAACAATAACCCTAACCCTAACCCTAATTCTAACCCTCACCCTCACCCTAAACCTAATCCTAACCGTAACCCTCACCCTAACCCTAACCCTCACCCTTATCGTAACACTAACCCTCATCTTAACCCTCATCCTAACCCTAAAATTCACCCTAACACTAACTCTAACCCTCACCCTCACCATAGCCCTCACCTTAACCCTAATCCTAATCCTAATCCTCATCCTAAACCTCACCCTAACCCTAACCCTAAACCTCACCCTGACCCTAACCCTAACCCTAACCTTCAACCTAACCCTAAGCCTCAAGCAAAACTTAACCGTAATCCTAACCCTCACCCTAACCCTAAACATAAACTGAACACTAACACTCAACCTAACCCTAACCTTAAACCTCACCCTAACCCTAACGCTTACCCTCACCCTAACCCTCAGTGTAACCCTAAGCCTAACACTAAGCTTAACCCTAAGCCTCATACTCACCCAAACCTTATCATAATCCTATTCCTAACCCTAACCCTAACCCTCACCTTCAGCCTCACCTTAACCCTAACTCTTACCCTAAACCTCATCCACACCCTAACCCTAACACCAACCCTAACCCTAAAACTCACCCTTAACCTAAACCTAAACCTCAACCTCACCCTAGCCCTCACCCTAACCTTAAACCTAACCCTACCCTCAATCTAACCCTCACCATAACCCTCACACTAACCCTAACCCTAAACCTCACCCTCAGCCTAACCCTAAGCCCAACCCTAAGCCTAACCCTAAACCTAACCCTAATCCTCACACTCACCTGCACACTCACCCTCACCGTAACTCTAAACTTAACCCTAACCCCTACCCTAAACCTCACCCAAACCCTAACACTAACCCTAACCCTAACCCTCAACCTAACCCTCCCCATAAACCTATATCTAACCCTAAACCTCACCCTCAACCTTTCCCTAACCCTAACCCTAAACCTAATCCCCACCCTAACCCTAACCCAAACCCTCACCCTCAACCTCAAGGTAACTCTAATCCTAACCCTAACAATAACACTATCCCTAACCCTTATCCTCATCCCCACCCTCATCCTCAGCCTAACCCTAAGCCTAAGCCTAACCCTCACCCTAACCCTCACACTGACCCTATTCCTAACCCTAATTCTAAACGTAAACCTATCCCTAAACTTCACCCTAAATCTATCCTTAACACTTACCCTAACCCTCACCTTCACCCTCAACCTCACAGTAACTCTAACCTTAACCCTTACAATAAGACTAACACTAACCATAACCATAACCATAACCATAACCATAACCCTCAGCGTTAGCCTCACGCTCACCACAAACTTAACACTAACCATAACACTAACAATAATCCTAACCCTAACCCTAACCCTAATCTTCACCCCCACCATCACCCTCAGCCTAACCCTAACACTAACCCTAACCCTAACCCTAACCCTCACTGTAAACCTAACCTTAACCCTAACACTAACACTAACCCTAACCCTAAACCTAACCCTAAACCTAACTCTAATCCTCACCCTCACCCTCACTCTAACCCAAACCCTAAACCTAACCCTCACCTAACCCTAAGCCTAACCCTAACCTTCAGCCTAACACTCACACTCACTCATCCTAACCCAAATCATAAACCTTACTCTATCCCTAACCCTAAACCTCACCCTAGCCCTCACCCTAAACCTAATCCTAACCTTCATCCTTATCTTAACCATCAACCTCAGCCTAAACCTCACCTTTACACTTACCATCATCCTCACCCTAACCCTCACCCTAAACCTAAACCTCACCTAACACTCACTCTAACCGTAAACTTAAACATCACCCTAACCCTAACACTCACCCTCACCCTCACGCTCAGCCTAACCCTAAGCCTAAGCTTAAACCTTATCCTAACCCTCACACTAACCCTCACCCTAACCCTAATCCTAACACTAACCCTCACCCTAACCCTAACCATAACCCTAACCCTAACCCTAATCCTCACCCTCAGCCTAACCGTAAGCCTAAGCCTAACCCTAAACCTAACCCTCACACTCACCCTCACCCTAACCTTAACCCTAACACTAACCCTAACCCTAAACCTCAACCTCACCCTCCCCCTAACCCTAAATCTAACCTTAAAACTAAACCTCACCCTAACCCAAATACTAACCCTAAACCTCAACCTAACCCTATGCCTCACCCTCACAGTAAATCTATCCCTCATCCTAACCCTCACTCAAACCTTAAACCTAAACCTAAACCTCACCCAAATACTAACCCTAACTCTCAACCTCACCCTAGCCCTCACCCTAATCATAATCCTAACCCTAATCCTCATCCTAACCCTCACCCTAACCCTAACCTTAACCATCTGGCTGACCGTAACACTAACCCTAACCCTCACCCTAACCCGAAATGTAACCCGAACTGTAACACTAACCCTAACACTAACCCTAACCCTCACCCTAACTCTAAACCTAACCCTAACAATCAACCTAACCCTAACCCTCACTCTCACAGTACCCCTTACCATAAACCTCACCTTAACCCTAAACTTAACCCGAAACCTAATTCTCACCCTAACCCTAACCCTAACCCTCACCCTAACCCTAACCCTCGCCCTCATCCTCACCCTCAGCCTAACCCTAAGCCTAAGCCTAACCCTAACCCTCACACTCACCCTAACACTAACCCTAATCCAAATCCTCACCCAATCCCTAACCCTAACACTAAATCTCACACAAACACTAAACCTAACCCTCACCCTCACCTTAGCCCTCACCCTAAACCTAAGCCTAACCCTAACCCTAACCCTCACACTCACCCTAACACTAACCATAATCCTAACCCTAACCCTAACCCTAACCCTCACCACAACACTAAATCTAACCATCCCCCTAAGCCTAAACCTCAACCTAATACTAATCCTAAACCTCAACTTCACCCTAGCCCTCACCCTAACCCTAACCCTCAACCTTACCCAAGACCTCACACTAACCCTAACACTAATCCTCAATCTAACCCTCACCCTCACCCTAACCCTAACCCTATCAATCACCCTAACCCTAACACTCACCCTTACCGTAAACCTCACAATCAGCCTAACCATCACCTTTACCCTTACCATCATCCTCACCCTAACCCTCACCCTAAAACTAAACCTCATCCTAACACTTACCCTAACAATAAACCTAACCATCACCCTAAATCTAACACTCACCCTCAACCTCATGCTCAGCCTAACACTAAGCTTAAGCTTAAACCTTATCCTAACCCTCACCCTCACCCTAGCCCTCACCCTAACCCTAATCCGAAACCTAACCCTCACCCTAACCCTAACCATAACCATAACCCTAACCCTAATCCTCAGCCCTACACTCACCCTCAGTCTAAACCAAAGCCTAAGCCTAACCCTAACCCTAAAACTCACACTCACCCTCACCCTAACCTTAACCCGAACACTAACCCTAACCCTAAACCTCAACCAAACCCTCCCCCTAAACCTAAATCTAACCCTAAAACTAGCCCACAACTTAACCCAAATACTAACCCTAACCCTAAGCCTAAACCTCACCCAAACACTAATCCTAACTCTCACCCTCACCATAGCCCACACCCTAATCCTAATCCTAACCATAATCCTCATCCTAACCCTCACCCTAACCCTAACCTTAACCCTCAGGCTGACCGTAACCCTAATCCTTCCCCTCCCCCTAACCCTTAACTTATCCCGAACCGTAACACTAACCCTAACCCTAACGCTAAACCTCACCCTAACCCTAAACCTAAAGCTCAACCTCACCCTAGCCCTCACCCTAATCTTAATCCTAACCCTAACCATCATCCTAACCCTCACCCTAACACTAACCCTAACCCTCACCCTCACCCTCAGCCTAACTCTAAACCTAACCCTAACCATAATACTAATCCTAAACCTAAACCTAACCCTAACCCTAACCCTAATCCTACCACTCACCGTCATTCTAATCCTAATCCTAAACCTATCCCTCAAACTTACCCTAAACCTCAACCTCACTGTAACCCTAACCATCATCCTGACCCTCACCCTAATCCTAACCCTAATTCTAAACCTTACCCTAACACTAACCCTAACCCTCACTCTCACCCTAACCATAATCATAACCCTAACCCTCATCCTAACTCTCACCATAACCCTAACCCTAACCATAACCCTAACCCTAATCATCACACCCACCATCAATCTCAGCCTAATTCTAAGCCTAAGCCTAAGCCTAACCCTAACCCTCACACTCACCCTCACCTTAAAACTAATCCTAACCCTAACCCTAAACCTCAACCTAACCCTCATCTTAACCTTAAACCTAACTCTAACCCTAACATTAACCCTCCAACTAACCCTAAATCTAACCCTAAACCTCACCGTCGTCCTAACCCTAATCCTAGCCGTAACCCTAAACCTAAACGTATCCCTCACCCTCACCCTCACCCTGACCCTCCCCATAACTCTAACCCTAACCCTAACCATAATACTAATTCTAAACCTAAACGTAACCCTAACCCTAACCCTAATCCTATCACTCACCTTCATTCTAATCCTAATCCTAACCCTAAACCTCAACCTAACCCTAACCCTAAACCTCACTGTAACCCTAACCCTCATCCTAACCCTCACCCTAAACCTCACCCTAATTCTAAACCTTACCCTAACACTAATCCTAACCTTCAACCTCACCCTAGCCCTCACCCTAACCCTAATCCTAACCCTACCACTCACCCTAACCCTAAAATCACCCTCACCTTTATCCTCAGCCTAACCCTAAGACTAAGCCTAACCCTAACCCTAACCCTCACACTCAACCTAACCCTTACACTAATCCTAACACTAACCCTCAGCCTAACCCTCACCCTCACCCTAACCCTAACCCTAACACTAACCCTAACCCTAAACCTCACCCTAACCCTCCCCTTAACCCTAACTCTAACAACAAACCTCACCCTCACCTAACGCTAAACCTAAACCTAACCCTAACCCTAACCCTAAACCTCTCCCTAACCCTAACCCTCACCCTTAACCTCAACCTCACCATAACTCTAACCCTAACCCTAACAATAAGAATAATCTTAACCCTAACCCTAACCAGAACCCTCACTGTCAGCCTCACCCTCATCACAAACTTAACACTAACCATAACAGTAACAATATTCCTAACCCTAACCCTAACCATAATCCTCACCCCCACAATCACCCTCAGCCTAACCCTAACACTAATCTTAATCCTAGCCCTAACCCTTACCTTAACACTAACACTAACACTAACCCTAAACCAAACCCTAAACCTAAACCTAAACCTAACCCTAATCCTCAGCCTCAACCTCACATTAACCCTAACCCTAACCCTATCCTTAACCCTAACCCACACCCTAACCCTCACCTAACCCTAACCTCACCCTCGCCTTCACCCTCATCCTAACCCAAAGACTAAACATAATCCTCACACTAAACATAATCCTCACCCTAACCCTAATACTAAACTTCACCCTCCCCCAAACACTCACCCTCAGCCTAAATCTAACCCTCATCCTATCCCTAACCCTAATCCTCACACTAACCTGAACCCTAACCCTCATCCTTACCCTAACCCTGACACTAACCCTAACTCTCACCCTCACCGTAAAGCTAACCCTAAACCTAATCCTCAACCTAACCCTCACCCTAACCGTAATGCTAACCCTAACCCTCACACTCACCCTAAACCTCACCCTAACCTTTACCCTCACCGTAAACCTAACCCAACCCTCACCCTCAACCTCACCCTATCTGTCACCCTAACCCTAACCGTAAACCTCACCCTAACCCTCACCCTCGCCCTCATTTTGACCCTACCCTTCACCCTCACCCTCACCCTTAAGCTAACCCTAAACCTAACCCACACCTTAACCCTCACTCTAACTGTAATGCTAACCCTAACCCTAACCCTCACACTCAGCCTAAACCTCACCCTAACCCTTACCCTCACCGTAAACCTAACCCCAAACCTAACCCTCACCCTCACCCTATCAGTCACCCTAACCTTAAGGCTAATCCTCACCATAACTCTCAACTTAACCCTAACCGTAATCCTTACCCTCACCCTAACCCTAATCCTATCCTTAACCCTGAACCTCACACTAACCCTAACCCTCACCCTCACTCTAACCCTCACCATCACCCTAACCTTTACCCTCACCCTAACCCTAATCTTTTCCGTAAACCTAACCCTAGCCCTAAACCTCACACTAAACCTAGCCCTCACCCTAACCATAACCCTACCCTCAAATTAACCCTCACCCTAACCCTAACAATATCCCGCACCCTAACCCTAACACTTACCCTCACACTAACCTTAAACCTATGGCTAACCCTCTCCCTCAACTTAACCCTCACCCTCACCCTAAACTTTACCCTAACCCTAAACTTCAGAGTAATCCTAGCCCTCACCCTAAACCTAACCCTAACCCTCAACTTAACCCTCACCCTAACCCTATCCCTAACCCTAAACCTAACCCTCACAATCAACCTAGCCCTCAACCTAAATCTAATCCTAACCCTGACCCTCACACTAACCCTTACCCTCACCCTTACCGTAACCCTCATCCTCACAATAACCCTCACAATAACACTCACCCGAACCCTAACCCTAACCCTCACACTAACCCTCACCCTCACTCTAACACTAACCCTCACCCTAAATCTAAACCTAAGCCTAACTCTAACCCTCACCCTAATCCTCACGCTCACCCTAACCCTAACCCTAACCCTCACCCTCATCCTAAACCTTAATCTCAGCCTCAACCTAACCCTTACACTAAACCTAACCTTCACCCTAACCCTCACCCTCAGCCTAACTCTAACTCTAACTCTAATCCAAACCCTCACCTTCAGCCTCACGCTAACCCTAACCCTAAACCTCACCCTCATACTGACCCTAACCCTAATCTTCACCCTTGCACTCAACCTCACCGTAACCCTAACCATAACCCTAACCCTTACCCTAAACCTCACCCTCACCCTCACCCTAACCCTAACCTTAAACGTAACCCTCACCCTAACCCTAATGCTAGCCCTAACCCTCATACTCACCCTAAACCTCACCCTAACCCTTAACCTCACCGTAAACCTAACCCTAACCCTATCCCTAACCCTAACCTTCAACCTAACCCTCAACCTAACCCTAACCCTATGCCTAACCCTCACCCTCATCCTAAACCTCACATTCACCCTAACCCTAACCGTTACCCTCTCTAACATCCTAACCCTATCCCAAAACCTAACCCTTACAAGAACGCTAACCCTCAGCCTAACCCTGACCAGAACCCGAACCCGTAACCTCACACTAACCCTAACCATTTCCCTAAATCTAACCCTCACACTACCACTTAACCTCACCCTCACATTAACCCGACCACTCACCCTAACCCTCATCCTAACCTTAAGCCTATCCCTAACCCTCACTCTAACAATAACCCTAAACCTTAACCTAACCCTAACCCTCACACTCACCCTCACCCTCAGCCTAACACTAACACTAAACCTAACCATAACCCTCACCCTCATCCTAACTCTAACCCTAACCCTAATCCTAACCCTCATACTCTCCCTAACCCTCACAGTTACCCTAACCCTAAGCCTCACCCTATACCTAACCCTCACCCTAATCCTAACTCTCACCCTAACCCTAACCATACCCCTCAAGCTAACCCTTACCCTAACCCTAAATATAACCCTCACCCTAACACTAACCCTCACCCCCACCCTAACCCTCACCCTCACCTGAAACCTCAACCACATTCTAACCCTCATCCTCACCCTAAATAAAACCCTAACACTAACCCTCACCTTAAACCTAATCCTAACCCTCACCCTCAGCCTAACCTTAACTCTAACCCTAATCCTAACCCTAAACCTCAACCTCACCCTGACCGTCACCCTAAACCTTACCCTCAACCTAACCCTAACCCTCACACTAAACCTAACCCTCACCATTACCCTAAGCCTCACCCTCACCCTAACCCCCACACTAATCCTAAACCTAACCCTCACCCTAACCCTAACGCTAACCTTCACACTAAACCTCACCCTAACCCTTATTCTCACCCTAACCCTAACAGTAAAACTAACACTAACCCTCACACGAACCCTAACCCTCCCCCTAACCCTAACCCTTACCCTCATCTTAACCTTAACCCTCACCCTAACCGTCACCCTCACCGTCACCCTACCCCTCACCCTATCCCTAACTCTAACCCTCACCTTAACCCTAACCCTCACCCCAGCCCTCAACCTCAAACAAATCCTCACCCTAACCCTAACAATAAATTAACTGAGCCCCTCACCCTCACCTTAACCCTCACCCTAAGCCTCATCCTCACCCTAGCCCTGAAATTAACACTAAACCTAATCATAACCCTCACCCTAACCCTAAACGTCACCCTCACCCTAGCCCTCAATTTAAGCCTAACCCTAATCCTAACCCTCACCCTCACCCTAACCCTCACCCTAACACTTACCCTCACCCTAATCCTAACCCTAAACCTAACCCAAACCCTCACACTAAGCCTAACCCTATCCCTCACCTTTACCCGAACCCTAACCCTAACACTAACCCACACCCTAACCCTCACCCTAACACTCACGGTAACCCTAACACTCATTCTCACCCTAACCCTCAACCTAAACCTAACCCTCACATTAACCTAACCTTCAATTTAACCCTAACCCTAAACCTCACCATTACCCTCATCCTAACCGGAGCCCTAACCCTCACCATGACCCTAAACCTAATTCTCAGCCTCAACCTAGCCCTCATCTTAACCCTAATCCTAACTTTCACCCTCACCCTAACCCTCACCCTAACCGTAACCCTCACCGTCACAATAACCCTCACCCTAACCCTAACCCTAAACCTAAACCTAATCCTCACCCTAACACTCACCCTCACGATAACCCTAACCCTCACCTTAACCCTCACCCTAAACCTAAACCTAAGCCTAACCCTAACCCTCACCGTAACCCTAATCCTAAACAAAACCCTCACCCTCACCCTAACCCTCACCCTAACCCTTAACCTCAGCCTCAGCCTAACCCTCACACTAACCCTAACCCTCACCCTAACCCTAAACCTAAACGTCACCCTCACACTAACCCATTCCATCATCCTAACTCTCACCCTCACCTTAACCCTAACCCTATCCCTAACCCTCACCCTAACCCTAAACCTAAACCTCACGCTAACCCTAACCCTACCCTTAACCATCAACCAAACCATAGCCCTCACCCTAACCCTAATCCTAACCATAACCATCACATAAACATAACCCTCACAATAACCCGAACCCTCACCCTCACCCTAAAGCTCACCCAAACACTAACCCTCACCCTAACCCTCACACTAATCTTATCCCTAAACCTAAGCCTAACCCTCAACCTAAACCTCAACCTAACCCTAACCCTAACCCTTACCCTCACTCTAACCCTACACCTAACCCTCACCCTCACCCTAACCCTCACCCTAACTCTTAACCTCACCCTCACCCTAAACCTCACACTTACCCTAACCCTCACCCTAACCCTCACCCACATTCTAAATCTAAACCTCACTGTCACCCTCACCCTCACCCACAGCCTAAATCTAAACCTAACCCTAATCCTGGCCCTCACCCTAACCTTAAATATCAAACTCACCCTCAACCTCATCCTCAGCCTAACTCTAACCCTAACCCTAATCCTAGCCCTCACCTTTTCCCTCACCCTCAGCGTCACCCTCACCCTCACCCTCACCCTAACTCTAACAATAACCCTAACCCTAACCCTAACCCTAACTCTAAACCTAACCCTAAACTTAACTGTTACCCTAACCCTAACCCTCACCTTAAACCTAACCCTAACCCTCACACTAAACCTAGCCCTGACCCTAACCCTAACCCTACCCCTTACCTTCACCCTAAATCTAAACTAATCCTAAGCCTAACCCTCACCCTCACCAGAGCCCTCACCCTAACCCTAATCCTAACTTGAACCCTCAACCTAACATTAAAACTCACCCTAATCCTCACCCTCACCCTCACCCTAAACCTTACCCTAACCATAACCCTAACCCTCACCCTAACCCTAACCCTAAATGTCACCCTCACCCTAACCCTCACCTTCAGCCTAACTCTAACCCTCACCCTATCCCTAACACTAATTCTAACCCTAACCCTCTCCCTCACCCTAAAGCTAACCGTAAACCTAACCCCAACCCTAACCCTCACACTCACCCTATCCAGCAGCCTAACCCTAACGCTAACCCTCACCCTAACCCTAATGGTAACCCTCAACCTAACCCGAACCCTATCCCTAACCCTCACCCTCACCCTAAACCTCACCTTCACCCTAACCCTGATCCTTAAACTCACCTTAACCCTATCCCTAACCCAAACCCTCACACTAACCCTAACCCTCACCCTCACCCTAACCCTCAGCCTCACCCTAACCCTTACCCTCTCCCTAACCCTAATCCTATCCCTAAACATATCCCTAGCCCTAAACCTCACACTAAACCTTGCCCTCACCCGAACTATAACCTACCCTCACCTTAACCCTCACCCTAACCCTAACCCTATCCCTCACCCTAACCCTAACCCTTACCCTTACCCTAAAACTAACCCTATACCTAACCCTGACACTAACCTTAACCCTCAATCTAACACTAACCCTCAACCTCACCTTAAAACTTAACCTCACCCTCATCCTAACCCAAACCCTAAACGTCACCCTCACCCTAACCCTCACCCTCAGCCTAACCCTAACCCTCACCCTAACCCTAAACCTAACCCTCACACTAACCCTAACCCTCACCCTCACCCTCACCCTAACACTCATGGTAACCCTAACGCTCATTCTCACACCAAACCTCACCCTAACACTAACCCTCACACTAAACCTAAACCTCATCCTAACCCTAAACTTTACCCTCACCAAAAACTAAAAATAACTCTCACCCTCAACCTAGCCCTCACCCTACCAATAATCATTACTCTACCTTAACCCTAAACGTTACCCTCAACCTCAAAATAAACCTCACCCTAACCCTAACCCTAAACCTAACTCTAATCCTCACCCCAACCCTAAACCTCTCCATCACCATTACCCTCACCCTAAACCTCACCCTAACCATAATTTTAAGCCTAAGCCTAACCCTCACCCTAACCCTCACCCTAACCCTAATCTTAAACCAAACCCTCAGCATCACCCTAACCCTTAAACTGAGCCTCACTCTAACCCTCACACTAACCCTAACCCTCACCCTAACCCTAAGCATTATCATCACCCTCACCCTCAGCCTCACGCTCAGCCTAACCCTAAACCTAATGTTAATCCTAAACCTGACCCTAACCCTGACCCTAACCCTAACCCTAACCCTCACCTTCACCCTCACCCTAACCCTAACGCTTGCCCTCAACTTCAACCTATCCCTAATCCTAACCCTCACCATGACCCTAAACCTCACCCGAAACCTAACCCTAATTCTCACCCTCACCCTCACACTAACCCTAACCCTAACCCTCACCCTAAACCTCACCCTCACCCTAATGCTAACCCTAACCCTCACACTCACCCTAAAACTCACCCTAACACTTAACCTCACCGTTAACCTAATCCTAACCCTCACCCTCACCCTAAAAGTAACCGTACCCTAACCATAACCCTAACCCTAACCCTCAACCTAACCCTCACCTTAATGCTAACCCTAACCCTAAACCTCAACCTATCCCTCACCCTAACCCTAACCCTATCCCTAACCCTCACCCTTACCCTAACCCTCACCCTCACCTTAATCCTTACCCTCACACTAACCTAAACCTATCCCTAACACTAACCCTCACACTAACCCTAACCCTCAACATAACCTTACCCCTACCCCTCAACTTAACCTTCATCCTAACCCTAAAATTCATCCTAAGCCTCACCCTAATCCTAACCCTAAACCTCACCCTCACCCAAACCCGAACCCTCACAATAACCCTAAACCTAACCTTAACTCTTACCTAACTAAAACCCACAACCTCACCCTCACCCTCACCCTAACCCTCACCCTTACCCTAGCCCTCACCCTAACCCTAAACCTAATCTGCACTCTCACCCTAACAATCACCCTAAACCTAACCCTATCCCTCACCCTAACACTAACCCTAACCCTAAACCTCAAGATCATACTAATCCTCACCCTATCCTTTACCTTTACCTAACCGAAACCCTCAACCTCACCCTCACACTCACCCTAACCCTCCACATTAACCTAGATGTCAACCTAACCCTCAAACTAACCCTCACCATCACCCTCACCTTCACACTCAGCCTAGCACTAACACTGAACCTAACCCTAACCCTTAACCTCACCCTAACCCTAACCCTCACACTAAACCTAACCCTCACACTAACCCTAACCCTAAATGTCACCCTCACCCTAACCCTCACCCTCAGCATAACTCTAACCCTTACCCTATCCCTAACCCTAATCCTCACACTAACCCTAACCCTAAACCTCACCCTTACCCTAAACCTAACCCTAACCCATACCCTAACCCTCACCCTAAAACTTACGCTAAACCTAAAACTCATTCTCACCCTAACCGTCACACTAAACCTAACCCTCAATCTAACCCTAACCCTACGCCTCACCATTACCCTCATCCTAACCGAAACCCTAACCCTCACCATAACCCTAAACCTAACTCTCACCCTCAACCTAGCCCTCACCATAACCCTAATCCTAACCCTAACCCTCACCTTCACCCTAACCCTCACCCTAAACATAACCCTCACCATCATAATAACACTCACCCTAGCACTAACCCTAATCCTAATTCTAATCCTCACCCTAACACTCACCCTCACCATAACCCTAACCCTAACCCTAACTCTCACCGTAAACCTAACCCTAAGCCAAACCCTAAAACTCCGCCTAACCCTAATCCTAAACACAACCCTCACCCTCACCCTCACCCTAACACTCACCCTAACCCTTAACCTCTGCCTCACCCTAACCCTCTCCCTAAACCTAAACATAATCGTCACCCTCAACCTCACCCTCACCCTCAGCCTAACTCTAACCCTAAGCTAATCTGAACCCTCACCCTCACCCTCAACCTAACCCTCAGCCTCTCCCTCACCCTCTCCCTAACCCTAACCCTAACCCTAACCCTAAACCTCACCCTCACCCTAAAAGTAACCCTAAACCTAACCCTCACCCTAACCCTCACCGTAACTGTAAAACTAACCCTAAACTTCACACTCACCCTAAACCTCAACTTAACCCTTACCCTCACCGTAAACCTAACCCCAACCCTAACCCTCACCCTAACCCTATCTGTCACCCTAAACCTAACGCTAACCCTCACCCTAACCCTCACCCTAAACCTAACCATAACCCTCAACCTATCTCTCAACCTAACCCTAATCCTATCACTAACGCTCAACCTCACCCTGAACCTCACCCTCACCCTGGCCCTAAATCTTACCCACACCCTAACCATAAACCTGTCCCTAACCCTAACGTTCACACTAACTCTAAACCTCACCCTCATCCTAACCCTAATCCTTACCCTCCCACTAACCCTAACACTAATCCTCACACTAAACCTAACCCTCACCCTCACCCTAATCCTCTTCTTCACCCTAACCCTTATCATCACCCTAAACCTAATCCTATCCCTAGACCTAACTCTAAATCTAAAGCTGACACTAAAACTAGCCCTCACCCAAACCATAAACCTACACTCACCTTAATCCTCACCTTAATCCTAACCCTCACCCTAACCCTAACCCTTAGCCTCACCCTAACCCTAACCCTATCCCCAACCCTCTACCTCACCCTATGCCTCAACATCACCCTAACACTAACCCTTACCCTCACCCTAACACTAACACTATCCCTAACCCTAACACTCACACTAACACTAACCCTCATCCTCACCCTAACACTCACCCTCACCCTAACCCTTACCCTAACTCTAACCCTAACCCTAACCCTAACCGTAAACCTCACAGTAATCCTAACCCTCACATTAAACCTAACCCTATCCCTCAACTTAACCCTCACCCTAACCCTAACCTTAATGCTCACCGTAACCAAAAACCTAACCCAGACCTTCACCCTAAACCTCACCCTAACACTAATCCTAACCCTAACCCTCACCCTAACCTTAAACCTCAACCTAATCCACACCCTAAACCTCACCCTATCCCTATCCCTGACACAAGCCCTAACACTCAACCTAATCATCACCCTAACCCTCACCCTAATGCTAAACCTAACACTAAACCTCACCCTAACCCTAAACATAAACCTCAACCTCAACCTAGCCCTCATGCTAACCCTAATCCTAACCCTAACCCTCACCCTAACCCTTACCCTCACCCAAACCATAACCCTCACCCTCACAATAACCTTCACAATAACCCTAACCCAAACCCTAACTCTAACCCTCACCCTAAACCTCACACTCAATCTAACCGTAAACCTCACCCTAACCCTCTTCCTAAACCTAACCCTAAGCCTAACTCTAACCCTCACCCTAAACTTCACGCTCACCCTAATCCTAAACCTAACCCTCAACCTCACCCTAACACTCACACTAAAACTTAAGCTCAGCCCCAATCTAACCCTTACACTAACCCTAACCCTCACCTTAACCCTCATCCTCATCCTAACTCTAAACCTAACTCTAATCCGAACCCTCACCCTCAGACTCACACTAACCCTAATCCTAAACCTCACCCTCATCCTTACCCTCACCATAACCCTCAACCTCTCCCTCAGCCTCACCCTAAACCTATCCCTAGCCCTCACCCTAACCCTATAACTCACCCTAACCCTAACCCTAACCCTCACCCTCAACCTCACCCTAAACCTAACCCTAAACTTAACCCTCAGCTTAACCCTAATGCTAGCCCTAACCCTCACACTCACCCGAAAACTCACCCTAACCCTTACCCTCACCGTAAACCTAACTCTAACCCTAACCCTCAACCTCAACCTAACCCTCACAGTAACCCTAACCCTAACCCTCACCCTAACCCTCACCCTAACCCTAAGCCTAACCCTTATCCTCACCCTAGCTCTCACCCTAAACCTAATCCTAACCCTAACCCTCACACTAACCCTAACCCTCACCCCAACCCTAACCCTCACCCTCAAACTAAACCTCACCCTAACCCTACCTCTAACCCTCACCCTAACCCTCACCCTATCCCTATCCCTGACACCAACCCTAACCCTCAACCTACCCCTCACGCTAACCCTCACCCTAACCCTAACACTAAACCTCACCCCAACCCTCACACTAACGCATAACCTCACCTTCACCCAAACCCTCACACTTATCCTAACCCTCACCTTAACCCTAAATACAAACTTCAACCTAACTCTAACCCAGACCCTCGGCTTAACTCTAACCCTCACCCTAACCATAACCCTATCCATAACCCTAACCCTAACTCTCATCCTCAACCTAACCCTAACCCTAACCCTCACCCTAAACCTCACAATCACCCTCAAAATAACCCTAACTCGAACCCTAAATCTAAACTTCACCCTAAACCTCACCTCACTCTAACCCTAAACCTCACCCTAACACTCACCCTATCCCTATCCCTGACACTAACCCTAACTCTCAACCTAACCCTCATCCTAACGCTCACCCTAACCCTAACCCTAACACTAAACCTTACACTAACCCTCACCCTGACCCTTAAACTCACCCTCACCCTAACCCTCACACTAATCCTAACCCTCACCCTAATCCTAAACTTGACCATCACCCTCAACCTAGCCCTCACCCTAACCCTAACCTCTAACCCTAACCCTCACCCTAACCCTAACCCTAACCCTCACCTTAACCCTAAATCTAAATCTAACCCTAAGCTTATCCCTCACCCTCACCAGAGCCCTCACCCTAAACCTAATCCTAACGTTAACCCTCACCTAACACTAACACTCAACCTAACCCTCACCCTCACCCTAAACCTCACCCTAACCATATCCCTAAACCTCACCCTAACCCTCACAGAAACACTATCCCTAACCCTAACCCTCAACCTAACCCTCACCCTAACCCTCACCCTAAGCCTAAACTTAACACTAACCCTCAACCTAACCCTTAACCTAACCCTTAACGTCACCCTCACCCTAACCCTCACACTAACCCGAACCCTAACCCTAACCCTAACACTAAACTTCACCCTCACCCTAAACCTCACCCTCAGCCTCAATCTAACCCTCACCCTATCCCTAACCCTAACCCTCAAACTAACCCTATCCCTAAACCTTACCCTTATCCTACCCCTAACCCTAACCCACTTCCTAAACCTCAACCTAACACTCACGGTAACCCTAACACTCATTCTCACCCTAATCCTCACCCTAAACATAGCCCTCACACTAAACCTAACCCTCAATCTAACCCTAACCCTACCCCTCAACATTACCCTCATCCTAACCGTAACTCTAACCCTTATCATAATCCTAAACCTAACTCTCACCCTCAACCTAACTCTCACCCTCAACATAACCCTAACCCTCACCCTAACCATAACCCTAAACCTAATCATAAGCCTAACCCTAACCCTCACCCTAACCCTAATACTAAACAAAATGCTCACCCTCACCCTAACCCTCAACCTAAACCTAAACATAAACGTCACCCTCACCCTCACCCTCACCCTTAGCCTAACACTAAGCCTAACGCTAATCCGAACCCTCACCCTCAACTTCACCCTAACCCTCAGCCTCGCAGTCACACTCACCCTAACCCTAACCCTAACCCTAACCCTCACCCTCAACCTCACCCTAAAGCTAACCCAAAACCGTACCCTCACCCTAACTGTAATGCTAACCCTAACCCTCACACTCACCCTAAACCTCACACTAACACTTACCCTCACCATAAACCTAACCCCAACCCTAAACCTCACCCTCACCCTATCCGTCCCCCTACCCTAACGCTAACCCTCACCATAACCCTAACCGTAACCCTCAACCTAACCCTCAACCTAACCCAAACCCTATCCCTTACCCTCACCCTAACCCTAACAGTAACCCTCAACCTAACCCTCAACCTAACCCTAACCCTATCCCTTACCCTCACCCTAACCCTAAACCTCTCCCTCACCCTAAATATAATCATTACCAAAACCTTAACCCTAACCCTATCCCTAACCCTTACCCTCACACTAACCCTATCCCTCAACCTCACCCTAACCCTCACACTCACCCTATCCCTTACTCTAACCCTAACCCTAATCGTGTCCCTAAACCTAACCCTAGCCCTAAACCTCACCCTAAACCTAGCCCTCACCCTAACCATAACCCTACCCTCACCTTAACTTTCACCCTAACCCTAACCCTAACCCTCACCCTAATACTAAACGTTACCTTCAATCTAACCCTAAAAATATCCCTAAACCTCTCCTTCACCCTAAACCTCACCCTCACCCTAACCCTAACCCTAACCCTCACCCTAAACCTAACACTATCCCTAACCCTAACCCTCACACTAACCCGAAAACTAACCATCAAACTAACCCTAAACCTAACCCTCACCCTCACCCTAACACTCACGGTAACCCTAACGTTCATTCTCACTCTAACCCTCACCTTAACCCTAACCCTCATACTAAACCTAACACTTACTCTAACCCTAACCCTACACATCACCATTACCCTCATCCTAACCCTTACCCTAACCCACATCATAACCCTAAACCTAACTCTCACCCTCAAACTAGCCCTCATCCTAACCCTAAACCTAACCCTAACCCTCACCTTCACCCTAACACTCACCCTAAACATAACCCTCACCGTCACAATAACCCTCACTCTAATCCTCACCCTAACACTCACCCTCACCATAAGCCTAACCCTCACCCTAACCATAACCCTAACCCTAACCCTAAGCCTATCCCTAACCCTAACCCTCACCCTAACCCTCAACCTAAACATAAACATAAACGTCAAACTCACCCTCACCCTCACCCTCAGCCTAACTCTAAGCCTAACGCTAATCCTAAGCCCTCATCCTCACCCTCACCCTAACCCTCAGCCTCGATGTCACACTCAACCTAACCCTAACCCTAACCGTAACCCTCACCCTCAAACTCACCCTAAAGCTAACCCTAAACCGAACCCTCACCCTAACCCTCACCCTAAACGTAATGCTAACCCTAACCCTCACACTCACCCTAACCCTTACCATCACCGTAAACCTAACCCCAACCCAAAACCTCACACTCAAAATATCCGTCACCCTAACACTAACGCTAACCCTCACCCTAACCCTCACCCTAACCCTAACCCTCACCCTAACCCTAACACTATCCCTAACCCGCTCCTTCACCCTAAACCTCACCCTCACCCTAACCCTAACCCTTACCCTCACCCTAACCCTAACACTATCCCTAACCCTAACTCTCACACTAACCCTAAACCTAACCATCACACTAACCCTAACCCTAAACCTCACCCTCACCCTAACACTCATGGTAACCCTAACGCTCATTCTCACACTAACCCTCACCTTAACCCTAACCCTCACACTAAACCTAATCATTACCCTAACCCTAAGCCTACACCTCACCATTACCCTCATCCTAACCCTTACCCTAACACTCACCATAACTCTAAACCTAACTCTCACCCTCAAGCTAGCCCTCACCCTAACCCTAATTCTCTCCCTAACCCTCACCTTAACCCTAACCCTCACCTTAAATGTTACCCTCACACTCACATAACCTGACCCTAACCTAACCCTAACTCTAATCCTCACCCGAACCCTAAACCTCACCAACACCCTTTCCCTCACCCTAAAACTCAACCTAACCCTAACTTTAAGCCTAAACCTAACCTCACCCTAACCCTAATACTAAACCTAACCCTCACCCTCACCCTAACCCTTAACCTCAGCATCACCCAAACCCTCACACTAACCCTAACCCTCAACCTAACCCTAAGCATAAACATCACCCTCAAACTCACCCTCAACCTCAGACTAACTCTAAATCTAACGCTAATCCAAAGCCTCACCATCAGCCTCACCCTAACCCTAACCTTAACCCTCATCCTCACCGTAACACTCAACTTCACCCTCACCCTCACATTAACCCAAACCCTCAACCTAACCCTCACCCTAACCCCAACCCTAACACTAAACCTCACCATAACCCTCAACCTAACCCTTAACCTCACCCTCACCCTAACCGTCACCTAGTCCAAACCCGTACCCTAACCCTAAACCTGAACGTCACCCGCACCCTAACCCATACCCTCAGCCTAACTCTAACCCTCACCCTAACCCGAACCCTATCCCTCACCCTCACCCTAACCTTAACCCTAACCCTATCCCTCACCCTAACCCTGAACCTAACCCTCATCCTCAATCTAGCCCTCACCCTAACCCTAAACTTAACCCTAACCCTCAACTTAAACCTTACCCTCACATTAACCATAAACCTCACCGTAACCCTAACCCTAATGCTCACCGTAACCCTCACTCTAAACCTTACCCTCACCATAACCATAACTCTCAGCCTCACAATAACCCTCACAATAACCCTAACCAGTACCCTAACTCTAACACTCACCCTAACCCTCACCCTCACTCTAAACCTAACCCTCACCCTAACCCTAACCCTAAGCCTTACTCTAACCCTAACCCTAAACCCCTAAACGTAACCCTCACCCTAACCCTAATGCTAGCCCTAATCCTCACATTCACCCTAAACCTCACCCTCACAGTGAACCTAACCCTAACCTTAACCCGAACCCTCAACCTAACCCTCAACCTTACCCTAACCCTATGCCTAAACCAAACCCTAATCCTGAATCTCACCCTCAACCTAACTGTAACCCTTACCTTCTCCATAACCCTAACCCTATCCCAAAACCTAACCCTCACACTAACTCTAACCCTCAGCCTCACCCTTACCCTCACCTGAACCCGAACCCGTACGCTCACCCTAACCCTAACCCTATCCCTAAACCTAACCCTCACACGAACACTAAACCTCACCCTCACATTAACACGATCCCTCACCCTAACCCTCATCCTAACTGTAAGCCTAACCCTAACTCTCACTCTAACCATAACCCTAAACCTGAACCTAACCCTCACCCTCACCCTAACCCTCACACTCACCCTCACCCTCAGCCTAAACCTAACCCTAATCCTAACAATAACCCTCACCCTCATCTTAACTCTAACCCAAATCCTAACCCGCACACTCACCCTAACCCTCACACTAACCCTAAACATCACCCTAACACTAACTCTCACACTAACCCTAACCCTATCACTCAAGCTAACCCTTACCCTAACCCTAAACTTAACCCTCACCCTAACACTAAGCCTCAACCCCACCCGAACCCTCACCCTCATCTGAAACCTCAAACTCACCCTAGCCCTCATCATCACCCTAAATAAAGCCCCAACCCTAAGCCTCACACTAACCCTAACCCTAACCCTCACCCTTACCCTCACCCTCACCCTGAGACTAACTTTAACCCTAAACCTAATCCTAACCCTAAACCTCAACGTCACCCTGACCCTCACCCTAAACCTTACCCTCACCCTAACCCTAACCCTAACCCTAACCCTCATACTAAACCTAACCCTCACCATATCCCTAAGCCTACCCCTCAACCTAACCCCCACACTAACCCTAAACCTAACACTCACACTAAAGCTAAACCTCACCCTAACCCTAATCCTCACCCTCACCCTCACACTCACCCTAACCCTTATACTCACCCTAAGCCTAACACTAACACTAACCATAAAACTAAACCTAACCCTCACTCTAACCCTAACTCTAAACTTCACCTTAACCGTAACCCTCACCCTAACTGTCACCCTCACCGTCACCTTACCCCTCACCCTAACCCTAACTCTAACCCTCACCTTAACCGTAACCCTCACCCTCAACCTAATCATCACCCTAACCCTAAACCTTACTTAGTTGAAACCCTCACCCTCACCTTCACCCTCACCCTAAGCCTAACCCTAACCTTAGCCCTCAACTTAACCCTAACCCTAATACTAACCCTCACCCTCACCCTAACCCTCATCCTCACCAGAGCCCTCTACTTAACCCTAACCCTAATCCTAACTCCCACCCTAACAATCACACTCAAGCTCAGGCTAACCCTCACCCTCATCCTAATCCTAAACCTAACCCTCACCCTCACCCTAACCCTCAACCTAACCCACACCCTCATCCTAATCCTAACCCTAACCCTAACCCTCACACTAAACCTAACCCTCACACTCACACTCACCCTAACCCTCACACTAACCCTAACCCTCATCCTCACCCTAAACCTCACCCTAACCCTAACCCAACCCCTCACCCTAACCCTCACCCTATTCCTATCCCTGACACTAATCCTAACCCTCAACCTAACCCTCAACCTAAAGCTCAATTCTAACCCTAACCCACAATCTAACCCTAATCCTCACCCTCAACCTAACCCTTAACCTCACCCTCTCCCTCACCCTAACCCTCACACTAACCCTAACCCTAACCCTAACCATAACCCTAAATGTCACCCACACCCTAACCTTCACTCTCAGCCTAACTTTAACCCTCACCCTAACCCTAAACCTAACCTTCACACTAACCCGAAACCTAACCCTCACACTCCCCCTAACACTCACGTTAACCCTAACGCTCATTCTCACACTAACCCTCACCCTAACCATAACCCTCACACTAAACCTAACACTCACCCTAACCCTAACTCTACACCTCACCGTTACCCTCATCCTAACCATAACCATAACCCTCACCATACCCCTAAACCTAACTCTCACCCTCAACCTAGCCCTCACCCTAACCCTAATCCTATCCCTAACCCTCACCCTAACCATATCCCTCACCCTAACCGATACCCTCACCCTTACAATAACCCTCACCCTAACCCTAACCCAAAACCTAACTCTAATCATCACCCCAACCCTAAAATTCACCATCACACTTTCCCTCACCCTAAAACTCAACCTAACCCTAACTTTAAGCCTAACCCTTACCATCAACCTAACCCTCACCCTAACCCTAATCCTAAACCTAACCCTCATCCTCACCCTTACCCTTAACCTCAGCCTTACCCTAACCCTCACACTAACCCTAACCCTCACCCTAATCCAAAGCATAAACGTCACCCTCAACCTCAAGCTCACCCTCAGACTAACTCGAACCCAAACGCTAATCCAAACCCTCACCCTCAGCCTCAACCTAACCCTAACCCTAACCCTCATCCTCACCCTAACCCTCAGCCTCGCCCTCTTCCTCACACTAACCCTAACCCTAACCTAACTCTCATCCTAAACCTAAACCTCAACCTAACCCTAACCCTAACTCTCACCCTAAACCTAACCCTAAACCTAATCCTAACACTACCCCTCACCCTAACCCTCATGCTAACCGTAAATCTAACCATAACCCTCACCCTACACCTCACACTAACCCTAACCCTGAACGTAAACCTCACCCTAACCCTCACCCTCAGCCTAACTCTAACCCTCACCCTAACCACAAACCTAACCCTCACACTAACCCTAACCCTAACCCTCACCATCACCCTAACCCTAAACTAACCCTCACCCTAACCCTCACCCTAATACTCACAGTAACCCTAAACCTCATCCTCACCCTAACTCTAACCCTCACCCTAACACTCACCCTAACCCTAACCCTAAGCTAACCCTCACCCTAACCCTCACCCTAATACTCACAGTAACCCTAAACCTCACCCTCACCCTAACTCTAACCCTCACCCTAACACTCACCCTAACCCTAACCCTAACACTCAACCTAAACCTAACCCTATCCCTAACCGTCACCCTTACCCTAAAGCTCACCCTCACCCTAACCCTAACCCTACCCCTCACCCTAACCCGCATGCTGACCCTAAATCTAAAACTAACCCTCACCCTAACCATCACCCTAAACCTAAATCTTACCCTAACCCTCACCCTAACTCTAACCCTTACTCTCACCCTAAACTAACCTTAAATCTAAGACTATCCCTCAACCTCACCCTAGCCCTCACACTAACCCTAATCCTAACCCTAACCCTCACCCTCACCCTCACCCTAACAATAACCCTAACCCTCACCCTAACAATAACCCTAACCCTCACCCTAACCCTCACCCTAACTTTAATCCTAAACATAACCCTCACCCTCACCCTAATGCTCACCCTAACCCTTAAACTCAGCCTCACCCTAACCCTCAAACTAAACCTACCCCTCACCCTAACCCTAAACATAAATGTCACACTCACCCTCACCCTCAGCCTCAGCCTGAATCTAACCGTAACGATAATCCGAAGCCTCACCCTCAGGCTCACCCTAACCCTAACCCTAACCATCACCCTCACTCTCACCATCACCCTAACCCTCACCCTAACCCTAAACCTTACCCTCAACCTAACCAAACACTATCCCTGAACCTAACACTCACACTAACCCTAAAGCTCACCCTCATCCTAAACCTCTCCCTCACACTAACGCTTACCCTCACCCTCACCCTAACCCTATGCCTCAACCTAACCCCAACCCTAACCCTCACACTAAACCTAGCCCTCACCTTAACCCTAACCCTAGCCCTCACCTTAACCCTCAACCTAACCCTAACCCTAACCCTAACCCTATGCCTAACCCTCAGCCTCACCCTAAACCTCACCCTCACTCTAACCCTAACACTTACCGTCACCCTAACCATAACCCTATCACTAACCCTAACCCTCACACTAACAATAACCGTCTTCCTCACCCTAACCCTCACCCTCACCCTAACCCTTACCCTCACACTAAAGCTAACCCTAACCCTCACCCTAACCTTTATCCTCACTGTAACCCTAACCCTCACACTAAATCTAACCCTCACGCTAACTCTAACCCTGCCCCTCACACTAACACCCACCCTAAACCTAACTGCAACCCTCATCCTAACCCTAACACTCACCCTCACCCTAAACCTCACCCTAATCCAAACCCTCACCCTAATCCTAAGCCTAACCCTCACACTAATCCTATCCCTCACCCTAACCCTCACCCTCACCCTAATCCTCTCCCTAACACTAACACTTATCTAACTGAAACCCTCAACCGAACCCTAACCCGAACCCTAAAAATAACCATCACCCTACTCCTCACCCTAACCCTAAACCTAACCCTAACCCTAACCCTAACCCTCACCCTAACCCAAACGCTAAACCGCAGTCTCACATTAACTCTCACACTAACCTTAAACCTAACCCTTACCCTCACCCTTAGGCTTACATTAACCCTAAATCTAACCCTCATACTAACCAAAACCCTCAACCTAACCCTAACCCTACCCCTCACTCTAACCCTCATCCTAACACTAACCTAACCCTAACCCTAAACCTAACCCTCAACCACACCCTCACCCTCAGCCTAAACCTAACCCTAACCCGAATCCTAAAACTAATACTCAACCTCACTCAAACACTAGCCCTAAACCTAACCCTAAACCTCACACTAACCCTTACCCTAACCCAAATCCTAACCACTGCAATAACCCTAACCCTAAACCCAAAACTAACCCTCACCCTCAAATTAACCCTAACCCCAAGCCTACCACTCACCATAACCCTAACCTTCACCATCAACCTAATCCTCACCCTAACCCAAATACTTAGCTAACCGAAAACCTCAATCGAACTCTAAACCTAACCGTAACCCTAACCCTCACCCTACACCTCACCCTAAAACTAACCGTAAGCCTAACACTCACCCTCACCCTAACCCTAACCCTACCCTAACCCTCAAACTAAACCTATCCCTCACCCTAATCCTAAGCCTAACCCTAACACTCAACCTCAACCTAGCCGTCACCATAACCCCAATCCTAACCCTAACCCTCAAACTAACCCTAACCCTCACCCTCACTTTCACCCTAACCCTAACCCTCACACTAACCCTCATGATAACCCTAACCCTAACCCTAACCCTCAGCCTCACCCTTACCTTCAACCTAACCCTAACACTATCCCTCACCCTAACCCTCACACTAACAGTCACGCTAAACCTAACCCTCACTCTCACCCTAAACCTCACCTTAACGCTTACCCTCATCCTAAACATAACCCTAACCCTAACCCTCACACTAAACCTAACCCTCACCCTAACCCTAATCCTAACCCTCAAGCTAACACTCACCCTAACCCTAACCTTACACCTCACCCTAAACCTAAGCCTCACCCTCATCCTAAACCTAACCCTAACCCTAACCCTCACAGTAAACCTAACCCTCACCCTAACCCTAATCCTAACCCTCAAGCTAACACTCACCCTAACCCTAACCTTACACCTCACCCTAAACCTAAAACTCACCCTAATCCTAAACCTAACCCTAACCCTCACCCTCAACCTAGCCCTTACCCTAACCCTAATCATAACCTTAACCCTCAACCTACCCTAACCCTCATCCTCAACCTAACCCTCACCCTAACCCTAACCCTCACCCTAACCCTAACGATAATCCTAACACTAACCCTCACTCTCACACTCACCCTAACCCTAACCCTAACCCAAAACCTCACAGTAAGCATAACCATCACTCTAACGCTCACCCTAACCCTAAAGCTCACTCTAAGCCATAGCCTCACCCGAACCCTAAACCTAACCCTGATCCTCACTCTAACCCTAAGCCTAACCCTAACCCTCACAGTACCCCTCTTCCTAACCCTAAACCTAAACCTAACCGTCACCCTCACACTAACCCTAACTCTAACCCTAACCGTAACCCTCACACTAACCCTAACCCTCACACTAACCCTAACCCTACCCCTCACCTTATCCCTCATCCTAACCCTAACCTAACCCTAAACCTAAACCTAACCCTCACACACAGCCTCAACCTCAGCCTAACCCTAACAATGATCCTAACCCTAATCCGGACCATCACCCTCTTCCTAGCCCTAACCCTAACCCTAACCCTCACCCTCACCCTCAGCCTAACCATAAACCGAACGCTCACCCTAAACCTAACCCTAACTCTCACCCTCAACTTCACCCTAACCCTAAACCTAACCCTAACCTTCACCCTAACACTAACCCTCACCCACACCCTAACACTCAACCTCAACCGAAGCCTCACCATAACACTATTCCTCACTGTCACCCTAACCCTCACCCAAACCCTAAAGCTCACCCACACCTTAACCCTCACCCTCACCTGAACCCTCATCCTAACCCTAACCCTTAACCCTCAACCTCACCCTAAACATAACCTTAACACTAACCCTCACATTAACCCTAAACCTAACCCTCAACCTAACCCTCAACCTCACCCTCACCCTCATCCTAAGCCTAACCCTAACCCTAAAACTAATCCAAAACCTAAACCTCTCCCTCACCTTCACCCTAACCCTAACATTTAGCCTATCCCTAACACTCACATGAACCTTAACCCTAATCCTAACCCTAATATTAACCCTCACACTCACCCTAATCCTAAAACTAACACTCACTCTGAAACTAACCCTTACCCTAACCCTTATCCTCACCCTAAATCTAACCCTAACCCTAAATCTAACCTTCACACTATACCTAACCATCATCCTAACCCTAACCCTAACCCTAACCCTCACCCTCATCCTTACCTTCACCCTAACCATTAACCTCAGCCTAACCCTCACCCTAAACCTCACTCTAATCCTAATCCTCACCCTCACCCACACACTACCTCAAACCTAACCCTAACCCTCACCGTAACCTTAACTCTCAACCTATACCTATCACTGAGTCTCACCCTAACCCTCAAACAAACCATAAAACTAACTGTAACGCTGACCCTCACCCTCTCCCTCACCACCATCCTAACCCTTACCCTCACCCTAACCCTAACCCTCACGCTAACAGTCACCCTCACCCTAACCCAAATTCTAACCCTAACCCTAACCTTAACCCTAACCCTATCCCTCAACCTCAAACTAACCGTCACACTAACCCTTACCCTCACCCTAATGCTAAGCCTTACCCTCACACTAACCCTAACCCTCACCCTAACCATAACCCTACCCCTCACCCTAACCTTCATCGTAACCCTAAACTAAACCTAACCCTCACCTTCACCCTCAACCTCAGCCTAACCCTAACGTTAACCCTAATCCAAACACTAATCCTCACCCTAACCCTAACCATTATCCTAATCCTAACCCTAATCCTCACCCTAAACCTAACACTCAGCCTAACTTACACCCTAAACCTAAACCTAACCCTAAAGCTCACCCTCAACCTAAACCTCACCCTAACCCTTACCCTCAGCCTAACCCTCAGCCTAACCCTCAACCTAACCCTAACCCTTACCCTAACACTCACCGTCACCCTCATCCTAACTCTCACCCTAACCCTAACCCTAAATTTCACCCTAACTCTCACCCTAACCGTAACCTCAACCTGTACCCTGACACTAAACCTAACCCTCACCCTAACATTAACCCTAAAACTAACCCTCACCCTAACCCTCACACTAAACCTAAACGGCACCCTAACCCTCACACTCACCCTAAACCTCACCCTAAACCTAACCCTAACTCTCACCCTCAACCTTGCCATCACCCTAACCCTATTCCTAACTCTAACCCTCACCCTAACCCTAACCCACAAACTCACGCTAACACTCACCCTCACACTACGCCTAAACCTACCCCTAACCCTGAACCTCACAGTCACCCTAATCCTAACCCTAATCCTCACCCTCAATGGAACCCTAACCCTAACCCTCACCATAACACTAAACCTAACCCTAACCCTAACCCTCACCCTCACCCTTGCCCTCACCCTAACCCAAATCCTAACCCTAAACCTCATATAAACCTCACCCTAACCCAACCCAAACACTCACCCTAACCCTAACCCTAACCCTAAACCCCACGCTAAGCCTAAGCCTAAGCCTAAGCCTAACACTAAGCCTAACCCTAACCTTAACACTAACCCTAAACCTTACACTCAACCTCACCCTAAAACTAAGCCTAAGCCTAACACTAACCCTAACCCTCACTCTCACCTTATCCCTCACCCAAACCCTAACCCTAACACTAACCCTAACCCTAACCCTCACCCTAACCCTCACCCTAACCCTAACTCTAACCCTAAAGCTCACCCTCACCCTAACCCTAACCCTAAACCTCATCCTCAGCCTCAAAGTCACCATAACCTTAATCCGAAGCCTAATCCTAACAATAACCCTATCCCTAACACTAATCCTATCCCTAACCTTCACCTTAACCCTGACCCTAAACATAACCCTAATCCCACCCTCACCTTAGCTCTCACCCTAACGCTAATACTAACCCTAATAATCACCCAAACTCTAACACTAATCCTAACCCTAAACCTGACACTAACCTTAACCCTCACACTCACATTCACCCTCAAACTAAACATAAACATAATCCTAAGCATAACCCCCACTCTCACCCTCATCCTAACCCTACCCCTTACCCTAACCCTCATCCTAACCCTAACCTCCACCCTAAGCCTAACCCTCACCTTAACGCAAACCCTCAACCTGAACCTAACCCTCACCCTAAACATAACCCTAATCCTCACCCTCACCCTAGCCCTCACCCTAACCCTAATCCTAACCCTAACCCTCACCCAAACTCTCACCCTAATCCTAACCCTTACCCTCACCCTAACCTAACCCTCACCCTCACCCTCAGCCTCAGCCTAAGCCTAAACCTTATCCTAACCATAACCCTCACCCTCACACTCATCCTAATCCTACCCCTAACTCTAACCCTCACCCTAACCCAACCTCCACGCTAAACCTAACCCTCACCTTAAAGCTAACCCTCACCCTAACCCTAAGCCTAACTCTAACACCAAACCTCATCCTCACCCTAACACTAACCCTAATACTAACCCTTACACTAAACCTCACCCTAATGCTAACTCTAACCCTAAACTTCATGCTGACCCAAACCCTAACCCTCACCCTAACCCTCACCCTCAGCCTAACCCTAAGCCTAAGCCTAAGCCTAACCCTAACCCTCACACTCACCCTCACCCTAACCCATACCCTAATCCTAATCCAAACCCTAAACCTAACCCTAACACTCACCCTATCCCTCACCCTAACCCTAACAATAACACTAAAAATAACCCTAACCCTAACCCTCACCCTAACACTAACTCTAAACCTAAACCTCACTCTCACCCTAACCCTAACCGTAAACCTAAACCTAACCCTAACCCTCACCCTGACCCTAACCCTGAACCTCACCATAAACCTAACCCTAACCCTCACCCTCACCGAAGCCCTCAACCTAACCCTAATCCTAAACCTAACCCTCACTCTAACCCTCAACCTAACCCTAACCTTAACACTCACCCTAACACTAATCCTATCCCTAAACCTCACCCTAAAACTTACCCTCACTCTTACACTTACCCTAACCCTAACCCTAACCCTCACACTAACCCTAAAACTCACCAAACTCTAAACCTCACACTAACCCTCACCCTAGCGCTCACCCTAACCCTAATCCTAACCCTAAACTTCATCCTCACCCTCACCATAACCCTAACCGTAACCCTCACCCTAACCCTCAACGTCACGCTCGGCCTAAGCCTAAGCCTAAGCCTAAGCTTAAGCCTAACCCTCACACTCACCCTCACCCAAACCTTAACTGTAACACTAACACTAACACTCACAGTAACACTCACCCTAACGCTAAATCTAACCCTATACCTCACCCTCACGGTAACAATAACCCTCACACTCAACCTCACCCTCAGCCTAAACCTAACCCTAACCCTAATCCTAAACCTAACCCTCACCCTTACCCTCACCCTAAACTTAAACCTAACCATAACCCTCACACTCACCGTCACCCTAACTGTAACCCTTAAGCTAACCCTCACCCTATCCCTCATCCTAACCCTCATGAAAACCCTAACCCTCACTCTCACCCTATCCCTCACCCTAACCATCACGAAAACCCTAACCCTCACTCTCAGCCTAACCCTCACCCTAACCCTTACCCTCACCGTAACCCTAACCATAACGCTCACCTTCACCCTAAACCTAACCCTAACGCTCACCATCACCCTAACCCTCACTTAAAACCTAACCCACACCCACACCCTAAACCTCAGTCTCACACTCACCCATACCCTCACGCTAATCCTCACCCTCACCCTAAATATCAGCCTAAGCCTAACCCTCACCCTTACCCTAACTCTCACTCTCACCATCACCTTCAGCCTAACCCTAATCCTAACCGTAATCCTAACCCTAACCCTCACCCTCAACCTCAACCTCAACCTAACCTTAAACCTAACCCCAATCCTAACCCTAAACTTCAGCCTCACCCTAACCCTCACCCTAACCCTAATCCTAACCCTAACCCAAACCCTAATCCTCACCCTAAACCTCACCCTAACCTTAAACCTAACACTTACCCTAACACTAACCCTCAGCCTAAACCTCACCCTAACACTAACTCTAACCCTAAACCTCATCCTCATCGTAACCCTAACCCTCACCCTCACCCTCAACCTCATCCTAACCCTAAGGCTAAGACTAACCCTAACCCTAACGCTTACACTCACCCTCACCCTAACCCTAAACCTGAACTTTTTCCTAACCCTAAACCAAACATTCATCCTAACCTTCACCCTAACCCTAACCCTAACACTAACCCTAAACCTAACCCTCACCAAAACCCTCACCCAAACTCTAACTCTAACCCTAAACCCCACCCTCACCCTAACCCTAACCCTCACCCTTACCTCACCCTCACTGCAACCCTAACCGAAACCCTAACCCTAAACTTCACCCTCAACCTCACCCTAACCCAAACCCAAACCCTCAACCGAACCCTCAACCTAACCCTCATCCTCACCATCACCCTCAGCCTAACCCTAACCCTAATTTAACCCTAACCTTCACCCTCAACCTAACCCTAGCCCTAACCCTTACTCTCACCCCAACCCAAACCTCCACCCTAAACTTAACCCTCACCCTAACCCTAACCCCAATGCTAACCCTAACCCTCACACTAACCCTAACCCTCACCATAAACGTAATCCTAACCCTCACGCTACCCCTCACCCTATGCCTCACCCTAACCCTAAACCTAACCCTAATCTTAACCCTAACCCTAACCCTAAACCTCACCCCAACCCTAACCCTCACCCTCACCCTCAAGCTCATGCTCACCATAACCGTAACCCTAACCCTAACCCTAACACTAACCCTAAACCTAAACCTAACCCTAATCCTAATCCTTAAACTCACCCTCAAACTCACCCTAACCTTAACAATGACCCTAATCCTAACCCTAAACCTAACCCTAACCCTAATTCTAACACTCAGCCTAACCAAAACCATAACCTTAAACCTCACCCGAACCCTAACCAAAACCCTCACCCTCCCCCTTACCCTAAATCTAATCCTAACCCTACCCCTCACCCTAACACTGACTCTAACACTCACGGTAACCCTAACCCTAAATTTCACCCTAACCCTCACCCTAAACCTTACCCTAACCCTAACTCTAACCCTAACACTAACCCGCACACTAAACCTAACCCTCACCCTAACCCTAACACTTACCCTCATCCTCACACTCACCCTCACCCTAAAACTAACCCTAACCGTCACCCTAACCCTCACACTAACTCTAAGGCTAACCTTAACCCTCATTCTCACCCTAACCCTCACGCTAACCCTAACCCTAACCCTCACTCTAAACCTCGCCCTCACAATAACCCTCACCCTAAGCCTAACCCTCACCCTAACTCTAACCTTCACACTCACCCTCAGCCTAACCCTAAACCGAATCTTATCCCTCACCCGCACTCTCAGCCTAACCTCAACTGAACCCTAACCCTAAATCTAAACCTCACCCTCACCCTAACCCTCACTCTAACACTAATCCTAACCCTAAAACTAATACTAACCCTCAGCCGCACCCTAAACCTCACTGTCAGTCTAACCCTAAACCTAAACCTAACCCTCACCCACACCCTAACCCTCAGACTCAACCAAACCCTCACCCTCACCCTAAAACTCACCCTAACCCTAACCCTCAACCTCACTCTCACCCTCACCCAAACCCTAATCTTCAGTCTCACCCGAAATCTCACCCTCATCCTAAACCTCACCCTCACCCTAAATATCACCTAAGCCTAACCTTCACCCTCATCATAACCCTAAACCTAAACTTCACCCTAACCTTAACCCTCACCCTCAACCTAACCCTCAGCCTCACCTAACCCTAATCCTACCCCTAAACCTCACCCTCACTCTCCACATCATCTTAAACTAACCCTCACCCTAACCCTAACCCTAACCCTCAGCCTAACCCTGACTCTCCCCCTAACCCTCACCCTCACCCCAACCTCACCCTAACCATAACCCTAAACCTAGCCCTTACCCTAACCCTAAGCATCACACTCACCCTCACACTCAACCTAACCCTCACCCTCAAACTAGCCCTCAGCCTAAACCTAACACAAACCCTAAACCTCAACCTCACCCTCACACTCAGACTAAACCTAACCCTAAACCTAATCCTAACCTTAACCCTCACACTCACACTCACCATAAACCTCATCCTCACCATAGCCCTCACTCTAACCCTAACCCTAACACAAACCCTAAACATCAACATCACCCTCCCCCTCCCCCTCTCCCTCAGGCTAACCCTAACCCTAACATTAATCCTAACCCTAACCCTAACACTCACACTAACCCTAACCCTCACTCTCACCCTAAACCTCACCCTAACACTTACCCTAACCCTAACCCTTACCCTAAGCCTAACACTCACACTAAACCTAACCCTCACCCTAACCCTAACGCTAACCATCACCCAAACCCTAAGCCTAACCCTAAACCTCACCCTAAACCTAATCATCACAATCACCCTAGCCCTCAAACCAACCCTAATCCTAACCCTAACCCTCACCCTTACCCTAACCCTAACCGTAAATCTCACTATCACCCTCACACTAACACTAACCCTAACCCTCACCCTAACACTAACCCTACCCCTCACGCTCACCCTCATCCTCACCCTAGCCCTAAACTTAACCCTAACCCTCACACTAACCCTAAGCCTAATCCTAATGCTAACTCTAAGCCTCACCCTCACTCAAACCCTCACCCTCACCCTAACCCTCACCCTAACCCTAATCATAAACCACAACCTCACCCTCATCCAAAACCTAAACCTAAATCGAACCCTCACCCTCACCCTCACCGTCACTCAAAACCTAACTCTACAGGTAACCCTTACCCTCACCCTCAAATTAACGCTAACAATAACCCTAAGCCTAACTGTAACTCTAACCCTCAAACTAACCCTAACTTTAACCTTTACCCTCACCCTAACCATAACCCTAGCCCTATGAATAAACTTCCCACTAACCCCAACCCTCACCCTAACCCTCACCCTCACCCTAACCCTAAAACTAACCCTCACACTCACACTAATTCTAACCCTAAACCTAACCCTAACCTTCACGCTAACCCTCAAAGAAACTCTAAGGCTAACCTAAACCTCACCCTCACCCTAACCCTCACCCTCAACCTAACCCTTACCCTAACCCTAATCCTAACCCTAACCCTCACCCTCACCCTGTCTCTAATCCTAACTGTCACCCTAACCCTAAACCTATCGCTAAACCTCACCCTATCCCTAACCCTTACCCTAACCCTAACCCAAACCCTGACCCTCACCCTAACCCTAACCCTAACCCTCACCCTAAACCTCACCCTAATGCTTACCCTCAACCTAACCCTAAACCTAACCCTAACCCTAATACTCACAATAACCCTATGCCTAACCCTAACCCTAACACTCACCCTAATGCTAAACCTCAACCTAAACCTCACCCTCAGCCTAACCCTCAACATCAGCCTAACACTCACCTCACCCTAAACATCAACCTAACCCTAACCTTCACCCTAACCCTAACCCTAACACTCACCCTAAACATCACCATCACCCTCACACTCACCCTAAGCCTAACCCTAACCCTACCCCTAAACCTTAACCTAACCCTCATCATCACCCTCACCCTAAACCTATCCCTAACCCTAACACTAACCCTCACCCTCACCCTAACCCTACCTCTAACCCTAACCCTAACCCTAACCCTCACCCTAACCCTTATCCTCATCCTAAAGCTAACCCTAAACCTAACCCTAACAATCACAATAACCCTAACCCTCATTCTAACCATAAACCTACCCCTCAACCTAACACTCACCCTAACCCTAACCCTAAACCTAACCCTCACCTTAGCCCTAACCTTAAGCCTCACCCTCAATTTAACCCTCACCGTCACCCTAACACTCACCCTAAGCCTAACCCTCACCCACATCTTAACCCTCACCCAAACCGAACCCTCACCCTAACACTCACCCTCATCCTAAACATCACCCGAACCCTAAACCTCACCCTAACACTAAAACTAAACTTCACCCTCACCTTAACCGTCTCCCTAAAACTTAACATCACCCTAACCCTAACCCTAAACCTCACCCTCAGCCTAAACCTAACCCTAACCCTAATCCAAAACCTAACCCCCACCCTCACCCTCACCCTCACCGTCACCCTAAGCGTAACCCTTAACCTAACCCTCACCCTATCAAACACCCTAACCCTCACGAAAAACCTAACCCTCATTCTCACCCTATCCCTCACCCTAACCCTAACCATAACGCTCACCTTCACCCTAAACCTAACCCTAACGCTCACCATTACCCTAACCCTCACCTAAAACCTAACCCACACCCACACCATAAACCTCAGTCTCACCCTCACCCATACCCTCACCCTAACTCTCACCCTCACCCTAAACATCACCCTAAGCCTAACCCTCACCCTTACCCTAACTCTCACCCTCACCCTCACCCTCAGCCTAACCCTAAACCTAACCATAATCCTAACCCAAACCCTCACCCTCACCCTCAACCGCAACCTAACCTTAACCCTAACCCTAATCCTAATCCTAACCCTCAGACTCACCCTAACCCTAACACTAACCCTCACCTTAACACTAACCCTCAACTTCTCCCTCAGCTTACCAGTATCCGTAACCCTAATCCTAACCCTCACACTCACCCTCAATCTAACCTAACCCTAATCCTCACCCTAACCCTAACACTAACTCTCATCCTCACCCTCACCCTAACCCTAATATTACACCTCACTAAAACCCTAACTCTCACCCTCACCCTCACCCTAACACTCATCCTCACACTAACCCCAAACCTCACCCTAATCCTCACACTCACCCTTACCCTATCCCTCAGTCTCACCCTAACCTTAACCCTAATCCTAACCCTCACACTCACCCCTTATCCTCAGCCTAACACTCACCCTCATACTCACCCTCACCCTAACCCTTAACCTCACTGTAACCCTCACCCGAACCCTGAGCTTAACCATAACCCTAATCCTAACCCTAGCCCTCAACCTCACCCTCACCCTAAACCTAACCCTAACCCTAGGCCTCACCCTCACCATCACCCTCACTGTAACCCTAACCCTCACCCTAACCCTATCCCTAACCCTAACCGTCACAGTAACCCTAACCCTAACCCTATCACTCACACTCACCCTAACCTTAAAACCCTAACCCTCACCTTAAAACTCACCATAACTCATGAAAACCCTAACCCTCACTCTCACCCTAAACCTCACCCTAATGCTTATCCTCACCCTAACCCTCACCCTAACCCTAACCCTAACCCTCATCCTATCCCTCATCCTAATTTTAACCCTACCCCACACCCTAACCCTAATCCTAACACTCACCCTTACACTAACCTTAACCCTAAACCTAACTCTAAACTTCCCCCAATCCTCAACATAACCCTAACCCTAACCCTCACCTTAACACTAACCCTAACCTTAACCCTCATCCTCACCCTAAACCTCACCCTAACTCTTAACCTCACCATAACGTTAACCCTAACTCTAACCCTCAACCTCACCCTAAATATCACCCTCACAATAACTCTTACCTCACACCAAACCTCACCCTAAACCTAAACCTGACCCTCACCCTCACCATCACTCTAATAGTAAGTCTAACCCTAACCCTAACAATAAACCTAACCATAAACCTAACCGTCACCCTCACCAAAACCCTAAACCTAACCCAATCCCTCACCCTACCCCTACCCCTAACCCTAACCCTAAACCTCACCTAAACCCTAACCCTAACCTCACCCTCACCGTAAAGGTAACCCTAACCCTAACAATAACCCAAAAGTTGACCCTAATCCAAACTCTCACGCTCACCCTCACCATAACCCGAAGCCTAACACTAAGCCTAACCCTAACCCTTAACCTCACCCTAATCCTAAACCTCACCCTATCCCTCACCCTCAACCTCACCTTAACCTTAATTCTAACCCTAATCCTAACCCTAACCCTAAACCTCACCTTAACCCTCACCCTCACCCTAAACCTAACACAAAACCTAACAAAACACAAAACCTAGCCCGCACCCTAACCCTAAACCTAACCGTAACCCTCACAGTAAACCTAACCCTCACCCTAACCCTAACCCTACGCCTCACCCTAAGCCTAATCCTCACCCTAACCATAACTCTAACCCTAAACCTCACCCTAACCCTAACACTAATCCTCACACTCATCCTCACCCTCATCTTAACTGTAACCCTAACCCAAACAATAAACATAACCCTTAACCTAATCCTAACCCTCACCCTCACCCTAACCCTAAACCTAACCCTAACCCTCATCCTAAACCTAACCCTCACCCTAACCGTAAACCTTACCCTAAGCCAAACCCTCACCATAACCCTAGCCTTATACTTAAACCTAAACCTCACCCTAACCCTAACGCTAACCCTCACCATCCCCCTAGCCCTCACCGTAACCCTAATCCTAACCCTAAACCTCATCCTAAATCTAACCCTCACCTTAATCTTAAACTTCACCCTCACCTTCAGCCTAACCCTAAGCCTAAACATAACCCTAACCCTAATAGTCACACTCACACTAACTCTATTCCTAATCCTAAAACTAACACTAACCCTAACCCTAACCCTAACCCTATCCCTAAAAGAACCCTAACCATAACCCTAAACCTCACCCTCACCCTATCCCTAAAGTTAACCCTAACCCTAACCCTAACCCTAAACCTCACACAAAACCTTACCCTCACCCTAAACCTCACCCTCATCCCCACCGTAACCGTAACTCTAACACTAACCCTAACAATAACCCTAACCCTAAACCTAAACCTATCCCTAACCCTCACCCTCACCCTCACCCTCATCCTACCCCTATCCCTCACCCTAACCCTAATGCTAACCCTCACCCTCACCCTCACCCTAACCCCAATCCTAACCCTAACCTTCACCCTAACCCTCACCCTAACCCTAAACCTAACACTCACCCTACATCTAACCCTCACCCGCACCCTAAACCTAATCCTAACCCTAGGCCTCACCCTCATACTCAACCTCACCCTCAGCCTAACCATAACAGTAATCCTAATCCTAAACATCAACCACACACCTCACCCTAAGCCTAACCCTCACGTCACGCTCACCCTCACCCTAACCCTTACCTTCAACCTTACCCTCAGCGTAACCCTAACTCCAATCCTAACCCTAACCCTCAACCTCACCCTCACCCTAAACTTAAACCTAACCCTAGGCCTCACCCTCACCCTCAACCTCACCATAACCCTAACCCTCACTCTCACCCTAACCCTATCCCTAACACTTACACTAACCCTAATCCTAACCCTAACACTCACACTCACCCTAACCCTAAAATCCTAAACCTCACCCTAAAATTCACCATAACACTCATGATAACCCTAATCCTCACTCTCACCCTAAAACTCACTCTAATGCATATCCTCACCCGAACCCTAACCCTAACCCTCATCCTGATCTTTACCCTAACCCTCACCTTAACATTAACTATAACCCTAAACCTCACCCTCACCTTAAACCTCACCCTCATCCTAGACTTCATCCTAACCCTAATCCTAACCCTAAACCTCACCCTAAACCTAAACCTAACAATCACCCTAAATCTGACCCTTACCCTCACCCTCACCCTTCCCCTAACCCTAAGTCTAACCATAACCATAAACCTAACCCTCACCCTAACCCTCACGCTCACCCTAAACATAACCCTATCCCTAACCCTCACCCTAACCTTAAGTCTAAACCTCACTCTAACCCTAGCCCTCACCCTCACCCTCACCCTCAGCTTAACACTTAACCTAACCCTAATCCTAACCGTAACCCTCGCCTTCACCCTCAAACTAACCCTAAACCTAACCCTCACCTAACCCTAACCCTCACCCTCACCCTCAGGCTAACAATATCCCTACCCCTAATCATAACCCTCACACTCATGCTCACCCTAACCCTAACACGAAACCTCACCCTAACACTAATGCTTACCCTCAATCTCACCCTCACCCTAACCCTCACCCTAACCCTAAACCTAACCCTAAACCTCACCCTCACCCTCACACTCACACTCAGCCAAACCCTAACTGTAAGCCTAATCCTAACCCTCACCCTCACCTCTCACCATCAGCCTAAACTTGACCCACACACTAACCCTCACCCTAACCCTTACCCTCACCACAACCCTCACCCTACCGCACAGCATAAACCTTACCCTAATCCTAACCCTAACTCTCAACCTGGCCCTCACCCTAAACCTAACCCTAACCCTAAGCCTCACCCTCACCCTCACCCTCACACTCACCCTAACCATAACCCTCACACTCATGCTCACCCTAACCCTAACCCTAAACCTCACCCTAATCCTAACCCTAACCCTAAACCTCACCCTCACCCTCACCGTCACCCTCTGCCTAACCCTAACCCTAATCTTAATCCTAACCCTCACCCTAACACTTACCCTCAACCTAACACTATCCCTAAACCCATCCCGCACACTAAAACTTACCCTCACCGTGACCCTAACCATACCCCTCACCATACCCTTCACCCTAACCCTAACCCTAACTCTAACCCTCACCCTCACCCAGACACTCACCCTACCGCTCACCCTAACCCTCAGCCTCACCCTAAACATCACCCTAACCCTAAACCTCACACTAACTTTAAGCCTAACCCTCACCCTAAACCTTGCCCTCAACCTCACCCTCAGCTTAACACTAAACCTAACGCTAACCCTAACCGTCAAACACACCCTCAACCTAACCCTAACCCTAACCCGCACCCTATCCTTTATGCTCACTCTCACTTTCACACTCACCCTCACCCTAACCCTAAACCTAAGCCTAAATGTCACTCTCACCCTAAAACTCACCCTCAGCTTAACATAACCGCAACCCTAATCCTTACCCTCACCTTCACCCTTCACCCTCAGCCTAAAACTCACCCTCATAGTAACCCTCACCCTAACCCTTACACTCACCCTAATCGTCACATTCACCCTCAGCATAACCCTAAACCTAATCCTAACCCTAACCCTCAACCTCACACTCACCTTAAACCTAAACCTAGCACTAAGCCTCACACTCACACTCACTCTCATACTCACCCTAACCTAAACCCTCACCCTAACAATATCCTAAACCTAACCCTCACCCTAACCCTAACCCTATCCCTAACACTCACACTCACTCTAACACTAAAACCCTAACCCTCACCCTAAAACTCACCCTAACACTCATGATAACCCTAACCCTCACTCTCACCCTAAACCTCAACCTAATGCTTATCCTCACCCAAACCCTCACCCTAACCCTAACCCTAACCCTCATCCTAACCCTAATCCTAACCTTAATCCTAACCCTCACCCTAAACCTAACCCTAACCCTAAAACTCACACTCACCCTCACTCTCACCCTAGCCCTAACCCTAATTCTAATCCTAACCCTCACCCTCAACCCTCACCCTCAGCCTAATCCTCATCCGCACACTAACCCTCACCCTAACCCTTACCCTCATCCTAACCCTCACCATCACCCTCAGCGTAACCCTAACCCTAATCCTAACCCTAACCCTCATCCTCAACCTCACTCTAAACCTAACCCTAACCCTAGGCTTCACCCTGAATCTCAACCTAACTCTCACCCTAACTCTTACCCTCAACCTAAACCTAACCCTAACCCTAACCCTCACACTAAATTACCCTCAGCCTAACCCTAAACCTCATCCTCATCCTAGCCCTCACCCGAACCCTAAACGTAACACTCACCCTCACACTTACCTTAACCCTAAACTTAACCATAAACCTAATCCTAAACTTAACCTTAACCTTCCCATCTAACCCTCAACCTAACCCTAACCCAAACCCTCACTCTAACACGAGCCCAAACCTTATCCCTCACCCTCACCCTAACCCTCAACCTAACAATCTCACCATAACGTTAACCCTAACCCTAACCCTCAACCTCACCCTAAACCTAACCTTCACCCTAACTCTTATGTCACCCTAAACTTCATCCTAAGCTAACCCTAACCGGAAACCTCAACTTAACCCTCACTCTCACCCTAACACTAACCTAAACCCTAACCCTCAACCTAACCATCACCCTAACCCTAAACCTAACCCTAACCCTCACAGTAACACTAACACTCACCCTAACCCTAACCGTACCCCTCACCCTAAGCCTCATCCTAACCCTAACCATAACCCTAACAATAACCCCAACCCTAAACCTCACCCTAACCCTAACACTAACCCTCACACTCATCCTCACCCCCACCGTACCTGTAACCCTAACCCTAAGACTAAAAATAACCATAAACCTTAAACGTAACCGTAAGTATAACCCTAACCCTAACAATAATCCTAAAACTAACCCTAATCCTAACCCTCACCCTCACCCTAAGACGAACACTAACCCTAACCCTCACCCTAACCCTAAGCCTCAACATAACCGTAAACCTAACCCTAACCATCACACTAACCCTAACCCTAAACCTCACCCTAACCCTAACACTAATCCATACCCTCATCCTAGCCCTAATCCTAAAACTAATCCTAACCCTAACCCTCACTCTAACCCTAACCCTAACACTAACCCTAACTCTCTCCCTAACCCTAATCCTAAAGCTAACTTTCACCCTAACCCTCACCCTACCCTAACCATAATACTCACCCTCACCCTAGATCTCACCCTAACCCTAATCTTAACCCTAACCCTCAACCTCACACTCAACCTAAACCTACACCTAACTCTAACCCTCACCCTAAACCTAACCTCCATCCTAATTCTCACCCTAACCCTAACCCTAACCCTAAACCTCACCCTAAACCTCACCCTCAACCTAACCCTAACCCAAACCCTAACCCTCAACCTAACCCTCACCCTAACCCTAACCCTAACCTTCACCCTCACCCTAACCCTAACCCTAACCCTAACCCTCACCTTCATTGTAACACTAACCCTAAACCTCACCCAAACCCTAACCCTCACCCTAACGCTCACCCTAACCCTAACCATCAACATAACCGTAAACCTAACCCTAACACTAACCCTAACCCTAACCCTAAACCTCACCCTAAACCTAACACTAACCCATACCCTCAACCTAGCCCTAGCGCTAAAACTAATCCTAATCCTAACCCTCACTCTAACCTTAACCCTAACAGTAACCCTAACTCTCACCCTAACCCTAATCGTAAAGCTAACTCTCACCCTAACCCTCACCCTAACCTAACTATAACCTCACCCTCACCCTAGCTCTCAACCTAAACCTAATCCTAACCCTAACCCTCAACCTAAACCTACTCCTAACCCTAAACCTCACCCTAACCCTAACCTCCATCCTAACTCTCACCCTAACCCTAACCCTAACCCTAAACCTCACGCTAAACCTCACCTTCAACCTAACCCTAACCCAAACCCTAACCCTCAACCTAACCCTCACCCTAACCCTAAACCTAAACCTCACCTTAACCCTAACGCTCACCCTCACCCTAGCCCTTAACCTAACCCTAATCCTAACCCTAACCCTCATCCTAAACTTCACCCTAACCCTAAACCTAAACCTTACCCTCACCCTAAACCAAACCCTAACCCCAACCCTAACCCTCACCCTATCCCTCAAGAAAACCCGAACCCTCGCTCTCACCCTAACCTTCACGCTAACGCTCACTGTCACCCTAACCCTCACCCTAAACCTAGCCCACACCCACACCCTAATCCTCAGTCTCACCCTCACGCATACCCTCACTCTAACGCTCGCCCAATCCCTAAACCTCACCCAAGCCTAACCCTTACACTTACACTAACCCTCACCCTCACCCTCAACCTAAGCCTAAACATAAACCTAAGCCTAATCCTAACCCTAACCCTCACCCTCACCCTCAACCTCAACCTAACCATAACCCTAACCCTAATCCTAACCCTAACCCTCAGCCTCACACTAACCCTAACTCTAACCCTAAAACTAACCCTCACCCTAACCATAATGCTAAGCCTAATGCTCACCCTAACCCTCACCCTAATACTTACCCTCCCGCTAACCCTCACCCTAAAGCTAACCCTAACCCTAACCCTAAAGATCACTATAACCTTCACCCTAACACATACGATAACTCCAACCCTCATTCTCACCATAACCTTCACCTTAACCCTTACCTTCACCCCAAACCGAACCCCAAACCTCACACTAAAACTAATCCTCACTCTTACCTAAACCTTACCCTCACCCTCATCTTAAACCTAAACCTAACCCTAAACCTAATCCTCACCATAACCCTCACACTTGGACTAAGGCTAACACTAACCCTCCCTATCACCCTAACCTTCACCCTTAATCTTAAACTCACCCTAACCCTAACCCTAACCCTCACACTATACGTAATCCTCACCCTCACTAACCCTACCCCTCACCCTCACCCTCACCCTCACCCTAACACTTAGACTCTCCCTAACCCTCACCTTAAGCCTTAGACTTGCCCTAACCCTCACCCTAACCCTAACCCTATCACTAAGCCTCACCCTAACCCTCACCATAAGCCTCACACTAACCCTCACCCTAACCCTAGCCCTCACCCTCAACCTCACCCACAGTTTAACACTAAACCTAAACCTAATCCTAACTGTAACCCTCGGCCTCAACGTCACCCTAACCCTAACCCTAAACCTCAACCTAAATCTAACCCCCACACTCATCCTCAGCCTAAAAGTATCCCTAATCCTAATCCTAACCCTCACACTCACCCTCACACTACCCCAAACCCTAACCCTCACCCTAACCCTAATGCTAACCCTCAACCTCAGTCTCACCCTCAGCCTAACACTCACCCTCACACTAACCCTCATCCTCAGCCTAACCCTAACCAGAACCCTAATCCTAACCCTCACCATCAACCCTAACCCTCAGCCTAACCCTCACCCTCACACTAACCCTCACCCTAACACTTACCCTCACCCTAACCCTCACCCTCACCCTCAGGGTTACCCTTAATCCTAACACTAACCCTCAAACTCACTTTTACCCTAAACCTAACCCTAAAACTAAGCCTCAACCTAACCCTAACCCTAACCCTAACACTCACACTAATCCTAACCCTAACCCTAACCCTAACCCTAACCCTAAGCCTAACCCTAACCCTAACACTAAAGCTAACCCTCTCGCTCACCGAAATCCTAAACCTAACCCAAAACCTCACCCTAACCCTAAACCTAACCTTAACCGTAAACCTCACCCTATCCCTAACCCTAACCCTCACCCTCACCCTAGCCTTCACCCTAACCCTAATCCTATCCCTAACACTAACCCTCACCCTAACCCTAAACCTAACACTCACACTAAATCTAACCCTCACTCTCATCCTCACCCTATGCCTAACCCTAAGCCTAAACCTAACCCTAACCCTAACCCTAACACTCACCCTCATCCTCACCCTCACCCTCAGCCTAACCCTAAACCTAACCTTAACCTTAACCCTCACCATAACCCTCACACTAAGAATAAGTCTAACCCTAGCTATCACTATCCCCCCAACCCTGACCCTAACTCTTAATCTCACCCTAAGTCTAACCCTCTCACACTAAACCTAACCCTCACTCTAACCCTAACCATACCCCTCACCCTAACCCTCACCCTAAACCTTAGCCTCACCCTAACCCTCACCCTAAGCCTTAGCCTTGTCCTAACCCTCAGCGTAACCCTAAATCTATCACTAACCCTCACCCTAACCCTCACCCTAAACCTCACCATAACCATCACCCTAACCCTAACCCTAACCCTCATACAAAGCCTAACCCTCACCCTAACCATAACCCTAGCCCTCATCCTAACCCCCAACCTAACCCTAAACCTAACCCTCATCCTAACCCAAACCCTAAACCTCACCTGCACGCTAACCCTCACCCTAACCCTAACCCTAACCCTCATACAAAGCCTAACCCTCACCCTAACCATAACCCTAGCCCTCATCCTAACCCCCAACCTAACCCTAAACCTAACCCTCATCCTAACCCAAACCCTAAACCTCACCCGCACGCTAACCCTCATCCTAACCCTAAACCTCTCCCTCACCCTCAGCCTAAAAGTATCCCTAACCCTAATCATAAACCTCACACTCACCCTCAACCTAATCTAACCCTAACCCTCACCCTAAAACTAATGCTCACCCTCACGCTCACCCTCACCCTCACACTAACCCTCACCCTCACCCTATCCCTAAACCTCACCCTCACACTCACCCTCACCTCTCATCCTCAGCCTAACACTCACTCTCACACTAACCCTTACCCTAACCCTTACCCTAACCCTAACTCTCATCTTCACCCTCAGCATATCACTAACCCTAACCCTCAACCTAAACCTCACCCTAAAACTAACCCTAATTCTAAGCCTCACCCTCCCTCTCCCCCTCCCCCTCCCCTAACCCTAAACCTCACCCTAACCCTATCCCTAACCCTAACCCTCACCCTACCCCTAACCCTAACCCTCACCCTAACACTCACCCTAACACTCACGATAACCCTAAACCTCACTCTCACCCTAAACCTCACCCTAATGCTAATCCTAACCCTAACCCTCACCCTAACCCTCATCCTAACCGTCATCCTAATCTTAACCCTAACCCTTACCCTAAAACTAACCCTCACCCTCTCCCTCCCCCTCAGCCTAAACGTAACCCTAACCCTAATCCTAACCCTCACACTCACCTCTAACCCTCAGCCTAAACCTCGACCTAACCCTTACCCTCACCCTAATCCTCACCCTCACCCTCAGCGTAACACTAACCCTAATCCTAACCCTAACCCTCAACCTCACCCTCACACTGAACCTAAACCTAAACATAATCCTCACCCTCGCTCTCACCCTAAACCTCACCTTAAACCTTACCCTCAACCTATCACTAACCCTAAACCTAACTCTCACACTAAAACTTACCATCACCCTAACACTAAAACTACCGCTCAACCTACCCCTCACCCTAACCCTAACTCTAACCCTAAACCTCACCCTCATCCTAGGCTTCACCCTAATCCTAATCCTAACACTCACCCTCACACTAACCTTAACCCTAACCTTAACCCTAACCCTAGCCTTCCCTCTAACCCTCAACCTAACCTAACCCTAACCCTCACACTAACACTAACCATAACCTTAAACCTTACCCTCACCCTAACCCTTAACATCACCATAACGTTAACCCTAACCCTCACCCCTCACCCTGAGCCTAACCTTCACCCTCACACTAAACCTCACCCTAACCCAAAACCTCACCCTAACGCTCACCCTCACACTCAGCATAACCCTAACCCTAAACCTCAAACTCACCCTCACGCTAAACCTAACCCTTACCCTAAGCCTCAACCTCACCTTCAAGCTCACACACACCCTCAAGCTAACCCTCACCCTAACCCTATCCCTAACCCTAACCCTCACCCTAACCCTAACCCTAACACTCACACTCACCCTAACCCTAACCCTAACCTAACCCTCACCCTAAAACTCACCTCAACACTCATGACAACCTTAACACTCACTATCACCCTAAACCTCACCCTAAAGCTTATCCTCACCCTAACCCTAACCATAACCCTCAACCTAACCCTCATCCTAACTTAACCCTAACCCTCACCCTAACCCTAACCCTAACCCTAAACCTAACCCTCACCCTCACCCTCACCCTCAGCCTAACATTAACCCTCACCATAATTCTAACCCTCACACTCACCCCTCACCCTCAGCCTAACCCTCACCCTCACACTAAACTTCACACTAACCCTTAACCTCACACTAGCCCTCCCCCGCCCCATCAGCTTAACCATAACCCTAATACTAACCCTAATCCTCAAACTCAACCTCACCCTAAACCTAACCCTAACCCAAAGCCTCACCCTCATTCTCACCCTAACCCTCACCTTAATCCTTACCCTCAACCTAACCCAAACACTAACCCTAAGACTCACACTAAAACTTAACCTTACCCTAACCCTACACCACACCCTACCCCTCACGCTAACCCTAACCCTAACCCTAACCCTCACACTAGCCCTCACCCTAACCCTAATCCTAACACTCACCCTCACACTAACCTTAAACCTAACCCTAATCCTAAACCTAACACTAAACCTAACCTTCCCCCAACCCTCAACCTAACCCTAACCCTAACGCTCACGCTAACACTAACCCTAAACTTAAACCTCACCCTTACTCTAACCCTCACCCTAACTTTTCACCTCACCCTAACGTTAACCCTAACCCTAACTCTAACCTCAACCCAAACCTCACCCTAACCGTCAAACTGACCCTCACCTTAACCGTAACCTTAACCCTAACCCTCACCGTAAACCTCACCCTAACGCTAACTCAAACCCTCACCCTAACCCTACCTGTAACCCTAACTCTAAACCTCACCAAAACCCTAACCCTAACCTCACCCTCAGCCTCACTCTCACCGTAAAGGTAACCCTAACACTAGCCCTAACAATAACCCTAAACCTAACCCTAATCCTAACCCTCACCGTCACCCTCACCATAACCATAGCCGTAAACCTAACCCTCACTGTAACCCTAACCCTAATCCTCACCCTTACCCTAACCCTAAATCTAAACCTCACCCTAACCCTAACCCTAACCCTAAACCTCACCCTAACCCTAACCCTAACACTAAACTCAACCTCAACCTCACCATAACTGTAACTCTAACCCTAATTCTAAAATTAACCCTAACCCTAACGCTAACCCTAAACCTAACCATAACACTCACCCTCACCGTAACCCTAACCCTAACCATACACCACACCCTCACTGTAACCCTAACCATAAACCTGACCCTCAGTCTCACCCTAACCACAAAGGTAAACATAACCCTAACCCTAACCCTAAATATAACCCTAAACCTAACCTTAATCCTAATCGTCACACTCACCCTAACCTCAACCCTAACGCTAACCCTCACCTTCATTGTAACCCTCAACCTAAACCTAAACCTCACCCTAAACCTAACCTTCACCCTCACCCTCAACCTCAGCCTAACACTAAGACCTACCCTAACCCTAACCCTCAAACTCAACCTCAACCTACCCCTAAACCTATCCCTAAGCCTAAACCTAACCATCACCCTAACCCTAAACCTAACACTAACCTTAACACTAACCCTAACCCTCACCCTCACCCTCACCCTAGCCTTCAACCTAACCCTAATCCTAAACCTAAACCTCACCCTAACTCTAAACCTAACACTCACCCTAAATCTAACCCTCACCCTCACCCTCACCCTATGCCTAACCCTAAGCCTAACCCTCACCCTAACCCTAACCCTCACACTCACCCTCATCCTCACCCTAAACCTCAGCCTAACCCTAACCCTAACACTAACCTTAACCCTCACCATAACCCTCACACTAAGACTAAGGCTAACCCTAACCCTTACTATCACACCAACCCTCACCCTATCTCTTACCCTCACCCTAACTCTAACCCTAACCCTAATATTAAACCTAACCCTCACCCTAACCCTAAACATACCCCTCACCATAACCCTCACCCTAACCCTTAGTCTCACCCTAACCCTCACCGTAAAACTTAGCCTTGCCCTTACCCTCACCCTAACCCTAAATCTATCACTAACCCTCACCCTAACCCTCACCCTAACCCTCATGCTAACCCTCAACCTAACCATCACCCTAACCCTAACTCTAGCCCTCATCCTAACCCTCATCCTAACCCTAAACCTAACCCTTAACCTAAACCTAACCCTAAACCTCACCCGCACCCTAACCCTCACATTAACCCTAACCCTCACCCTAAATATCACCCTAACCCCAACCCTCACACTTACCTTAAGCCTAACCCTCACCCTAAAACTAGCCCTCACCCTCACCCTCAGCCTCAGCATAGCACTAAACCAAACCCTAATCCTAACATTAACCCTCACCTCACACTCATCCAAACCCTAATCCTAACCCTCACCCTAACCGTAAACCTCACCCACACCCTCAGGGTAAAAGTATCCCTAACCCTAATCCTAACCCTCTCCTTAACCTAACCATAACCCTCACCCTAATCCTAATGCTAACCCTCACCCTCACACTCACCCTAACCCTCACCCTCACCCTAACTCTAAACCTAACCATAAACCTCACCCTCAACCTCACCCTCACCCTCAGCCTAACCCTCACCCTTACACAAACCCTCATCCTAACCCTTACCCTCACCCTGACCCTTTCCCTCAACCTAAGCATAACCCTAACCCTAACCCTCAACCTCACCATCATCCTAAACCTAACCCTAATTCTAAGCCTCCCCCTCCGGCTCACCCTCACCCTTACCCTAATCCTAACCCTCACCCTAACCCTATTCTTAACCCTAACCCTCACCCTAACCTTAACTCTAACCCTAACTCTCACACTCACCATAACCCTAATCCTAACTCTCACCCTAACACTCACCCTAACACTCATGATAACCCTAAACTTCACTCTCACCCTAAACCACACACTAAAGCTTATCCTCACCCTAACCCTCACCCTAACGCTCATCCTAACCCTCATCCTAACCTTGACCCAAACCCTCACCATAACCCTAACCCTAACCCTAAACCTCACCCTCAACCTCATTCTCATCCTCAGCCTAACCCTAACCCTAACCTAATCCTAAACCTCACACTCACCACTGAACCTCAGCCTAAACCTCACCCTAACACTTACACTCTCCCTATCCCTCACCCTAACCCTCAGCATAACCCTAACCCTAATCCTAACCCTAACCCTCAACCTCACCCTCACTCTTAACCTAACCCTAACCCTAAGCCTCAACCTCACACTCACCCTAATCCTCACCCTAACCCTTACCCTCAACCTAACCCTAAGCCTAACCCTAACCCTCACACTAAAACTTACCCTCACACTAACCCTAACCCTACCCCTCACCCTACCTCTCACACAAACCCTAACTCTAACCTTCACACTCACCCTAGCCCTCACCCTAATCCTAATCCTAACACTTACTCTCACACGAACGTTAATCCTAACCCTAACCCTAACCCTCACCCTAGCCTTCCCTCTAACCCTGAACCTAACCTAACCCTAACCTTCACCGTCACACTAAACCTCACCCTAACCCTAACCCTCACCCTAACCCTCACCCTCACACTCAGCATAACCCTCACCCTAACCCTCAAGCTCACCCTCAACCTGAACCTAAACCTAAACCTAAGCCTCACCCTCACACTCACCCTTACCCTAACCCTAACCCTCACCCTAACCCTATACCTAACCCTAACCCTCACCCTAAACCTAACCCTAACACTCACACTCACCCTAAACCTAATCATAACCCTAACACTCACCCTAACACTCATGATAACCTTAACCTTCACTCTCACCCTAATCCTCACCCTGATGCTTATCCTCACCCTAATCCTCACCCAAAATCTCAACTTAAGGCTCATCCTAACCTTAACACTAACCTGCACCCTAACCCTAACCCTAAAACTAAACCTCCCCCTCCAGCTCCCGCTCCCCCTCACCCTCAGCCTAACATTAACCCTCACACCAATTCTAACCATCACACTCACGCCTCACCCTCAGCCAAACCCTCACCCTCACACTAACCCTCACCCTAACCCTTATCCTCACCATAACACTCCCCCTCTCCCTGAGCTTAACCCTAACCCTAATCCTAACCCTAAACATCAACCTCACCCTCACCCTAAACCTAACTCTAACCCTAAGCTTCACCGTCACTCTCACCCTAACCCTCACCTTAAACCTTACCCTCAACCTAACCCTAACCCTAACCATAAACCTCACACTAAAACTTACCCTCACACTAACCCTAACCCTATCCCTCACCCTACCCCTCACCCTAACCCTAATCCTAACACTCGCCCTCACATTAACCTTAAACCTAACCCTCACCCTAACCCTAAACCTAACCTTAACCTTCCCCCAAACCCTCAACCTAACCCTAACCCAAACACTCACACTAACACTAACACTAAATTTAACCCTCAACCTTACTCTAACCCTCACCCTTTTAACTTCACCCTAACGTTAACCCTAACCCTAACCCTCAACCTCACCCTAAACCTCACCCTAACCCTAACCCTAAGCATAACTCTAACCCCATCCTAAACCTCACCCTAACCCTAACCCTAACCCTCACACGCACCCTCACCGAAACAGTACCTCTAATCCTAACACTAAAAATAACCCTAATCCTAACCCTAAAACTAACCCTAACCCTCACCCTCACCATAACCGTAACCCTAACCCAAACCCTCACCCTAACACTACCCACAACCCTAACCCTAAACCTCACCCAAACCCTAACCTCACCCTCTGCCTCACCCTCACCGTAAAGGTAACCCTAACACTAACCCTAACAATAACCCTAAAACTAACCCTAATCCTAACCCTCACCCTCACCCTCACCATAACCCTAACCCTAACCCTAACCCTCAATGTAACCCTAACCATAAACCTCACCCTAACCCTAACCCTAAACCTAAACCTCACCCCTACCCTAACCTTAACCCTAAAACTCACCCTAACCCTAACCCTAACCGAAACACTCACCCTCAACCTCACCACCTCACCATAACCGTAACTGTAACTCTAACTCAAACATTAAAAATAACCCTAACCCTAACCCTAAACCTAACCCTAACCCTCACCCTCACCGTAACACTAATCCTAACCATAACCCTCACCCTCACTGTAACCCTAACACTAAACCTAACCCTCTGTCTCACCCTCAACGTAAAGTTAACCCTAAACCTAACAGTAACAATAACCCTTAACCTATCCCTAATCCTAACCCTCACACTCACCCTAACCATAACCCTAAACCTAACCCTCACCCTCACTGTAACATTAACCCTAAACATCACCTTCACCCTAACCCTAACCCTCCCCCTCACCCTCAACCTCAGCCTAACACTAAGCCTAACCCTAAACCTAAACCTAAACCTAACCCACAAACTCATCCTCTCCGTAACCCTAACCCTAACCCTAAACCTAACCCTCACTCTAAACCGAACCCTCACCCTAACTCTAACCCTAACCCTAACCCTAAACCTCTCCCTAACCCTTAGCCTAAAAATTACCTTCACCCTCACCCTCACCTTAACCCTAACCCTAACCCTAACAATAAGCCTAACCCTAACCCTAACCCTCTCCCTCCCCATAACCCTAACCCTAACCCAAAACCTCACACTAATCCTAAACCTTACCGTAACCATAAACCTCACCCTAAACCTAACACTAAACCTCACCCTCACCCTAGCCTTCATCCTATCCCTAATCCTAAACCCAATCCTAACCGTAACCCTCAACTTAACCTTAAACCTAACACACACCCTAAATTTAAACCTCACCCTCACCCTCACCGAACGCCTAACCATAAGCCTAACCCTAACCCTAACCCTAACACTTACCCTCATCTTCACCCTCACCCACAGCCTAACCCTAACCCGAACCCTAACCTTAAGCCTCACCATAACCCTCACACTAAGACTAAGGCTAACCCTAACCCTCACTATCTCCCCAACCCTCACCCTAACTTTTACCCTCACCCTAACTTTAACCTTAACCCTCACACAAAATCTAACCCTCACACTTACCCTAACCCTACACCTTACCTAACCCTACCCCTCACCCTAACCCTCACCATAACACTTAGCCTCACCCTAACACTTAGCCTCACCCTAACCCTCACATTAAGCCTAACCCTCACCCTAACCCTAACCCTAGCACTCATCCTAACACTCTTCCTAAACCTAAACCTAACCCTCATCTTAACCTGAACCCTAAACCTAACCCTCACCCTAAATATCACCCTAACCCTAACCCTCACCCTAAACTTAAGCCTAACCCTCACCCAAACGGTAGACTTCACCCTCACCCTCACCCTTATCTTAACAGTAAACCTAACTCTAATCTATACTGTCACCCTCACCCACACCCTCACCCTAACCCTAACCCTAATCCTCACCGTAACCCTAACCCTCATCCTCACCCTCAGCCTAACAGTATCCCTACCCCTAATCCTAACTCTCACATTAAACCTCACCCTAAGACTAACCCTAACACTCACGCTAACCCTAATACTAACCCTCACCCTCACCCTAACCCTCACCCTCACCCTAACCCTCACCCTCACCCTAAACATCACCCTAACCCTAAACCTCACCCTAACCTTAAGCCTAACCCACACCCTAACCTTAGCCCTCACCCTCACCCTCAGCTTACCACTAAACCTAACCATAATCCTAACTGTAACATTCACCCTCACATTAAACCTAACCCTAAAACTCACCCTAACCATAACCTTCAAATTCTCCCTCAGCCTAAGAGTATACCTAACCCTAAACCTAACCCTCACACTCAGCCTCACCCTACCCTAACCCTAAGCTTCACCCTAACCCTAATGCTAACCATCACCCTCACCCTCAACCTCACCTTCACACTCACCCTAAAACTCAGCCTAATACTAACCCTCAACCTCACCCTCACCCTCAATCTAACCTAACCCAAGGCCACACCCTCACCCTCACACTCACCCTAACCATAACCCTCACCCTAACCCTATTCCTAAACCTAACCCTCACCCTAACCCTAACCCTAACACTCACACTCACAAAAACCCTAAAACCCTAACCCTCACCCTAAAACTCATGATAATCCTAACCCTCACTCTCACCCTAAACCTCAACCTAATACTTATCCTCACCCTAACCCTCACCCTAAACCTAACCTTAACCCTAACTCTAACTCTAAACTTCACCCTCACCCTCACCCTCAGCTTAAACCTAACCCTAACGCAAATCCTAACCCTGACCCTCACCCCTTACCCTAACCTTCAGCATGACCCTATCCGTAACTCTAATCCTAAACCTCACCTTCACAATAACCCTCAACCTAACCCTTACCCTCACCCTAACCCTCACCCTCACCCTCAGCATAATCCTAACCCTAATCCTAACCCTAACCCTGAACCTAACCCTAACCCTAACCCTAACCCTAACCCTCACCCTCACCGTAACAGTAACCTAACCCTAAACCAAACAATAACACAACACTAACCCTAACCCTCACCCAAACCATAACCCTCGCCCTAAAATTAAACCTCACCCTAACACTTAACCTCACCATAACACTAACACTAACCCTAACAATAACCCTCAACCTAGACCTAACCCTAACCCTCACCCTAACACTAACCCTAACCTTAACCCTCACCCTCAACCTAACCCTCACCCTAACTCTTAACATCACTCTAATGTTAACCTAACCCTACCCCTCAACCTCACCCTAAACTTCACCCTAACCCTAACCCTCACCCTAACTCTTACCTCACTCTAAACCTCACTCTAACCCTAACCCTCACCCTCACCCTCACCGTAATCGTAAGTCTAACCCTAACCTTAACAATAGCCCTAAACCTAACACTAACACTAACCCTAACCCTAACCGTCACCCTCACAGTAACATTAACCTTAACCCAAACCCTCCCCCTAACCCTTCACCTAACCCTAACCCTAAAGCTCACCCAAACCCTAAGCCTAACCTCACCTTCAGCCTCACCCTCACCGTAAAGGTAAACCTAAACCTAACCCTAACAATAACCCTAAAGCTAACCCTAATCCTAACCCTCACCTTAACGCTAACCATGACCCTAACCCTACCCCGAAACCTCACCCTAACCAAAACACTCACGCGCACCCTAGCCCTCAAAACAACCCTAAACCTCATCCTTACCCTCACCCTCACCCTAAATCACACACTCACCCTCACCATAACACTATCCCTAACCCACACCCTAAACCTAAACCTCACCATAACCCTAATCCTAACCCTCACCCTAAACCCTCACCTTCCCCCTAACCCTAATTCTAACCCTAAACCTCACCCTAACCCTAAGTCTAAGATTAATGCTAACTATAACACTCACCCTCACAGTCACACTAACCCTAAAACTATCCCTAAACCTCACCCTATCCCTAAACTTCACCCTAACCCTAACCCAAACTCTCATCCTCACCCTAATCAAAACACTAATCCTGACCCTAACCCTAACCCTCAACCTAACCTCACCCTAACCTAACCCTAACCCTAGCCCTTACCCTAACCCTAAACCACACATTCAACCTCACACACACTCTAACCCTAATCTTAAACCTAGCCCTCACCCTAACCCTAACCCTAACTCTCACCCTCACCCTCATCCTAAAACTAAGCCTAACCCTAATCCTAACCCTCACCCTCACCCTCACCCTCAGCCTAACCCTCACCCTCACCCTAACCCTCTCCGTAAACCTTACCCTCACCCTAACATTAACCCTAATCCTCACCCTCAACCTAAACCTAACCCTAACTCTAACCCTAAACCTAAACCTCACCCTCACCCTCACCCTAAACCTAACGCTAACCATAACCCTAACCCTTACCCTCAGCCTAACCATAACCCTCACCCTCACCCTAAACTAAACCCTAAACCCAACCCTAACCCTCACCCTAACCATCACCCTAAACCTCACGAAAAACGCAACCCTCACTCTCACCCTAACCCTCACCCTAACCCTTACCCTCACCCTAACCCTAACCCTTAACCTCACCTAGACCCAAACCTTAATGCTCAATATCACCCTAAACCTAACCCTAATGATCACCATAAACCTTACCATCACCCAAACCCTAACCCTCAGTCTCACCCTCACCCATACCCTCACCCTAATCCTCACCCACAGCCTAAACTTCACCCTAAGCCTAACCCTCCCCCTTATCTTAACCCTCACCCTCACCCTCACCCTCAGCCTAACCCTAAACTTTACCCTATTCCTAACCCTAACCCTCAACCTCACCCACATCCTCAACCTAACTGTAAACCTATCCCTAATCCTAACCCTCAACCTCACCCTCACCCTAAACCTAACTCTAACCCTAACCCTAACCCTCACCCTAAACCTCACCCTAACCCTAATGCTAAGCTTAACCCTCAACCTAACACTAACCCTAACCCACACCCTCATCCTAAAACGAACCCTAACCCTAACCCTAACCCTAACCCTCACAATAAAACTAAGGCTAACCCTAACCCTCACTATCACACTCACCCTCACCCTAACCCGAACCCTCACCCTCACCCTAACCCTCACTCTCACCCAAAACATCACCCTAAAACTAACCCTCACCCAAACCTTAACTGTCACCCAAACCCTCACCCTCACCCTAACCTCACCCTAACCCTAAACCTAACCCTAGCCCTTACCCTAACCCTAAACCTCACCCTAACACTCACGCTAAACCTAACCCCCACTCTCACCCTAACCGTCAACCTAACACTCACCCTCACCCTAAACCTTACCCTCAGCCTAACGCTCACACTAAACCTGAATCTCACCCTAACCTTAATGCTAAACATGACCCTAAACCTACCACCAAACCTAACCCTAACCCTAACCCTCACCCACACAATAGCCTTCAAACCAACCCTAATCCCAATCCTAACCCTCATCCTTACCCTCACCCTCACCCTAAATCACACACTCACCCTCACCCTAACACTAACCTTAACCCACAACCTAACCCTAAACCTCACCCTAACCCTAACCCTGACCCTCACCCTAAACCCTCACCTTCCCCCTAAACCTAATTCAAACCCTAAAACTCACCCTAACCCTAAGCCTTAGACTAATGCTAAATCTAACCCTCACCATCACCGTCACCCTAATCCTAAACCTATCCCTAAACCTCACCCTATCCCTAACCTTCACCCTAACCCTAACCCAAACCTCATCCTCACACTAACAATAACACTAACCTGACCCTAACCCTAATCCTCAACCTAACGTCACCCCAAACCTTACCCTAATCCTAGCCCTTACCCTAACCCTAACCCTCATATTCACACTCACACTCACCCTAACCCTCATTCAAACACAAGCCCTCACCCTAACCCTAACCCTAAACCTCACCCTCACACACACACTCAAACTCAGCCTAACCCAAACCCTAACCCTAATCCTAAACCTAACCCTGACCCTCACCCACACACTCACCCTAACCCTCACACTCACCCTAGCCCTCACACTAACCCTAACCCTAAGCCAAACCCTAAACCTCAACATCACCCTCACCCTCACCCTCATCCTCAGGCTAACCCTAACCTAAACCTAATCCTAACCCTAACACTCACGCTAAACCTAACCCTCACTCTCACCCTAACCCTCACCCTAACCCTTACCCTCAAACTAACCCTTACCCTCAGCCTAATGATCACACTAAACTTAAACATCATCCTAACCCTAACGCTAACCATGACCCTAACCCTAAACCTAACCCTAAACCTCACCCTAACCCTAACCCATACCCTCACCCTAGCCCTCAAACCAACCCTAATCCTAACACTAACCCTCATCCTTACCCTCACCCTCACCCTAAATCACACTCTAACCCTCGCCCTAACACTAACCCTAACCCACACCCTAACCCTAACTCTCACCCTAACACTAACCCTAACCCTCACCCTAACACTAACCCTAACCCTCACTCTCACCCTCACTTTCCCCCTAACCCTAATTCTAACCCTAACCCTCACCCTAAACCTAAGCCTAAGCCTAATGCTAACACTAACCCTCACCCACACCGTCACCCTAACCCTAAACTTATCCCTAAACCTCACCCTATCCCTTACCTTCACCCTAACCCTAACCCAAACCCTCATCCTCACCCTAACCCTAACACTAACCCTGATCCTAACTCTAACCATCACCCTAAACCTCACCCTAATGATTACCCTCAACCTAACCCTAAAACTAACCCTAACACTCACCCTAATACTAACCATAAAACTAACCCTCAACCTCAGCCTAAATATCATGTTCAGCCTAACACTCACCCTCACCCTAAACATCACCCTAACCCTAACGTTCACCCTAAACCTAACCCTAACACTCACCCTAAACCTCACCCTCACCCTCACCTTCACACTAAGCCTAACCCTAACACTACCCCTAATCCTTAACCTAACTTTCTCCATCACCTTCACCCTAAACCTATCCCTACACCTGACACTAACCCTCACCCTCACCCTCACCCTAACACAAACCCTAAACCTAACCCTAAACCTCACCTGAAACCTAAACCTCAACCACAACCTAATACTAACCCTCACCCTAAACCTAACAATCACAATAACCCTAACCCTCACTCTAATCATAAACCTACCCCTCAACCTAACACTCATCCTAAGCCTAAACCTAAACCTAATCCTCACCCTAACCCTAACCCTCACCCTCACCATAACCATCACCATCACATTAACACTCACACTAAGCCTAACCCTCACCCACACCTTAACCCTCAACCTCACGCGAACCCTCACCCTCACCCTAACTCTCACCCTCAACCTAAACATCACCCGAACCCTAACCCTCACCTTAACCCTAACCCTAACCCTCACCCTAAGCCTAACCCTCAACCTGACCCTCAACCTCACCCTAATCCTCACATTAACCCTCACCCCTACCTAACCGAAACCCTCACCCTCAGCCTCACCCTAACCCTCACCCTCACCCTCACCCTAGCCCTCACCCTAACGCTAAACCTAACCCTCACCCTCACACTCACACTCATCCTAACCCTAAGCCTAACTCTAATCCTAACCCTCACCCTCACCCTCACCTTCAAGCTAACCCTTAACCTCACCCTAACCCTTTCCCTAAACCTTAACCTCAACCTAACCCTCACCTCACCCTCACCCTAAACCTAACCCTAACCCTAACCCTCACCCTCACCCTCACCCTAACCGTAACCCTCACCTTCACCCTAAACCAAAACCTAACCCCAACCCTAACCCTCACCCTAACCATCACCCTAAACCTCACGATAACCCTAACCCTCACTCTCACCCTAACTCTCACCCTAACCCTTACCCTCACCCTAACCCTAACCCTAAACCTCACCCAGACCCAAACTTTAACGCTCAACGTCACCCTAAACCTAACCCTAATGCTCACCCTAAACCTCACCATCACCCAAACCCTAACTCTCAGTCTCACTCTCACGCATACCCACACCCTAACCCTCACCCTCAGCCTAAACATCACCCTAAGCCTAAACCTCCCCCTTATCCTAACCCTCACCCTCACCCTCACCCTCACCCTCACCCTTAGCCTAACCCTAATCCTAACTCTAACCCTCAACCTCACCTACACCCTCAACCTAACTGTAAACATTTCCCTAATCCTAACCCTCAACCTCACCCTCACCCTAAAACTAACTCTAACGCTAACCCTAACCCTCACCCTAAACCTCACCCTAACCCTAATGCTAAGCTTAACCCTCAAACTAACACTAAACCTAACCCACACCCTTATCCTAAACTGAATCCTAACCTTAAACCTAACCCTCACCATAACCCTCACAATAAGACTAAGGCTGACCCTAACCCTCACTATCACCCTCACCCTCACCCTATCCCGAACCCTCACCCTCACCCTAACCCGAAACCTCACCCAAAACATCACCCTAAAACTAACCCTCACCCTCACCCTAACCCTAACCCTCACCCAAACCTTAACTCTCACCCTAACCCTCACCCTCACCCTAACTTCACCCTAACCCTAAACCTAAACCTAGCCCTTACCCTAACCCTCACCCTCACCCTATCACTCACGCTAACCCTAACCCTCACTCTCACCCTAACCCTCACCCTAACACTTACCCTCAACCTAACCCTTACCCTCAGCCTAACGCTCACACGAAACCTAAATCTCAGCTTAACCTTAACCCTAACCATGACCCTAACCCTACGCCTAAACCTCACCCTAAACGTAAACCTCACCGGCACCCTAGCCCTCAAACCAACCCTAATCCCAAGCGTAACCCTCATTCTTACCCTCACCCTCACCCTAAAATATACACCCACCCTCACCCTAACATTAACCCTTACACACACCCTAACCCTAAACCTCACCCTAACCCTGACCCTAAACCCTCACCTTCCCCCTAACCCTAATTCTAACCCTAAACCTAACCCTAACCCTAAGCCTAAGACTAATGCTAACTCTAACCCCCACCCTCACCATCATCCTAACCCTAAACCTATCCCTAACCTCACCCTATCCCTTAACTTCACCCTAACCCTAAACCAAAACCTCATCCTCACCCTAACCCTAACACTAACCCTGACCCTATCCCTAACCCTAAACCTAACCTCACCCTAAACCTAACCCTAACCCTAGCCCTTACCCTAACCCTAACCCTCACATTCACCCTCATACTCACCCTAACTCTAATCCTAACCCTAGCCCTCACCCTAAACCTAAACTTCACCCTCACCCAAACACTCAAACTAAGCCTAACCAAAACCCTAACTCTAATCCTAACCCTAACCCTCACCCTCACCCTCACACTCACCCTAACCCTCACCCTCACCCTAGCCCACACACTAACCCTAACCCTAAGCCAAACCCTAAACCTCAACATCACCCTCACCCTCAAACTCATCCTCAGGCTAACCCTATCCCTAACCCTAATCCTAAACCTAACCCTCACCCTAACACTCACGCTAACCCTAACCTTCACTCTCACACTAACCCTCACCCTAACACTGACCATCACACTAACCCTTACCCTCAGCCTAACGCTCACACTAAACTTAACCCTCACCCTAACCCTAACACTAACCATGACCCTAACCCTAAACCTCAGCCTTACCCTAACCCTTACCCTAACCCTAGCCCTCAAACCAACCATAATCCTAACCCTAACCCTCATTCTTACCCTCACCCTCACCCTAAATCACACTCTAACCCTCGCCCTAACACTAACCCTAACCCACACCCTAAACCACACCCTCACCCTCACTTTCCCCCTAACCCTAATTCTAAGCCTAACCCTCACCCTCACCCTAAGCCTAAGCCTAATGTTAACTCTAACCCTCACCCTCACCGTCACCCTAACCCTAAACTTATCCCTTAACCTCACCCTATCCCTAACCTTCACCCTAACCCTAACCCAAACCCTCATCCTCACCCTAACACTAACACTAACCCTGATCCTAACCCTAACCCTCACCCTAAACCTCACCCTAATGATTACCCTCAACCTAACCCTAACCCTAACCATAACCCTAATCCTCACACTAATCCCCACCATAACCCTAACCCTAAACTTCACCCTAATCCTCACCCTATCCCTAACCCTAACCCTAACACTCACCCTAATACTAACCATAAACCTAACCCTCACACGCAGCCTAAACATCACCGTCAGCCTAACACTCACCCTCACCCTAAACATCACCCTAACCCTAACCTTCACCCTAACCCTAACCCTAACACTCACCCTAAACCTCACCCTCACCCTCACCCTAACACGAACCCTAAATCTAACCCTAAACCTCACCTTAAACCTAACCCTCAACCACAACCTAATCCAAACCCTCACCCTAACCCTAACAATCACAATAACCCTAACCCTCACTCTAACCATAAACCTACCCCTCAACCTAACACTCATCCTAACCCTAACCCTAACCCTCACCCTCACCATAACCATCACCATCACCCTAACACTCAAACAAAGCCTAAACCTCACCCACACCTTAACACTCAACCTCACGGGAGCCCTCACCCTCACCCTAACAATCACCCTCAACCTGAACATCACTCGAACCCTAACCCTCACCTTAACCCTAACCCTAACCCTCACCCTAAACCTAACCCTCACCCTGACCCTCACCCTCACCCTAATCCTCACATTAAAACTCATCCCTACCTAACCGAAACCCTCACCCTCACCCTAAACCTCACCCTAACCCTAACCCTAACCCTCACCCTTACCCTCACACTCATCCTAACCCTAAGCCTAACTCTAATCCTAACCCTCATCCTCACCCTCACCCTCAGCCTAACCCTCACCCTCACCCTAACCCTCTCCCTAAACCTTATCCTCACCCTAACCCTAACCCTAAACCTCACCCTCAACCTAAACCTAACCGTAACCCTAACACTAAACCTAACCCTCACCCTCACCCTCACCCTAAACCTAACCCTAACCCTAACCCTCACCCTCACCCTCACTCTAACCGTAACCCTCACCCTCACCCTAAACCAAACCCTAACCCCAACCCTAACCCTGACGCTAACCATCACCCTAAACCTCACGATAACCCTAACCCTCACTCTCACCCTAACCCTCACCTTAACGCTTACCCTCACCCTAACCCTAACCCTAAACCTCACCCAGACCAAAACCTTAACACTCATTGTCACATTAAACCTAACCCTAATGCTCACCCTAAACCTTACCATCACCCAAACCCTAACCGTCATTCTCACCCTCACCCATACCCTCACCCTAACCCTCTCCCTCAGCCTAAACATCACCCTAAACCTAACCCTCCCCCTTATTCTAAACCTCACCCTCACCCTCACCCTCAGCCTAACCCTAAACCTAACCCTAATCCTAACCCTAACGCTCAACCTCACCCACACCTTCAACCTAACTGTAAACATATCCCTAATCCTCACCCTGAAGCTCACGCTCACCCTAACCCTCACCCTAACCCTCACCCTAACCCTCACCCTAACCCTCACCCTAACTCTAATGCTTAGCTTAACCCTCAATGTAACACTAACCCTAACACACACCCTCATCTTAAACCGAAAGCTAACCCTAACCCTAACACTTACTATAACCCTCACAATAAGAATAAGGCTAACCCTAACCCTCACTATCACCCTCACACTCACTCTAACCCGAACCCTCACCCTCACCCTAACCCTCACCCAAAACATCACCCTAAAACTAACACTCACCCTAACCCTAACCCTAACCCTCACCCAAATCTTAACTCTCACCCTAACCTTCACCCTCACCCTAACCTCACGCTAACCCTAAACCTCACCCTATCCCTTACCCTAACTCTAACCATCACCCTAACACTCACACTAACCCTAACCCTCACTCTCACTCTAACCCTCACCCTAACACTTACCCTCACCCTAACCCTTACTCTCAGCCTAACGCTCACACTAAACCTAAATCTCACACTAACCTTAACGCTAACCATGACCCTAACCCTACCCCTAACCCTCACCCGCACCCTAGCCCTCAAACCAACCCTAATCCTAACCCTAACCCTCATCCTTACCCTCACCCTCACCCTAAATCACACACTCACCCTCACCCTAACCCTAACCCTAACCCACAACTTAACCATAAACCTCACCCTAACCCTAATCCTAACCCTCACCCTAAACCCTCACATTCCCCCTAACCATAATTCTAACCCTAAACCTCAACCTAACCCAAAGCCTAAGACTAATGCTAAATCTAACCTTCACCCTCACCTTAATCCTAACACTAAACCTATCCCTAAACCTCACCCCATCCCTTACCTTCACCCTAACCCTAACCCAAACCCTCATGCTCACCCTAACCCTAACATTAACCCTGACCCTAACCTTAAACCTCAACCTATCCTCACCCTAAACCAAACCCTAACCCTAGCCCTTCCCCTAACCATAACCCTCACATTCACCCTCACACTCACCCTAACCCTCATCCTAACTCTAGCCCTCACCCTAAACCTAACCCTAACCCTAAAACTCACCCTCACCCACACTCTCAAACTCAACCTAACACAAACCCTAACCCTAACCCTCACCCTCACCCTCACTCTCACCCTAACCCTCACCCTCACCCTAGCCCTCACACTAACCCTAACCCTAAGCCAAACCCTAAACCTCAACATCACCCTCACCCTCACCCTCAACCTCAGGCTAACCCTAACCCTAACTCTAATCCTAACCCTAACCCTCACCCTAACACTCACACTAACCCTAACCCTCACTCTCACCCTAACCCTCACCCTAACACTTACCCTCATCCTAACCCTTACCCTCAGCCTAACGCTCACACTAACCTTAATCCTCACTCTAACCCTGACGCTAACCATGACCCTAACCCCAACCCTAACCCTAAACCTCACCCTAACCCTAACCCTTACCCTCACCCTAGCCCTCAAACCAAACTTAATCCTAACCCTAACCCTCATCCTTACACTCACCCTCACCTTAACTCACACTCTAACCCTCACCCTAACAATAACCCTAACCCACACCCTAACCCTTACCCTCAACCTAACCCTAACCCTCACACTCACCCTCAATTTCCCACTAAACCTAATTCTAACCCTAACCCTCACCCTAAACATAAGCCTAAGACTAATGCTAACTCTAAACCTCACCTTACCGTCACCCTAACCCTAAACTTATCCCTTAACCTCACCCTATCCCTAACTTTCACCCTAACCCTAACCCAAACATTCATCCTCACCCTAACACTAACACTAACCCTGATCCTAACCCTAACCCTCACCCTAAACCTCACCCTAATGATTACCCTCAACCTAACCCTAACTCTAACCCTAAAACTAATCCTCACACTAATCCTCACCCTAACCCTAAACTTCACCCTAATCCTCACACTAACCCTAACCCTAACCCTAACACTCACCCTAATACTAACCATAAACCTAACCCTCACCCTCAGCCTAAACATCACCGTCAGCCTAACACTCACCCTCACCCTAAACATCACCCTAACCCTAACCTTCACCCTAACCCTAACCCTAACACTCACCCTAAACCTCACCCTCACCCTCACCCTCACCCTAAGCCTAATCATAACCCTACCCCTAATCCTTAACCTAACCCTCTCCATCACCTTCACCCTAAACCTATTCCTACCCCTAACACTAACCCTCACCCTCACCCTCACACTAATACGAACCCTAAACCTAGCCCTAAACCTCACCTTAAACCTAATCCTCAACCACAACCTTATCCTAACCCTCACCCTAACCCTAACAATCACAATAACCCTAACCCTCACTCTAACCATAAACCTACCCCTCAACCTAACACTCATTCTAAGCCTAACCCTAAACCTAATCCTCACCCTAACCCTAACCCTAACCCTCACCATCACCATAACCATCACCATCACCATCACCCTAACACTCACCCTAAGCCTAACCCTCACCCACACCTTAACCCTCAACCTCACGCGAACCCTCACCCTCACGCTAACACTCACCCTCAACCTAAACATCACCCGAACCCTAACCCTCACCTTAACCCTAACCCTAACCCTCACCCTAAACCTAACACTCACCCTGACACTCACCCTCACCCTAATCCTCACATTAAGCCTCACCCCTACCTAACCGAAACCCTCACCCTCAGCCTCACCCTAACCCTCACACTCACCTCACCCTAGCCCTCACCCTAACGCTAACCCTAACCCTCACCCTCACCCTCACACTCATCCTAACCCTAAGCCTAACTCTAATCCTAACCCTCACCCTCACCCTCATCCTCAGCCTAACCCTCAACCTCACCCTAACCCTCTCGCTAAACCTTACCCTCACCCTAACCCTAAACCTAAACCTCACCCTCAACCTAAACCTAACCTTAACCTTAACATTAAACCTAACCCTCACCCTCACCCTCACCCCAAACCTAACCCTAACCCTAACCCTCACCCTCACCCTCACAGTAACCCTCACCCTCACCCTAAACCAAACCCTAACCCCAACCTTAACCATCACCCTAACCATCACCCTAAACCTCACGATAACCCTAACCCTCACTCTCAACCTAACCCTCACCCTAACCTTTTCTCTCACCCTAACCCTAACCCTAAACTTCACCCAGACCCAGACCCTAACCCTAACACTCACCCTAAACCTCACCCTAACCCTAAGACTAAGCTTAACCCTCAACCTAACACTAACACTAACCCACAACCTCATCCTAAATCGAACCATAACCATAACCCTAACCCTCACCATAACCCTCACAATAAGACTAAAGCTAACCGTAACCCTCACTATCACCCTAACCCTCACCCGAACTCTTACCCTCACCCTAACCCTAACCCTATCCCTAACCCTCACACTAAACCTAAACTTCACCCTAACCCTAACTCTAACCCTCACCCTAACTCTTATCCTTACCCTAACCCTCACCCTAAGCCTCAGCCTTGCCCTAACCCTCACCGTAACACTAACCGTATCACTAACCCTCAACCTAACCCTCACCGTAACAATCACCCTAACCCTAATCCTAACTCTCACACTAAGCTTAACCCTCAACCTAACACTAAACCTAATTCTCACACTCACACTAACCGTTAACCTCACCAGCACCCTAACACTCACCCTCACGCTAAATATCACCCTAACCCTAACCCCACACTAAACTTAAGCCTACCCCTCAACCTAACCCTAGTGCTCACCCAAACCATGACCCTCAGCTTAACACTAAACCTAACCCTAATCCCAACGGTAATTCTGGCCCTCACCCTCACCCTCACCCTAACCCTAACCCTCACCCTAACCCTAACCCTCACCATCACCCTCAGCCAAACAGTATCCCTAAACCTAATCCTAACCCTCCCACTCACCCTCACCGTAACCCTAAACATAACCCTCACCCTAACCCTAATGCTAACCCTAACCCTCACTGTCACCCTCACCCCTCACCCTCAGCCTAACCCTCACCCTCAACCTAACCGTCAACCTAACCCTCACGCTAATTCTCACCCTAACACTCATGATAACCCTAACACTCACTCTCACCCTAACACTCACCCTAACCTTTATCCTCAGGCTAACCCTAACCCTAAACCTAACCCTAACGTTCACACTAACCCTAACCCTCACCCTAACCCTAACCCTCACCCTAACAATCACCCTCATCCTAAACCTAAACCTAACCCTAACCCGTACCCTTACCCTCACACTCGCCCTAAGGCTAAACCTAAACCTCACTCTCACCCTAAACCTCATCTAAAGCCTTAACCTCACCCCAACCCTCACCCTAACCCTAACCCTCCAACTAAACCAAACCCTTACCCTAACCCTAACCCTAAACCTAACCCTAACTCTAACTCTAACCCTCATACTCACCCTCATCTTCACCCTCACCCTCAGCCTAACCCTAACCCTAATCCTAACGCTAACCCTCACTCTCACACAAAACCAAACCCTATGCCTAACCCTAACCCTCACCCTAACCCTAACCTGCACCCTGACGCTAACCCTCATACTAAACCTAACCCTAACACTAACCATAACCCTCAGACTAACCGTAACCTTCACCCTAACCCTACCCCTACCTCTCGCCCTATCCCTCATACTAACCCTGACCCTAACATTTATCCTAACCCTAACCATAACCTCACACTAACCCTAACCCTAAACCTTACCCTCACTCTCAACCTAATGGTAACCATAACCTTAAACCTAACCCTAACCCTAACAATAACCCTAAAGCTAACCCTAATGCTAACCCTCACCCTCACCCTAACCCTAACCCTCACACTAACCCTAACCCTCAATCTAACCGTAACCCTAAACCTAACACTAACCCTCACCCTCAACCTAATTGGAAATCTCAACCTAACCCTAAGCCTAACCCTAACCCTCTACCTAGCCCTCACCTAACACTAATCCTAACCCTAAACCTCACTCTAACCCTAACCCTAACCCTAACCCTATCTCTCACCATAACCGTAATCCTAACCCTAACCCTCACCCTACCCCTAAACCTAATCCTCAAGTTCACCCTAGCCCTCACCCTAACCATAATCATAACTCTAACCCTAATACTAAACCTAACCCTCACCCTAAACTTAACCCTAACCCTCACGCTAACCCTGATCCTAACCCTAACTTTAAACCTAACCATGAACCTCACCCTAACACTAAACCGAACCCTCACCCTCACCCTAACCCTTTGCCTTACCCTAACTCTCACTCTAAGCCTTAGCTTTGTTCTAATCCTCACTCTAATAATAACCCTATCACTAACCCTCACCCTAACCCTTACCCTAACCATCACCCTAACCCTAAACCTAACCCTAATCCTCACACTAAGGCTACCCCTCATCCTAACCCTAACCCTAGCTCTCATGCTAACCATCATCCTATCCCTAAAACTAACCATCCCCCTAACACTAACCCTAAACCTCACCCGCACACTAACCCTCTCCCTAACCATCACCCTCACCATAAACATCACCCTAACCCTAACCTCACCATAACGTTAAGCCTAACCCTCACCCTAACCCTACACACTCACCCTCACCCTCACCCTCCAGTTAAAACTAAACCTAAACCTAATCCTAACCGTAAATCTAGCCCTCACCCGAACCCTAAACCAAACCCTAACCCTCGCCCTAAACCTAACCCTCACACTCACCCTCAGCCTAACCCTAACCCTAACCCTAACCCTCACCCTAACCCTCACCGTCACAATAACCCTCACCCTAAACCTAACCCTCAACCTCACCCTAACGCTCAGCCTCACCCTCAGCCTAACCCTGAAACTAATCCTACCAATCACATGCAACCTCACCCTAACCCCACCGTAGCCCTTATCCTAAACCTAACCCTCACCCTCATCCTAAACCTAACACTCACCCTATAGCTAACACTCACTCACACCCTAAACCTCAGTCTCACCCGAACCCGAACCCTCACCCTAACCCTCACCCTAACCCTAACTCTCAACCTCACCCTCACCCTCACCCAAAATCTAAACCTCAGTCTCAACTGAACCCTCACCCTCATCCTAACCCTCACCCTAAACATCACCTAAACCTAACCCTCACCGTCACCATAACACTAGCCCTAAACCTCACCCTAATCCTAACCCTCAAACTCACCCTCAGCCTAAGCCTAACCCTAACTCTAATCCTACCCCTAAACCTCACCCTCACCCTCAACCTAACCTTAACCCTAACCCTCACCGTCACCCTCACCCTAACCCTAACACTCACCCTAACCCTAATCCTCATTCTCACCCTAACCCTCACCCTAAGACTTACCCTCACCCTAAACCTTAACCTCAGCCTAACTCTCACACTAATCCTAAACCTAATGCTAACCATGACCCTAATCCTAACCCTAAACCTCACCATAACGATAACCATAACCCGAACCCTAAACCTAATGCTAGCCCTTACCCTAACCCTAACCCTCACACTCACACTCACACTCGCCATAAACCCTCACCCTAACACTCACGATAACCCTAACACTCACCCTAACCCTTACCCTCACCCTAACCCTAAACCTAAACGTTACCCTAACCCTCACACTAAACATAACCCTCAACTGAACGCTAAACCTCACCATAACATTCACCCTAATCCTAAACCTAACTCTAAAACTAAGCCGCACCCTTACCTTCACACTCACCCTAAAGCTAACCCTAACCCTCACTCTCACCCTAAACCTCACCCTAAGCCTTAAACTCACACAACCCTCAACCTAACCCTAAACCTCTAACTAAACCTAACGCTCACACTAACCCTAACTCCACCCCTCACCCTAACACTAGCCCTAAACCTCAGCCTAACCTTAAACCTAACCCTCATCCTCACCCTAGAGCTCACACTAACCCTAAACCTAAGCCTCAGCCTCACCCTCACCCTAAACCCGACCCCACCCTTACCTTAACCTAAAGCTCACCCTAAACTAACCCTAACCCTCACACTAACCCTAACCCTCACCATAACCCTAACCCTACCCCTCAGCCTAACCCTCATCCTAATCCTAAACCTAACCCAAACTCTCACCCTAACCCTAACACTCACCCTAAACCTAAGCCTAACCCTAAACTTAACCCTAACCCTCACCCTCACCTTCAACGTAACCCTTTCCCTAAACCTAATCCTAACCCTAACCCTCACCCTCACCCTGTCTCTAAATTTAACCTTAACCCTAACTCTCACCCTCACTGTAACCCTAACCCTAAACCTATCCTTAAACCTCACCTTAGCCCTAATCCTCACCCTAACCCTAAGCAAAACACTCACCCTCACCATAACCCTAACCCTAACCATACCCTAACCCGCACCCTAAACCCAACCCTAATCCTAACCCTAACCCTCACCCTAATCCTAAACCTAACACTCACACTAAATCTAACCCTCACCCTTAGCCTAACATTAAGCCTAACCAAAACCCTGAACCTAACCCTCACACTCACCCTTACTCTAAACATAAGCCTAACCCTAACACAACCCTAACCCTCACACTCACCCTCAGCCTCAACCTAACCCTATGCCTTACCCAAACCCTCACCCTCACCCTAACCCTAACCCTAACCTTAAACCTCACCCTAACCCTAACCCTAAGCCTCACCCTCACCTCACCCTCACCGTAATGCTAACCCTAACATTAACCCTAAACCTCACCATCACCCTCACCCTAAACCGAACCCGAACCCTCATCCTCACCACCACCCTCAACCTAAACCTAATCCTAATTTAACCGTAAACCTTACCCTCAACCTAACCCTGACCCTAACCCTTACTCTCACTCCAACCCTAAACCTAACCCTCATCCTCAACCTAACCCTAATCCTCACCCTAACCCTCACACTCAGCATAACCCTAACCCTAACCCTAACCCTAGCCCTCATCCTAACCCTCATCCTATCCCTAAACCTAACCCTCAACCTAACCCTAACACTAAACCTCACCCGCAACCTAACCCTCACCTTAACCCTCACCCTCACCCTAAACATCGCCCTCAACTTCACACTCAAACAAATCTTTAGCCTAACGCTCACCCACACACTAGCCCTCACCCTCACCCTAACCCTAACCCTAAACCTAACCCCAACCCTAACCCTCACCATCAACCTCAGCCTAACAGTATCCCTAACCCTAATCCTAAACCTCACACTCACTCTCACCAAAACCCTAAACTTAACACTCACCCTAACACTAATGCTAACCATCACTCTCATACTCACCCTCAGCCTAACCCTAACAGTAACCCTAATCCTAACCCTCATCCTCACCCCTCACCCTCAGCCTAACCCTCACCCTCACCCCTCACACTCAGCCTAACCCTCACCCTCAACCTAACCCTAACCCTAACCCTCACCCTAACACTCACAATAACTCTAGCACTCACTTTCATCCTAACACTCACCCTAAACCTTTGCCTAACCCTAACCCTAAACCTAAACCTAACCCTAACCCTCACATTAACCCTAAAACTAGCCCTAAACCTAACCCTAACACTCACTCTCACCCTAACACTCACCCTCATCCTAAACCTCACCCTACCCTTTACCCTAACCTTCACCCTCACCTATACCTCACCCTAACCCTAACCCTAAGCATAACAATAAACCTAAACCTTACCATAATGCTAACCCGCTTCCTCACCCTATCCCTAACCCTAACCCTCACCCTAACACTAAGCCTTACCCTCACCCTCAGCCTAAACCTAACCCTAATTTAACTGTAACCCTCACGCTCACCCTCAATCTAACCCTGCCCCTAAACCTTAACCTCACCCCAACCCTAACCTCCACACTAACCCTAATACTCACCCTAAGCCTAACCCTAACCTTCACCCTAACCCTAACCCTCATACTCACCCCCACCTAAACCCTAATCTTAACCCTAACCCTAACCCTAACCCTAACCCTAACCCTCATCATAACCCTCACCCTAACCCTAACCCTATCACTAACCCTAACCCTATCCCTCTCCCTGAACTTAACTCTAACCCTAACCCTCACCCTCACCTCACATTCACGGTAACACTAAACTTAATCCTAAACCTCACCCTCAACCTAGCCTAAACCCAAACAGTAATGCTAACCCTCACGCTCATCCTCACAATCACACTCAACCTAACCCTGCCCATAACCCTTTCTCTTACCCCAACCCTAACCTCCACCCTAAACTTAACCCTCATCCTAACCCTAACCCTAACGCTAACCCTAACCCTCACCCTAAACCTAACCCTATCCCTCACCCTACCTCTCATACTAACCCTAAACCTAACCCTAATCTTAACCATAACACTAACCCTAAACCTCACCCCAAACCTAACCCTAACCCTCACACTCAACCTCACCCTCACCCTCGCCTTATCCGTAACCCTAACACTAACCCTAACACTATCCCTAAACCTAAACCTAATCCTAAACCTCACCCTCACCCTCACCTTAACAATAACAATAACCGTAACCCTAACCATAACCTTAACCCTCACCTGAAACCTAAACCTAACCCTCACACTCACCCTAACCCTACACCTAACCCTAACCCTAACCCTCACCCTACAACTCACGGTAACCCTAACCCTCACACTCACCCTAACGTTCACCCTAAACCTTAACTTAATCCTAACCCTAACCCTAAGCCTAAGCCTAACCAGCACATTAACCCTCACCCTAACCCTATCCCTAACCCTAACCATCACCGTAACTCTCACCCTAACTCTAACACTAACACTAACCCTAACCCTAACCCTCACCCTAACACTATCTCTAACCTTAAACCTCACCCTCACCATAACCCTAACCCTAACCCTAAACCTCTCCCTATGCCTTAGCCTAACAATCACCCTCACCCTCACCGTCACCGTAACCAAAACCATAACCCTAACAATAACCCTAACCGTAACCCTAACCCTAACCCTCTCCCTCATCATAACCCTATCCCTAACCCAAACCCTCACCCTCACCATAACACTCACCCTATCCCTAAACCTCACACTCACCCTAAATCTAACCCTCACACTCACCCTCACCCTCCACCTAACCCTAAACCTAATCCTAATGCTAACCATCACCCTCACAACTCAATCTAACCCTATGCCTAACCTTAACCCTCACCCTAACACTAATACTAACGTAAATCTAAACCTACCCTTAACCCTCACACTAACCGTAAACCTCACGCTAACTCTACCCCTACCCCTCACCCTATACCTTTTCCTAATCCTAACCCTAACCCTAACCTTAACAATAACCCTAACCCTAAAACTCACCCTAACCCTAACCCTAAACCTCACCCTCACTCTCACCATCATCATAGCAGTAACCGTAACCATAACTCTAACCCTAAAAATTACCCTATACCTAACCCTAATCCTAAACCTCACACTCACCCTAAACCTAACCCAAACCCTCACCCTAACCCTAACCCTCATCCTAAACGTAACCCGAAACCTAACACTACCCCTCACCCTCACCCTAACCCTAAACCTCACCCGAACCCTAACACTCACCCTCACCCTGAACCTAGCCCTCACCCTAAACTAATTGTAACCCTAACCCTCACTCTAACCCTAACCCTAACCCTAACCCTAAATCTCACACTAACGCTAATCTTAACCCTAACCCTCACCCTAACCCTCACCCTAACCCTGACCCTAATAATTACCCTCACGCTAGCCCTCACCCAAACCCTAACCCTAATCCTAACCTCACCCTCACCCTAACCCTAACCCTAACCCTCAACCTAACCCTAACCCTAACCCTCAACCTCATCCTAAACCTAACCTTAACCGTAACCCTAACCCTCATGCTAACCCTCACACTAACCCTGAGGCTAACCCTAACCCTCACTCTCACCCTAACCCTCACCTTAAACCTTACCCTCACCCTAACCCTAACCCTAACCCTCACACTATACCTAACCTTCACCCTAAACCTAACCCTACCCCTCACCCTAACACTAAACCTAAGCCTCTCCCTAAACCTCATCCTAACCCTAAACCTCACCCTAACCCTAAACCAAAACCTAACCCTAACCCTAACCCTCACGCTAACCCTCACCATAACACTCACGATAACGCTAACACTCACTCTCACCCTAACACTCACTCTAACCTTAACCCTAACCCTAACCCTCACCCTAACCCTAACTCTCACCCTAACATACATCCTAATCCTAAACCTAACCCTAACCCTAACCCTCACCATTACCCTCACACTCACCCTAAGGCTAACCCTAATCCTCACTCTCACCCTAACCCTCACCCTCACCATAACACTAAAATTAACCCTAACCCTAACCATCACACTAAACCTAAACCTCACCCTCACGCTAAACCTACCCTCACTGTAAACCTCACCCTAACCCTTAGCCTCACCCTAACCCACACCCTAACCCTAACCCTAAATCTCACCCCAACTCTAACCCTAACCCGAAACCTCACCCTAACCCTAACCCTAACTCTAACCCTAAACCTCACCCTCACCCTAACACTAACCCTAACCCTCACCCTCAGCCTCACCCTCACCGCAAACTTAACCCTAACCATAACACTAACAATAACCCTAACATTAAGCCTAACCCTAACTCTAATCCTCACCCCCACAGTCACCCTCAGCCTAACCCTAACCCTAAACCTAACCTTAACACTACCCCTATCCCTAAACCTAACCCTAAATTTAACCCTTAACCTAACCCTAATCCTCAACCTCAACTGCACCCTAAACCAAACCCTAACCCTAACCCTCACCCTAACTCTCAGCCTAAACCTAAACCTAATCATAAGCAACACACTCACCCTCACCCTAAAACTAATCCTAAACCTAACCCTATCGCTAACACTAACCATCACCCTAACCCTTACCCTAACCCTCACCATAACCCTAACCCTAACCCTAAACCTCATCCTAAACCTGACACTAATCAAAACCCTAACCCGAACCCTAACCCGAACCCTAACCCGAACCCTCATGCTCGGCCTAAGCCTAAGCCTAAGCCTAACCCTAACCCTCACACTAACCCTAAACCTAAACCTAACCCTAATTCTAACACTAAATCTCACCCTCACCCTCACCCTAACACTAAATCTAACCCTAACCCTAACCCTAACAATAACCCTAACCCTCACCCTAACCATAATCCTCACCCGAACCTTAAACCTCACCCTAACACTTGCCCTCATCCTACCACTAACCCTAACCCTAACACTAACCCTCACAATAACCCTAACCCTAACCTCACCCTAACCAGAACCCTAACCCGAACCCTCAACCTAAGCCTAATCCTCATGCTCAACTTAACCTAACCCTAACCATAATCTTCACCCTAACCCTAACCCTCATCCTAACACTTACCCTCACCCTAACACTAACCCTAATACTAAACCTAACCCTAACCCTAAACCTCACCCTCACAGTAACCTTAACCCTAACCCTCACCCTAACCATTACCCTCACCCTAAACCTAACCCTCCCCCTAACACTTACTCTCACATTAACACTAACCGTAACCCAAACACTAAACCTCACAATAACCATAAACATAACCAAAACCCTAAACCTCACCCTAACACTAACCCTAAACCTCAACCTAACCCTAGCCCTAACCCTAACCCTAACACTCATCCTCCTGGTAAACCTCACACTAAACCTAACACTAATCCTCAATCTAACCCTCACCCTCAACCTAACCCTAACACTAACCCTCAACCTAACCCTAAACCTCACCCTTACTGTAACGCTCACCCTCAGCATAACCCTTAACGTACCCTTACTCTGACCCCCATCCTAACCCTTATCCTATGCCTAAACCTCACCGAAACACTAACTCTACCCCTAAACCTCACCCTCACCCTAATCCTAACTCTAAATCTAACCCTAACACTAAACCTCACACTAACACTAACCCCAAACCACACGCTCAACCTCACGCTCAGCTTAAACCTAAGCCTAAGCCAAACCCTTACCCGAAACCTCACCCTCACCCTAGCGTTCACCCTAACACAAATCATAACCCTAACCCTAACCCTAAGCCTAACCCTCACCGTAACCCTAACCCCAAACCTAACCCTCACCCTCACCCGCACCTTAAACCTAACTCTAACCTTAAAACTCACCCTCACCCTAACCCTAAACCTAACACTAAACCTCACCCTAAACCTAACCCTAAACCTCACCCTCACCCTAGCCCTCACCCTGACCCTAATCCTAACCCTAACCCTCATCCTAACCCTCCCCATAACCCTAAACCTCACCCTCACACTAACCCTAAACCTAACCCTCACCCTCAGCCTCACCCTCACCGCAAACTTAACCATAACCATAACACTAACATTAACCCAAACCCTAAGCCTAACCCTAACCCTAACTCTAATCCTCACCCACACAGTCACCCTCAGCCTAACCCTAACCCTAACCCTAACCTTAACACTACCCCTATCCCTAAACCTAACCCTAAATTTAACCCTTAACCTAATCCTAATCCTCAACCTCACCTGCACCCTAAACCAAACCCTAACCCTATCCCTCACACTAACTCTCAGACTAAACCTAAACCTAACCATAAGCCTCACAGTCACCCTCACCCTAACCCTAATCCTAAACCTAACCCTATCCCTAACCCTAACCCTCACCCTAACCCTCACCCTAACCCTAACCCTAACCCTAAACCTCATCGTAAACCTGACATTAAGCATAAGCCTACCCCTCATCCTAATCCGAACCCTAAACCTCACTCTCATGCTCAGCCTACCTAAGCCTAAGCCTAACCCTCACCCTAACCCTCACCCAAACACTAACCCTCACCCTCACCCCAACCCTCAGCCTAACCCTAACCATAACCCTAACCCTCACACTCACACTCACTCTAACCATAACCCTAATCCTAATCCTAACCCTAATCATACACTCAGCCTCAGACTAACCCTCAGCCTAACCCTAACCCTAAACCTAACACTAACCCTAAACCTAACCCTAACTCTAACCCTAAACTTCACCCTAACGCTAACCCTTAACGTCACCCTCGCCCTAGCCCTTACCGTAACCCGAAACCTAACCATAACCCTCATCCTAAACCTTCCCCTAAACCTAACCCTCACCCTCAACGTCACCCTCAGCCTAACCCTAAGCCTAACCCTAAACCTAACCCTAATACACACAATCACCCTCACCCTCAACCTAATCCTATCCCTAAACCTAACCCTAACCCTAACCCACCCATTAACTCTCATCCTAACCCCAACCCTAACACTAACCCTAACTCTCAACCTAACCATCACCCTAACCTTAACTCTAACCCTAAACCTCACCCTCACCCTAACCCTAACACTAACTCTAACCCAAACCCTAAACCTCACCCTAACCCTAACCCTAACCCTCACCCTCACTCTCACCATAAGCTTAACCCTAAACCTAACCCTAACAATAACCCTAATCCTAAACCTCACCCTAACCATAGCCCTCACCCTAACCCATACCCTAACCCTAACACTTACCCTCACCCTAACACTAACTCTAACCCTAACACTAACACTCACACTAATCATAACCCTCACCCTAATCCTAAACCTCACCCTAACCCTTACCCCAACCCTCACCCTCACCCTAGCCCTCACCCTAACACTAATCCTAAACTTAAACCTCACCCCAACCCTAACCCTAAACTTAACTCTGAACCCCACCCTAACCCTAACCCTAACCCTCACCCGCACCCTCAACTTCACTGGACCTCTAACCTTAACACTAACCCTAACCCGAACCATCACCCTAACCCTAACCTGAACCCACACCCTCAACCTCAGCCTAACTCTAAGCCTAACCCTAAAGCTCAACCTAAACCTCACCCTAACCCTAAACTTCACCCTCACCCTCAACCTCACGGTAACTCTAAACCTAACCCTAACAATAACACTAACCCTAACCCTAAATCTAACCCTCACCCTCAGCCTCACCCTCACCGCAAACTTAACCCTAACCATAACACTAACAATAACCCTAACCATAACACTAATCCTAACCCCCGCCCTCACCCTCAGCCTAACCCTAAGCCTAACTCTAACCCTAACCCTCACCCTAAATCTAAGCCTAACCATAACCCTAAACTTAACACAAACCCTAACCCTAAACCTAGCCCTAAATCTAACCCTAAACCTAAACATAATCCTCAGCCTCACCCTCACCCTAATCTAAACCCTAACCCTAACCGCAACCTAACTCTAAGTCTAACCCTAACCCTAAACCTCACACTCACCAACACCCTAACCCTAATCCTTAACCTAAACCTATCCCTAACCCTAAACCACATCCTAACCCTAAACTTAAGCTTAACCCTACCTCTCACCCTAACACTAACCCTAAACCTCACCCTAACCCTAACCCTCACCCTCACCCTCACCCTCAAACTCACCCGCACCCTCACACTCACAGTAACTCTAACCCTAACCCAAACCCTAACCCTAACACTAAACGTCACCCTAACCCTAACCCTAAACATCACACTCACCCTAGCCCTCACAATAACCCTAATCCTAACCCTAACCCTCATCCTAACCCTCCTCATAACCCTAACCCTAACCCTCAACCTAACCCTAACCCTCATCCTCACCCTCAACTTCAGCCTAACCCTAAGCCTAACGCTAAGCCTAACCCTAAACCTAACCCTAACCCTCACACTCACCCGCTCCCTCACCCACACAGTAACTGTAAACCTAACCCTAACCCTAACCCTAAACCTAACTCTCACCCTCACCCTCACCCTAACAATAACCCTATACCTAACCCTCACCCTACCCCTCCACCTAACCTTATATCTAACCCTAAACCTCACCCTCACCATAACCCTAACAATAACCCTAAACCCCACCCTAAACCTTACCTTATCCCTAACCCTAAACCCCACCCTAACCGTAAACCTAACCCTCACTCTCACCCTCATCCTCACCATAACTCTAACACTAACCCTAACAATAACACTAACCCTAACCTTAACCATCACCCTAACCCTAATACTCACACCCACGCAGATGCTCAGCCTAACCCTAAGTCTTAGCCTACCCCTCAAACTAACCCTCACACTCACGCTCATGCTCAACCTAACCGTAACCCTAACCTCACCCTAACCCTCCCCCAAACCCTAACACTAACCCTAAACCTAACCCTCACCGTAACCCTAACCCTAACCCTAATCCTAAACCTCACCCTAACACTAACCTTCACTCTCACTCTCAACCTCACTGTAAATCTAACCCAAACCCTAACAATAACAGTAACCCTAACCCTAACCCTAACCCTAACCAAAACCCTCACCCATAGCCTCACGCTCACTGAAAACTTAACTCTAACCATAACACTAACCCTAACCCTCACCGAAACCCTAAACCTAACCTTAACCCTAACACAAACCATAACCTTAAACCAAAACATAAACCTAACGCTAATCCTCAGTCTCACATTCACCCTAACCAAAACCCTAACCCTAAACCTCACCCAAACCCTAAGCCTAACCCAACTCTAACCCTCACACTCACCCTCACCCTAACCCAAATGCTAAACCTAACCCTATTGTAACCCTAAACTTCACCCTAGCCCTCACCCTAAACCTAAACCTAAACCTCATCCTAACCCTCACCCTCACCCTAAACCTAATCCTAACCCTAACCCTAACCCTAACACTCAACCTTACCTTAACCCTCACCCTAACACTAAACTTAACCTGAGCCCTAACTCTCAAGCTAACCTTAAACCTAACCCTCAACCTAAAGCTAACCCTCACCCTCACCCTCTCCCTCAGCCTAAACCTAAGCCTAAGCCTAACCCTAACGCTAAACCTCCCACTCACCCTAACCATTACCCTAATCCTAATCCTAACCCTAAGCCTAACCCTCACCCTCACCTTAACCCTCACCCTAACCCTAACTCTAACACTAACCCTAATCCTAAACCTCAACCTCAGCCTCACCCTTACCCTAAATCGAAACCTAAACCTAACCCTCACCCTAACCCTAACCCTAACCCTAAACCTGACCCTAACCCTAACCCTAAACCTCACCCTCAGCCTAGCACTCACTCTAATCCTAATCCTAACCCTCATCCTAACACTCACCCTAACACTAACCTAACCCTCACCCTCACACTCACCCTAACACTAAACCTAACCCTAAGCCTCAACCTAACCCTAAACCTCACCCTCACCGTAACCCTTACCCTAACCCTCACCCTAAACATAAACTTAACCCGAATCCTAACTCTCACCCTAATTCTAACCCTAACCCTAACCCTCACCCTAACCCTAACCCTAAACCTCACCCTCACCCTAGCCCTCACCCTAAACCTAATCCTAACCCTAACCCTCATCCTAACCCTCCCACTAACCCTTACCCTAACCCTCACGCTAACCCTTACCATCACCCTCAACCTCACCCTCACCCTCAGTGTAACCCTAAGCCTAATCCTAACCCTAACCCTAACCCTAACCCTAACAGTCACACTAACCCTTACCCTAATCCTAATCCTAACCCTAACCCTCACCCTCACCCTCAGCCTCACCTTAAGCTTAACTCTAACCCTAAAACTCACCCTCAACCTAACCCTAACCCTAAACCTAAACCTCACCCTCACTCTAGCTCTCACCCTAACACTAATCCTAACTCTAACAATCATCCTAACCCTCCCCATAACCCTAAACCTAACCCTCACCCTAACCCTAATCCTCAAAGTCCAGTGCAAACTGAACAGACCAGCAAAGATTCAGATTTCCAATCAGGTGGTCATATTTCCAACTCCACTACTTGTGACTTGGAGAGATCACATAGACTTGTTGTATCTTAGCTGCCATGTCATAAGCAGAGAATATAATAACTCCCTTCTCCTATTTGTGGATGTTGTTGTTGTTTTAATGGTTGTGTGTGGTGGAAGTACTGGGTTTTAAAGCTAGTACTTTAGTCTTTGTGTTCATGGCTGGTACTCTACCACTTGAGCCACAGATCCACTGGTGGCTTTTTGCTGCTTAATTGGAGTAAGAGACACAGGGACTCACCCTCACCCTCAGCCAAACCCTAAGCGAAACATTAATACTAACCCTAACTCTAACCTTCACACTCACCCTAACCCTAACCCTAATCTTAACCCTGAACCTCACCGTAACCGTAAACTTGACCTTCACCCTAGCACTCACCTTAACCCTAATCCTAATCCTAACCCTCATCCTAACCCTCCCCATAACCCTAAACCTAACCCTTACCCTAACCCTAACCCTCAGCCTCACACTAACCCTCATCCTAAATCTTACCCAAACCCTAAACCTCATACTAAACCTGACACTAATCATAACCCTAACCCTCACCTTAACCTGAACCATAATCCTCACCCTCATGCTCGGCCTAAGCCTAAGCCTAAGCCTAACCCTCACCCTAACCCTAACCCTAACCCTAACTCTAACCCTAAATCTCACCCTCACCCTCACCCTAACACTAAATCTAACCCTAACCCTAACACTAACAATAACCCTAACCCCCACCCTAACCATAATCTCACCCTAACCCTAAACTTCAACATAACACTTGCCCTAACGCTACCACTAACCCTTAAAATAGCCCTAACCCTAAGCTCACCCTAACCAGAACCCTAACACGAACCCTCAACCTAAGCCTAATCTTCATGCTCAACTTAACCCTAACCCTAACCATAATCCTCACCCTAACCCTAACCCTCATCCTAACACTTACACTCACCCTAACACTAACCATAATCCTAATCCTAACCCTAACCCTAACCCTCACCCTCACCTTCACCCTCACCGTAACCCTAAGCCTTACGCTAACAATAACCCTAACCCTTACCCTAACCCTCACCCTAACCATAACCCACACCATAACCGTAAGCTCACCCTAATACCCTCACCCTAACACTAACCCTAACCCGAACACTAACCCTCACACTAACCCTAACCATCACCCTAACCCTAAACCTCACCCTATCACAAACCCTAAACCTCAACCTCAACTTAGCCCTCACCCTAGTCCTAACCCTCATCCTCACCCTGAACCTCAAACTAACCCTAACACTTATCCTCAATCTAACCCTCACCCTCACTCTAAACCTAACCCTAACCCTCACCCTAACCCTAACCTTCACCCTTACCATAACCCTCACCCTCAGTCTACCCCTCAAATTTACCCTTACCGTTACCCCCACCCTAAACCTGACCCTAACCCTAACCCTCACCCTAACCCTAACCCTAACCCCTAAACCACACCCTCACTCTAATCCTAACTCTAACCCTAACCCTAACACTAAACCTCACCCTAACTCTAACCCTAACACTTATCCTCAACCAAACGCTCAGCCTAACCCTAAGCCTAAGCCTAACACTTACCCTAAACCACACCCTCACCCTAGCCCTAAGCCTAACACTAATCCTAACCATAACCCTCATCGTAACACTCACCCTAACCCTAACCCTAAACATCACCCTAAATCTAAGCCTCACACCCACCCTCACCCTCAGCCTAACCCTAAGCCTATGCCTAACACTAACCCTAACCCTCACACTCACCCTCACCCTAAACCTAATCCTAACACTAACTCTAACACTAACCCTAAACCTCCACCTAACCCTCACCTTAACCTTAACCCTAAAACTAACCCTAACCCTAACCCTGACCTAACCCTCCAACTAACCCTAAAACTAACCCTATACCTCACCCTCACCCCAACCCTGGACCTAACCCTCACCCTCACCCTCACCCTCACCATAACTCTAACCCTAACCCTAACAATAACACTAATCCTAACCCTAAACCTAACCCTAACCCTAACCCTAATGCTAACACTCATCCTCACCCTAACCCTAATCCTAACTCTCACCCTAACCCTAACCCTAACACAAACCCTAAACCTAACCCTCAACCTAACACTCACCCTAACCCTAACTCTAACCCTAAAACTCACCCCCACCAAAACCTAACTCTAACCCTAATGCAAACCCTAAACCTCACCCTAACCATAACCGTAACCTTCACACTCACCCTCACCGTAACCTTAACCCTAAACCTAACCCTATCAATTACCTTAACCCTAAACTTAACCCTCAACCTAACCATAAACCTCACCCTAACCGAAACCCTTACCCTAACACATATCCTCACCCTAACACTAACCCTAACCCCAACACGAACACTCACACTAGCCCTAAACTTAACCTCACCCTAACCCTAACCGTAACCCTAACCCTCACCCTAACCCTAACCCTCACGCTAAACGGCACCCTAACCCTAACCTTAAATCTCACCCTAACACTAACCCTCATCCTTACACACTCACCATAACACTAAACCTAATCCTAATCCTAACCCTAACCCGAAACCTCACCCTCACCCTCACCGTAACCCTAACCCTAACCCTAACAATAAACCTAACCCTAACCCTAACCCTCACCCTAAACATAACCCTCACACTAAACCTAACCCTCACCCTAACACTTTCACCCTAACACTAACCGTAACCCTAACACTAACCCTCACACTAACCCTAACCATCACCCTAACCCTAAACTTCACCCTAACACTAACCCTAAACCTCAACCTCACCTTAGCCCTCAGCCTAACCCTAACCCTCATCCTCACCCTAAACCTCACACTAACCCTAACACTTATCCTCAATCTAACCCTCACTCTCACTAACCCTAACCCTAAACCTCACCCTAACCCTAACTCTCACCCTTACCATAAACCTCACACTCAGCCGAACCTCAACTTTAACCTTACCGTCACACCCACCCTGACCCTCACCTTAACCCTAACCCTCACCCTAACCCTAACTCTACCCCTAAACCTCACCTTCAACCTAACCCTAACTCTAACCCTAACTCTAACACTAAACCTCACCCTAACCCTAACCCTAACCCTTATCCTCAACCAAAGTCTCAGCCTAAACCTAAGCCTAAGCCTAAAACGTACCCTAACCCACACCCTCACCCTAGCCCTCAACCTAACCCTAATCCTAACCATAACCCTCATCCTAACCCTCACCCTAACCCTAAAACTAACCATCACCTTAATTCTAATCCTCAACCCCACCCTCACACTCAGCCTAACCCTAAGCCTGAGCCTAAGCCTCAACCTCACCCTAACCCTCACCCTCACCCTCACCCTAACCCTAATCCTAACCCTAACTCTAACACTAACCCTAAACCTCAACCTAACACTCACCCTAACCTTAAACCTAAAACTAACCCTAACCCTAACCGTCGACCTAACCCTCCAACTGACCCTAAACCTAACCCTAAACCTCACCTCACCATAACCCTAATCCTAACCCTAAACCTAAAGCTCACCCTAACCGTAAACCTAACCCTAACCCTCACCCTAACCCTAAAAACTACCCCTCAGCCTAACGCTAACCCTCACCATTAACTCAACTCTGTTGCTAACACAAATGCTCACTCTCAACCTAAGCCTCAGCCTAACCCTTACCTTCACCATAACCCTATCCCTTACCCTCTCTCTAACCCGCACCCTACACTTTCCCCCCACCCTAAGCCTAACCCTAACCCAAACCCTAAACCTAACCCTAACCTTCACCCTAACCCTCACCCTAACTCTCACCCTAACCTAACCCTAACCCTCACCCTAACCCTCACCCTAACCCTAAACGTAACCCTAACCCTCACCCTCACCGGAACTGTCATCGTAAACCTTAACCTCACCCTATCCCTAAACCTAACAATAACCCTCACCCTAACCCTAACCCTCACCCGAACCCTCACTCTCAACTTCACCCTCACCCTAAACATCACCCTAACCCTAAACCTCAACCTAACCTTAACCCTCACCGTCACATTAACCCTCACCCTCACATTAACCATAACTCTAACACTCAACCCCACCCTAAACCTCAGCCTAACCCTAAGCCTAACCCTAACCCTAACCCTCCCTGTAAACCTAACAGTAACACTAAAACTAACACTAACACTGACCCTAAACCTAAGCCTAACCCAAACCCTAACCCTAATCCTCACCCTAACCATAAGCCTAAACCTATCCTTAACCCTAACCCTCACACTCACTCTCACCCTAACCCAAATCCTAAACCTAACCGTATCACTAACCCTAACCCTCAACTTAACCCTCATACTAGCCCTCACCCTAAACCTAACCCTAACACTCACCCTAACCCGAACCCTAACCCTCTTCCTCATGCTCAGCCTAAGCTTAAGCCTAAGCCTAAGCCTAACCCTAACCCTAAACTTCACCCTATCCCTAACCCTAACACTAACCCTAACTCTAACCCTAAATGTCACCCTCACACTAAGCCCAACTCTAACTCTGACCCTAAACCTAAACCTAACCCTAAAACTAATCCTCACCCTAACATATACCCTCACCCTAACACTAACCCTAACGCTAACACTAACGCTCACACTAACCCTAACCATCACCCTAACCCTTAAACTCACCCTAACACTAACCCTAACCCTCACCCTCACCCTAGCCCTCACCCTAAACCTAACCCTCATCCTCACCCTAAACCTCACACTAACCCTAACACTAACTCTCAATCTAACCCTCACCCTAACCCTAACCCTAACCCAAACCCGAACCCTAACCCTAACCCTCACCCTTACCGTAACCCTCACCCTCAGCTTATCCCTCATCTTTACCCTTAGTGTCACCCGCACCACAACCCTCACCCTAACCCTCACTCTCACTCTAACCCTAACTCTACCCCTAAAACTCATCCTCACCCTAACCCTAACTCTAAACCTTACCCTAACACTAAACCTCACCCTAAACCTGTCCCTAACCCTCACACTCAACTTCACCCTCAGCCTAACCCTAAGCCTAAGCCAAACCCTAACCCTAACCCTCACACTCACCCTCACCCTAACCCTAACCCTAACCCTAAACCTCAACCTAAACCTCACCCTAACCTTAACCCTAACCCTAACCCTAACCCTAACCCTCACCATAAACCTAACACTCATCCTCACCATAAAACTCACACTAACACTTACCCTAACCATAACACTAACCCTAACCCTAACACTAACCCTAACACTAACCCTAACCATCACCACAATGCTAAACCTCATCCTAACCCAAACCCTAACTCTAACCCTCACCCTCACCCTAGACCTCACCCTAACCCTAATTCTAACCCTAGACCCTCACCCTAACCCTAACACTCATCCTCTCCCTAAACCTCACACTAACCCTAACTCTAACCCTAATCCCCAATCTAACCCTCACCCTAACCCTAAACCTAACCCTAAACCTCACCCTTATCTTAACCGTCACGCTCAGCTTAACCCTCAACTTAACTCTTACCATCATCCTCACCCTAACCCTAAACCTCATCCTAACCCTCACCCGAACCGTAAACCTAACCATCAACCTAACCCTAACCCTCACCCTCAACCTCACGCTCAGCCTAAACCTATCCCTAAGCCTAACACTTAACCTAACACTGACCCTCACCCTAGCAATCACCCTAACCCTAAACCTAATCCTAACCCTCACCTTAACCCTAACCCTAACCATCACCCTAACCCTAATCCTCACCCCCACCCTCACGCTCAGCCTAAACCTAATCCTAAACCTAACCCTAACCCTAACACTAAACCTCAACCTAACCCTCACCCAAAACTTATCCCTAACAATAACCCTAACCCTCACCCTCGACCTAACACTCCAACTAACCCTAAATCTCACTCTAAACCTCACCGTCACCATAACCCTAATCCTAACCCTAAACTCACCCTAACCCTAACCCTAACCCTCAACTTCACCCTCACCCACACACTCTCCATAACCCTAACCCTAACCTCAATAAGAACACTAATTCTAACCCTAATCCTAAATATCACCTTAACACTAACCCTAACCAAAACACTAACCCTCACTCTAACCCTAAACTTAACCGAACCCTAACTCTCACCCTAACACTAACCGTAATCCTCACACTAACCCTAACCCTCACCCTCACCCTCACCCACAGCCTAAGCCTAAGACTAAACCTAACCATAACCATAAACGTCACACTCACCCTAACCTTACCCTAATCCTAATCGTAATCATAAGCCTAACCCTCAACATCAACCTAACACTCAACCTAACCCTAACTCTAACACTAACCCTAACACTAACCCTCACGCTAACCCTAACCCTAACCCTCAACCTAACAATAACCCTCACGCTCACCGTAACACTTACCCTAACCCTCACTCTAACCCTAAACTTAACCGAACCCTAACTCCCACCCTAAACCTAACCCTCACCCTCGCCGTAACCCTAACACTCACCCTAATCCTCAGCTTAACCCTAACTCTACACCTAAACCTCAGCCTCACCCTAACGCTAAATCTAACCCTAACCCTAACACTAAACCTCACCCTAACCCTAACCCTAACCCTCAAACTCACCCTAACCCTAACCCTAATCCAAATCCTAACCCGAAACCTATTCCTCACCTTCACCCTCAGCCTCACCCTAACCCTAATTCTAAACCTAAACTTCACGCTCACCCTAACCCTAACGCTAACAGTAACCATAACCCTAACCCTAACCCTCCCCCTAACTCTCACCGTAACACTAACATTAACACTAACCCTAAACCTCAACCTAACCCACACCAGAACCCTAACTCTAAACCTAAACCTCACCCTCACCCTAACCCTCACTCTAACACTTACAAAAATCGTAAAAATCACCCTAACCCTAATCCAAACCATCACCCTAACCATAAACCTCACCCTAAACCAAACCCTTATCCTAACACTTAACATCACCCTAACCCTCACCCTAAACCTCAACCTAACCCTCACCCTGACCCCAACACTAACCCTAACCCTAAACTCACCCTAATACTCCCCCTAACCCTAAACCTCACCCTCAAACTACCCCTAACCCTAAACCTAAACCTCAACCTAAAGGTCACACTAACTCTAAACCTCAACTTCACCCTCAAACTCACTATAACTCTAACCCTAAAACTAACCGTAAACATAACCATAACACTCACTCTAAGCCTTACCCTCACCACAAACTTAACCCTAACCATAACACTAACAATAACCCTAGCCCTAACCGTAACCGTAACCCTCACCATAACCCTAACCCTAACCCTATCCCTAAGCCTAACCCTAACCCTAACTCTCACACTCACCCTCAACCTAACCCTAATCCTAAACCTAACGCTAGCCTAAACCTAACCCTCACCATAACCCTCACACTAGCCCTCACCCTAACCCTAAACCTAACCTTAAAACTCATCCTAGCACTTACCCTAACCCTAAACCTAATCATCAACCTCACCCTAACCCTAAACCTCAGCCTCAACCTCAACCTCAACATAACCCTAAGCCTAACCTTAAACCTAAACTTAACCCTCAAAATCACCCTATTCTTTACCCTAATCCTAAACCTAACCCTAACCCTACCTTGCACCCTCAGCCTCAACTTAACCCTAACTCTAACCCAAAACCTCACCCTCACCCTAACCCTAACACTAAACCTAAACCTCACCCTAACTCTAACCCTAAACCTCACCCTCACCCTAGCCCTCACCCTAACCCTAATACTAACCCTAAACCTAAACGTAACCCTCCCCATAACCCTAACACAAAACCTCACCTAATCCTCACCCTCACCCTCACCCTCACCCTCAGCCTAACCCTAAGTCTAACCCTAACCCTAACCCTCACACTCACCCTAACCCTAACCCTAATCCTAATCCTAACCCTAAAACTAACCCTCACCCTCAACCTAATGCTCACCTTAATAGTAACCCTAACCCTCAACTTCTGCCTCACTCTAACCCTAATTCTAACCCGAAACCTAACCCTAACCCTAACCCTAACCCTATCCCTAAACCTCATCCGACCCATAACACTAACCCTCACCCTCACCCTCACAGTAACCGTAACCCTAACCCAAACCGTCACCCTAACAAGTACCCTCATCATAACACTTACCCTCACCCTAACACTAACCCTCACACTAACCCTAATCATCACCTTAACCCTCAACCTCACCCTAACACTATCCCTAAACCTTACCCTCACTCTAGGTCTCACCCTAACCCTAACTCTCATCCTCACCCTAAACCTCAAACTAACCCTAACAATAATCCTCAATCTAATCCTCATCCTCACCATAACACTAAACCTAACCCTAACCCTAACACTAAACCTCACCCTAACCCTAACCCTAACCCTCAAATTAACCCTAAACTTCACCCTCACCCTCACCCTCAGCCTAAACCTAAGGCTAACCCTAACCCTAACCCTAACCCTCACCCTCACCCTAACCCTAACCCTAATCCAAATCCTAACCCTAACCCTAATCCTCCCCTTCACCCTCAGCCTCACCCTAACCCTAATTATAAACCTAAAATTCACCCTCAACCTAACCCTAACGCTAACACTAACCATAACCCTAACCCTAACCCTTAACCTCCCTCTAACTCTCATTGTATCCCTAACCCTAAAACTAACCCTAAAACTCAACCTAACCCTCACCAGATCCCTAACTCTAACCCTAAACCTCACCCTCACCCTCACCCTCACTCTAACACTTACCCAAATCCTAAAACTCACCCTAACCCTAATCCAACCACTCACCCTAAACATAACCCTCACCCTAAACCAAACCCTCGCCCTAACACTTACCATCACCCTAACCCTCACCCTAAGCCTCACACTCACCCTCACCCTAAACATAATCCTAAACCTAACCCTATCCCTAAACCTCAACCTAACCCTCAACCTCACCCTAACACTAACCCTAACCCTAAACCTCACCCTAACACTCCCCCTAACCCTAACTCTAAACCTAAACCTCACCCTCAACCTACCCTTAACCCTAACCCTACACCTCAACCTAAAGGTCACACTAACCCTAACCCTCACCGTCACACTCAAACTCACTGTTACTCTAACCCTAAACCTAACAATAACACTAAACCTAACCCTAACCCTACCCTAAACATAACCGTTACCCTCAATCTAAGGCTCATCCTCACCACAAACTTAACCATAACCATAACACTAACAATAACCCTAGCCCTAACCCTAACCATAACCCTCACCATAACTCTAACCCTAACCCTAATCCTAAACCTAACCCTATCCCTAAGCCTAATCCTAACCCTAACTCTCACACTCACCCTCAACCTAACGCTAATCCTAAACCTAACCCTAGGCCTTAACCTAAAACACCCCATAACCCTCAGACTAACCCTCACCCTAACCCTAATCCTAACCCTAAACCTCATCCTAGCACTCACGCTAACCCTAAACCTAACCCTCACCCTCACCCTAACCCTAACCCTCACATTCACCCTCAACTTCAGCATAACCCTAAGCCTAACTCTAACCCTAAACTTAACCCTCACACTCACCCTATCCCTTACCCTAATCCTAAAACTAAAACTAACCCTACCCCGCACCCTCAGCCTCAACTTAACCCTAACTCTAACCCTAAACCTCACCCTTACCCTAACATTAACACTAAACCTAAACCTCACCCTAACCCTAACCCTTAACCTATCCCTAAACCTCATCCAAACCATAACCCTAACCGTGAGGGTGAGCCTCACCCTCACAGTAATTGTAACCCTAACCCTAACGCTAACAATAACCCTAACCCTAACCCTCACCCTAACAGTTACCCTCACCCTAACACTAACCCTCACACTAACACTAATCATCACCTTAACCCAAAACCTCACCATAACACTAACCCTAAAACTTACCCTCACCCTAGCCCTTAACCTAAGCCTAAATCTCATCCGCACCCTAAGCCTCACACTAACCCTAACACTAATCCTCAATCTAAACCTCAACCTCACCCTAACCCTAACCCTAACCCTAACACTAAACCTCACCCTAACCCTAATCCTAACCGTCAAACTAACCCTAACCCCCACTCTCACCCTCAGCCTAAACTTAAGGCTAAACCTAACCCTAAAACTAACCCTCATACTCACCCTAAACCTAACCCTAATCCAAATCCTAACCCTAACCCTAATCCTCACCTTCACCCTCAGCCTCACCTTAACCCTAATTCTAAACCTAAACTTCACCCTCACCCTAACCCTAACGCTAACCCTAACCATAAACCTAACCCTCACCCTAACTCTCACCGTGACCCTAACCCTAACACGAACCCTAAAACTCAACCTAACCCTCACCAGAACCCTAACTCTAACCCTAAACCTCACCCTCACCCTCACCCTCACTCTAACACTTACCCAAATCCTAAAACTCACCCTAACCCTAATCCAAACCCTCACCCTAAAAATAACCCGAACCCTAAACCAAACCCTCACCATAACACTTACCATCACCCTAACCCTCACCCTAAACCTCACACTCACCTTCACCCTAAACATAATCCTAAACCTAACCCTATCCCTAAACCTCAACCTAACCCTCACCTTCACCCTAACACTAACCCTAACCCTAAACCTCACCCTAATACTCCCCCTAACCCTAACTCTAACCTTAAACCTCACCCTCAACCTACCCCTAACGCTAATCCTACACCTCAACCTAAAGGTCACACTAACCCTAACCCTCACCGTCACCCTCAAACTCACTGTAACTCTAACCCTAAACCTAACAATAACACTAAACCTAACCCTAACACTAACCCTAAACATAACTCTTACCCTCACCCTAAGACTTACCCTCACCACAAACTTAACCCTAACCATCACACTAACAATAACCCTAGCCCTAACCCTAACTGTAACACTCACCGTAACCCTAACCCTAACCCTAATCCTAAACCTAACCCTATCCCTAAGCCTAACCCTAACCCTAACTCTCATACTCACCCTCAACCTAACGCGAATCCTAAACCTAACCCTATGCCTAAACCTAAAACTCACCATAACCCTCAGACTAACACTCACCCTAAACCTAATCCTCACATTAAACCTCATCCTAGCACTCACCCTAACCCTAAACCTAACCCTCACCCTCACCCTAACCCTAACACTCACATTCACCCTCAACCTCAGCATAACCCTAAGCCTAACCCTAACCCTAAACTTAACCCTCACACTCACCCTATCCTTTACCCTAATCCTAAAATTAACCCTAACCCTACCCTGCTCCCTCAGCCTCAACTTAACCCTAACTCTAACCCTAAACCTCACCCTCACCCTAACACTAAAACTAAACCTAAACCTCACCCTAACCCTAACCCTAAACCTCACCCTCACCCTAGCCCTCACCCTAACCCTAATACTAAACCTAAACGTAATCCTAACCCTCCCCATAACCCTAACCATAACACTCACCCTAACGCTCAACCTCACCCTCACCCTCAGCCTATCCCTAAGCCTGAAACTAACCCTAACCCTCACACTAACCCTAACCCTAACCCTAATCCTCATCCTAACCCTAAACTTAACCCTCACCTTCAACCTAACCCTCAACTTAAGCCTAACCCTAACATTAATCCTAACCCTAACCCTCAACTTCTGCCTCACCCTAACCCTAAATCTAACACTAAACCTCACCCTAACCCTAACCCTAACCCTAACCCTATCCCTAAACCTCATCCAAACCATAACCCTAACCCTCACCCTCACCCTCACAGTAAGGTTAACCCTAACCCTAATGCTAACAATAACCCTAACCCTAACCCTAACACTCACCCTAACATTTACCCTCACCCTAACAGTAACCCTAACCATAACACTAACACTCACACTAACTGTAATCATCACCTTAACCCAAAACCTCACCCTAACACTTACCCTAAACCTTACCCTCACCCTAGCCCTCACCCTAACCCTAACTCTAATCCTCACCCTAAACCTCACACTAACCCTAACACTAAATCTCAATCTAACCCTCATCCTCACAATAACCCTCACCCTAACCCTCACACTAACATTAACCCTCACCCTTACCGTAACCCTCACCCTCCGCCTAACCATCACCTTTACCCTTACCATTTCCTCCACACTAACCCTAACACTAAACCTCACCCTAACCCTAACCATAACACTCAACCTCAACCTCACGCTCAGCCTAATGCTAAGCCTAAGCCTAACCCTTACCTTAACCCTCACCCTCACCCTAGCACTCACCCTAACCCTAATCCTAACCCTAACCCTCATCCTAAACCTAACCCTAATGATCACCCTAACCCTAATCCTTACCCCCACCCTCACCCTCAACCCTAAGCGTAAGCCTAAACCTAACCCTCACACTCACCCTCACGCTAACCTTAATCCTAAACCTAACCCTAACACTAAACCTCACCCTAACCCTCACCCTAACCTTATCCCAAACACTAACCCTAACCCTAACCCTCGACCTAATCCTCCAACTAACCCTAAATCTAACTCTAAACCTCACCCTCAGCCTAACCCTAATCCTAACCCTAACACTAAACCTCACCCGAACTCTAAGCCTAACCCTCACCCTCACCCTCACCATAACTCTAACCCTAACAGTAACAATAACACTAATCCTAACCATAATCCTAACCCTCATGCTCACCTTAAACCTAACCCTAAACCTCACGCTAACCCTAAACTTAACCGAACCCTAAATCTGTCCCTAACCCTAACCCTAAACCTCACCCCAACCCTAACCCTCACCCTCACCTTAAATCTAAACCTACCCCTAAGAATAACACTAACCCTAAACCTGACCATAACTCTAACCATAACCCTCACCCGCAGCCTCCCCCTCACTGCAAATTTAACCCTAACCATAACACTAAAAATAACCCAAACCCTATCCCTAATAGTAACTCTAACCTCACCCCCACCCTCACCCTCAACCTAACCCGAAGACTAAATGTAACCCTAACCCTAACCCTAACCCTAAAGCTCACCACAACCCTAACCCTAACCCTAATCATAAACCTAACCCTATGCCTAAACCTAACCCTCACCATAACCCTCACCCTAGCCCTCAACCTAACCCTAATCCTAACCCTAAACCTCATCCTAACTCTCACACTAACCCTAAACCTAACCTTCACCCTCATTCTTGGCCTAAGCCTAAGCCTAAGCCTAATGCTAAACCTAACCCTCACCCTATCCCTAACCCTAACACTAACCCTAACTTTAACCCTAAAAATAACCCTAACCCCAACCCTAAATCTACCCCTGAACCTCATTCTCACCCTAACCCTAACTCTAACCCTAACCCAAACACTAAAACTCACCCTAATCCTAACCTTAACCCTCACCCTAAACCTAACCCTAACCCTCACACTCACGCTAACACTAACCCTAATCCTAATCCTAACCCTAAACCTAACCCTCACCCTCAACCTAACCCTCACCTTAAGCCTAACCCGAACACTAATCCTAACCCTAACCCTCAACTTCTGCCTCACCCTAAACCTAACTCTAACCCTAAAACTCACCCTAAACCTAACCCTAACCCTATCCCTAAACCTCATCTGAACCATAACCCTAACTGTCACCCTCACCCTCACAGTAACCGTAACCTTAACCTTAACCTTAACCTTAACCTTAACGCTAACAATAACAATAACGCTAACCCTAACACTTACCCTCATGCTAACACTAACCCTCACACTAACCCTAATCATCACCTTAACCCTAAACCCCACCCTAACACTAACCCTAAACCTTACCCTCACCCTAGCCCTCACCCTAAACCTAACTCTCATCCTCACCCTAAACCTCACACTAACCCTAACACTAATCCTCAATCTAAACCTCACCCTCACCATAACCCTAACCCTAACAATAACCCTAACACTAAACCACACCATAACCCTAACCCTAACCCTCAAACTAACCCTAAACCTCACCCTCACCCTCAGCCTAAACCTAAAGCTAAACCTAACCCTAACCCTAACTCTCACACTCACCCTGACCCTAACCCTAATCCAAATCCTAACCCTAACCCGAATCCTCAACTTCACCCTCAGCCTCACCCTAACCCTAATTCTAAACCTAAACTTCACCCTCACCCTAACCCTAACGCTAAGCCTAACCACAACCCTAACCCACCCCCTAACTCTCACCGTAACCCTAACCCTAATACTAACTCTAAACCTCAACCTAACCCTCACCAGAACCCTAACTCTAACCCTAAACATCACCCTAACCCTCACCCTCACTCTAACACTTACTCAAATCCTAAAACTCACCCTAACACTAATCCAAACCCTCACCCTAAAAATAACGCGAACCCTAAACCAAACCCTCACCCTAACACTTACCATCACCGTAACCCTCACCCTAAACCTCACACTCACCCTCACCCTAAACCTAATCATAAACCTAACCCTATCCCTAAACCTCAACCTAACCCTCACCCTCACCCTAACACTAACCCTAACCCTAAACCTCAACCTAAAGATCACACTAACCCTAAACCTCACCCTCACCCTCAACCTCACTGTAACTCTAACCCTAACCCTAACCCTAAACATAACCATAACCCTCACCCTAAGCCTTACCCTCACCACAAACTTAACCCTAACCATAACACTAACAATAAGCTTAGCCCTAACCCTAACCATAACCCTCACCGTCACTGTAACCCTAACCCTAATCCTAAACCTAACCCTATCCCTAAGCCTAACCCTAACACTAACCCTCACACTCACCCTCAACCTAAACCTAATCCTAAACCTAACCCTATGCCTAAACCTAACCCTCACCATAACTCTCACACTAGCTCTCACCCTAACCCTAATCCTCCCCTAAACCTCATCCTAGCACTCACCCTAACCCTAAAGCTAACCATCACCCTAACCCTCAACCACAGCATAACCCTAAGGCTAATCCTAAACCTAAACTTAACCCTCACACTCAACCTATCCCTTACCCTAATCCTAAAACTAAGCCAAACCCTACCCTGCACACTCAGCCTCAACTTAACCCTAAATCTAACCCTAAACCTCAACCTCACCCTAACCCTAACACTAAACCTAAACCTCACCCTAACCCTAACCCTAAACCTCACCCTCACCCTAGCCCTCACAACAACCCTAATCCTAACCGTAAACCTAATCCTAATCCTCGCCATAACCCTAACCCTAACCCGCACACTAACTCTCAACCTCACCCTCACCCTCACCCTCAGCCTAACCCTAAGCCTAACCCTAACCCTCACACTCACCGTAACACTAACCCTAATGCTAATCCTAACCCTAAACCTAACCCTCACCCTCAACCTAACCCTCACCTTAAGCCTAACCCTAACATTAATCTTAACCCTAACTCTCAACTTCTGCATCACCCTAACCCTAAATCTAAACCTAAACCTCATCCTAACCCTAACCCTAACCCTAACCCTAACCCTAACCCTCACCCTCACCCTAACATTAACCCTCACCCTTTCCGTAACCCTCACCCTCCACCTAACCATCACCTTTACCCTTACCATCTCCTCCACACTAACCCTAACACTAAACCTCACACTAACCCTAACCATAACCCTCAACCTCAACCTCATGCACAGCCTAACGCTAAGCCTAAGCCTAACCCTAACCTTTACCCTAACCCTCACCCTCACCCTAGCCCTCACCCTAACCCTAATACTAACCCTAACCCTCACCCTAACCCTAACCCTAACGATCACCCTAACCCTACTCCTCATCCCCACCCTCACCCTCAGCCTAACCCTAAGCGTAAACCTAACCCTAACCCTCACTCTCACCCTCACCCTAAACCTAATCCTGAACCTAACCCTAACCCTAACACTAAACCTCAACCTAACCCTCACCCTAACCTTATCCTGAACACTAACCCTAACCCTAACCCTCGACCTAATCCTCCAACTAACCCTAAATCTAACACTAAACCTCACTCTCACCCTAACCCTAATCCTAACCCTAATCGGAAACCTCACCCCAACTCTAAGCCTAACCCTCACCCTCACCCTCACCCTCACCATAACTCTAACCCTAACAGTAACAATAACCCTAATGCTAAACATAATCTTAACCCTCACGCTCACCTTAACCCAAACCCTAACCCTCTCTCTAACCCTAAACTTAACCGAACCCTATCTCTCACCCTAAACCAAACCCTAAACCTCAACCCAACCCTAACCCTCACCCTCACCTTAACTCTAAACCTAACCCTAAGAATAACACTAACCCTAAACCTAACCATAACTCTAACCATAACCCTCACCCGCAGCCTCACCCTCACTGCAAATTTAACCCTAACCATAACACAAAAAATAACTCTAACCCTAATACTAATATTAACTCTAACCTCACCTCCACCCTCACACTCAGCCTAACCCGAAGCCTAAATGTAACCCTAACCCTAACCTTAAACCTCACCTTAACCCTAACCCTAACCCTAATCCTAACCCGAACCCTATGCCTAAACCTAACCATCACCATAACCCTCACCCTAGCCCTCAACCTAATCCTAATCCTAACACTAAACCTCATCCTAACACTCACCCTAATCCTAAACCTAACCCTCACCCTCATGCTCAGCCTAAGCCTAAGCCTAAGCCTAATCCTAACCCTAACCCTCACCCTACCCCTAACCCTAACACTAACCGTAACTCTAACCGTAAACCTCATGCTCACCCTAACCCTAACTGTAACCCTAACTCTACACTAACCCTAACCCTAACCCTAAAAATAACCCTAACCCCAACCCTAAATCTACCCCTGAACCTCATGCTCACCCTAACCCTAACTTTAATCCTAACCCTAACACAAAAACTCACCCTAACCCTAAACTTAACCCTCACCCTAAACCTAACCCTCACACTCACCCTCACCCTCAGTCTAAACCTAAGGCCTACCCTAACCCTAACCCTTACCCTCATACTCACCCTAACCCTAACCCTAATCCTAATCCTAACCCTATCCCTAAACCTAACCCTCACCCTAATGCTAAAACTAACACTAACCCTCACCCTCAGCCTCACCCTAACCCTAATTCTATCACTAAACCTCACCCACACCCTAACCCTAACACTAACCCTAAACATAACCCTAACCCTAACCCTCCCCCTAACGCTCACTCTAACCCTAACACTAACACCCTAACCCTAAACCTCAACCTAACCCTGACCTTAAACCTAACTCTATCACTAAACCTCAACCTCACCCTAACCCTCACATTAACCTTAACCCAAACCCTAAACTTCACCCTAACCATAACTCTAACCCTCAACCTCACCCTCACAGTAACCCTAACCCTAAACCTAAACCTAAAAATAACCCTAACCCTAATCCTAACCCTCACCTTAACCATAACCCTCACCCTAAACCAAACCCTCACCTTAACACTTACCCTCACCCTAACACTAACCGTAACCCTAACACTAACCCTCAAACTAACCCTAACCTTAAGCCTAACCCTTAACCTCAACCTAACCCTCACCATCACCCTAACCCTATCACTAACCCTATGACTAAGCCTTACGCTAACCCTCCCCCTAACCCTATAACTAACCCTAAACCTCACCCTAACCCCAACCCTAAGCCTAACCATAACCCTAAACATAACACTAAACCTAACCCTAACCCTAACCCTAAAAGTAACCCTAATCCTCAGCCTCACCCTCACCCTAACCCAAACCCTAACCCTAACCCACACCCTAACCCTCACCCTACCTCTAAGCCTAACCCTAACTCTAACCCTAACCCTCACAAACACCCTCACACTAACCCTAATCCTAAACCTAACCCATTCCCTAACCCTAACCCTCACCCTTACCCTCACTCTAGCCTTCACCCTAACCCTACTCCTAACACTAAACCTCATCCTAAACCTCACTCTAACCCTAACCCTAACCCTCACCCTAACCCTAACTCTAACCCTCAACCTCATGCTCGGCCTAAGCCTAAGCCTAAGAATAATCCTAAACCTAACCATATCCCTAACCTTCACCCTAACCCTAACCCTAACACTAACTCTAAGTCTAACCCTAAATCTCACCTTCACCCATTCTCTAACTCTAACCCTAACCCTACCCCTAACACTAAACCTAAACCTAACCCTAAACCTCACCCTAAACATTACACTCACCCTTACCCTAACCCTAACAATAACACTAAGGCTCACACTAACCCTAAACATCACAATAACCCTAAACCTCACCCTAACACTAACCCTAACCCTCACCCTCACTGTAGACCTCACCCTAACCCTAACCCTCATCCTCACCCTAAACCTCACACTAACCCTGATACTAATCCTCAATCTGACCCTCACCCTCACCCTAACCCTAACACTAAACCTCCACCTAACCCTAACACTCAATCTTACCGTAACCCTCATCCTCAGCCTAACCCTCACCTTTACCCTTACCGTTACCCACACACGAACCCGCACCATAACCCTAACCCTGACCCTAACCCGCACCCTCACTCTAACTCTACACCTAAAACTCACATTCACGCTAACAGTAACTCTAACCCTAACCCTAACACTAAACCTCACCCTTACACTAGCCCTCACCCTAACCCTAATCCTAAACCTAATCCTCATCCTAACACTAACCCTAACCCTCACCCTCACCCTCACCCTAACCCTAATCCTAACCCTAACCCTCAACCTAACCCTAACCCTCACCCTCACCGTAACCCTTATCCTAACCCTCAACCAAACCCTAAACTTAACCCGAACCCTAACTCTCACCCTAACCCTAACACTCACCCTAACCCTAATCCTTCACCTCAACCTCACCCTAGCTCTCACCCTAACCCCAATCCTAACCCTAAACCTACTCCTAACCCTCCCCCTAACCGTTAACCTAACCCTCACCCTAACCCTAATCTTCACCACCAACCTTGCCCTCAGCCTAACATTAAGCCTAAACCTAAACCTAACCCTCAATCTAACCCTCACCCTAACCCTAAATCTAACTCTAAACCTCACCCTCACCCTAACCCTAACTCTAACCCGAACCCAAACATTAAACATCACTCTAACCCTAAACCTCACGCACACCCTCACTGTAAACGTAACACTAAACCTAACCTTAACAATAACCCTAATCCTAATCCTAACCCTCAACCTAATCATAACCTTCACCCTAACCAAAACCCTCACCCTAACACCTACCCTGATCCTAACACTAACCCTAACTCTAACCCTAACCTCACCCTAACCCTAACCCTAACAATAACCCTCAACCTAACCCTAACCCTCACGCTCAAGGTAACCATAAACCTACCTCACCCTAACCTTAAACTTAACCTGAACCCTAACTCTCACCCTAACCCTAACCCTAACCCTAACCCTAACCCTCACCCTCACCCTCAGCATAACCTTAAGCCTAACCCTAACAATAACCCTAACCCTAACCCTAACACTCATCCTAAACATAACCTTCACCCAAACCATAAACCTCACCCTAACAATTACCCTCACCCTAACACTAACCCTAACCCTAACACTAACCCTCACACTAACCCTAAGTCTCACCCTAACCCTAAACCTCACCCTAAACCTAACCCTCAGCCTCAACTTATCCCTCAACCTAACCCTAACTCTCATCCTCAATCTAAACCTCACACTAACCCTAACACTAATACTCAAATAAACTTCACCCTCACCCTAACCCTAAGACTCACCCTGACCGTAACCCTCACCCTCAGCCTAAACCTCACCTTAACCCTTACCGTCACCCTCAACCTAACACTCACCCTAACCCTAATCCTCATCCTAACCCTCATCCTAAGGGTAACCCCAACCATAACCCTAACCATAACCCTCAAACTCTCCCTCAGCCTCAGCCTAAACCTAAGTCTAAGCTTAACCCTAACCCTAAACCTCACGCTCAACCAAGCCCTCACCCTCACCCTCACCCTCAGCATAAACTTAAGCCTAAACCTAACCCTAAGCCTAGCCCTCACACTCACTCTATCCCTTACCCTAATCCTAATCCTAACCCTATCCTTAACCCTCACCCTCACCCTCACCCTAACCCTAACCCTAACACTAAACCTCACACTAACCCTAACCCTAAACCTCACCCTCACCCTAGCCCTCACCCTAACCCTAATCCTAACCCTAACCCTCATCCTAACCCTCCCCATAACTCTAACTCTTACCCTCACCCTCACCCTCACTAACCCTAACCCTAACACTCACACTCACCCTAAACCTAACCCTAATCCGAATCCTAAACCTAAACCTAACCCTCACCCTCAAACTTACCCTCAACTTAAGCCTAACCCTAACATTAATCCTAACCCTAACCCTCAACTTCAGCCTCACCCTAAACCTAACTCTAACGCTAAAACTCACCGTGACCCTAACCCTAACTCTAACCCTATCCCTAAACCTCATCTGAACCCTAACCCTAACCCTCACCCTCACCCTCACAGTAACCGTAACCCTAACCCTAACGCTAACAATAACCCTAACCCTAACCCTAACACTCACCCTAAACATAAACCTCACCCTAACCCTAACTCTCACTCTTACACTAACCCTAACCCTAACACTAACCCTCACACTAACCCTAATCATCATCTTAACCCTAAACCTCACCCTAACACTAACCCTAAACCTCACCCTCACCCTAGCCCTCACCCTAACCCTAATTCTCATCCTCACCCTAAACCTCACACTAACCCTAACACTAATCCTCAATCTAACCCTCACCCTCAACATAACTCTAATCTTAACCCTCACCCTAACATTAAACCTCACACTTACCGTAACCCTCACGCTCTGCCTAACCCTCACCTTTACACTTACAGTCACCCCCAAAATAACCCTAACACTAATCCTCACCCTTACCCTAACCCTAACCTTTACCCTCAACCTCACGCTCAGCCTACCCCAAATCCTAAGCCTAACACTTACCCTAACCCTCACCCTCACCCTAGCCCTCACCCTAAACCTAATCCTAACCCTAACCCTCATCCTAACACTCACCTGAACCCTAACCCTAACCATCACCCTACCCAAATCCTCACCCCCACCCTCACCCTCAGCCTATCCCTCAGCCTAAGCCTTAGCCTAACCCTCACACTCACCCTCACCCTAACCCTAATCCTAAACCTAACCCTAACCCTAACATTAAACCTCAACCTAAACCTCAACCTAACCTTATCCCTAACAATCACCCTAACCCTAACCCTCAACCTAACCCTCCAACGAACCCTAAATCTAACTGTAAACCTCACCCACACCCTAACCCTAATCCTAACCCTAACCGTAAACTTCACCCTAACCCTCCCTAACCCTCACACTCACCCTCACCAGGGCCCCTCACCATAACTCTAACCCTAACAGTAACAATAACACTAATCCTAACCCTAATCCTAACCCTCACTCTCACCATAACCCTAACCCTAACCCTCCCCCTAACACTAAACTTAACCAAACACTAACTCTCACCCTAACCCTAACCGTAACCCTCGCCTGAACCCTCACCCTCACCCTCACCTTCACCCTCAGCCTAACGCTAAGCCTAAGCCTAACCCTAACCCTAATGTCACTCACCCTAACCCTTACCTTAATCCTAATCGTAACCCTAAGCCTAACCCTCAACCTCAACTAACCCTCAACCTAACCCTAACTCTAAAACTAACCCTAACCCTCACCCTCACCCTAACCCTAACCCTAACCCTCAACCTAACCCTAATCCTTACTCTCACCATAACCCTTACCGTAACCCTCACCCTAACCCTAAACTTAACCGAACCATAACTCTACCCCTAAACCTCACCCTCAACATAACCCTGAATCTAACAGTAAACCTAACAATAAACCTCAACCTAACCCTAATCCTAACCCTCAAACTAACCCTAACCCTCACCCTCACACTCTCCCTCAGCCTAAACCTAAGGCTAACCCTAACCCTAACCCTTACCCTCACACTCACCGTAACCCTAACCCTAATCCATATCCTACACCTAACCCTAACCCTCACCCTCACCCTCAACCTCACCTTAACCCTAATTCTAAACCTAAACTTCACCATCACCCTAACCCTAACGCTAACCCTAACAATAATCCTAACTCTAACCCTAACCCTCACCCTAACTCTCACCGTAACCCTAACCCTAACCATAACCCTCAACCTCACCCTCAACCTCAACCTCATCCTAACCGTAAATCTAACCCCAAACCACACCCTCACCCTAACCCACACTCTAACCCTAATACTTACCCTCACCCTAACCCTCACCCTAACCCTCATACACACCCTCACCCTAAACCTAATCCTAAACTTAACCCTAACCATAACTCTCACCCTAACCCAAACCCTCACCCTAACACTTACCCTCACCCTAACCCTCACCCTTACCCTCACACTCACCCTCACCCTTACCCTAATCCTAAACCTAGCCCTATCCCTAAACGTCAAGCTAACTCTCACCCTCACCATAACACTAACCCCAACCCTAAACCTCACTCTCAACTTACCCCTAAACCTAACCGTAACCCTAAACCTCAACCTAAAGGTCACAGTAACCTTAACCTTAACCTCATCCTCAACCTGTAACTCTTAACCTAACCCTAACAATCACCCTAACCCTAACCCTAACCCTCACCCTCATGCTCGGCCTAAGCCTAAGCCTAAGCCTAATCCTAACCCTAACCCTCACTCTAACCCTAAACCTAACACTAACCCTAACTCTAACCGTAAACCTCACTCTCACACTTACCCTAACTCTAACCCTAACACTAACCCAAACCCTAACCCGCAACCTAAACATAACCCTCACCCTAACCCTAACCCTCACCCTAACACTTACCCTCAACCTAACACTAAACCTAACCCTATCACTAACACTAACCCTATCACTAACCCTAACCCTAACACTAACGCTCACACTAACCCTTACCATCATCCTAACCCTAAACCTCAACCTAAACCTAAACTTAAACCTCACCCTCACGCTAGCCCTTACCCTAAACCTAATCCTCATCCTCACCCTAAACTTCACACTCACCCCAACACTAATCTTCAATCTAACCCTCACCCACACACTTCTCCTAACCCTAACCCTCACCTTTACCTTAAACCTCATCCTAAGCCTAAACCTCACCTTTACCCTTACCATCATTCTCACCCTAATCCTCCCCCTAACCCTAAAACTCAGCCTAACCCTCACCTAATGGTAAACCTAACCATCACCCTAACCCTAACCCTCACCCTCAACCTCACGCTCAGGCTAACCCTAAAAGCCTGAGCCTAACCCTTACCTTAACTCTCACCCTCACCCTAGTCCTTACCCTAACCCTAATCCTAAACCTAACACACACACTCACCCTCCCCTTAAACCTAATCCTAAGCCTAAAACTAACCCTCCCCCTAACTCTCACCCTAACAGTAACCCTAACACTAAGGCTAACCCTAACCCTCAACATAAACCAAACTCTAACCCTAAACCTCACCCTGACCATAAACTTCACCCTAACCCTAAACCTAACCCTCAAACTATCACTAACCCTAAATCTAACCCTAAACCTCACCTTCACCCTCAACTTAACCCTAACCCTAACCGTATACCCCACACTAACTCTAACCCTAAACCTCACCCGCAACCTCACCCTCACTGTAACTCTAACCCTAACCCTAACACTAACCCTCACACTAACCCTAAACTTAAACCTAACCCTAAAACTCAACCTAGCCCTCATTCTCACCCTAATCCTAACACTAACCCTGTACCTAACCCTTACCCTAACCCTCCCCTAATCCTATATCTAACCCTAAACCTCACCCTAACCCTAACCCTAAGCCTAAGCCTAACCCTAACCCTAAACATAACCCTAAACATAACATAAATCCTCAGCCTCACCCACACTTTAACCCAAAAACTAACCCCAACCCACACCCTAACCCTCAGCCGAACCATAAGCCTAACCCTAAGCCTAACCCCAACACTCACACTCACCCTCACCCTAATCCTAATCCTAAACCTAACCCTATCCCTAAACCTAACCATCTCCCTAACCCTCAGCCTAGCCCTCACCATAACCCTAATCCTAATGCTAAACCTTATCCTCACCCTCACCCTAACCCTAACCCTAACCCTCACCCTAACCCTAACCCTAACCCTCACCCTCATACTCGACCTAAGCATAAGCCTAAGTCTAACCTTAACCCTAACCCTAACCCTCATCCTAACCTTAACCCTATTACTAACCCTAACTCTAAAAGTAAACCTCACCTTCACCCTAACCTAACTCTAATCCTAACCCTAAACCTAAACCTCACCCTAACCCTAAACCTAACCATCACCCTCACCCTCACTGTAACCGTAAACCTAACCCTAAGCCTAAAAATAACCCTAACCGTAAGCCTAACCCTCAACCTATCCATAACTCTCACCCTAAACCTAACCCTCACCCTAACACTTACCCTCACCCTAACACTAACCCTAACCCTATCACTAAACCTCACACTAACCAGAACCATCACTCTAACCCTAAACCTCAGCCTGAACCTAAACCTAAACCTCACCCTCACCCTAGCCCTCACCCTAACCCTAACCCTCACCATCACCCTAAACCACACACTAACCCTGACACTAATCCTCAATCTAACCCTCACTCACATCCTTCCCATAACCCTAACCCTCCCCCTAAACCTAAAAATCATCCGACCATAACCCTTATCCTCAGCCTAACCCTCACGTTTACCCTTATGGTCACCCCACCCTAACCCTTACTCTAACCCTAACACTCACACTAACCCTCACCCTAACCCTAACACTATCCCTAAACCTCATCCTCACCCTAACTCTAACTCTCACCCTAACCCTAACACTAAACCTCACCCTAACCCTAACCCTAACAATCACCCTCACCCTCAGCATAACCATAACCCTAACCCTAACCCTAACAATAACCCTAACCCTAACCCTCAACTTAACCATTACCCTCACCCTAACCCTAACCCTCACCCTAACACTTACCCTAACCCGAACACTAACCCTAAAACTAACACTAACCCTAACCCTCACCCTAATCCTAAACCGCACCCTAACCCTAACCCTAATCCTCAATCTAACCCTCACCCTACTCCTAACCCTTACCCTTACCCTAACCCTAAACCTAACCCTAATCGTCACCCTTAACTTAAATCTTACCTTCAGCCTAAACCTCACCTTTACCCTTACCATCATTCTCACCCTAACCTTCCCCCTAATCCTAAACGTCAACCTACCCCTCACCCTAACTGTAAACCTAACCATCACCCTTACCCTAAACCTCACCCTCAACCCCACGCTCAGCCTAACCCTAAGCCAAAGCCTAACCCTTACACTAACCCTCACCCTCTCCCTAGCCCTCTCCCTAAACCTAATCTTAACACCCACAATCGCCCTCAGCCTAACGCTAAGACTAAGCCTCACCCTAACCCTAACCCTCACACTCACCCTCACCCTAATCCTAATCCTAACCCTACCCCTATCCCTACCCCTTAACCTCAACCTATCACTTACACTAACCTTAACCCTAACACTAACACTAACGGTAACCCACGAACTAACCCTCCCCCTAAGCCTAAATCTAACCATAAACCTCACCCTCTCCCTAACCCTAATCCTACTCCTAAACATAAAACTCAACCTAAACCTAACCCTAACCCTCACCCTCACCTAAATTCTAACTCTAACCCTAACCCTAACCCTAACCCTAAACCTAATCCTAACACACACCCTCACCCTAAATCTAATCCTAAACCTAATTATCCTCCTACCCCTTACCCTAAACCTAACAATAACCAACACCCTAACCCTAACCCTAACCCTAACCCTCAACCTAACCCTAACCTTCACGATCACCGTAACCCTAACCCTAAGCCTCACCCTAACCATAAACTTAACTCGAACCCTAACTCTCACCCTAACCCTAAGCCTAAAACTCACCCCAACCCTAACCCTCACCGTCACCCTCACTCTCAGCCTATCCCTAACCCTAACCCTAACCCTAACCTTCAAACAAACCCTAACCCTTTCTCTAATTCTAATCCTAAACCTAATGCTAACCCTCACCCTCACCCTAAACCTAACCCTAACCCTAACCCTAAGTCGAACACTAAACCTAACTCTAACAATCACAATCAGCCTCACCCTAACCCTAACTCTAACCCTAAACCTCACCCTCAACCTAAACCTAAACCTAACCCTAATCCTAACGGCAAACCTCACCCCAACCCTAACCCTCAACCTCAACCTCACCCAAGCCCTCACTCTAACTCTAATCCTAACCCTAACCCTCATCCTAACCCTCACCCTAACACTAACTCTAAAAATAACCATCACCCTAACCCTAACCCTAATGCTAACGCTCAACCTAACCCTAAGCCTCACCCTCACCAAAACCCTCACCTTAACCCTCACCCTAACACTAAACTTAACCCTAACCCAAACCTCACCCTAACCCTAAACCTAACCCTCAAGCTAACCCTAAACCTCATGCTCACCCTCACCCTCAGCCTAAGCCAAGCCTAAGCCTAAGCCTAACCCTAACCCTCACACTCACCCTAAGTCTAATCCTAATCCAAATCCTAAACCTAACCCTAATTTGCACCCTTACCCTAACCATCACCTTAACCCTAACCATAACCCTAACACTAACCCTAACCCTCAACCTCAGCCTCACCCTAACCCTAACTCTAACCTTAAACCTCATCCTCCCTTAACCCTAACTCTAACCCTAACCCTCACCATGAACCTCAACCTCAGCCTAACCCTAAGCCTAAACCTAAACCTAACCCTAACGCACACACTGACAATCATCCTAACCCCAATACTAACCCTATCCCTAACCCTAACCCTCCCACTAACTCTCACCCTAACCTTAACCCTAACACTAACCCTAACCCTAAACCTCAACCTAACCCTCACCCTAACCATCACACTAAACCTAATCTTCAGCCCCACCCTCACCCCCAGCCTAACCCTAAGCCTAAGCCTAAAAATAAACCTAAAACTTACACTAACCCTCACCCTAACCCTAAGCATACCCTATCCCAAACATTAACCCTTAACCTCAACCTAACCTTCACCCTAACCTTAACCCTAACACTAACCCTAACTCTAACCCACGAACTAACCCTCCCGCTAACCCTAAATCTAACCCTAAACCTCACCCTCAACATAACCCTAACCCTAAACCTCACCCTAACCCTAAACTTCAACCTGACCCTCACCCTCACCCTCACCGTAAGTCTAACCATAAACTTAACAATAACACTAATCCTAACCCTAACCCTAACCCTAACCCTAACCCTAACCCTAATCCTAACACTCACCTTCAGCCTAACCCTCATCTTTACCCTTACCGTCACCCAAACCCTAACCCTCACCCTCACCGTAACCCTAACCCTCATCCAAACCCTCACCCTAACCCTAACCCTAACCCTAAACCTCACCCTAACACTAACAGTAAACTCACCCTCACCTTAGCCCTCACCCTCACCCTAATTCTAACCCTAATTCTAATCCTAATCCTTACCCTAACCCTAACCCTAATCCTCACCCTAAAACTAAACCTAACCCCAACCCTAACCCTCAAACTAACCCTAACCCTCAAGCTCACTGTAACACTAACCCTAACCCTCATCCTAACCATAAACTTACCCTGAACCCTAACCCTCACCCTAACCCAAACCCTCTGTCTCAACCTAGCCCTAACTTTCAGCCTCACCCTCACCCTCAGCCTAACCCTAGGCCTAACCCTAACCCTAACCCTCACACTCACCCTGTTACCCTAATCCTAATCCTAACCCTAAACCTAACCCTCACCCTCACCCTATTCCTCACCCTAACCCTAACCCTAACCCTAACTCTAACAATCTCAATCAGCCTCACACTAACCCTATCTCTAACCCTAAACCTCACCCTCACCCTAACCCTAACCCTAACTCTAACCTCACCCTAACCCTAAACCTAAACCTCACCCTCACCCTAGCCCTCACCCTAACCCTAATCCTAACCCTAACCCTCATCCTAAACCTCACGCTAACACTAAGCCTAACCCTAACCCTCACCCTCACCTTAATCCTTACCCTAACCCTCACCCTAACCCTAAACTTAACTCGAACCCTAACTCTCACCCTAACACTAACCCTTACACTATCCCTCACCTTCATCCTAAGCCTAAGCCTAATCCTAATCCTAACCCTAACACTCACCCTAAACCTCACCTTAACCCTAACCCTAACACTAAACCTAAACTTAACTCTCACCCTCAGCCTCACCATAACCCTAACTCTAAACCTAAATCTCACCATCAACCTAACAATAACCCTAAACTTCACCATCACCCTAGGCCTCTCCCTAACCCTAATCCTAACCCTAATCCTCATCCTAACCCTCAACCTAAACCTAACCGTAACCCGCACCTTAACCCTAGCACTTGTCTCTCAACATCACCCTCAGCCTAACCCTAAGCCTAACCATAAACCTAACCCTAACACACACAATCACACTCACCCTAAACCTAATCCTAACCCTATCCCTAACCCTAAACCACCCCCTAACGATCACCCTAACACTAACCCTAACACTAACTCTAACCCTAACCCTCAACCTAACCCTCAACCTAACCCTAACTCTAAACCTAAACCTCACCCTCACCCTAACGCTCATCATAACACTTACCCTCAACCTAAACCTAAACGTAACTGTAACCCTCCACCTAAGCCTAAACGTCATCTTACCCCTCACCCTAAATTTAACCTAACCATAACCCTAACACTAACCCTAACCCTAAACCTCAACCTAAACCTCACCCTCACCCTAACCGTAACACTAACCCTAACACTAACCCTCCCACTAACCCTCCCACTAACAATATATCTAACCCTAAACCTCACCCTCACCCTCACCCTAAACCTAACCCAAACCCTCACCCTAACCATAACCCTCACCCTAACCCTAACCCTCACCATAACCCTAACACTCACCCTCACATTAACCCTAACCCTCACCCTAATCCTAAAACTCACCCTAACCCTAACACTAACCATAACCCTCAACCTCACCCTAGCCCTCACCCTAACCCTAAATCTAACCCTCACCCTCAGCCTAACCCTAACCCTCACACTCACCCTAAGCCTCACACTAACCCTAAAACTAATCTTCAATCTAACCAACACCTAACACTAACCCTAACCCTAACCTAACCCTAACCCTTATCCTAACCCTAAACCTAACCCTAACACTCACGCTTATCTTAACCCTCAACCTCAGCCTAAACCTCACCATTACCCTTAACATCATCCTCACCCTATCCCTTACCCTAACCCTAACTCTAACCCTAAACCTCACCCTCTCCCTAAATCTAACTCTAACCCTAACCCAAAACCTAAACCTCACCCTAACCCTAACACTAACCCTCACCCTCACACTCACCCTAGCCCTCAACCTAACCGTAATTCTAAACCTCACCCTCACCCTAATCCTAACCCTCATCCTCATCCTAAATCTCACACTAACCCACACCTTTATCCTCAATCTAACTCTCACCCTCACCCTAACCCTAACACTTACCCTAACCCTAAAACTAACCCTAAACCTCAACCTTAACGAAAACCTCACCCTCAGCTTAATCCTCTCCTTTACCCTTATCATCATCCTCACCATAACCCTCAATATAACCCTAAACCTCATCATAACCCTCACCCTAACCATAAACCTAAACATCACCCTAACCCTAACACAAAACCATACCCTCACCCTCAGCCTAACCATAAGCCTAAGCCTTACCCTAACCCTCACCCTCACCCTAGCCCTCACCCTAACCCTAATCCTAACCCTAACCCACATCCTAGCCCTCAACCTAACCCTAAAACTAACCATCACCCTAACCCTAATCCTAACGCCCACCCTCACCCTCAGCCTACCCCTAAGCCTAAGCCTAACCCTAACCCTAACTCTCACACTCACCGTCACCCTAACCCTAACCCTAACCCTAACACTATCCCTAAACGTCAACCTAACCCTCACCCTCACCCTAACCCTAACACTAAACCTAACGTTAACCCTCATCCTAACCCTCCCCCTAACCCTAACTCTAACCCTAAATCTTACCCTCACCCTAACCCTAACCCTAACCCTAAACCTCACCATAAACCTCAACCTAACCCTCACCCTCACCCTCACCGTCAATCGCACTGTAACTCTAACCCAAACCCAAAAATAAGACTAATACTAATCCTAACCCTAACCCTAACACTAACCATAACCCTCACCCTCAGCTTCACCCTGACTGCAAACTTAACCCTTACCATAACACTAACAATAACCCTAACCGTAACTCTAAACCTAACCCTAACCCTAACCCTTACCTACTCTTCACCACCAACCTCATCCTCAGCCTAACCCTAATCCTAAACCTAACCCTAACACTAACCTTCACTGTAACCCTAACCCTAACCATAAACCTAACCCTAACCGAAACACTAACCCTAATCACAAACCTAACCCTAACCCTAACCCGAACCCTAACCCTAATCCTCACCCTCACCCTCATGCTTACCCAAACAATAACCCTAACCCTCACCCTAACCCTAAGCTCAACCCTAACCCTAAGCCTAAACCTAACCCTAACCCTCACACTCACCCTCACTCTAACCCTAATCATAAACCTAACCCTATCCCTAACCCTAACCATCACCCTAACTCTCACCCAACCCCTCAACCTACCCCTAATCCTAATCCTGAACCTCATCCTAAACCTCACCCTAACTCTAATCTTAACACTCAAACTAACCCAAACCCTAAATCTAAACCTCACCCTAACCCTAAACCTAATCTGCACCCTCACCCCTACCCTCAACTTAACTCTAACCATAACAATAACCCTAACCCTAATCCTAAGCCTAACCCTCAAACTCACTGTAACTCTAACCCTAACCCTCACCATAAACAACATCCTAATGCTCACCATAAGCCTCACCCTCACTCTAGCCCTCACCCTAACCCTAATCCTAAACCTAAACCTCATCCTAACCCTCACCCTAACGCTAAAACCCTAACCCTCACACTAACCTTAACCCGCACCCTCACCCTCATGCTCGGCCTAAGCCTAAGCATAAGCCTAAGACTAACCCTATCCCTCACACTCACCTTCACCCTAAACCTAACTGTAACATTAACCCTAACACTAACCCTCACACTATCCCTCAACCTAACGCTAAATCTAACCCTAAACCTCACCCTCACTTAACACTGACCCTCCCCTTACCCCTCCCCCTAACACAAAGCCTAACACTAACTCCAACCCTAACCCTAACCCTAACCAAAACCCTCACCCTAACACTCACCCTAACACTCAACCTCACCCTAGCTCACACCCTAAACCTAAGCCTAAGCCTAATCCTCACCCTAATCTTCACTCTAACCCTAACCCCAACCCTCATGCTATCCCGAAACCTCACCCTCACCCTCACCATAACCTTAACCCTAATCCTAAACTTAACCCTAACCCTCACCCTCACCATAAACCTCACCCTATCCCTAACCCTAACACTAACCCTAACCATAACCCTAACCCTAAACATAACCCTCACCCTCAGCCTCACCCGAACCGCAAACTTAACCCTAAACATAACACTAACAATAACCCTAACCCTCACCCTAACAATAACCCTAACCCTAAACCTAACCCTAACTCTAACCCTAACCCTACACCTAAACCTAAACCTGACACCTAACCCTAATCCTAACCCTCACCCTCAACCTCACAGTAACCCTAACCCTAACCCTAACCCTTACAATAACCCTAACACTAACCCTAACTCTCATGGTAACCATATACTTCACCCTAACCCTAACCCTCATCCTAACACTTACCCTCACCATAACCCTAACCTTAACACTCACACTCACCCTAAACATTACCCTAATCCTAATCCTAACCCTAAGCCTAACACTCACCCTCACCCTAAATGTCACCCTAACCCTAACGCTCACCCTCAGCCTCACCCTAACCCTAAATCTAACCCTAAACTTCAATCTCACCCTAACCCTAACCCTAACCATAAACCTAAACCTCACCCTAATATTAACACTAAACCTCACCCTCACCCTAGCCCTCACCCTAACCGGAACCCTAACCCTAACCCTCATCCTAACCCTCAACCTAACACTAACACTCACCCTCACCCTCAACCTCAGTCTAACCCTAAGCCTAAGCCTAACCCTAACCCTAAACATTACCCTCACCCTAACGATCCCACTAACCCTAACCCTAACGGAACCCTAAACCTCACCCAAACACTAACCCTAATTCGAATCCTAAACCTAAGCCTCCCCCGAACTCTCAGCCTAACCCTAACCTTAACACTAATACTAACCCTAACCCTCAACCTAACCCTCACCCTAAACCAAACGCTAATCCTAAACCTCAGCCTCACCTTAACCCTAACTCTAACCCTAAGCCAAATCCTAAACTTCACCCTAACCCTAACCCTAACCCTCATCCTCACCCTCACCTTAATTGTAAACCTAAACCTAATCCTAACAATAACCGTAACACTATTCCTAACCCTCACCCTAAACATAACACTCACCCTAACTCAAACACTCACCATAACACTTACCCTCACCCTAACACTAACCCTAACCCTAACACTAACCCTCACACTAACGCAAACCCTAACCCTAACCCTAAACTTCAACCTAACCCTCACCCTCACCTTAACCCTAACACTAACGCTAACCCTAACCCTAACCCTCACCCTAACCCTATATCTAACCCTCAACCTCAACCTCACCCTCACCCTAACCCTAACCGTAAACCCCACCCTAACCCTAACCCTCACCCTCATGCTCGGCCTAAGCCTAAGCCTAACCCTAAACCGAACCCTCACCCTAACCCTTACACTATCACTAACCTTAACTCTAACCCTAAACCTCACCCTCACCCTAACCCTGACTCTAACACTGACCCTAAACCTGAACCTCATCCTATCCCTAACCCTCAACCTCACCCTCAACATAACTGTAACCCTAAACCTAAAAATAACCCTAACCCTAACCCTAACCCTAAACCTAACCCTAACCCTAATCCTAAACCTCACCCTCACCCTAACCCTCACCCTAACCCTAATCCTAACCCTAACCCTCATCCTAACCCTCCCCATAACTCTAACCCTTACCCTCACCCTAACCCTAACCCTCACCCTCACCCTCACCCTCAGCCTAACCCTAAGCCTAACACTAACCCTAACACTCACACTCACCCTAACCCTAACCCTAATCCGAATCCTAAACCTAAACCTAACACTCACCCTCAACCTTAGCCTCACCTTAAGCCTAACTCTAATATTAATCCTAACCCTAACCCTCAACTTCAGACTCACCATAACCCTAATTCTAACCCTAAACCTCACCGCGATCCTAACCCTAACTCTAACCCTATCCATAAACCTCATCCGAACCATAACCCTAACCCTCAATCTCACCCTCTTACTAACCATAACCCTAACCCTAATGCTAACAATAACGCTAACCCTAACCCTAACCCTAAACATAAACCTCACCTTATCCCTAACCCTCAACCTAACACTTACCCTCACCCTAACACTAACCCTAACCCTAACACTAACCCTAAACCTCACCCTCACCCTAACCCTAACGCTAACCCTAACCATAATCCTAACCCTAACCCTAAACCTCACCCTAACTCTCACAGTAACCCTAACCCTAAAACTAACCCAAAACCACAACCTAACCCTCACCCTAACCCTAACTCTAACCCCAAAACTCACCCTCACCCTAACCCACACTCTAAACCTAATACTTACCCTCACCCTAACCCTCATACTCACCCTCACCCTAACCCTAATCCTAAACTTAGCCCTAACCATAACCCTCACCCTAACCCAAACCCTCACCCTAACACTTATCCTCACCCTAAACCTCACCCTTACCCTCACACTCACCCTCATCCTAACTCTAATCCTGAAACTAGCCCTATCCCTAAACCTCAAGCTAACCCTTACCCTCACCCTAACACTAACCCTAACACTAAACCTCACCATAACACTCCTACTAACCCTAAGTCTAACCCTAAACCTCACTCTCAACCTACCCCTAACCATAACCGTAACCCTAAACCTCAACCTAAATGTCACACTAACCCTAACCCTCAACCTCATCCTCAACCTGTAACTCTTACTCTAACACTAACAATAACCCTAACCCTAACGCTAACCCTCACCCACATGCTTGGCCTAAGCCTAAGCCTAAGCCTAATCCTAACCCTAACCCTCACCAGAACCCTAACCTTACACTAAACCTAACTCTAAGCGTAAACCTCACTCTCAAACTAACCCGAACTCTAACCCTAACTCTAACCCTAACCCTAACCTGCAACCTAAACATACCCTCACCCTAACCCTAACCCTCACCCTGACACTTACCCTCACCCTAATACTCACCCTAACTCTAACACTAAGCCTCACACTAACCCTAACAATCACTCTAACCCTAAACCTAAACCTAAACCTAAACTTAAACTTCACCCTCACGCTAGCCCTCACCCTAACCCTAATACTCATCCTCACCCTAAACCTCACACTCACCCTAACACTAATCCTCAATCTAACCCTCACCCACACCCTTCCCCTAAACCTAACCCTCACCCTTAGATTAACCCTCACCCTCAGCCTAAACCTAACCTTTACCCTTACCATCAACCTGACCATAATCCTCCCCGTAACCCTAAAACACAGCCTAACCCTCTCCTAATGGTAAACCTAACCATCACTGTAACCCTCACCCTCAACCTCAACCTCATGCTCAGCCTAACCCTAAGCCTAAGCCTAACCCTTACCCTAACTCTCACCCTCACCCTAGCCCTTATGCTAACCCTAATCCTAACCCTAACACACACACTCAACCTCACCTTAAACCTAAACCTAACCCTAACACTAACCCTCCCCCTAACTCTCACCCTAACACTAACCCTAAGACTAACCCTAACCCTATCCCTCAACCTAAACCTAACTCTAACCCTAAACCTCACCCTCAACTTAAACCTCACCGTAACCCTAAACTTAACCCTCAAACTAACACTAACCCTAAATCTAACCCTAAACTTCACCTTCACCCTCAAACTAACCCTAATCCTAACAGAATACCCCACACTAACTCTAACTCTAATCCTCACTCTCACCTTCACCCTCAGCCTAAGCCAAAGCCTAAGCCTAACACTAACCCTAACCTTGACATTTACCCTAACCCTAAACGTAATTCTAAGCCTAACCCTAACAATCACCCTCACCCTAACCCTCACCTTAACCCTAACCCTAACATTAAGACTAATCCTAACCCAAATCCTCAACCTCACCCTAAACCTAACTCTAACAATAAACCTCACACTGACCCGAACCCTAACCCTAAACCTAAACCTAAACCTCACCCTAACCCTAACACTAACCCTCACCCTCAACCTAGCCTTCACACTAACCATAATCCTAACCCTAAACCTCATCTTAACCTCCCCCTATCCCTAAGCCTAACCCCCACCCTAACCCTAACTTTCTCACCCACAACCTCACCCTCAGCCTAACCCTAAGCCTAACCATAAACCTAACCCTAACACACACACTCACCCTCAGCCTAACCCTAAGCCTAAACCTAAATCTAACCTTAACCCACAAACTCACCCTCACCCTAACCCTAATCCTTACTCTAACTCTAACACTATCCCTCCCCCTAACTCTCCCCTAACCCTAAACCTAACACTAACACTAACCCTAAACCTCAAACTAACACTGACTCTTACCCTAAACCTCACGCTCAACCTAACCCTAACTCTAACCCTAACCCAAAACCTAAACCTCACCCTAACACTAACCTTAAACCACACCCTCACAGTAACCGTAAACATAAACCTTACCCTAACAACAACCCTAACTCTAATCCTAAGACTCACCATAAACCTAAAATTAACCCTTATAGTAAACCTCACCCTAACCCTCCCCTAACCATAACTCTAACCCTAAACTTCACCCTCATCCTAAACCTAAACCTAACCCTAAACCTCACCCTAGCACTAACCCTCACCCGCACCCTCAACCTCACTGTAACTCTAACCCTAACCCTAATATTAACCCTAACCCTAACACTAACCATCACCCTAACCCTAATCCTAACCCCCAAACTCATCCTCAGCCTTACCCTAAGCCTAAGCCTAACCCTAACCCTAACCCTCACACTCACCGTCACCCTAACCCTAACCCTAACCCTAACACTATCCCTAAACGTCAACCTAACCCTCACCCTCACCCTAACCCTAACACTAAACCTAACCTTAACCCTCATCCTAACCCTCCCCCTAACCCTAACCCTAAACCTTACCTTCACCCTAACCCTAACCCTAACCCTAAACCTCACCATAAACCTCACCCTAACCCTCACCCTCACCCTCACGGTCAATCTCACTGTAACTCTAACCCAAACCCAACAATAAGACTAACACTAATCCTAACTCTAACCCTAACACTGACCATAACCCTCACCCTCAGCTTCACCCTGACTGCAAACTTAACCCTTACCATAACACTAACAATAACCCTAACCGTAACTCTAAACCTAACCCTAACCCTATCCCTTACCTACTCCTAACCACCAACCTCACCCTCAGCCTAACCCTAATCCTAACACTAAACCTAACCCTAACCCTCACTGTTACCCAAAACCTAACCGTAACCCTAACCGTAACCAAAACACTAACCCTAACCCCCTAACGCTAACCCTAAACTTAACCCTAACCCTAATCCTCACCCTCACCCTCATGCTTACCCAAACAATAACCCTAACCCTCACCCTAATCCTAACCCTAAACCTAAACCTAACCCTAACCCTCACACTCACCCTCACCCTAACCCTAATCATAAACCTAACCCTATCCCTAACCCTAACCCTCACCCTAACCCTCACCCAACCCCTCAAACTAACCCTAATCCTAATCCTAAACCTCATCCTAAAGCTCACTCTAACCCTAACCTTAACACTCAAACCCTAAATCTAAACCTCACCCTAACCCTAAACCTAATCTGCACCCTCACCCCTACCCTCAACTTAACTCTTACCATAACAATAACCCTAACTCTAAGCCTAAGCCTAAACCCTCAAACTCACTGTAACTCTAACCCTAACCCTAACTCTAAACCACACCCTAACGCTCACCATAAGCCTCACCCTCACTCTAGCCCTCACCCTAACCCTAATCCTAACCCTAAACCTCATCATAACCCTCACCCTAACCCTAAAACCCTAAATCTCACCCTAACCCTAACCCTCAGTCTGACCCTCATGCTCGGCCTAAGCCTAAGCATAAGCCTAAGACTAACCCTATCCCTCACACTCACCTTCACCCTAAACATAACTGTAACACTAACCCTAACAGTAACCCTCACACTAGCCCTCAACCTAATACTAAATCTAACGCTACACCTCACCTTCACCTAACCCTAACTCTAACCCTCCCCCTCCCCCTAACACAAAGCCTAACCCTAACTCCAACCCTAACCCTAACACTAAGCCTAACACAAACCCTCACCCTAACACTCACCCTAACTCTCAACCTCACCCTAGCCCACACCCTAAACCTAAGCCTAAGCCTAACCCTCACCCTAAACTTCACTCTAACCCTAACCCCAACCCTAATGCTATCCCTAAACCTCACCCTCACCCTCACTGTAAACATAACCCCAATCCTAACTTTAACCCTAACCCTCACCCTCACCCTAAACCTCACCCTAACCCTGACACTACCGCTAAACCTAACCCTAAACCTAACCCTAAACATAACCCTCACCCTCAGACTCACCCGAACTGCAAACTTAACCCTAAACATAACACTAACAATAACCCTAACCCTCACCTTAACAATAACCCTAACACTAAACCTAAACCTAACTCTAACCCTAACCCTAAACCTAAACCTAAACCTGACCCTAACCCTAATCCTAACTTTCATCCTCAACCTCACAGTAACCATAACACTAACCCTAACAGTTACAATAACCCTAACCCTAACCCTAACTCTCATGCTAACCATATACTTCACCCTAAACCTAACCCTCACCCAAACACTTACCCTCACCATAACCCTAACCCTACTACTGAAACTCACCCTAAACCTTACCCTAATCCTAATCCTATCCCTAAGCCTAAACCTCACCCTCACCCTAACCGTTACCCTAACCCTAACCCTCACCCTCAGCCTCACCCTAACCCTAACTCTAACCCTAAACTTCAATCTCTCCCTAACCCTAACCATAACCATAACCTTAAACCTCATCCTAACATTAACACTAAACCTCACCCTCACCCTAGCCCTCACCCTAACCTGAACCCTAACGATAACCCTCATCCTAACCCACAACCTAACACTAACCCTAACGCTCACCCTCACCTTCACCCTAACCGTAACATAAACTGAACCCTAACTTACATCCTAACACTAACCCTCACCCTAACCCTAAACCTCACTCTCACCCTCAACCTCAGTCTAACCCTAAGCCTAACCCTAACCCTAACCCTAAACATTACCCTCACCCTAACGATCAAACTAACCCTAACCCTAACCCGAACCCGAAACCTCACCCTAACACTAACCCTAATCCTAATCCTAACCCTAAACCTCCCCCTAACTCTCAACCTAACCGTAACCCTAACACTAACACTAACCCTAACCCTCAACCTAACACTCACCCTAAACCTAATTCTAATCCTAAAAGTCACCCTCACCTTAAACCTAACTCTCACCCTAAGCCAAATCCTAAACTAAACCCTAACCCTAACCCTAACCCTCATCCTCACCCTCACTGTAACTGTAAACCTAAACCTAACCCTAACAATAACCCTAACCCTATTCCTAACCATCACCATACCCATAACACTCACCCTAACTCAAACACTCACCCTAACATTTACCCTCACCTTAACACTAACCCTAACCCTAACACTAACCCTCACACTAACGCAAACCCTAACCCTAAACCTAAACCTCAATGTAAACCTCACCCTCACCCTCACCCTAACACTAACCCTAACCCTAACCCTAACCCTCACCTTAACCCTATATCTAACCCTCAACCTCAACCTCACCCTCACCTTAACCCTAACCGTAAACCCCACCCTAACCCTAACCCTAACCCTCACCCTCATGCTCGGCCTAAGCCTAAGCCTAAGTCTAACCCTAAACCTAACCCTCACCCTAACCCTTACACTAACACTAATCCTAACTCTAACTCGAAACCTCACCCTCACCCTAACCCTAATTCTAACACTGACCCTAAACCTAAACATCATCCTATCCCTAAACCTCACCCTCACCCTCCCCATAACCGTAACCCTAACCCTAACAATAACCCTAACCTTAACCCTCATCCTAAACATAACCTTCACCCTAACCATAACCCTCACCCTAACACTTACCCTCACCCTAACACTAACCCTAACCCTAACACTAACCCTCACACTAACCCTAACTCTCACCCTAACGCTAAACCTCACCCTAAACTTAACGCTCACCCTCAACCTAGCCCTCAACCTAACCCTAACGCTCATCCTCACCCGAAACCTCACACTAACCGTAACACTAATCCTCAATCTAACTTTCACCCTCACCCTAACCCTAAGACGCATCCTGAACGTAACCCTCACCCTCAGCCTAACCCTCACCTTTACCCTTACCGTCACCCTCACCCTAATCCTCAACCTAAACCTAATCCTCATCCTAACCCTCATCCTAAGGATCACCCCAACCATCACCTTAACCCTAACCCTCACCCTCTCACTCAGCCTCAGCCTAACCCTAACCCTAAGCTTAACCCTAACCCTAAGCCTCACCCTCAACCTAGCCCTCACCCTAGCCCTCAACCTAACCCTAATCCTAACCCTAACCCGCATCCTAACCCTTAAACTAACCAGAACCCTAACCATGATTCTAAACCTAATCCTCACCACCCAGTACACTCAGCCTAACCCTAAGCATAAATGAAGCCTAACCCTAACCCTCACACTCATCCTCACTCTAAGCCTAATCCTAAAACTAACCCTAACCCTAATATTAAACCTCAACTTAACGGTCAACCTAACCACAAGCCTAACACTAACCCTAATCCTAACCCTCACCCTAACCCTCCCCGAAACCCTAACTCTCACCCTAAACCTCACCCTCACCCTAACCATAACCCTATACCTAAACCTCACCCTAACCCTGATCCTAATCCTCACCCTCACCCTCACTCTCACTGTAACTCTAACCCTAACCCTAACTATTACACTAACCCTAACACTAACCCTAACGCTGACCCTCACCCTAACCCTAAACCAAACCCTCACCTTAACACTAACCCTAACCCTAACCCTCACCCTAATGGTAACCATAACCCTAAACCTCAGCCTAACGCTAACCCTAACCCTCATCCTCACTCTAGCCCTCACCCTAAACCCAATGCTAACCCTAAACCCCCAACTTCGCGCTCGGCCTAAGCCTAAGCCTAAGCCTAAGACTAACCCTGACCCTCACAGTCACCCTCACCTTAACCCTAACCGTAACCGTAACCCTAACCCTAACCCTCACACTAACCCTCACCCGAACGCTAACTCTAACCCTAAACCTCACCCTCACCCTAACCCTAAACCTCACCCTCACCCTCACCCTCTGCCTAAGATTAAGCCTAACATTAACCCCAACACTAACCCTAATACTAACCCTAACCCCCACCCTAACGCTCACCCTAATCCTAACCCTAACCCTCACCCTCACCATAGCCCATACTCAAAACCTAAGCCTAAGCCTAACCCTCAACCTAACCCTCACTCTAACCCTAACCCCAACGCTCACGCTAACCATAACCCTCACCCTCACACTCACCCAAACTCTAATCCTAACCCTAACCCTAAACATAACACTCAACCTCACCTTAACCCTAATCCTAATCCTAACACTAACCCTAACCATAACCCTAACCCTAACCCTCAACCTAACCCTAACTCTAACCCTAAACCTCACCCTCACCCTAACCCTAACACTAACCTTAATCCTAAACCTCACCCTAAACCTAAACCTTACCCTAACACTTACCCTCATCTTAAAACTAACACTAACCCTATCACTAACCCTCACACTAACGCTAACCATCACCCTAAACCTAAACCTCACCCTAACCCTAACCGTAACCCTCAACTTCACCCTTGCCCTCACCCTAACTCTAACCCTCATCCTCACCCTAAACCTCACACTAACCCTAACACTAATCCACAGTCTAGCCCTCACCCTCCGCTAACCCTAAACCACACCCTTACCATAAACCCCACCCTCAGCCTAACCCTCACCTTTTCTCTTACAGTCACCCTCATCCTAACCCTCACCCTAAACCACAACCCTCATCCTATCCCTCACCCTAACCGTAACCCTAACCATCACCCTAACCCTAACCCTCACCCTCAACTTCAGCCTCAGCCTAAACCTAACCGTAAGCCTAAACCTAACCCCAAACCTCACACTCACCCTAGCCCTCACCCTAACCCTAATCCTAACCGTAACTCTCATCCTAACCCTCAACCGAACCTTAACCAGAACCATCACTCTAAACCTAAATCTCATCCCCACACGCACCCTCAGCCTAACCCTAATCCTAAGCCTAACCCCAAGCCTAACCCTCACACTCACCCTCACCCTAACCTTAATCCTAACCCTAAACATAATCCTAAACCTAAACCTAAACCTAACCCTCACCCTAACGCTAACCCTAATTCTAACACTCACCCTCACCTTAGTCCTCACCCTAACCCTCACCCCAAACCCAACCCTCACCCTCACCAAAACACGAAACCTAACCCTCACCCTAACCCTACCCCTAACCCTAAACCTAATCCTCACCTTAACCCTAACCCTAACCCTCACCCTCAACCTAGCCCTTACCCTAAACATAATTTTAACCCAAATCCTCATCCTAACCCTCACCCTAACTCTAACCCTAATTTTCAACCTAACCCTAAACCTAAGTCTAACCCTCAACCTAACCCTAACCCTAAACCTCACCGTAATCTGACCCTAACCCTCTCCCTAACCCTAAACCTAACCTGAACACTAAACCTCACCCTAAGCCTTACCCTAAACCTCACCCTCACCCTAGGCCTCACCCTACCCTAATCCTAACCCTAACCCACATCCTAAACTTTAACCTAACCCTAAACCTAACCATCACCCTAACCCTAATCTTATCCCCCACCCTCACCCTCAGCCTAACCCTAAGCCTAAGTCTAACACTCATTCTAAACCTCACACTCACCGTCACCCTAACCCTAATCCTAAACCTAACACTATCCCTAAACCTCAACCTAACCCTCTCCCTCACCCTTACCCTAACAATAACCCTAGCCCTAAATCTCACCTTAACCCTCCCCCTAACCCTAAGTCTAACCCTAAACCTCACCCTCACCCTTACCCTAACCCTAACCCTAACCCTCACACTCACCCTCAACCTCACTGTAAATCTAACCCTAAACCTAACAATAACCCTAACTCTAACCCAAACCACAACGCTAAACATAATCGTCACCCTCAGCCTCACCCTCACAGCAAACTTAACCCTAACCATAACACTAACAATAACCCTAACCCTAACCCTAACCCTAAACCTAACCCTAATCCTCACCCCCACTATCACCCTCAGCCTAACGCTAAGCCTAAGCCTAACCGTAACCCTAACCTTAAACCTCACCCTCAGCCACACCCTCACACCAAACTTAATTCTAACCATAATATTAACAATAACCCTAACCCTAAACCTAACCCTAATCCTCATCCTAAACCTCACCCTAACCCTAACCCTGACACTCACCCTAAACCTAACCCTAACAATAATCCTCAACCTAATCCTAACCCTCATGATTACCGTAACCCTAACCCTAACTCTCATACTAACACTAAGCTTACCCCGAACCCTAACCCTCACCCTCACCTTCACCCTCATCCTAACCCTAAGCCTAAACCTAACCCTAACCCTAACCCTCACACTCACCCTATTACCCTAATCCTAATCCTAACCCTAACCCTAAGCCTCACCCTCATGCTAACCCTCACCTTAACCCTAACCCTAACACTAACCCTAACCTTAACACTCACCCTCAGCCTCACCCTAACCCTAACTCTAAACCTAAATCTCACCCTCACCCTAAACCTAACCCAAAACCTCACCCTAACCCTAACCCTAAACCACACCCTCATTCTAGCCCTCCCCCAAACCCTAAACCTAACCCTAACCCACACCTTAACCCTAACCCTCACCCTCAACCTAACCCTCAGCCTAACCATAAGCCTAACCCTTAATTTAACCCTAACACACACATTCACCCTCACCCTAACCATAACACTAACCCTATCCCTAACCCTAACCCTCCCCCTAACTCTCACCCTAACCCTATCCCTAACACTAACCCCAAACCTAACCCTCAACCTTACCTTCACCCTAACCCTAACTCTAACTCTAAACCTCACCCTCACCCTAACCCTCACCATAACACTTACCCTCAACCTAACCATAACCCTAACCCTAACGCTACCCCTAACCCTAAACGACATCCTAACCCTCATCCTAATCCTAACCTTAACCCTAAACCTCAACCTCAACCTCACCCTCATCCTTACCCTAACAGTAACCCTAAACATAACTCTCCCCCTAACCCTACCCCTAAACCTATATCTAACCCTAAACCTTACCATCACTCTCACCATAACACTAATCCTAACCCTCACCGTAACAATAAACCTCAGCCTAAACCTAACCCTGACCATAACACTTACCCTCACACTAACACTAACCCTAACCCTAACACTCACCCTCACACTAAACCTAACCTCACCCTAATCCTAAACCTCACCCTAACTCTAATACTAAGCATAACCCTCACCCTCATCCTAGCCCTCACTCTAATCCTAATTATAAAACTCCCCCTCACCCTAACCCTAACACTCATCCTCACCCTAACCCTAAGCCTAACCCTAAACCTCAACCTAACCCTAACCCTCACCCTCACAGTAACCCTTACCCTAACCCTCACCCTAACGCTAAACTTTATCCCAACATTAACTCTCACCCTAAACCTAACCCTAACACTTACCCTAACCCTAACCCTCACACTCACCCTCACCTTCAGCCTAAGACTTAGCCTAAGCCTAACCCTAACCCTAAACTTCACACTTACCCTAATCCTAACCCTAATTCTAAGCCTAACCCTAACACTCACCCTCACCCTAACCCTCACCTTAAGCCTAACCCTAACATTAAACCTAATCCTAATTCACACCCTCAGCCTCACCCTAACCCTAACTCTAACAATAAACCTCACCCTGACCCGAACCCTAACCCTAACCCTAACCCTAAACCTCACCCTAACACTAACACTAACCCTCACCCTCAACCTAGCCCTCACACTAACCATAATCCTAACCCTAAATCTCATCCTAACCCTCCCCCTATCCCTAAGCCTAACCCTCACCCTAACCCTAACTTTCTCACCCACAACCTCACCCTAAGCCTACCCATAAACCTAACCATAACACACAAACTCAACCTCAGCCTAACCCTAATCCTAAACCTAAATCTAACCCTAACCCACACACTCACCCTCACCCTAACCCTAAACCTAACTCTACCCCTAACACTATCCCTCCCCCTAACTCTCACCCTAACCCTAAACCTAACACTAACCCTAAACCTAAACCTCAACCTAACCCTTACTCTAACCCTAAAACTCACGCACACCCTAACCCTAACTCTAACCCTAACCCAAACCCTAAACCTCACCCTAACACTAACCTTAACCCACATCCTCACAGTAACCATAAACATAAACCTTACCCTAACAATAACCCTAACTCTAATCCTAAGACTCAACATAACCCTAAAATTAACCCTAACCGTAAACCTCACCCTAACCCTCCCCTAACCCTAATTCTAACCCTAAACCTCACCCTCATCCTAACCCTAACCCCAACACTAAACCTCACCCTAGCCCTAACCCTCACCCGCACCCTCAACCTCACTGTAACTCTAACCGTAACCCTAACATTAACCCTAACCCTAACACTAACCATCACCCTAACCCTAATCCTAACCCCCAAACTCACCCTCAGCCTTACCCTAAGCCTCAGCCTAACCCTAACCCTAACCCTCACACTCACCGTCACCCTAACCCTAACCCTATCCATAAACTTCAACCTAACCCTTACCCTCACCCTAACCCTAACACTAAACCTAAACCTAACCCTCACCCTAACCCTCCCCCTAACCCTAACTCTAACCCTAAAACTTACCTTCACCCTAACCCTAACCCTAACCCTAAACCTCACCATAAACATCACCCTAACCCTCATCCTCACCCTCAATGTCAATCTCACTGTAACTCTAACCGAAACCCAACAATAAGACTAACACTAATCCTGACCCTAACCCTAACACTAACCATAAACCTCACCCTCAGCTTCACCCTGACTGCAAATTTAACCCTTACCATAACACTAACAATAACCCTAACCGTAAATCTAACCCTAACCCTAACCCTAAACCTTACCTACTCCTCACCACCAACCTCACCCTCAGCCTAACCCTAATCCTAACCCTAAACCTAACCCTAACCCTCACTGTAACCCAAACCCTAACCGTAACCCTAACCATAACCGAAACACTAACCCTAACCCCAAACCTAACCCTAACCCTAACCCTAAACCTAACCCTAATCCTCACCCTCACCCTCATGCTTACCCAAACAAGAACCCTAACCCTCACCCTAACACTAAGCCTAACCCTAACCCTAAGCCTAAACTTAACCCTAATCCTCACACTCACCCTCACCCTAACCCTAATCAAAAACCTAACCCTATCCCTAACCCTAACCCTCACACTCACCCTCACCCAACCCCTCAACCTAACCCTAATCCTAATCCTAAACCTCATCCTAAACCTCACTCTAACCCTAAACTAAACATTCAAACTAACCCAAACCCTAAATCTAAACCTCACCCTAACCCTAAACCTAATCTGCACCCTCACCCCTACCCTCAACTTAACTCTAATCATAACAATAACCCTAACTCTAAGCCTAAGCCTAACCCTCAAACTCACTGTAACTCTAACCCTAACCCTAACTCTAAACCACACCCTCACGCTAACCATAAGCCTCACCCTCACTCTAGCCCTCACCCAAACCCTAATCCTAACCCTAAACCTCATCCTAACTCTCACCCTAACCCTAAAACCCTAAACCTCACACTAACCTTAACCCTCACCCTCACCCTCATGCTCGGCCTAAGCCTAAGCCTAAGCCTAAGACTAACCCTATCCCTCACACTCACCTTCACCCTCATCATAACTGTAACACTAACCCTAACACAAACACTAGCCCTCAACCTTACGCTAAATCTAACCCTAAACCTCACCCTCACTTAATCCTAACCTTCCCCCTCTCACTCCCCCTAACACAAAGCCTAACCCTAACTCCAACCCTAACCTTAACACTAACCCTAACCCAAACCCTCACCCTAACTCTCACCCTAACACTCAACCTCACCCTAGCCCACACCCTAAACCTAAGCCTAAGCCTAAAAATCACCCTAATCTTCACTCTAACCCTAACCCCAACCCTCACGCTATCCCTAAACCTCACCCTCACCCTCACCGTAACCCAAACCCTAATCCTAACCTTAACCCTAACCCTCACCCTCACCCTAAACCTCACCCTAACCCTAACACTAACACTAGTCCTAACCCTAAACATAACCCTAAACATAACCCTCACCCTCAGCCTCACCCAAACCTCAAACTTAACCCTAAACATAACACTAAAATAACCCTAACCCTCACCCTAACAATAACCCTAACCCTAAACCTAACACTAACTCTAACCCTAACCCTAAACCTAAACCTAAACCTGACCCTAACCCTAATCCTAACACTCACCCTAACCCTCCCCGAAACCCTAACTCTAACCCTAAACCTCATCCTCACCCTAACCATAACCCTTACCCTAAACCTAACCCAAACCTGATCTTAAGCCTCACCCTCACCCTCACTGTAACTCTAACCCTAACCCTAACTATTACACTAACCCTAACACTAACCCTTACGCTGAACATCACCCTAATCCTAAACCAAACCCTCACCTTAACCCTAATCCTAACCCTAACCCTCAACCTCACGGTAACCCTAACCCTAAACTCAGCCTAACGCTAACCCTAACCCTCATCCTCACTCTAGCCCTCACCCTAAAACTAATGCTAACCCTAAAACTCACCCTCACCTTCACGCTCGGCCTAAGCCTAAGCCTAAGCCTAAGACTAACCCTGACCCTCACAGTCACCCTCACCCTAACCCTAACCGTAACCTTAACCCTAACCCTAACCCTCACACTAACCCTCACCTGAACGCTAACTCTAACCCTAAACCTCACCCTCACCCTAACCCTAAACCTCACCCTCACCCTCACCCTCTGCCTAACATTAAGCCTAACCCTAACCCCAACACTAACCCTAATACTAACCCTAACCCCCACCCTAACGCTCACCCTAAACCTAACCGTAATCCTAACCCTCACCCGCACCATAGCCCATACAGAAACCTAGGCCTAAGCCTAACCCTCAACCTAACCCTCACTCTAACCCTAAGCCCAAAGCTCACGCTAACCATAACCCTCACCCTCACCCAAACCGTAACTCTAATCCTAACGCTAACCCTAACCATAACACTCACCCTCACGTTAACCCTAATCCTTCTCCTAACACTAACGCTAACCGTAACCGTAACCCTAACCCTCACCCTAACCCTAACTCTAACCCTAAACCTCACCCTCACCCTAACCCTAACCCTAATCCTAAACCTCACTCTAAACCTAAACCTTACCCTAACACTTACCCTCATCTTAAAACTAACACTAACCCTAACACTAACCCTCACATTAACACTAACCATCACCCTAAACATAAACCTCACCCTAACCCTAACCCTAACCCTCAACTTCACCCTAGTGATCACGCTAACCCTAACCCTCATCCTCACCCTAAACCTCACACTAACCCTAACACTAATCCTCAGTCTAGCCCTCACCCTCACGCTAACCCTAAACCACACCCTTACCATAAACCTCACCCTCAGCCTAACCCTCACCTTTTCTCTTATAGTCACCCTCATCCTAACCCTCACCCTAAACCACAACCCTCATCCTATCCCTCACCCTAACCGTAACCCTAACCATAACCTTAACCCTAACCCTCACCCTCAACTTCAGCCTCAGCGTAAACCTAACCCTAAGCCTATACCTAACCCCAAACCTCACACTCACCCTAGCCCTCACCCTAACCCTAATCCTAACCGTAACCCTCATCCTAACCCTCAACCGAACCTTAACCAGAACCATCACTCTAAACCTAATCCTCATCCCCAAACGCACCCTCAGCCTAACCCTAATCCTAAGCCTAACCCCAAGCCTAACCCTCACACTCACCCTCACCCTAACCTTAATCCTAACCCTAAACATAACCCTAAACCTAAACCTAAACCTAACCCTCACCCTAACGCTAACCCTAACTCTAACACTCACCCTCACCTTGGTCCTCACCCTAACCCTCACTCCAAACCTAACCCTCACCCTCACCAAAACACGAACCCTAACCCTCACCCTAACGCTACCCCTAACCCTAAACCTAAACCTCACTTTAACCATAACCCTAACCCTCACCCTCAACCTAGCCCTCACCCTAAACCTAATTTTAACCCTAACCCTCATCCTAACCCTCACCCTAAATCTAACCCTAATCTTCAACCTAACCCTAAACCTAATTCTAACCCTCAACCTAACCCTAACCCTAACCCTCACCGTAACCTGACCCTAATCCTCTCCCTAACCCTAAACCTAAACCGAACACTAAACCTCACCCTAAGCCTTACCCTAAACCTCACCCTCACCCTAGCCCTCATCCTAACCCTAATCCTAACCCTAACCCTCATGCTAACCCTCACCCTAAACCTAACCCTAACTCTAACCCTAACCCTAAATCTAAAACTCACCCTAACCTTAATCCTAATCCTCACCCTCTCCCTCATTGTAACCATAACCCAAACACTAACACTTACAATAACCCTAACCTAACCCTAACCCTCATCCTAACCATATCCTTCAATCTAACCTTAACTCTCATCCTAACACTTACCCTCACCCTAACCCGAACCCTAAACCTCACACTCACCCTAACCCTCAACCTAACCCTAATTCTCACACTAACCCGAACCATAATGCTAGGCTTCAGCCTGACCCTAAACGTAACTCTACCCTACACCTCACCCTCACCATAACCATAACCCTACCCATAACTCTAAAGCTCACCCTAACACTAACCATAATCCTCACCCTCACCCTAGCCATAACCCTAAACCGAATTCTCACCCTAACCCTCATCCTAACCCTGACCCTAACACTAACCTTAACCCTCACTCTCACCCTCACCCCAACCCTAAACATAACCCTAACCCTCAACCTAATCCTAACTGTCACCCTCACCAAAACCCTTACCCTAAACCTCACCCTAACCCTAACCCTAACTCTCACCCTAACCCTAACTCTCACCATCAGCCTCACCCTCAACCTAACCCTAACCCTAACCCTAAATGTTACACTCTCCCTAACCCTAAACCTCACCCTAACCCTAAATTTAATCCTAATAGTAACCCTAACCCAAAGCCTCAACCTCACCCTAACCCTCACCTTAACCCTAACCCTAACACTAACCCTAACCCTAACCCTCACCCTCAGTCACATCCTAACCCTAACTCTAACCCTAAACCTCACGCTCATCCTAACCCTAACCATAAACCTAAACCTCATCCTAACCCTAACCCTAAACCTCACCCTCACCCTAGCCCTCACCCTAACCCTAATCCTAATCCTAACCCTCATCCTAAACCTCCCCCTAACCCTAACCCTAACCATCACCCTAACCCTAACTATCACCCTCAAACTCACCATCAGCCTAAGCCTAAGCCTAAGCCTAACCCTAAACCTAACCCTAACACACACAATCACCTTCAGCTTTACCCTTATCCTAAACCTAAACCTAACCCTAACACTAAGCCTCGCTCTAACTCTCACCCTAACCATAACCCTAACACTAACCTAAACCTAATCCTCAACCTAACCCTCCCCTAACCCGAACTCTAATCCTAAACCGCACCCTCACCCTAAACCTAACTCTAACCCTAACTGAAACCCTAAACCTCACCCTAACCCTAAACCTAACCCTCACCCTCACCCTCACCTTAACCTTAACCCTAAACCTAACCCTAACAATAACCCTAAACATAATGCTAACCCTCACTCTAACCATAACCCTCATCCTAACCCAAACCCTCACCCTAACACTTACCCTCACACTAACACTAACCCTAACGCTAAAACTAACCCTGACACTACCCCTAACCCTAAACCTAACCCTAAATTTCCACCTAACCCTCACCCTTACCCTATCCTTAACACTATCCCTAACCCTAAACCTCACTGTCACCACCCTTAACCCTATATCTAACTGTAAACCTAACCCTCACCCTAATCCAAAACCCGACCCTAACCATAACACTAATCCTCACCTGCACCCTCAACCTCACCTTAACTCTAACCCTAACCATACCAAAAACACTAACCCTAACCCTAACCATCACTGTAACCCTAATCCTCACCCCCACCCTCAGGCTCACCCTCACCTCAAACTTAACCCTAACCATAACACTAATAATAACCCTAACCCTAACCGTAATCCTCACCCCCATACTCATCCTCAGCCTAAACCTAAGCCTAAGCCTAACCCTAACCCTAATCCTCACCCTCACCCCAGCCCTCAACCTAACCCTAACACTCATCCTCACCCTAAACCTCACCCTAACCCTAACACTAATACTCAATCTAACCCTCACCCTAACCCTACCCCTAACCCTAACACTCACCCTAACCCTAACCTTCACCATTACCGTAACTCTTGAACCCAGACTAAACCTCATGTTTACCCTTACCGTCACCCCCACCCTAACCCTCACCCTAAACCTCACCCTCACCCTATTCCTCAACCTAACCCTAACTCTACACCTAAACCTCACCCTCACCCTAGCCCTAACTCTAACCCTAACCCTAACACTAAAACTCACCCTAACCCTAACCCTAAACCTCACCCTCACCCTCAGCCTCAGCCTAACCCTAAGCCTCACCATAAACATATCCCAAACACACACACTCACCCTCACCCTAACACTAATCCTAACCCTAACCCAAACCCTAAACCTCCCCTTAACTCTCACAATAACCCTAACCTTAACACGAACATTAACCCTAACCCTCAACCTAACCCTCACCCTAACCCTAACTCTAACCGAAACCTCACCCTCACCCTAAACCTAACTCTAACACTAACCCAAAACCTAAAACTCACCCTAACCCTAACCCTAACCCTCATCCTCACCCTCACCGTAACCATAACCCTAAACCTAAACCTAAGAATAACCCTAACTCTATTCCTAACCCTCACCCTAACACTTACCGTCACCCTAACACTAACACTAACCCTCCCTCTAACCCTCACCCTAACCCTATATCGAACCCTCAACCTCACCATCACCCTAACCCTAACCCCTAACCCCACCCTAACCCTAAAACTAACCCTCACCCTTTGCTCGGCCTAAGACTAACCCTAAGCCTAAGCCTAAAACTAAACCTAAACCTCACCCTAACCCCAACAATAACACTAAACCTAACTCTAATCCTAAACTTCAACCTCACCTTAACCCTAACTCTAAACCAACCCTAAACCTAAACTTCACCCTAACCCTAACCCTTACCCTCACCCTCACCCTCACCGTAAACGTAACCCTAACCCTAACCCTAACAATAACCTTAACCATAACCATAAACTTCATCCTAACCATAACTTTCACCATAACAATAACCCTCACCCTAACATTTACCCTCACCCTAACACTAATCCTAAACCTAACACTAACAATAACACTCACCCTCACCCTAGAGCTCACCCAAAACTTAATTGTAAACTTAACCCTCATCCAAACCCTAACCCTCACCCTAACCCTAACCCTAAATCTAACCCTAACCCTAAACCTCACCCTATTCCTCACCCTAACCCTAACTCTAACCCTAAACCTCACCCTCACTCTAACCCTAACCCTAAACCTCACCCTCACCCTAGCCCTCAACCTAACCCTAATGCTAACCATAACCCTCATCCTAACACTCACCCTAACCCTAAACCTAACCCTCACCCTAACCCTCACCCCCACCCTCAACCTCACCCTTAGCCTAACCCTAAGCCTAACCCTAAACCTAACCCTAACCCACACACTCACCCTCACTCTAACCCTAAACCTAAAACTAACACTAACCCTAACCCTCACCCTCACCTTAGCCTTCACCCTAACCCTAATCCTAATCCTAACCCAAACTCTAACCATAACCCTAACCCTAAACCTCACCCTAAACCTAACACTATCCCTCACCCTCACTGTAAGGGTAACCCTAACTCTAACCCTAACAATAACCGTAACCCTAACTCTAACCCTCACCCTAAACTTAACACTCACCCTAACCCTAACCCTCACCCTAACACTTACCCTCAACCTTATCTTAACCCTCAGCCTTAGCCTAATCCTCACATTTAGGCTTACCATCACACTCACCCTAACCCTAATTCTAACCCTCACCCACACCCTAACCCTCACCCTCATCTTCCCCCTAAACCTCACACTAACCCTAACCCTAATCCTTAATCTAACCCTCACCCTAATCCGAAACCTAACCCTTACTCTAACCCTAAACTTAAACCTAAACCACACCCTTATCTTAACCCTCACCCTCAGACGAAACCTCAACTTTACCCTTACCATCGTCCTCACCCTAACCCTCCCCCTAAACCTAAACCTCATCCTAAAACTCACCCTAACAGTAAACCTAACCATCAGCCTAACCCTAACCCTCACGCTCAACCTCAAGCTCAGCCGAACCCTAAGCCTATGCCTAACCCTTACCCTAACCCTCACCCTCTCCCGAAGCCCTCACCCTAACCCTAAATCCTAACCCTAAGCCTCATCCTAACCCTCAACCTAAGCCTAAACCTAACAATCACCCTAACCCTAATCCTCACGCCCACACTCACCCTCAGCCTAACCATAAGCCGAAGCCTAACCCTAACCCTAACACTCTCACTCACCCTCACCCTAACCCTAATCCAAATCCTAACCCTACCCCTAACACTTAACCTCAACATAACCCTCACCCTAACCTGAACCCTAATATTAACCCTAACTCTAACCCACGAACTAACCCTCTCCTTAACCCTAAATCTAACAATAAATGTCACCTTAACACTAACCCTAACCCTACCCCTAACACCAAACCTCACGCTCACCCTCACAATAACCCTCACCCTCACTGTAACTCTAACCCTCACCCGAGCCCTCACCCTAACCCTATTCCTAACCCTAAACCTTATCCTAACTCTCACCCTAACCCTAACCCTAACCCTCACCCTCATGCTAGGCCTAAGCCTAAGCCTAAGCCTAAGCCTAACTCTAACCGTAACCCTCACCCTAACCCTAACCCAAACACTAACCCTAACTCTAGTCCTAAATCTCACTCTCACCTTAACCCTAACTCTATCCCTAACCCTAAACCTAAACCTCACCCTGACCCTCACCGTGACCATAACCGATACCCTAACCCTGACAATAATCCTAACCCTAACCCTAACCCTTACAATAAACATAATCCTCACCCTAAACCTAACCCTCACTCTAACACTTACCCTCACCCTAACACCTACCTTAACACTAGATAACCCTCAAACTAACCCTAACCATCACCCCAACCTTAAACCTGACCCTAACCCTAACTCTAACCCTCACCTTCACCCTAGCCCTCAACCTAACCCTAACCCTCCTCCTCACCCTAAACCTCACCCTAACCCTAACACTAATCCTCAATCTAACCCTCACCCTCACCCTACCCCTACCCCTAACACTCACTCTAACCCTAACCCTCACCATTACCATAACTCTCACCCTCAGCCTAAACCTCACGTTTACCCTTACCTTCACCCCCACCCTAACCCTCACCGTAACCATAACCCTCTCCCTAACCCTCACCCTAACCATAACCCTAACCCTCACCCTAACCCTAACTCTACCCCTAAACCTAACCCTCAACCTAAACCTAACTCTAACCCTAACCCTAACACTAAACCTCACCCTAAACCCTAACACTCACCCTAACCCTAAACCTTAACCGTAACCCTAATCCTAAGCCTAACCATAAACCTATCCCTAACACACACACTCACCCTCACCTTAACACTAATCCTAACCCTAACCCTAATCCTAACCCTCTTTTTAACTCTCACTCTAACCCTATCCTTAACACAAACACTAACCCTAACCCTCAACCTCACCTTCACTCTAACCATAACCCTAAACCCCACCCTAACACTAACCCTAACCCACACCATCATGCTCAGCCTAAACCTAAGCCTAAAACTAACCCTAAACCTCACCCTAACCCCAACAATAACACTAAACCTAACTCTAACCCTAAACCTCACCTAAACCCTAACCCTAACCCTAACCCTAACCCTAAAGGTAAACCTCACCCTAACCCTAACACTTCACCTCACCCTCACCCTCACTGTAACCGTAAGCCTAACCCTAACCCTAACAATAACCCTATCCCTAACCCTAACCCTCATCCTAACCATAACCTTCACCCTAACACTAACCCTCTCCCTAACACTTACCCTCACCCTAGCACTAACCCTAACACTAACCCTCACACTAACCCTAACCATCACCCTAACCCTAACCCTAATCCTCACCCTAAATCTCAAACTAACCCTAACCCTAATCCTCAATTTAACCCTCATCCTCACCCTAACCCTAACCCTCACCCTCAGCCTAATCCTCACCTTTACACTTACCGTCACCCTCACCCTAAACCTCTCTCTAACCCTAACCCTCACCCTCAGCCTCAGCCTCAGCCTAAACGTAAGCCTAAGCATAAACCTAACCTTAACCCTCACCCTCACCCTAGCCCTCACCAGAAACCTAATTCGAACCCTAAACCTCATCCTATCCTTAACCTAACCATAAACCTAACCAACATTCTAAACCTAATCCTCATCCCCCACCCATACTCTCAGCCTAATCCTAAGCCTAAGCTGTACCCTCATCGTAAACCTAATCCTAATGGTAACCCTAACCCTAACATTAAACATCAACCCAACCTTCACCCTAACCCTAACTCTAACCCTAAACCTCACCCTCACACTAACCATAACCCTAAACCTAAACCTCACCCTAAACCTGATCCTAACCCTCAGCCTCACCCTCACCCTCACTGTAACTCTAACCCTAACCCTAATCCTAACCCTCACCCTCACCCTAAACCTAAACTTAACCCTCACCCTAACCCTAACCTTCACCCTCACCGTAACCCTAACCCTAACCCTAACCCTAAACCTCACTCTGACCCTAACAATAACACTCACCCTCACCATAGCCCTCACACTAAACCTAATTGTAACCCTAACCCTCATCCCAAATCTCACCCTAACCCTAACCCTAACCATCAACCTAACCCTAAAACTAATTCTAATCCTCAACCTAACCCTAACCCTGACCACACTGTAACCCTAAACCTAACCCTCACCCTAATCCTAACCCTAATCCTCACCCTCATTCTGGGCGTAAGCCTAAGCCTAAGACAAAGCCTAAGCCTAACCCTAACCCTCATCCTAACCCTAACCCTAAAACTAACCCTAACTCCAACCCTAAACTTCACCCTAAACCTAACCCTAACACTAATCCTAACCGTAAACCTAAACCCTATCCCTCACCTTAACCCTAACTTTAACCCTAAACCTCACCCTCACCCTAAATCTAAACCTAACTGTATCTCTAACGCTCACCCTCAACCTAACACTCAACCCTAAACCTCATCCTCACCCTAAACCTCACCCTCACCCTAGCCCTCACCCTAGCCCTCACTCTAACCCTAATTCTAACCCTAACCCTCATACTAAACCTTAACCTAACCAGAACCCTAAATATCATTCTAAACCTAATCCTCATCCCCACCCATACACTCAGCCTAACCCTAAGCCTAAACGAACCCTAACCCTAACCCTCACACTCACCCTCACCGTAAACCTAATCCTAAAACTAACCCTACCCATAATTTTAAACCTCAACTTAACCCTCCACCTAACCCCAAGCCTAACATTAACCCTAATCCTAACCCTCAGCCTAACCCTCCCCCAAAGCATAAAACTTACCCTAAACTTCACCTTCACCCTAACCATAACCCTGTCCCTAAACCTCACCCTAACTCTTATCCTAATCCTCACCTTCACCCTCACCCTCACTGTAACTCTAACCCTAACCCTAACTATTACACTAACCCTAACCCTAACCCTGACTCTCAACCTAACACTAACCCTAACCGAAACCCTCACCTTAACCCTAACCATAACCCTAACCCTCACCCTCACCGTAACCCTAAACCTAAACCTCATCATATCGCTAACCTTAACCCTCATCTTCACTCTAGCCCTCACCCTAAACCTAATGCTAACCCTAAACATCACCCTCACCCTCACCGTAACCCTAAACCTAAACCTCATCATATCGCTAACCTTAACCCTCATCTTCACTCTAGCCCTCACCCTAAACCTAATGCTAACCCTAAACATCACCCTCACCTTCACGCTCGGCCTAAGCATAAGCCTAAGCCTAAGACAAACCCTGACCCTCACACTCACCCTCACCCTAACCCTAAACGGAAGCCTAACCCTAACCCTAACCCTCACACGAACACTAACTCTAACCCTAAACCTCACCCTCACCCTAACCCTAAACCTCACCCTCACCCTCAACCACTGCCTAACATTATGCCTAATCCTAACCCCAACCCTAACCCTAATACTAACCCTAACCCGTACCCTAACCCTCACCCTAACCCTAACCCTAACCCTCACCCTCAACATAGCCTATGCCAAAAACCTAAGCCAAAGCCTAACCCTCACCCTAACCCTCACTCTAACACTAACCCCAACGCTCACCCTAACCATAACCTCACCCTCACCCTCACCCTAAATCTAATCCTATTCCTAACCCTAACGGTAACACTCACCCTCACCTTAACCCTAATCCTAATCCTAACCCTAACTCGCAACTTCACCCCCACACTAAATTCCACCCTAACCCTCACCCTCAAACTAATCCTAACCCTAACCCTAATCCTAAACCTCACCCTAAACCTAAAACTTACCTTAACACTTACCCTCAGCTTAAAACTAACACCAACCCTAACCCTAACCCTCACACTAACGCTAACCATCACCCTAAACCTAAACCACACCCTAACCCTAACCCTAACCCTCAACTTCACCCTTGCCCTCACCCTAACCCTAACCCTCATCCTCACCCTAAACCTCACACTAACCCTAACACTAATCCTCAATCTAACCCTCACCATCACCCTAACCCGAAACCTCACCCTTACCATAACCCTCACCCTCAGCCTAACCTCACCTTTTCTCTTACAGTCACCCTCATCCTAACCCTCACCCTAAACCATAACCCTCATCCTATCCCTCACCATAACCTTAACCCTAAACATCAACCTAAACCTAACCTTCACTTTCAAATTCAGCCTCAGCCTCAGCCTAACCCTAAGCCTAAACCTAACCCCGAAACTAACACTCACCCTAGCCCTCGCCCTAACCCTAATCCTAACCCTCATCCTAACCCTCAACCTAACCTTAACCAGAACCATCACTCATCCCTACACTCACGCTCAGTCTAACCGTAAGCCTAAGCCTAACCCTCAGCCTAACCCTCACACTCAGCCTCACCTTAACCTTAATCCTAAACCTAAACCTAACCCTAAACCTAAACTTAACCCTCATCCTAACGCTAACCCTAACCCTAACCCTCACCCTCACCTTAGTCCTCACCCTAACCCTCACCCCAAACCTAACCCTCACCCTCACCAAAACATGAACCCTAACCCTCACGCTAACCCTACCCCTAACCATAAACCTAATACTAACCTAATACTAACCTAAACCTAAGCCTCACCCTCACCGAAACATGAACCCTAACCCTCACCCTAACCCTACCCCTAACCCTAATACTAACACTCATCCTCACCCTAGACCTCACCCTAACCCTAATTGTAACCCTAACCCTCATCCTAACCCTCACCCTAACCGTAACCCTAACCCTCAACCTAACCCTAAACCTAATTCTAACCCTCAACCTAACCCTAACCCTAACCCTCACCGTAACCTAACCATAACCCTCACCCTAACCCTAAACCTAACCCAAACCCTAAACCTCACCCTAAGTATAAACCTAACCCTCACTCTCACATTATCCCTCATCCTAAACCAAATCCTAACCCTAACCCTCATGCTAACCCTCACCCTCACCCTAACACTCACACTAAACCTAGCCCTAATCCTAACCCTCAACATAACCCTAACCCGCACCCTCACCATAAACCTAACGCTAACAATCTCCCTATCCCTAAACTTAATTCTAACTCTAAACCTCACCTAACCCTAACACTAACCCTCACCCTCATGCTAGACCTCATCCTAACTCTAATCCTAACCCTAACCCTAACCCTAAACCTCACACTCACCCTCACCTTAACACTAGTCCCAATCCTAACCTTAACCCTAGCCTCACTCTCACCCTAAACCTCACCCTAACCCTAACCCTAACACTAACCCTAACCCTAAATATAACCCTAACCCTCACCCTCAACCTAGCGCTCAACCTAACCCTAACCCTCATCCTCACCCTAAACATCACACTAACATCAACACTAATCCTCAATCTAACCTTCATCCTCACCCTAACCCTAAGCCTCACCCTGACCGTAACCCTCACCCTCAGCCTAACCCTCAACTTTACCCTTACCGTCACCCTCGCACTAACCCTCACCATAACCCTAATCCTCATTCTAACCCTCACCCTAAAGGTAACCACAACCATCACCCTAAACCTAACCATCACCCTCACCCTAAGCCTCAGCCTAATCCTAAGCATAAGCCTAACCCTAACCCTAACCCTCACCCTCACCCTAGCCCTCATCCTAACCCTAATTCTAACCCTAACCCTCATCCTAACGCTTAACCTAACCAGAAACCTAACCATCATTCTAAATCTAATCCTCATCCCCACCCATACACTCAGCCTAACCCTAAGCCTAAACGAACCCTAACACTAACCCTCACAGATATCCTCACCGTAAACCTAATCCGAAACCTAACCCTAACCCTAATATTAATCCTCAAACTAACCCTCACCCTAACCCCAAGCCTAACACTAACCCTAATCCTAACCCTCCCCGAAACCCTAACTCTAATCCTAAACCTCACCCTCACCCTAACCATAACTCTTACCCTAAACTTAACCCAAACCTGATCATAACCCTCACCCTCACCCTCACTGTAACTCTAACCCTAACCCTAACTATTACACTAACCCTAACCCTAACCCTGACCCTCACCCTAACCCTAACCCTAACCCAAACCCTCACCATAACCCTAACCCTAACCTTAACCCTCACTGTAACCCTAACCCTAAACCTCACCCAAACGCTAATCCTAACCCTCATACTCACTCTAGCCTTCACCATAACACTAATTCTAACCCTAAACCTCACCCTCAACTTCACGATCGGCCTAAGCCTAAGCCTAAGACTAAGACTAACCCTGACCCTCACAATCAACCTCAAACTAACCCTAACCCTAACGCTATCCCTAACCCTAACTCTCACACTAACCCTCACCTGAACGCTAACTCTAAACCTAAACCTCACCCTCACCCTAACCCTAAACCTCACCCTCACGCTCACCCTCTACCTAACATTAAGACTAAACCTAACCCCAACCCAAACCCTAATACTAACCCTAACCCCCAACCTAACGCTCACACTAACCCTAACCCTAACCCACACCCACTACATAGCCCATCCCAAACACTAAGCCTAAGCCTAACCCTCACCATAACCCTCACTCTAACCCTAACCCCAACACTCACCCTAACCATAACCCTCATCCTCACCCTCACTCTAACTCTAATCCTAACCCTAACCCTAACCATAACACTCACCTCACCTTAATCCTAATCCTAATATTAACCCTAACTCCAATCCTCACCCCCACCCTAAATCTCACCCTAACCCTAACTCTAATCCTAAACCTAACCCTCACCCTAACCCTAACTCTAACCCTTAACATCACCTTCACCCTAACCTTAACCCTAACCCTAATCATAAACCTCACCCTAAACCTAAACCTTACCCTAACACTTAATCTCAACTTAAAACAAACATTAAGCCTAAAAATAACCCGCACACCAACGCTAACCATCACCCTAAACCTAAACCTCACCCTAACCCTGAGCTTAACTCTCAAATTCACCCTAGCCCTGACCCTAACCCTAACCCGAACCCTAAACCTCACACTCACCCTGTTACCCTCATCCTAATCCTAACCCTAAGCCTAACCCTCACCCTCACCCTAAGCCTCACCCTATCCCTAATTCTAACACTAACCCTAAACCTAACGCTAGCCCTCAGCCTCACCCTAACCCTAACTCTCACCCTAAACCTCACTCTCCACATTACCGTAACCCTAACCATAACTCTTAATCTTACCCTAACAATAAATATAAACCTCACCCTCACCCTAGCTCTCACCCTAACCCGAATCCTTACCATAACCCTCATCCTAACCCTCACCCTAACACTGACCCTAACCCTCACTCTCACCCTCACCCTAACCCTAAACCTAACCCTAACCCTCACCCTAACCCTAACTGTTACCCTCACCATAACCCTTACCCTAACCATCACCCTAACCCTAAACTTATCCCGAAACCGAACTCTCAACCTAACCCTAACCCTAACCCTCACCCTAACCCTCACCCGCACCCTCACCCTCAGCCTAACCGTAAGCCTTACCCTAACACTAACCCTAAACGTTACCCTCACCCTAACCCTAACCCTAACCCTAAAACTCACCCTAACCCTAAACTTAAACCTAATACTAACCCTAACCCTAAACCTCAACCTCACCCTAACCCTCACCGTAACCCTAACCCTAACACTAACCCTAACCCTAAACCTCACCCTCAGCCTCATCCTAATCATAACTCTAACCCTAAACCTCACCCTCATCCTAACCCTAATCCTAACCCTAAACCTCATCCTAAACCTAACACTAAACCTCACCCTCAACCTAGCCCTCACCCTAACCCTAAACCTAATCCTAATCCTCATTGTAACCCTCCCCCTAACCCTAACACTAACCCTCACCCTAACCCTATCCCTCACCCTAAACCTCACCCTCAGCCTAACTGTAAGCCTAACCCTAAACCTAACCCTAACACACAAACAATCACCTTCGGGTTTACCCTAATCCTAACCCTAAACCTAACCCTAAACCTAAGCCTCCCCCTAAATATCACCCTAACCATAACCCTAACACTAACCCTAACCCTAACCCTCAACCTAACCCTCACACTAACACTAAACCTAATCCTAAACCTCACCCTCACCCTAGACCTAAATCTAACCCTAACTGAAACCCTAAACCTCACCCTAACCCTAAACCTAACCCTCACCCTCACCCTCACCTTAACCTTAACCCTAAACATAACCCTAACAATAACCCTAACCATAAGCCTAACCCTCACTCTAACCATAATCCTAACCCTCACCCAAACCCTCACCTAACACTTACCCTCACACTAACACTAACCGTAACCCTAAAACTAACCCTCACACTAACCCTAACCCTAACACTAACCCTAAACTTCAATGTAACCCTCAACCTCACCCTAACCCTAACACTAACCCCAACCCTAAACCTCACCGTCACTCTCCCCCTAACCCTATATCTAACTGTAAACTCACCCTCACCTTAACCCTCTCCCTAACCCTAAACCCCTCCGTAACCCTAACCCTAATCCTCACCTGCACCCTCAACCTCACCTTAACTCTAACCTTAACCCTAACAAAAACACTAACCCTAACCCTAATTATCACTCTAACCGTAATCCTCACCCCACCCTCAACCTCACCCTAACCTCAAACTTAACCCTAACCATAACACTAAAAATAACCCTAACCCTAACCCTAACCCTAATCCTCACCCCCACCCTCATCCTCAGCCTAACCCTAAGCCTAACCCTAACCCTAACCATCACCTTCACCCCAGCCCTCAACCTAACCCTAACCCTCATCCTCACTCTAAACCTCACCCTAACCCTAACACTATTCCTTAATCTAACAGTCACCCTCAACCTACCCCTAACCCTAAAACTTACTCTAAATGTAACCTTCAACATTACCATAACTCTCACCCTCAGCCTAATCCTTATGTTTACCCTTACCGTCAACTCAACCCTAAGCCTAAACCTAACCCTAACTCTCACCCTGACCCTAACTCTACCCCTAAACCTCACCCTCAACCTAACCCTAACTCTAAACCTAACCCTAACACTAAACCTCACCCTAACCCTAACCCTCACTCTAACCCTAAACCTCAACCTCACCCTTAGCCTCCGCCTAACCCTAAGCCTCACCATAAACTTATCCCTAACACACACTCACCCTCACCCTAACACTAATCCTAACCCTAACCCTAACCCTAACCCTCCCCTTAACTCTTACCCTAACCCTAACCTTAACACGAACACTAAACCGAACCCTCAACCTAACACTCACCCTAACCCTAACTCTAACGGAAACCTCACCCTCACACTAACCCTCACTCTAACACTAACCCGAACACTAAACCTCACCCTAACACTAACCCTAACCCTCACACTCACCCTCACAGTAACCGTAACCCTAAACCTGACCCTAACAATAACCCTAAAGCTAATCCTAACCCTCACCCTAACCATAACCGTCACCCTAACCCAAACCCTCACCCGATCACTTACCATCACCCTAACACTAACTCTAACCCTAACACTTACCCTCCCACTAACCCTAACCCTAACTCTAAACATAAAACTCATCTAACCCTCACCCCCACCCTAAACCTAAAACTAGCCATATTCCTATCCCTTAACCTAACACTCCCCCTAACCCTATATCTAACCCTAAACCTCACGCTAACCCTAACCCTAAGCCTAAGCCTAAAACTAAACCTAACCCTAACCCTAACCCGAACCGTAAGCCTATCCCCAAACCACACACTCAAGCTCAGCCTAAACCTAAGCTTAACCCTAACCCTAACCCTAACCATCACATTAACCCTAACCCTATCCCTAAACTTAACACTAAACCTAAGCCTAATCCTCAGCCTCACCCTCACCCTAAACCAAACCCTAACCCTAACCCTCACCGTAAACCAAAGCCTAACGCTAACCCTAACCCTCACACACACCCTCACCCTAACCCTAATCCTAAACCTAACCCTACCCCTAAAGCTAACCCTCATATTAACCCTCAGCCTAGCCCTCACCCTAACCCTAATCGTAAACCTACAACTAATCCTAACCCTCCCCCTAACCCTAACCCTAACACTAAACCTAACCATAAACCTCACCCTCAGCCTCACCCTAACCCTAACTCTAAACCTAAACCTGTCCCTACACCTAACCCTAACCCTAACCCTCACCCTAACACTAAACCTCACCCTCACCCTCAACCTCAGCCTAACCCTAAGTCTAACCCTAACCCTAAACCTAACCCTAACATACACACACACCCTCAAGCTAACTCTAATCCTAACCCTATCCCTAACCCTAACCCTCCCCCTAACTCTTACCGGAACCCTAACCCTAACACTAATCCTCACCCCCACACTCAACCTCAGCCTAAACCTAACCCTCACCCTAACCCTAACTCTAACCCTAAACCTCACCCTCACCCTAAACCTAACTCTAACCATAACCCAAACCCTAACCCTCACCCTAACCCTACACCTAACCATCAAAATAACCCTAAACCTCAACCCCACCCTCATCTTCAGCCTAACCCGAAGCCTAAGCATAACCCTAACCCTAATCCTCACATTCACCCTCACCCTAACCCTAATCCTAAACCTAACCATAAACCTAACCCTTAACCTCAACATAACTATCACCCATAAACATAACCCTAACCCTAACCCTAACACTAACCCACGATCTAACCCTCCCCCTAACCGTAATCTAACCCTAAAACTCACCCTCACCCTAACCCTAACCCTAAACTTCATCCTAACTCTAAAAGTCACCCTGACCCTCACCCCCACCCTCAACTTATCTCTAACCATAACCTTAATAACACCAATCCTAACCCTAAACCTAACCCTCATGCTAACCCTAGCCCTAATCCTTACACTCACCTTCACCCTAACCCTAATCCTAAACCTAACCATAAACATAACCCTTAACCTCAACCTGTCACCCTAACCTTAACCCTAACACTAACCCTAACACTAACCCACGAACTAACCCTCCCCTTAACCCTGAATCTAACCCTAAACCTCACACTCACCCTAAACCTAATCCTAACCCGAACCCTAAACCTCACTCTAACCCTAACCCTTACCCTCACCCTCACCGTAACTCTAACCCTAACCCTAACAATATCACTAATGCTAACACTAAACCTAACCCAACAACAACCCTAATCCTAAAACTCACCCTCACCCAAAACCTAATAATAACCCTAACCCTCACCCTAACCCTAAACTTGGTCCTCACTGTAAACCTAACGCTCATTCAAACCCCTACCCTAACTCTAACCCTAACCATAAAGCTCACCCTAACAATAACCTTAACATTCACCCTCGCCCTGGCCCTCACCCTAAACCTAAACCGAACCCTAATCCTCAACCTAACCCTCACCCTAACCCTAACCCTCACCCTCACCCTAAACCTAACCCTCAACCTAACCCTAAACTTCACGCTCACCGAAAACGTAACCCTAACCCTAACCCTAACAATAACCCTAAGCCTAACCCTCACCTAAACATAACCCTCACCCTAATCCTAACCCTCACCCTAACCCTAACTCTAACCCTCACCCTCACCCTAACCCTAACACTCATCCTCACCCTAAACCTCACACTAACCTGAACCCTAACCCTTACCCTAACACTAAACTTAACCCTAACCCACACCCTTATCTTAACCCTCAACCTCAGCCTAAACCTCAACTTTACCCTTACCATCATCCTCACCCTAACCCTCCCTCTAACCCTAAACCTCATCCAAAAACTCACCCTAACTGTAAACCTAACCATCACCCTAACCCTAACCCTCACCCTCAACCTCAAGCTCAGTGTAACCCTAAGCCTAATCCTAACCCTTACCCTAACCCTCACCCTCTCCCTAGTCCTCACCCTAACCCTAATCCAAAACCTAACCCTCATCCTAACCCTCACCCTAAGCCTAAACCTAACAATCACCATAACCCTAATACTCACGCCCACACTCACCCTCCGCATAACCCTAAGCGGAAGCCTAACCCTAACCCTAACACTCACACTCACCCTGACCCTAACCCTAATCTGAAACCTAACCCTACCCCTAAAACTTAACCTCAACCTAACCCTCACCCTAACCTTAACCCTAATATTAACCCTAAGCCTAACCCATGAACTAACCCTTTCCCTAACCCTAAATCTAAACATAAACCTCACCCAAACCCTAACCCTAAACCTTCCCCTAACACTAAACCTCACCTTCACCCGAATCCTAACCCTCACCCTCACTGTAACTCTAACCCTCACCCTAGCCCTCACCTTAACCCTATTCCTAACCCTAAACCTCATCCTAACCCTCACCCTAACCTTAATCTTCACCTTCATGGTAGGCCTAAGCCTAAGCCTAAGCCTAAGCCTAACCCTAACCGTAACCCTCACCATAACCCTAACACAAGCACTAACCCTAACTCTAACCCTAAACCTCACTCTCACCCTAACCCTAACTCTAACCCTAACCCTAAACCTAAACCTCACCCTAACCCTAACCCTAACCCTCAGCCTTACCCTCACTGTTCTCATACCCGATACCCTAACCCTAACAATAACCCTAACCCTAACCCTAACACTCACCCTAAACATAACCCTCACCCTAACCCTAAAACTCACCCTAACACTTACCCTCACCCTAACACTAACCCTAACAATAACACTAAACTTCACCCTAACCCTAACCCTCACTCTAACCCAACCCTCACACTCATGCTTGTCCTAAGCCTAAGCCTAAGCCAAAAACTAACCCTAAACCTCACCCTAACCCCAACAATAACACTAAAACTAACTTTAATCCTAAACCTCACCCTCACCCTAACCCTAACTCTAACCCCAACCCTAAAGCTAAACCTCATCCGAACCCTAACCCTCACCCTCACCCTCACCCTCACTGTAACCGTAACCCTAACACTAACACTAACAATAACCCTAACCCTAACCCTAACCCTCATCCTAAACATAACCTTCACCCTAACCCTAACCCTCACCCTTACACTTACCCTCACCCTAACACTAATGCTAACCCTAACACTAACCCTCACACTAAACCTAACCATCAACCTAACCCTAAATCTCACCCTAACCCTAACCCTCGTCCTCACCCTAAACCTCACACTAACCATAACACTAATCCTCAATCTAACTCTCACCCTCACCCTAACCCTAACCCTCACCCTTACCCCAACCCTCACCCTCAGCCTAACCCTCACATTTACCCTTACTTTCACCCTCAACCTAACTCTCACCCTAACACTAATCCTTATCCTGACCCTCACCCTAACAGTAACTCCAACCATCAACCTAACCCTAACCCTCACCCTCAACCTTAGCCTCAGCCTAACAATAAGCCTAAGCCTAAACCTAACCCTAACCCTCACCCTCACCCTAACCCTAACCCTAACCCTAATCCTAACCCTAAGCCTCATCCTAACCCTTAACTTAACCATAAACTTAACCATCTTTCTAAACCTAATCCTCATATACACCCATACCCTCAGCATAATCCTAAGCCTACGCTGAACACTAACCCTAACCCTCACACTCACCCTTACCTTAACTAATCCTAAACGTAACCCTAATCATAAATGTAACCCTAACTCTAACATTAACCCTCATCCTAACCCTCACCCTCACCCTAACCCTAACCCTAAACCTCACCCTAACACTAACCCTAACCCTCACCCTCACCCTAGCCCTCACCCTAACCCTAATCCTAACCCTAATCCTAATCCTCACCCTTAACTTAACCATAAACCTAACCATCTTGCTAAACCTAATCCTCATATACACCCATACCCTCAGCATAACCCTAAGCCTAAGCCGAACCCTATCCCCAACCCTCACACTCACCCTTACCGTAAACCTAAACCTAAATGTAACCCTAACCCTAACATTAATCCTCAACCAAACCCTCACCCTAACCCCAACCCTAACCCTAACCCTAACCCTAACCCTCACCCTAAGCATAATCCTCACCATAACCCTAACCCTCACCCTAACACTTACCCTCACCCTAACCCTAAACATAACCCTAACACTAACCCTCACACTAACCCTAACCCTCACCCGAATCCTAAACCTCACCCTAACCCTAAACCTCAACCTCACCCTAGCCCTCACCCTAAACCTAATTCTAACCCTCACCCTCAACCTAGCCTTTAACCTAACTCTAACCCTCATCCTCACCCTAGCCCTCACCCTAACCCTAATTCTAACCCTCACCCACACCCTTACCCTAACCCTCATTCTCACCCTAAACCTCACACTAACCCTAAACCTAATCCTCAATCTAACCCTCACCCTAACCCTAACCCTAACCCTTACCCTAACCCTAAACCTAGCCCTAACACTCGCCCTTATCTTAACCCTCAACCTCAGCCTAAACCTCAACTTTACCCTTACCATCATCTTCAACCTAAACCTCACCCTAACCCTAAACCTCATCCTAACCAACACCATAAACTTAAACTTAACCATCACCCTAACCCTAACCCTCAACCTCAACCTCACACTCAGCCTAAGCCTAAGCCTAAACCTAACCCTAAACTTTATCCTAAACCTCACACTGACCCTCAAAGTAACCCTAACCATCACCATCACCAAAATCCTTACCCTAACCATCAATCTAACCCTAAACTTAACCCAATCCCTAACTCTCAACCTAACCTTAACCCTCACCTTTACCGGAACCCTCACCCGAACTCTCACCCTCAGCCTAACCCTAAGCCTAAGCCTAACCATAACCCTAAAAATTACCCAAAACCTAACCATCACTATAACCCAAACCCTAATCCTAACACTAAACCTCACCCTAAACCTAAACTTAATCCTAATCCTAACCCTAAACCTAACCCTCAACCTCACCCTAACCCTCAACTTAACCCTAACCCTAACACTAACCCTAACCATATCCTTAACCTCAGTCTCATCCTAATCCTAACTGTAACCCTAAACCTCATCCTCATCCTAACACTCACCCTAAACCTAAACCTCATGTAACCCTAAACCTAAACCTTACCCTAGACCTAGCCCTCACCCTAACCCTAACCCTAACCCTAACCCTAATCCTAACCCTCCCCCTAACCCTAACCCTAAACCTCACCCTAACCCTCACCCTAACGTTAACCCTCACCCTCAACCTCACCCTCAGCCTAACCCTAAACCTAACCCTAACACACATACTCACCCTCAGGTTTACCCTAATACTAACCCTAACCCTAACCATAACCCTCACCCTAACCCTAACCCTCACCTTAACCCTAACCCTAACATTAACCCTAACCCTAAACCACACCCTCAGCCTCACCCCAACCCTAACCCTAAAACTAAACCTCACCCTCACCCTCACCCTAACCCTCACCCTCACCCTAGCGCTAATCCAAACCCTAATCCTAACCCTAAACCTCATCCTAAACCTCCCCCCTAACCCTATGACTAACCCTGACCCTAACCCTAACTTTCTCACCCTCAACCTCACCCTCAGCCTAACCCTAAGCCTAACCCTAAAGCTAACCCTAACACACACACTCACCCTCAGCTTAACCCTAAGTGTATACCTAAAACTAACCCTAACTCTCACCCTCAGCCTCACCCTAACCCTAATTCTATCCCTAAACCTCACCCTCACCCTACCCCTAATGCTAAACCTTAACCCTTGCCCGAACCCTAACCCAAACCCTCACCCTAACTCTCACCCTAACCCTAAAACTAACACTAACGCTAACTCTAACCCTAACACTAAACCTCAACCTAACCCTAACCCTAACCCTATCCCTCACCCTAACCCTCACCCTCACACTCAGCCTAACCTTAAGCCTAACCCTAATCCTAACCCTAACCCTCACACTCACCCTCTCCCTAACGGTAACCCTAACCCTAACTCTACCCCTAAACCTCACCATCAGGCTAACCCAAACTCTAATCCTAACCCTAACACTAAACCTCACCCTAACTCTAATCCTAACCCTAACACTAAACCTCACCCTAACCCTAAACCTAACCCTCACCCTCAACCTCATCCTCAGTCTAAACCGAAGCCTAAGCCTAACCCTTAACCTAACCCTCACCCTCACCATAGCCTCACCCTAAACTGAATCCTAACCCTAACCCTCATCCTAACCCTCACACTAAACCTAAACCTAACCATCACCATAACCCTAATTCTCACCCCCCCTCACCCTAAGCCTAAGCCTAACCCTAACCATCACACTCACCCTCACCCTAACCCTAATCCTAACCATAACCCTAACCCTAACCCTAAACCTCAACCTAACCCTCACCCTAACCTTAAGCCTAACACTAAACCTAACCCTAACCCTCGTCCTAACCCAACAAGTAACCCTAAATCTAACCCTAATCCTCATCCTCACCCTAAACCTAATACTAACCCTAACCCTAACAATATCACTAATCCTAACCAGAAACAGAACCCTAATGCTAAACCTAACCCTAATTCTAACAATCACCCTCACGCTAACACTAATCCTAACCCGTACCCTCAACCTAACCCTAACCCTCACCCTCACTGTAACCCTAAACCTCATCCTAACCCTCACCCTAACCGTGACCCTAAACCTAAACCTTACCCTAAAACTAACCGTAACGCTCAACCTCACCCTAGCCCTCACTCTAACCCTCATCGTAACCCTAATGCTCACCCTACCCTAAACTTAACCGAACCCTAACTCTCACCCTAACCCTATCCCTAAGCCTCACCCTAACCCTAACCCTCACACTCACCCTCAACCTCAGCCTAACCCTACGGCTAAGCCTAACCCTAACCCTAACTGTCACACTCACACTAACCCGTATCCTAATCCTAATCCTAACCCTAAGCCTTAACCTCACCCTATCCCTAACCCTAACCCTAACCCTAACTCTCTCCCTAACCCTAAACCTAACCCTCACCCTAACTCTAACCCTCACCCTCACCCTCATCCTCAGCCTAACCTTAAGCTTAAGCTTAACCCAAACTCTAAACCTCAGCCTCACCCTAACCCCAACCCTCACCCTAAAGCTTACCCTAAACCTAACGCTAAACTTCAACCCCACCCTAGCCCTCACCCTAACCCGAATCCTAACACTAACCCTCGTCCTAACCCTCCCCAAAACCCTAACCCAATCCCTCACCCTAACCCTAACCCTCACCCAAATCCTCATCCTTAGCCTAACCCTAACCCTAACCCTAACCCTCAACCTAACCCTCCACCTAAACCAAACCCTCAACCTCACCCTAACCCTAACCATCATCCTCAACCTCACCTTCACCCTAAACCTAACCCTAACCCTCACATTAACCCTAACCCTAACCCTCACTCTCAGCCTCACCCTTACCCTAACTCTAACCCTAAACCTCACCCTCTCACTAACACTAACCCTAACCTGAAATCTAAACCTCATCATAACCCTAACCCTAATCCTCAACCTCACCTTACCCCTTACACCAAACTTAATCCTAACCCTAACCCTAATCCTATCCCTTACCCTAACACTAACCCTAACCCTCCCTCTAAATCTCACCCTCAGCCTAATCCTCACGTTTACCCTTACCTTCACCCCCACCCTAACCCTCAACCTAACCCTAACCCTAACTCTACCCCTAAACCTCACCCTCAGGCTAACCTTAACTCTAATCCTATCCTTAACACTAAACCACACTCTAACCCTAACCCTAACCCTCACCCTCACCCTAGCCTCACCCTAAACCGAATCCTAACCCTAACCCTCATCCTAACCCTCACATTAACCTAAACCTAACCATCACCATAACCCTAATTCTCACCCCCCTGCACCCTCAGCCTAACCCTACGCCTAAGCCTAACCCTAACCATCACACTCACCCTCACCCTAACCCTAATCCTAACCCTAACCCTAACCTTAACCCTAAACCTCAACCTAACCCTCACCCTAACCTTAAGCTTAACAGTAACCCTAACCCTAACCCTCGTCCTAACCCAACAACTAAACCTAAATCTAACCCTAAACCTCAAATTCACCCTAACCCTACTACTAATCCTAACCTTAACAATATCACTAATCCTAACGATAAACATAACCATATTGCTAAACCTAAACCTAATTCTAACTGTCACACTCACCCTAACCCTAATCCTAACCCTAACCCTCACCCTAACTCTAACCCTAAACCTAAACCTTACCCTAACACTAACCCTAACCCTCAGCCTCACCCTAGCCCTCACCCTAAACCGAATCCTAACCCTAATGCTCACCCTAACCCTAAATTTAACGGAACCCTAACTCTCACCCTAACCCTAACCCTAAGCCGCACCCTAACCCTAGCCCTCACCCTCACCCTCACCCTCAGCCGAAAACTAAGGCTAAGCCTAACCCTAACCCTAACTGTCACACTAACCCTAACCCATATCATAATCCTAATCCTACCACTAAGCCTTAACCTCACCCTCACCCTAAACCTCACCCAAATCCTAACGCTCATGCTCACCCCAACCCTAACCCTCACCCTCAACGTCACCCTCAGCCTAACCCTAAGCCTAAGCTTAACCCTAACTCTAAATCTTAGCCTCACCCTAACCCTAACCCTAACCCTAAAGCTTCCGCTCTACCTAAACCTAAACCTCACCCTCAGCCTAGCCCTCAACCTAACCCTAATCCTAACCCTAACCCTCATCCTAACCCTCCTCAAAACCCTCAAACATTCCCTCAACCTAAACCTAACCCTCACCCACATCCTCATCCTTTGCCTAACCCTAACCCTAACCCTGACCTCAACCTAACCCTCCACCTAAACCAAACCCTCAACCTCACCCTAATCCTAACCCTCATCCTCAAACTCACCTTCACCCTAAACCTAACCCTAACCCTCACACTAACCCTCAAGCTAACCCTGACTCTCAGCCTCACCCAAAACCTAACTCTAACCCTAAACCTCACCCTCTCACTTAACCTAACCCTATCCCGAGCACAAAACTTCACCATAACCCTTAACCTAAACCTCACCCTCACCTTAGACCTTACACCAAACCTAATCCTAACCCTAACCCTAATCCTATCCCTTACCCTAACACTAACTCTTACCTCCCTCTAAATCTCAACCTAACCCTAACCCTAACACTAACCCTAACCTTAACCCTCAACCTAACCCTCACCCTAACCCTGACTCTAACCCTAAACCTCACCCTCACCCTAACCCTAACTCTAACCCTAACACAGACCCTAAACCTCACGTTAACCCTAACTCTAACCTTCACCCTCAGCCTCACATTTGCCCTCACCCTAACCCTAATCCTAACCTTAACCCTAACCCTAACCCTAACCCTAAACCTCACCCTAACACTAACCCTAACCCTCACCCTCACCCTAGCCCTCAACCTAACCCTAATCCTAACCCTAATCCTCACTCTAACCCTCATCCTAACTCTATCCCTAAACCTCACCCTAACCCTAACCCTAACCCTAACCCTCAAACTAACCCTAACACTCATGCACAATTTAAGCCTAACCCTAAACCTCACCCTAAACCTAAAATAACCGGAACCCTAACTCTCACCCTAACCCTAACCCTAACGCATACACTAACCCTAACCCTCACCCTCACTCTCAGTGTAATCCTAAGCCTAATCCTAACAATAACCCTAACCCTCACACTCACACTAACCCTTACCCTAATCCTAATCCTAACCCTAACCCTAACCCTAACCCTCACCCTCAACCTCAGCCTAACCTTAATGGTAACTCTAACCCCAAACCTCATCCTCAACCTAACCCTAAACCTAACCCTAGCCCTCACCCTAACCCTAATCCTAAACCTAACCCTCATCCTAATCTTCCCCATAACCCTAACCCTAACCCTCACCCTAACCCTAAGCCTCACCCTCACATTCACCCTCAGCCTAATCCTAAGCCTAAACCTAAGCCTACCCCTAAACCTAACCCTAACCCTCACAGTCAACATCAACCTCACCCTCACTGTAAATCTAACCCTAACCCTAACCCTCACCCTAACCCTAACCCTAAACCTCCCCCTAACCCTAACCCTCCCCCAAACTCTATATCTAACCCTAAACCACACCCTCACCCTAACCCTAACACTAACCCTAACCCTAACCCTCACCCGAACCCTCTCCCTAACCCTATATCAAACCCTAAACCTCAACCTCACCCTAACTGTAAACCTAACCCTAACCCTATACCCCATCAAAACCCTAAACCTAACCCTCACCCGCACACTCACCCTCACTGTAACTCTAACCCTAACCCTAACAATGACACTAACCCTAAAATGAAACATCTCCCTAACCGTAATCCTCACCCCCAACCTCACCCTCTGCCTAACCCTAACCCTAAGCCTAATCCTCACCCTAACCATTACACTCACCCTCATCCTAACTCTAATCCTAAAACTAACCCTATCCCTAAACCTCAACCTAACCCTAACCCTCACCCTAACCCTAACACTAACCCTAACCCTAAACCTCACCCTAACCCTAACCCTCAACTTCACCCTCAACCTCACCATAAGTCTAACCCTAACCCTAACAATAACACTAACCATAACCCTAACCCTAAACATAACCCTCAACCTCAGCCTCACCCTCACTACAAACTTAACACTGACCATAACACTAACAATAACCCTAACCCTAACCCTAAACCTAACTCTAATCCTTACACCCACCCTCATCCTCGGCCTAAACCTAACCCTAACCCTAAACCTAACCCTCACCGTAACCCTAACACAAACCCCAACACTGACACTAACCCTAATCCTAAACCAAACGCTAAACCTAACACTAAACCTAACCCTAATCCTCAGTCGCACCATCATCCTAACCCAAACCCTAACCCTAACCATCACCCAAAACCTAAGCCTAACCCTAATCCTTACCCTCACCCTAAACCTAATCCTAACACTAACCCTCACCTTAACCCTAACCCTAACCCTCACCCTCATGCTCGGCCTAAGCCTAAGCCTAAACCTAAGCCTAAGCCTAACCCTAACCCTAACCCTCACCTTATCCCTAACCCTAACACTACCCCTAACTCTAACCCTAAACCTCACCCTCACCCTAAACCTAACTCTGATCATAACCCAAACCTAACCCTCATACTAACCCTAACCCTCACCCTCACCTTCACCATAACCCTAACTGTAACCCTAAACTTAACAAAAACCCTAAACCTAACCCTAACCCTCACCCTACTCATAAACCTCACCCTAACCTTAACCATCACCTAACACTAAACCTAAGGCTAACACTAACGCTCAAACTAACCCTAACCATCACCCGAACCCTAAACCTCACCCTAACATAAACCCTAACAATCACCCTAAACCTAAACCTTACCCTAACCCTAAACCTCACCCTCATCCTCACCTTCACTGTAACCCTAAGCCTAACCCTAACCCTAACCCTCACACACACCCTAACCCTTACCCTAATCCTAATCCTAACCCTATCCCTAACCCTCACCCTCAGCCTCAACTTAACCCTAATTCTAACCCTAAACCTCACCCTCAACCTAATCCTAAAGCTAACCCTAACACTAAAACTCATCCTCATCCTAACCCTAAACATCACCCTCACCCTAACCCTAATCCTATCCCTAACCCTCATGCTAACTTTCCTCATAACCCTAATCATAACCCTTACCTTAACACTAACTCTCACCCTCACCCTCAGCCTAACCCTAAGCCTAACCCTAAGCCTAACCCTAAACCTAAAACTAAACCTCACACTCACTCGCACCCTCACCCTCACTGTAACTCTAACCCTAAACCTCACCCTAATCCTAACCGTAACCCTTCCCCTAAACCTATATCTAACCGTAAACCTCACCCTCACCCTAACCCTAACACTAACCCTAAACCTAACCCTCACGCTAACCACCTCCATAACCCTATATATAACCCTAAACCTCACCCTCACCCTAACAGTAACCCTAACCATAACCCTAAACCCCACCCTAATCCTAAACCTAAACCTCAACCGCACCCTCAGCTTCACCATAACTCTAACAATAACACTAACCCTAACCCGGACCATCACCCTAACCCTAATCCTCACCCCCAACCTCACCCTCTGCCTAAGCCTAAGTCTAAGCCTAAACCTCACCCTAACCTTTACACTCACCCTCATTGTAACTCTAATCCTAAACCTAACCCTATACCTAACCCTCAACCTCATCCTAACCCTAACACTAACGCTAACCCAAACCTCAACCTAAACCTCCCCCTAAACCTATGTGTAACCCTAAACCTCACCCTCAACCTAAACCTAACCTTAACCCTAACCCTAAACTTCAGCCTAACACTAACCCTCACCCTCACCCTCAACCTCAACATAAGTCTAACCCTAACCCTAACAATAACACTAACCCTAACCCTAACCATATCCATAACCCTCACCGTCAGCCTCACCCTCACTGGAAACTTGACCCTAACCATAACACTAACATTAACCCTAACCCTAACCCTAACTCTAATCCTCACCCCCACAGTCACCCTCAGCCTAACCCTAACCCTAACCCCAACTCTAATCCTAACCCCCACTGTAACCCTAAAACTAACCCTAACACTAACACTAACCCTAAACGAAACCCTAACCCTAACCCTAAACTTAAACCTAACCCTAACCCTAACCTTAAACTTAACCTGAAACCTAACTCTCACCCTAACCCTACAACTAACCCTCACCCTAACCCTAACCCTCATCCTCACACTCACCTCATCCTAACCCTAAGCCTAACCCTAACTGAAACCCAAACCCTCACACACACCCTAACCTTTCCCCTAATCCCAATCCTAACACTAAGCCTAAACCATACCCTCACCCTAACGCTCACTCTAACCCTAACTCTAACACTAACCCTAAACCTAACCCTCAACCTCAGCCTCATCCTAACCCTAACTCTAACCCTAAACCTGCCCCTAACCCTAACTCTAACCATCACCCTAACCCTAATTCTCACCCACACCCTCACCCTCAGCCTAATCCTAAGCCTAAGCCTAACCCTAAACCTAACCATCACACTCACCCTCACCATAACCCTAATCCTAATCCTAACCTTAACTCTAACCCTAACCCTAAACCTCAACCTAAACCTCACCCTAACCTTAGCACTAACACTAACCATAACCCTAACCCTGGACCTAACCCTGTAACTAACCCTAAATCTGACCCTAAACCTCACCCTCACCCTAAACCTAATCCTAATAATAACCCTAAACCTCACAGAAACCTTAACCCAAACCCTCACCCTCACCATAACTATAACCCTAACCCTAAAAATAACACTAGTCCTAACCCTAAACCTAACCATAACCCTAACCCTAATGCTAACACTCACCCTCACCCTATGCCTAATCCTAACACTAACTCTCACCCTAACACTAACCCTCACCCTGACCATAACGCTAACCCTCCTCCTAATCCTCATCCTCACCCTAGCCCTCACCCTAACATTAATCCTAACACTTACTCTCATCAAAACCCTCACCCTAACAATCACCCTAAACCTAATACTCACCCCCACCCTCACCCTCAGCCTGACCCTAAGCCTAAGCCTAACCCTAAGCCTAACCCTCACACTCCCCCTTACAATAACCTTAAACCTAACCCTAACACTAACCATAACCCTTAACTTCAAAGTAACCCTCACCTAAACTTAACCGTAACACTTACTCTAACCCTGGACCTAAGCGTCCCCCTAACGCTAAATCTAACCCTAAAACTCACCCTCACACTAACACAAGTCCTAACCCTTACCCTCATCCTAACCCTAATCCTCACCCTAAAGGTAACCCTAACCCTCATGCTAACCCTCACCCTAACATTAACCCTAACACTAAACCTTACCCTAACACTAACCCTAATCCTCAACCTCACCCTCGCCCTCACCCTTACCCTAATCATAAACCTAATCCTCATCCTAACCCTCACACTAACCCTAACTTTAACCCTAATCCTTACCCTAAATCTAACCCTCACCCTAACCGTAAACTTAACCTAACACTAACACTCACCCTAACCGTAAACCTAAACTCATCCTCACCCTCACCCTCAGCCTAATCCTAAGCCTCAGCCTAAACCTAACCCTAACCCTCACACTCACCCTAACCCTTACCCTAAACCTAATCATAACACTAAGCATAACCCTCACACTCAGTCTAACCCTCACCGTAACCCGAAATCTAACACTAAACCTAACCCTAAACCTCAAGATCAGCCTCACCCTTACCCTAACTCTAACCCTAAACCTCACCCACAGCCTAACCCTAAGCCTAACCCTAAACTTAACCCAAACACACACACTCACCATCACCCTAACCCTAATCCTAACCCTAACCCTAAACCTAAACTTCAACCTAACCCTCACCCTTACTATAAACCTAAACCTCACCCTCACCCTAAACCTAACTCTAACCCTAACCCAAACCATAAACCTCACCCTAACCCAAACCCTAACCCTCAATCTCACCCTCAACATAACCATAAACCTAGACCTATCCCAAACAATAACCCTAACCCTAATCCTAACCCTCAACCTAACCATGACCCTCACCCTAACGCAAACCCTCACCCTAACATTTACCGTCACCCTAACACTAACCCTAACCCTAACACTAACCCTCACACTAACCCTAACCGTAATCTCACCCTAACCCTAACCCTAACCCTAACCCTCAACCAAACCATAAACCTCACGCTCCACGTAACCCTAACCGTAACCCACACCCTAAACCTAAACTTAACTTGAACCCTAACTCTCACCCTAACCTTAATCCTAACCCTAACCCTCACCCTCACCCTCACCATCAGCGTAACCCTAAGCCTAACCCTAACCCTAACCCTAACCCTCACACTCAACCTAGCCCTTACCCTAATCCTTATCCTAACCTTAACGCTAAGCCTCACCCTCAGCCTCACTTTAACCCTAACTCTAACCCTAATCCTAACCCTAACTCTCCTCCTAACCCTCCCCATAACCCTAACCCTAAACCTCACCATAACCCTAAACCTCAACCTCATGCTCAGCCTAAACCTAAACCTAAACCTAACCCTAAACCTCACACTCACCCTAATCCTAACTGTAAGTATCACCCTCACCCTAACCCTGACCCTCACCCTCACCCTCATCCTAACCCTAAGCCTAACCCTAACCCTTACCCTAATCCTCACACTCACCCTAAACCTAACCCTAATCCTACTCCTAACCCTAACCCAAACCCTCACCCTCAACCTAACCCTCATCTTAAGAATAACCTTAACATTAATCCTAAGCCTCAACCGCACCCTCAGCCTCACCCTAAACCTAACTCAAACACTGAACCTAACCCTGAACCTAACTCTAACTCTAACCCTATCCCTAAACCTCATCCTAACCCTAACGCTAACCCTCACCCTCACCCTCACCCTAACACTAACCCTTACCCTAACACTTATGCTAACTCTAAAACTAACCCTCACAATAACACTAAACATCACCCTAACCCTAAACCCCACCGTAACACTAACCCTAAACCTCACCCTCACTCTAGCCCCCACCCTAACCCTTATCCTCATCCTCAACCTAAACCTCACACTAACCCTAACACTAATCCTCAATCTAACCCTCACCCTCACCCTGACCCTAATGTTAAACCTCACCCTAACCCTAACTCTCACCCATACCTTAACCCTCACCCTCACCCTAAACCTCACCTTTACCCTTACGGTCAACACCACCCTAACCCTAACCCTAAACCTAACCCTCACCCTATCCATAACTGTACCCCTAAACCACACCCTCACTCTAACCCTAACTCTAACCCTAACTCTAACACTAACCCTCACCCTAACCCTAACACTAAACATCACCCTAACCCTAATCCTCACCCCCACCCTCACACTCAGCCTAAAACTATTCCTAAGCCTAATCCTAAACCTAACCCTAACCCACACCCTCACACTCACCCTCACCATAACTCTAACACTAACCCTAACAATAACACTAATCCTAAACCTAAACCTAACCCAAACAATAACCATAACCCTAATGCTAACACTCTGTCTCACCCTAACCCTAATCCTAATCCTCTCTGTAACTCTCCCTCTAATCCTATATCTAAGCCTCAACCTCATCCTCAACCTAACCCTAAACCTAACCATAACCATAAACCCCACACTAACCCTAACTCTAAACCTTACCCGCAACCTCACTCACACGATAAATCAAACCCTAACACTAAAAATAACACTAACCCTAACCATCACCCTAACCCTAATCCTCACACCCACCCTCACCCTCAGTCTAAACCTAAGCCTAAGCCTAACCCTCACCCTAACCCTCACACTCAGCCTCACCCTAACCCTAATCCTAAACCTAATCCTATCCCTAAACCTCAAACTAAACCTCACCCTCAACCTAACCCTAACCCTAACCCTAACCCTCACCCTCAGGCGAACCCTAACCTTAACTCTAACCCCAAACCTCAACCTCACCCTAACCCCAACCCTAACCCTAACCCTAAACCTCACCCTAACCCTAACCCTAAACTTCACCCTCTCCCTAGCCCAAACCCTAACCCTAATCCTAACACTAACCCTCATCCTAACCCTCCCCCTAACCCTAAACTTCACCCTCACCCTAACCCTCAACTTAAGCCTAACCCTAACATTAATCCTAACCCTAACCCTAATGCTCAGCCTCACCCTAAAACTGTCTCTAACCCTAAACCTCAACCTGACACTAACCCTAAACCTAACCCTATCTCTATAATTCATCCTAACCCTAAACCTCACCCTAACCCTAACCTTAAACCTCACCCTCACCCAAGCCCTCACCCTAACACTAATCCTAACCCTACCCCTCATCCTAACCTTCATCAAAACACTAACCCTAACCCTCAGCCTCACCCTCACCCTAATGCTAATCTGAAACCTAACCCTCAACCTAAACCTAACCCTGACCCTCACCGTAACTCTTACCCTAACCCTCAAATAACCCGAAATAAAACTATCACCCTAAACCTAACCCCAACCCTCACCCTAACCCTCACCCTAAACCTCATGCTCACCCGAGCCCTCATCCTAACCCTAATCCTAACACTAACCCTCAACCTAACCCTCCCCCTAACCCTTACCATTACCCTCACCCTAACCCTAACCCTCACCCTCAACCTCACCCTCAACCTAACCCTAAACCTAACCCTAAACCTAAACCTAACACACACCCTCACCCTCACCCTAACCCAAATCCTAACCCTAACCCTAATCGTAACCCTAACCCTCCCCCAACTCTTAACCTAAGCCTAACCCTAACCCAAACAATAACCCTAAACCTAATTCTAACCCTCACCCTAACCAAAACCCTCACCCTAACCAAACCCTCACCCTAACACTTACCCTCACCCTAACACTAACCCTAACCCTAACAATAACCCTAACCCTAACCTCACCAGAACCCTAAACCTAACCATAACCCTCAACCTAACCCTAAACCTCATGCTCAAGGTAACCCTAAACCTAAACCTCACTCTAATCCTACGATTAAACTGAACCATAAATCTCACCCTAACCCTAAACCTGACACTAACCCTAACCCTCACACTCACCCTAACCCTTACCGTAATCCTAATCCTATCCCTAACCCTAACCCTCACCCTCAGCCTCACCTTACCTTAATTCAAACCCTAAACCACACCCTCTCCCTAACCTATGCCTAACCCTAAACCTCACCTTAACCCTTACCCTAATCCTAATCCTAACCCTAACCCTAACACTCACCCTCATCCACACTGTAAAATTAAGCATAACCCTAATCCTAACCCTAACCCTCAAGGTCACCCTAACCCTTACCCTAATCCTAATCCTAGCCCTAACCCTAACCCTCAACCTCAGCCTCACCTTAACCCTACCTCTAACTCTAAACCTCATGCTCACCCTAACCCTAAACCTATACCTCACCCTAATCCTAACCTCAGCCTCACCCACACCCTCAGCCTAAACCTAACCCTAACCCTCACACTCACCCTAACCCTAACCGTAATCCTAATCCTAACCCTAACCCTAACCCTCACCCTCACCCTAACCCTCACCCTAACCCCATCCCTAACACTAACACTAACCCTAACCCTAACCCTCACCCTCATCCTCACCCGAACCCTAACTCTAAACCTAAACCTCACCCTCACCCTCACCCTCACCCTAACCATAACCCTAACCATCACCCTAACCCTAACCCTAAACCTCACCCTCACCCTAGCCCTTACCATAAACCTAATCCTAAACCTAACCCTCATACTAAGTCTCCCTCTAAATCTATCCCTCCCCCTCAACCTCCCACTCTGCCTAACCCTAAGCCTAACCCTAAAACTAACCCTAACACAAACAATCAGCCTCACCCTAACCCTAATCCTCACCCCACCCTCACCTTCAGTCTAACCCTAACAATAACCCTAAACCGCACCCTAACCCTAAACTTCACCCTCACACTCAACCTAACCGTAACTCTAAGCCTAACCCTAACAATAACACAAACCCTAACCCTAACAATAACCCTAACCATAACTCTCTCACTCAGCCTCAGCCTCACCGCAAACTTAACCATAACCATAACACTAGAAATAAACCTAACACTAAGCCTAACCCTAAGGCTAACTCTAATCCTCAGCCCCACCCTCACCCTCAGCCTAACCCTAAGCCTAAACCTAACCCTAACCCTAACCCTCACCCTCAGCTTTACCTTAACCCTACCTCTAACACTAAACCTCATGCTCACCCTAACCCTAAACCTAACCCTAAACCTAAACCTCACCCTAACCCTAACCTCACCCTCACCCTCACCCTCAGCCTAACCCTAAATCTAACCATAACCCTCACACTCACCCTAACCCTAACCGTAATCCTAATCCTAAACCTAACCTTAAACCTCACCCTCACCCTAAACCTCATCCTAACCCTAATCGTGAGCCTTACCCTCAACCGAACCCTAACCCTTACCCTCACCTTAATCCTTACCCTAACCCTCACCCTAACCCTAAACATAACTCGAAACGTAACTCTCAACCTAAAACTAACCCAAACCTAAAACCTCACCCTAAACCTAAAGCTAAACCTCACCCTCAACCTAGCCCTCACCCTAAACTTAATCCTAACCTTAACCCTCATCGTAACCCTATCCCTAACCCTTAAGCCAACCCTCACCCTAAACCTAACCCTCAACATCAACCTCACCCTCAGCCTAACCCTAAGCCTAACGCTAAACCTAACCCTAACACACACAATCACCCTCACACTAATCCAAATCTTAACCCTAACCCTCACCCTCACCCTCACCCTCAGTGTAACCAAAAGCCTGACCCTAACACTAACCCTAACCCTCACACTCACCCTAACCCTTACCCTAATCCTAATCCTACCCCTAACCCTAACCCTCACCCTCAGCCTCTCCTTAAACCTAACTCTAATCCTAAAACTCACCCTCACTTTCACCGTATCATTAACCCTAACCCTAAACCTAATCCTAAACCTCACCCTTATCTTAACCCTCACCCTCAGCCTAAAAGTCAACTTTACCCTTACCATCATCCTCACCCTAACCCACACCCTAACCCTAACCTCATTCTAACCCTCACCCTAACCTTAAAATTAACCATTATGCGAACACTAACCCTCACACTCGACCTCTTGCTCAGCCTAACCCTAAGCCTAAGCCTAAGACTTACCCTAAACCTCACCCTCTCCCCACCCCTCACCCTAACCATAATCCTAACCATCACCCTAACCCTAATCATCAACCCCACACTCACGCTCAGCCTAACCCTAACCCTAAGCCTAACCGTAAACCGAACCCTCACAGACACCCTCACCCTAACCTTAATTCTAACCCTAACCTTAAAACTCAACCTAACCATCACCCTAAACTTAAACCTAACACTTCACCCTAACCATAACTCTAACCCTAAACTTCACCCTCACCCTAACCCTAACCCTAACCCTGACCCTAAACCTAAACTTCACCCTAACCCTAACCCTAAAACTCACCCTCACACTAGCCCTCCCCCTTCCCCTAATCCTAACCCTCATCCTAACCCTCACACTAACACTAACCCTAACCCTCACACTCACCATCACCCTAACCCTAATCCTAACCCTAACGTAAACCTAACCCTCACCCTCACCATAACCCTTATCCTAACCCTAAACTTAACCCGAACCAAAACCCTCACCCTAACCCTAACACTAACCCTCACCATAAACCTAACCTTAAACCTCACCGTCACCCTAGTCCTCACCCTAACCCTATTCCTAAACCTAACCGTCATCCTAACACTCCCTCTAACCCTTACACTAACCATTATCCTAACCCTAACTGTCATCCTCAACCTCACCCTCAGCCTAACCCTAAGCCTACCCCTAAACCTAACCCTAACACACATGCTCACCTTTACCCTAACCCTAATCCTAACCCTAACCTTCACCCTCACCCTCACCATCAGTGTAACCCTAAGCCTAACCCTAACCCTAACCCTAACCCTCATGCTCACACTAACCCTTACCCTAATCCTAATCCTAACCCTAACCCTAAAACTCACCCGCAGCATCACCTTAACCCTAACTCTAACCTTAACCCTAAACCTCACCCTAAAACTAAACTAAACCTAAACCTCACCCTCACACTAGAACTCAGCCTAACCCTAATCCTAACCCAACCATCATCCTAACGCTCCTCATAACCCTAACCCTAACCCTCACCCTAACCCTAACCCTCACAGTCACAATCAGCCTAACCCTAAGCCTAACCCTAACCCTAACCCTAACTCTCACAGTCACCCTAAAATTAACCCTAAGCCTAAGCGTAATCCTCACCCTAAACCTAACCCTAAACCTAAGCCTAACACTAACCCTAACACTAACGATAACCCTAACCCTCAACTTCAGCATCACCTTAACCCTAACTCTAACCCTAAACCTCACCCTCAAACTAACCCTAACCCTAAACCTAAATCTCACCCTAACCCTAACACTAAACCTCACCCTCACCCTAGCCCTTACCCTAACCCTAATCCCAACCCTAACCCTCATCCTAATCCTCCCCCTAAACCTAACCCTCACCCTCAACCTATCCCTCAGCCTAACGCTAAGCCTAAATCTAAACCTAACCCTAACACACACACTCACACTCACCCTAACCCTAATCATTTCCCTAAGACTAACTCCAATCCTAATCCTCTCCCTATCTCTCACCTAACCCTAACCCTAACACTAACGCTAACCCTAACCCTCAACCTAACCCTCACCCAAACCATAACCCTAACACTAAACCTCACCCTCACTCTAACCCTAACTCTAACCCTAACCCAAACCCTGAACCTCACCCTAACCCTAACCCTAACTATCGCCCTCACCCTCACCGCAACCATAACCCTAAACCTAACAATACCAATAACCCTAACCCAAATCCTAACCCTCACCCTAAGACTAACCCTAACCCTAACACTAACTGTCACATTTACCCTAAACCTAACCCTAACCCTAAACCTCAACTTAACCCTCACACTCCACCTAACACTAACACAAACCCTAACCCTAACCCTCACCCTAACCCTCATCCTAACCCTATATCTAAACCTAAACCTCACCCTCACCCTCACCCTAACCCTAACCCTAACCCTAACTCTAAACCCCACCCTAAACCTAACCCACAACCGCACCCTCACTCTCACCTTAACCCTAACCCTAACCTAACAATAACTCTAACCCTAATCCTAAACCTCACCCTAACCATAACCCTCACCCTAACCCATACCCTCACCCTAACACTTACCCTCACAGTTAGAGTAACCCTAACGCTAACACTAACCCTCATACTAAGCCTAACCCTAATCCTAACCCTAAACCTCAACCTAACCCTCACCCACAACCTAACCCTAACACTAACCTTAACCCTAACCCTCACCTAATCCTCACCTTAACACTCACCCTAACCCTATATCTAACCCTAAACCCAACCCTAACCCTAACCCTCAACCGCACCCTCACCCTCACCGTATCTATAACACTAACCCTAACAATAACACTAACCCTAACCCGAAACATCACCCTAACCCTAATCCTCACTACCACCCTCACCCTGAGCCTAACCTTAAGCCTAAGCCTAACCCTCACACTCACCCTAACCCTAACCCTAATCCTAAACCTAACCCTATCCCAAAACCTCAACCTAATCCTCACCCTCAACCTAACACTAACACTAACCCTAAACCTGAACCTCATCCTAATCCACCCCGTATCCCTAATTCTAACCCTAAACCTCACCCTCACCCAACCCTAACTCTAACTCTAAACCCCACCCTAAACCTAACCTTCACCCTCACCCTCAACCTCACTGTAACTCTAACCCTAACACTAACAATAACCCTAACCCAAACCCTAACCTTCACCCTAACCATAACCCTCACCCTAACCCTAAACCTAATCCTCAATGTAAACCTCACCCTTACCCTAAACCTAACCCTACCCTAACCCTAATACTAACCCTAAACTTCACCCTTATCTTAATCCTCACCCTCAGCCTGAACCTCCCCTTTACCCTTACCATCACCCTAACCCAAACCCTAACCCTAACCTCATCCTAACCCTCAACCTAACGGTAATCCTAACCATCATGCTAACCCTAACCCACACACTCAACCTCATGCTCAGCCTAACCCTAAGCCTAAGCCTAAGTCTTACCCTAAACCTCACCCTCTCCCCAGCCCTCACCCTAACCCTAATCCTAACCATCACCCTAACCCTAATCCTCAACTCCACCCTCAACCTCAGACTAACCCAAAGCCTAGCCCTAAGCCTAACCCTAACACTAACCCTCACGGTATCCCTAACCCTAACCCTAACCCGAATACTAACCCTAAACCTAAACACAACCCTACACCTAACCCTAAACCTAACCCTAATCCTCAGCCTCAACCTCAGCTTAACCCAAACCCTAACCCTGACACTCACCCTTACCCTAACCCTAATCGTAAACCTAACCCTATCCCTAACACAAACCCTCACCCTAAACCTCACCCTAGCACTCACCCTAACGCTAATCCTAACCCTAAACCTCATCATAACTCTCACCCTAACCCTAACCCTAACCCTCACCCAATCCCGAACCCTAACCCTCACCCTCATGCTGGGCCTAAGCCTAAGCCTAACCCTAATCCCAACCCTCACCCTAACCCTAACCCTAACCCTTACCGTAACCCTCACTCTCAGACTAACCCTCACCTTTACTCTAACCATTACCCCCACCCTAACCCGCACCCTAACCCCAACCCTCACCCTAACCCTCACCCTAATCCTAACTCTACCCCTAAACCTCAACCTCACCCTAACCCTAACACTAAACCTCACCCTAACCCTAACCCTCACCCTCACCCTGACCATAACCGTAACCCTAACCCTAAAACTAACAATAATTCTAAACCGAACCCTAACCCCCACCCTAACCATAACCCTCACATTAACCCTAAACCTAATCCTCAATATAACCCACACTAACCCTCACTCTAACTCTAACAGTAACACTAACGCTAACTCTAGCCCTAAACCTCACCCTAACCCTAACTCTAACCCTAACACTTAATATAAACCTCACCCTAAACCGAACCCTAAACCTCACTCTCACAGTAACCGTAACCCTAACCCTAACCCTAACAATAACACTAAACCTAAACCTAACCCTCATTGTAAATATAACCGTCACCATAACCCTAACCCTCACCCTAACACTTACCCTCACCCTAACACTAACCCTAACCCTAACACTAATCCTCACACTAACCCTAACCATCACCCTAACCCTAAACCTCACCCTAACCCTAAACCCCACCCTCACCCTAGCCCTCAACCTAACCCTCACCCTAAACCTAGACCTAATCCTAACCCTCAAATTTACCCTAACCCTCACCCTCATCATAACCTTAACCCTAACACCCACCCTGTGCCTAAAAATAATCCTAAACCTCACCCTAACCCTAACCCTAAACCTCACCCTCATGCTAGCCCTCACCCTAATCCTAATGCTAAACCTAACCCTCATCCTAACCCTCAGCGTAACCCTAAAACTAAACCTCACCCTAAACCTAAACCTCACCCTCACCCTCAGCCTAACCTTAAGCATAATCATAAAGCTAAACATAACCCTCACACTCAACCTCACACAAAACCTCATCCTAAACCTAACCCTATCCCTAACCCTAACCCTCACCCTAACCCCCACCCTAACCCTAACCCTAACACTAAACCTAACACTAACCCACACAGTAAATCTCAACTTAACACTAACTCTAACCCTAAAACTCACCCTCACCCTAACTCTAACCCTCACCCTCACCCTCACCCTCAGCCTATCCCTAAGCCTAAACCTAACCCTAACCCTAAACCTCATACTCACCCTCACACTAACCCTAATCCTAATCCTAACCCTAAACCCAACCCTCACCCTAACACTAACCCTCACCATAACCATAACACTATCACTAACCCTAACCCTAAACCTCACCCTATCCCTCACCCTAACCCTAACTCTAATACTAAACCTCACCCTCACTCTCACCCTAACCCTAACCCTAAACATCACCCTCATCCTAACCATCACACTAAACCTAACCCTAACACTAATCCTAACCCTAATCCTCATCCTAACTCTCACCCTAAACCTAACACTAACTCTCACCCAAACACTAACCCTAACCTAATCCTCACCCTCATCCTCACCCTCACCCTCAGCTTAATGCTAAGCCTAACCCTAACCCTAAGCCTAATCCAAACTCTCACCCTAATGCTAAACCTAATCCTAATCCTAGCCCTAACACTAAACCTCACCCTAATCCTCACCCTCATCCTAACCCTCACCTTAACCCTAAACCTAACACTAACCCTAACCCTAAACCTCACCCTAAACCTCACCTTAACCCTACATGTAACCCTAAACCTCATCCTCACCCTCACGCTAAACCTAACACTAACCTAATTCTCACCCTAGGACATACCCTAACCCTAATCTAACCCAAACCCTCACACTAACCCTCACTCTAACCCTAAACAAAACCCTCACCCTAAATCTAACCCTAATCCTCACCCTCAGCCTCAGCTTAAACCTAAGCCTAAAACTAACCCTAACCCTAACTGTCACACTCACAGTCACCATAACCCTACTCCTAAACCTAACACCAACCCTAACCCTAACACTAAACCTAAACCTTAACCTGCACCTAACCCTCACTCTAACCCTAACCTGAACCCTATTGCTCATCCTAGCACATACCCTAACTTTAATCCTATCCCTAACCCTCACCATAACCCTCACCCGTACCCTCACTCTAAACCTAACCCTAAAGTTAACCCTCAACCTCACCCTAAAACTAATGCTAACACTAACCCTAACACTAACACTAACCCTCACACTCACCCTCACCTTATCCCTAATCCTAATCCTAACCCTTACCCTAACCCTCACGCTCACCCGAACTCTCATCCTAAACCTACACCCAACACTAACACTAACACTAACCCTCACCCTAACCCTCACCCTAACCCTAATTCTAACCCTAACCCTCACCCTCGCCTTAACCGTAACCCTAACCATAACCCTAAAACTCACACTAACCCTAACCCTAAACCTCACCCTCACCCTAAACCTCACCCTAACCCTAACCCTAAACCTCACTCTCACCCTAGCCCTCACCCTACCCCTAAACGAAACCCTCAATCTCGGCCTAAGCCTAAACCTAACCCTAAGCTTAAGCCTAACCCTAACCCTCACACTAAGCCTCATCCTAACCCTAACACTAACACTAACGCTAACTCTAACCCTAAAACTTACCCTAACCCTAACTCTAACCCTAAACCTTAATATAAACCTCACCCTAAAAAGAACCCTAACCCTCACCCTCACAGTAACCGCAACCCTATCCCTAACCCTAACAATCACACTAAAACTAAATCTAACCCTTATTGTAACCATAACCGTCACCATAAACCTAACCCTCACCCTAACACTTACCCTCACATTAACACTAATCCTAACCCTAACACTAATCCTCACTCTAACACTAACCATCATCCTAACCCTAAACCTCACCCTAACCCTCAACCTCACCCTCACCCTAGCCCTCAACCTAACCCTAAACCTCACCCTAAACCTAGACCTAATCCTAACCATCAAACTTACCCTAAACCTCACCCACATCATAACCGTAACCATAACCCCCACCCTATGCCTAAACTTAATCCTAACCCTAAACCTCACCCTAACCCTAACCCTAACCCTCAACCTCATAGTAGCCCTCACACTAATCCTAATCCTAAACCTAATCCTAACCCTCAACATAACCATAACCATAAACATAACCATAAACCTGACACTCACCCAAACCCTAAACCTCACCCTCACCCTCAGCCTAACCCTAAGCATATTCATAATCCTAACCATAACCCTCACACTCAACCTCACCCAAAACCTAATCCTAAACCTAACCCTATCCCTAACACTAACCCTAACACTAACCCTCACACTAAACCTCAACTTAACACTAACTAACCCTAAATCTCACCCTCACCCTAACACTAAACCTCACCCTCACCCTCACCCTCAGCCTATACCTAAGCCTAAACCTAACCCTAACCCTAACCCTCATACTCACCCTCACACTAATCCTAATCCTAATCCTAACCCTAAACCTAACCCTCACCCTAACACTGATCCTCACCCTAACCCTAACCCTAACACTAACCCTAACCCTAAACCTCACCCTATCCCTTACTCTAACCCTAACTCTAACCCTAGAACTCACCCTCAAGCTCACCCTAATCCTAATCCTAAACATCACCCTCATCCTAACCCTCACACTAAACCTAACCCTAACACTAATCCTAACCCTAATCCTCATCCCAACTCTCACCCTAACCCTAACCCTAACTCTCACCCAAAGGCTAACCCTAACCCAAACCCAAACTCTAATCCTCACCCTCACCCTCACCTTCAGCTTAATGCTAAGCCAAACCCTAACTCTAAGTCTAACCCAAACACTCACCCTAATGCTAACCCTAATCCTAGCCCTAACTCTAAACCTCAACCTAACCCTCACCCTCATCCTAGCCCTCACACTAACACTAACCCTAACACTAACCCTAACCCTAAATCTCAATCTAAACCTCACCCTAAGCCTAAATCTAACCCTAAACCACACCCTCACCCTCACCCTAAACCTAACCCTAACCCTAAACCTCACCTAACCCTAACCCTCACACTCACCCTCACCTTCACCGTAACTCACCCTAACCCTAACAATAACACTAACCCTCACCCTAAACCTAACACTCACCCTCAACGTAATCATAAAACTAAACCAAAACCTCACCCTAAACCTTACCCTAACCTTAACCTAAACCTCACCCTAACCCTAAATCTAACCCTCACCCTCAGCCTCACCCTCACTGTAAACTTAAACATAACCATAACACTAACAATAACAATAACCGTAACCCTAAACTTACCCTCAACCTCACACTAACCCTAACCCTCACCCTAATCCTATCCCTCACCCTCACTGTAACCCTCACCATAACACTCACCTAACCCTAAACCTAACCCTATCCCTGAAACTCACCCTAACTCTAACCCTAACCCTCACCCTCAACCTAGCACTCAAGCTAGCCCTAGTCTTAAACCTAAACCTCACCATAAACCTCACCCTAATCCTAATGCTAACCCTCACACTAACCCTAAAACCCTAAAAATCACCCTAAACCTAACCCTCACCTTCACCCTCAAGCTCGGCCTAAGCATAAGCCTAAGCCTAAGGCTAAGCCTAACCCTGACACTCACCCTCACCCTCACCGTAACCGTAACACTAACCCTACCCCTAACCCTCACACTAACCCGCACTCTAACGCTAACCCTAACCGTAAACCTCACCCTCAGCCTTAACCTAACCCTCATCCTCACCCTCAGCTTAACACTAAGCCTAAGCCTAACCCTAACCCTAACCCTCACACTCACACTAGCCGTCACCAAAACCCTAACCATAACACTAAACCTAACCCTAACACTCACACTATCCCTAACCCTAACCCTAAAAATAACCCTAAACCTCACCCTCACCCTAAAACTAAACCTAACTCTAAACCTCATCCTAACCCTAACCCTAACCCTCAACATCACCCTCACCCTCAACCTTACCTTAACCTTAACCTTAACCCTAACCCTAAGAATAACCATAACCCGAAACCTAAACTTAAAACTCACCCTCACCGTAACTCTAACCCTAACCCAAACCGTCACCCTAACCCTAACCCTGACCCTAACCCTAATGCTTAACCTCACCCTAAACCTAAAACTAATCCTAATCCTCACCCTAGGACATACCCTAACCCTAATCCAACCCGAACCCTCACCCTAACCCTCACTCTAACCCTAAACCAAACCCTCACCCTAAATCTAACCCTCACCCACACCCTAAGCCTCAGCCTAACCCTAAGCCTAACACTAACCCTAACCTTAACTGTCACAATCACAGTCACCGTAACTCTAATCCTAACCCTAACACTAACACTAACCCTAAATGTAACACTCATCCTAACCCTAACTCTAACCCTAACCCTAACAGTGTTGCTGGTTCTAGCACATACCGTAACGCTAATCCTATCCCTAACCTTCACCATAACCTTCACCCTAACGCTCACTCTAAACATAACCCTAAAGCTAAACCTCACCCTCACCCGAACCCTAATGCTAACCCTACCGCTTACACTAACACTAACCCTCACACTCACCCTCACCTTAACCCTAATCCTAAACCTAAGCCTTACCCTAACCCTCACCCTCACCCTAACCCTCATCCTAACCCTACCCCTAACACTAACCCTAACACTAACCCTCACCCTAACCCTCACGCTAACCCTAACTCTAATCCTAACCCTCAACCTCGCCTTAACCGTAACCCTAACCATAGCCCTAAACCTCACCCTAACCCTAACCCTAAACCTCACCCTCAACCTAAACCTCACCCTAACCCTAACCCTAAACCTCACTCTCACCCTAGCCCTCACCCTAACCTTAACCTAACCCTAACCCTCACCATAAACCTAACTTTCACACTAAACCTAACCCTAACCCTCACCCTCACCCTCACCCTAACCCTAACCCTAACCCTCACCATAACCCTAACTTTCACACTAAACCTAACCCTAACCCTCACCCTCACCCTCACACTAACCCTAACCCTAACCCTCACCCTCACCCTAAACCAAACCCTAACCCTAACACTCACTCTAACCCTAAGCCTGAGCCTAATCCTCACCCTAACCCTCACACTCACCCTCAATCTAAACCTAATCCTATACCTAACCCTATCCCTAACACTAACCCTCACATTAACCATCACCCTAGTGCTCACCCTAACCCTAATCCTAACACTACACCACATCCTAACACTCACCCTAACCCTAACCCTAACCCTCAACCTAACCCTAACCCTAACCCTCACCCTCAGTCTTGGCCTAAGCCTAAGACTCACCCTAAGATTAAGCCTAACCCTAAACCTCACTCTAACCCTCACCTTAACTCTAACACTAACACTAACACTAACTCTAACCTTAAACCACACCCTCACCCTAACCCTAACTCTAACCCTAACCCTTAATATAAACCTCAACCTAAACCGAACCCTAACCCTCACCCTAACAATAACCGAAACCCTAACCCTAACCCTAACAATAACCCTAAATTTAGCCCTAACCCTCATTGTAACCATAAATGTCAACATAACCCTAAATCTCACCATAACACTTACCCTCACCCTAACACTAACCCCAACCCTAACACTAATCCTCACACTAATCCTATCCATCACTCTAACCCTAAACCTCACCCTAACCCTAAACCTCACCCTCACCCTAGCCCTCACCCTAACCCTAACACTCACCCTAAACCTAGACCTAATCCTAACCCTCAACCTTCATCATAACGTTAACCTTAACCCTCACCCTATGCCTAAACTTAATCCTAACCCTAAACCTCTCCCTAAACCTAAGACTAAACCTCACCCTCATTCTATCCCTCACCCTAATCCTAATCCTAAATCTAACACTCATAATAACTCTCACCCTAACCCTAACCCTCAACCTCACCCTCAGCCTAACCCTAAGCATATTCATAACCCTAATCATAACCCTCACACTCAACCTCACCCAAAACCTAATCCTAAACCTAAAGCTATCCCTAACCCTAACCCTCACCCTAACCCTAACCCTAACCCTAACCCTAACCCTAACACTATCCCTAACACTAACCCTCACACTAAACCTCAACATAACACTAACTCTAACCCTAAACCTCACCCTCACCCTAACGCTAACCCTCACCATCACCCTCACCCTCAGCCTAACCCTAAGCCTAAACCTAACCCTAATCCTAACCCTCATACTCACCCTCACACTAACCCTAATCCTAATCCTAACCCTAAACCTAACCCTCACCATAACACTAACCCTCAACCTAACCCTAACCCTAACACTAACCCTAACCCTGAACCTCACCCTATCCCTTACCCTAACCCTAACTCTAACCCTAAAACTCACCCTCGCCCTCACCCTAACCCTAATCCTAAAATCACCCTCATCCTAAACCTCAACCTAAACCTAACCTTAACACTAATCCTAACCCTAATCCTCATCCTAACCCTAACACTAACTCTCACCCAAACGCTAACCCTAACCCAAAATCTAACCCTAATCCTCACCATCAACCTCACACTCAGCTTAACGCTAAGCCTAACCCTAACCCTGAGACTAACCCAAACACTCATCCTAACACTAACCCTAATCCTAATCCTAACCCTAACTCTAAAGCTCACCTTAACTCTCACCCTCATCCTAACCCTCACCCTAACCCTAACCCTAACAATAACCCTAAACCTCACCCTAACCATCAATCTAACCCTAAATATAACCCTAAACCTCACCCTCACCCTCACCCTAAACCTAACCCTAACCCTAAACCTCACCCTAACCCTAACCCTCACACTCACCCTCACCTTCACAGTAACTCTAACCCTAATCCTAACAATAACACTAACCCTCACCCAAAACCTAACACTCACCATCACCATAATCGTAAACCTGACCCAAACCCTCACCCTAACCCTTACTCTAACCCTAACCTAAACCTAACCCTAACCCTAAATCTAACCCTCACCCTCAGCCTCACCCTCACTGTAAACTTAAACCTAACCATAACACTAACAATAACAATAACCCTACCTTAATCTTACCCTCACCCTCACACTAACCCTAACTCTCACCCTAACCCTAACGCTCACCCTCAATGTAACACTCACCCTAACACTAAACCTAACCCTATCCCTAAACCGCACCCTAACTCTAACCCTAACCCTCACCCTCACCCTAGCACTCTCCCTAGCCCTAATCTTTTTTTTTTTTTTTGGTTTTTCTTTTCTTTTTTAATTTAATTTTATTTTATTTGAGAACATACTGTACAGAGGGGCTACAATTACATGGGCAGGATAATGCATACATTTCTTACCAAGCATTGCAGCCTCCTCCTTTGTTTACCCTTCAACTCCCTTCCCAGCCTCCCTCCTCCCCCCACCCAATTATACCCCCTCCCCCCCCGCACCGACATTGTAAACCTGGTTTTGACATGCCCTAATCTTAAACCTAAACATCACCCTAAGCCTCACCCTAACCCTAACCCTAAACCTCACCCTAACCCTAAAACTCTAACAATCACCCTAACCCTAACCCTCACCTGCACCCTCAAGCTCAGCCTAAGCATAAGTCTAGGCCTAAGGTTAACCCTAACCCTCACCCTCACCCTCAGCTTAATACTAAGCCTAAACCTAACCCTAACCCTAACCCTCACCCTCACACTAGCCCTCACCATAACCTAAATCATAACACTAAACCTAACCCTAACACTCACACTATCCCTAACCCTAACCCTAACCATAACCCTAAACCTCACCCTCACCCTAACACTAACCCTAACTCTAAACCTCATCCTAACCCTAAAACTAACCCCAACCTCACCCTCACCCTCACCCTTACCTTAACCTTAACCCTAACCCTAAGAAGAACAATAATCCTAAACCTAAACTTAAAACTAAACCTCACCATAACTCTAACCCTAACCCAAAACTTCACCCTAACCCTAGCCCTCACCCTAAACCTAGTGCTAAACCTAACCCTCAATTTTAACCTTACTGTCACCCTCAACCTATCCCTAACCCTAACCCTAACCCTCATCCTAACCCTCAGCCTAACCATAACCTAACCATCATGCTAACCCTAACCTTCAACCTCACGCTCAGCATCAGCCGTAACCTAAGCCTAAGCCTAGGCCTAACCCTAACCCTCACCCTCACCCTAGCCCTCACCCTCACCCTAATCCTAACCCTAACCCTCATCCTAACCCTAACCCTAACACAAACAATAACCTTAACCCTAACCCTAACCCTCATTCTAACCATAAGCCTCACCCTAACCTTAACCCTCACCCTAACACTAACGCTAACCCTAACACTAACCCTCACCTTAACCCTAACCATCACCCTAACCCTAACACTCACCCTAACCCTAGCCCTAACCCTAACCCTAAACCTAACCCTCACCCTAACACTTACCCTCACCCTAACACTAACGCTTACCCTAACACTAAGCCTAACCCTAACCCTAATCCTCACCCTCACCCTAGCCCTCACCCTAAACCTAATTCTAACCCTAACCCTAATCTTAACCCTAAACCTAACCCTAACCCTAACCATCAACCTAAACCTAATCATCATCCCCACACTCACCCTCAGCCTAACCCTAAGCCTAAGCCTAAGCCTAACCCTAAACCTCACCCTCACCCTCACCCTAGGCCTCATCCTAACCCTACCCCTCATCCTCACCCTAAACCTCACACTAACCCTTATACTAATACTCAGTCTAACCCTCACCCTCACCTTACCCTAACCCTAATCCTCACCCTAACCCTAACCCTCACATTTACCCTTATTGTCACCCTCACCCTAAACCTCACCCTAACCCAAAACCTCATCCTAACCCTCAGCCTAACCGTAACCCTAACCATCAGGCTAACCCTAACCCTCAACCTCACCCTCAGCCTCATCCTAAACCTAAGCCTAAGCTTAACCCTAACACTCACCCTCACCCTAGCCCTCACCCTAATCCTTATCCTAACCCTAACCCTCATCCTATCCCTAAACCCAACCCCAACAATAACCCTAAACCTAAACCTAACCCTCATTCTAACCATAAACCTAACCGTAACCCTAACCCTCACCCTAAAACTTACCCAAACCCTAACACTAACCCTAACCATAACACTAACCCTCACACTAACCCTAACACTCACCCTAACCCTAACACTCACCCTAACCCTAAACCTAACCCTCACCGTCACCCTAGCCCTCACCCAACCTTAACTATCATCCTCATCCTAAACCTCACACTAACCCTAAAACTAATCCTCAATCTAAACCACACCCTCACCCTAACCCTAACTCTAACCCTCACTCTAACCCTAACCCTCACATTTACCGTAATCCTCATTCTCAGCCTAACCCTCAACTTTACACTTACTATCACCCTCACGCTAACTCTCACACTAACCCTAACCCTCATCCTAACCCTCACCCTGACCATAACCTTAAGCATCAACCTAACTCTAACCCTCACACACACCCTCACCATAACATTAACCCTCACAGTAACACTAACTCTAACCGTAAACATCACCCTCAGCCTAACCCTAAACCTAATCCTAATCCTAAACATAACCATAACCCTAACCCTTACCCTAACACTCACCCTAACCCTAACCTGAACACTAACCCTAACCCTAACCCTTACCCTAACACTCACCCTAACCCTAACCTGAACACTAACCCTAACCCTAACCCTCACCCTAACACTAACTCTAACACTAAACTTCACCCTCACCCTAATCCTAAACCTAAAGCTCACCATAACCCTAACCCTATACCTCACCCTCAAGCTAGCACCCACCATAACACTAGTACTAACCCTAACCCTCATCCTAACCCTCAACCTAACCTTAATCCTAACTCTCACCCTAACCTTAAACCTCACCCTCAACCTCACCCTCAGCCTAACACTAAGCCTAACCCTAAACCTAACCCTAACCCACATGCTCACCCTCAACCTTACCCTAATCCTAACCCTAACCCTAACTCTAATCCTAACACTCATACTAACCCTCACCCTAACCCTAACCTAACACTAACTCTAAACCGAACCCTAACTGTAACCCTCACCCTAAGCCTAAATCTAACCATAAACCTCACCCTCACCCTAACCCTAACTCTAACCCTAATCTTAACCCTGAACCTCACACTAAACCTAACCGTAACCCGCACCCTAACTATAAATCTCACCCTAACCCTAACCCCCACCCTAACACTAACCCTAACCCTAACACTAACCCTCACACTAACCCTAAACCTCACCCTAAGCCTAAACCTCACCCTAACCCTAACACTAACCCTAACCCTCACCCTCACCCTAGCTCTCACTCTAACCCTAATTCTAACCCTTACCTTCACATAACCCTAACACTCATCCTCAACCTAAAGCTCACACTAACCCTAATCCTAATCCAAAATCTAACCCTCAGCCTCACCCTAATCCCTAACCCACACCCTTGCCCTAACCCTCACCCTAACTGTAACACTCTCCCTTATCTTAACCATCACCCTCAGCCTAACTCTCAACTTTAACCTTACCATCACCCTCACCCTAACCCTCACCCTATCCCTAAAACTCATCCTAAATTTCAAGCTAACCGTAAACCTAACCATCACCCTAAACCTAACCCTCACCCTCACCCTCACCCTAGCCCTCACCCTAATCCTAATCCTAACCCTAACCATCATCCTAAACCTCACTCTAACCCTAACCCTAACCATCACCCTAAAACTGACCCTCACCCTCAACCTCACCATCAGACTAAAACTATTCATAAACCTAATCCTAACCCTAAACCTGAACCTCAAACTAAGCCTCACCCTAATCCTAACCCTAAGACTAACCCTAACCTTAACCCCAACCCTAACCCTCCCCCTATCCCTAACACTAATCCTAACCCTAACCCTAACGCTAACACCAACAATTACACGTATTCTAACCCTAAACTTCATCTTAACCCTAACCCTAACTCTCACCCTCACCCTCACCCTAACCCTCACCCTAATCCTTACCCTAAGCCTAAGCCAAACCGTAACCCTAAACCTCACATTCACAGTCACCCTAACCCTAATCCTAACCCTAACTCTATCCCTAAACCTCAACCTAACCCTCACCCTCACCCTAAGGCTAAAACTAACCCTAAACCTAACGCTCACCCTAAACCTAAATTTCACCCTAACCCTAATCGTAACCCTAATCCTCATCCCCACCCTCACCCTCAGCCTAACCCTAAGCCTAACCCTAAGCCTAACCCTAACACTAACCCTAACTCTAACCCTAAAGCTCACCCTCACCCTAACCCTATCTCTAACCCTAACCCTAAACCTCACCCTAACCCTAAACCTAACCCTCACCCGCACCCTCACCCTCACCTTAACTCTAACCCTAACCCTAACAATAACACTAACCCTAACCCTAACCATCACCCTAACCCTAATCCTCACACTCACCCTCACCCAAAGGTTACCCAGAGCCAAACCTAACACTTACCCTAACCCTCACCCTCACCCTAACCCTAATCCTAACCCTAACCCTATCCATAAACCTCAACCTAACCCTTTCCCTCACCCTCAAGCTCGGCAGAAGCCTAAGCCTAAGCCTTACCGAACTCTAACACTCACCCTAACCCTCACCCTAACCCTAACCATAACACTAACTCTAACTCTAACCCTAAACCACACCCTCACACTAAGCCTAACTCTAACCCTAACTTTAAACCTAAACCTCACCTTAACCCTAAGCCTAACCCTCACCCTCACCCTCACCGTAACCGTAACCCTAAACATAACCGTGACAATAACCCTAACCCTAAACCTAAACCTCACCCTAACCATAACCCTCAACATAAACCTAACCCTCAATCTAACCCTCACACTCACCCTAACCCTAACCCTAACCCTCACCCTAACCCTCACCCTAACCCTAATCCTCACCCTTACCATAAACATCACCCTAACATTAACCCTCACCTTTACCCTTACCGTCACCCTCACCCTAACCCTAACCCTCATGCTAACCCTCACCCTAAACGTAACCCTAACCATCACCCCAATCCTAAACCTCACCCTCAACCTCCGCCTCAGCCTAACCCTAATCCTAACCCTAAACCACATCCTAACCAAGGTAACTATAACACTAACCATCTCTTTAAACCTAATCTTCATCTCCACACTCATCATCAGCCTAAACCTAAGCCTAAGCCTAAACCTAACCCTAACCCTAACCATCACTTTAACCCTAACCCTAATAGTAACACTAACCCTAAACCTCACCCTCACCCTAAACCAAACCCTAACCCTAAACCTAAGCCTAGCCCTAACCTTTACCCTCACACTCACTCTCAACCTAAACCTAATCCTAAACCTAACCCTATCCCTAAACCTAACCCTCACACTAACCCTCAACCTAAGCCTAACTGTAACCCTAAACCTCACCCTCACTCTTATCCTAAACGTAAACCTAAACCTAACAATAACAATAACCCTAACACTAACCCTAAACCTCACCCGAACACTTAACCTCACCCTAACCCTAAACCTAACCCTCACTCTCATCCTAGCCCTCACCCTAAACCTAATTCTAACCCTTTCCCTCACCCTAACCCTAACCCTCATAAACAATCTAACCCTCACCCTCACCCTAACACCTAACCTTCACCCTTACCATAACCCTCACCCTAACCCTAACCCTGAACCTTAACTTAACCCTCACACTTAGCCTAACCCTCAACTTTACCCTTACCATCATCCTCACCCTAACCCTCACCCTATCCCTAAACCTCAGGCTAACCTTCAACCTAACCGTCACCCTAAACATCACCCAAACCCTAACCCTCACCCTCAAACTCACCCTCATCCTAACCCTCACCCTAATCATAAACCTAACCATCACCCGAACCCTTATCCTCACCCCCACCATCACCCTCAGCCTAACGCTGAACCTAAGCCTAAGCCTCAACCTAACCTTCACACTCACACTCACCCTAACCCTAAACCTCAACCTAACACTCACCCTAACCCAAATCCTCCCCCTAACCCTCCCTCTAACCCTAACTCTAACCCTAAACTTCACCCTCACACTAACCCTAATACTCACCCTAACCCTAAACCTAATCCTAACACTAACCCTCACACTTACCCTCATCCTAACCCTAATCCTAACCCTAAGCTTTCCCTAAACCTCAACTTAACCCTCACCCTCACCATAAGACTAACACGAACCCTAACACTAACCCTAACCCTAACCCTCGCCCTAACCCTCACAATAACCTTAACTCTAACCCTAAACATCTGCCTCATCCTAAGCATAACCCTAACCCTAAAACCCTAACCCTAACCCTCACCCTCACCCTCACCCTCTTGCTCGGCCTAAGCCTAAGCCTAAGCCTAAGACTAATCCTGACCCTCACACTCACCCTCACCCTAACCCTAACCGTAATACTAACCCTAACCCTAACTCTCACACTAACCCTCACCCTAATGCTAACTCTAATCCTAAACCCCATCCTCACCCTAACCCTAACCCTCCCCCTCCCCCTCCCCCTCCGACTAACATTAAGCCTAACCCTAACACTAACCCTAACCCTAACACTAACCCAAAATCTCACCATAACCCTAACCCTAACCCTCACCTTCACCCAAGCCAATACCCAAACCCTAAGCCTAAGCCTAACCCTCACCCTAACCTTCACTCTAACCCTAACCTCAACACTCACCCTAACTGTAAACCTCACACTAACCCTCACCTTAACCCTAAGCCTAATCCTAACCCTAACACCAAGCCTCACCCCCACCCTAAACCTCACACTAACCCTAACCCTAACAGTAACCCTAACCCTAACCCTCAACTTCACCCTAGCACTCACCCAAACCCTAACCCTCATCCTCATCCTAAACCTCACACTAAACCAAACACTAACCCTCAATCTAACCCTCACCCTCACCCTAACCCTAATCCGAACCCTCACCCTTAACATAACCCTCACCTTCAGCCTAAACCTCACCTTTACTTTTATTGTCACACTCATTCTAAACCTCACCCTAATCCTAACCCACATCCTAACCCTCACCCTAACCATAATCCTAACCATCACCCTAACCCTAATGCTCACCCTCACCTTCAGCCTCAGCCTAACCCTAAGCCTAAACCTAACCCTAAACTTCACACTCATCCTAGCCCTCAAGCCTAAACCTAATCCTAACCCTAAGCTTCATGCTAAATCTCAACCTAACCATAACCGGAATCATAATTCTAAACCTAATCCTCATCCCCACCCTCACTCTCAGCCTAACCTAAGCCTAAGCCTAACCCTAACCCTAATCCTCACACTAACCCTCACCCTAACCCTAACCCTAACACTAAACCTCAACCTCACCTTTGTCCTCACCCAAAACCTCACCCCCAACTTAACCCTCACCCTCACCGTACCCCGAACCCTAAATCTCACCCTAACCCTATCCCTACCCCTAACCCTAAACCTCACCCTAATCCTAACACTAACACTGCCCCTCACCCTAGCCCTCACCCTAATCCAAATTGTAACCCTAACCCTCATCCTAACCTTCATCATAATCCTAACGCTAACCCTCACTCTAACCCTAAAACTAATTCTAACCCTCAACTAAACCTTAACACTGACCCTCACCATAAACCTAAACCTAACCCTCACCCTAACCCGAAACCTAACCCGAAACCTAAACCTCACCATAACCCCAAACCTAACCCTCACCCTCAACCTTGCCCTCATCCTAACCCTAATCCTAACCCTAACCCTCATGCTAACCCTCAACCTAACCTAACCCTTACCCTATACCTAGCCCTAATCTTAAATCTCAATCTAACCATAAACCTAAACCTCACCCTAACCCTAACCCTAACCCTCACCAGCATGCTAGCCCGCACGCTAAACCTAATCCTAAACCTAACACTCATCCTAACCCTCACCCTAACCCTAACCCTAACCCTCATTCTAACCCTAACCCTCACCTTCACCCTCAGCCTAACCCTAAGCCTAACCCTAACCATAACCCTCACACTCACCCTCACACAAACCCTAATCCTAAACCTAACCCTATACCTAACACTAACCCTCACCCTAAGCCACATCCTAACCCTAACACTAACACTAACACTAACCATCACCCTAAACCTAAACCTCACCCTAACCCTAACACTAATCCTCAACTTCAACCTAGCCCTCACCCTAACCGTAACCCTCACCATAAACCTCACACTAACCCTAACACTAATCCTCAATCTAACACTAACCCTCAAGCTCACCCTAACCCTAACCCTCACATTAACATTAACTCTTACCCTAAACCTCATCCTAACACTCACCCTCACCCTCACCCTCAGCCTATCCCTAAGCCTAATCCTAACCCTAACCCTAACCCTCACACTCACCCTCACCCTAACCCTAATCCTAATCCTAACCCTAAACTTAACCCTCACCATAAACTTAACCCTCACCCTAACCCGAACCCTAACAGTAACCCTAACCCTAAACCTCAACCTATCCCTCACCCTAACCGTAACGGTAATGCTGAACCTCCCCCTCCCTCTCCCCCTAACCCTAACCCTAAACATCACCCTCACCTTAGCCCTCACACTAAACCTAATCCTAACCTTAACCCTCATCCTAACCCTCACCATAACCTTAAACCTAACCCCCACCCTAACCCTATCATTCACCCTTAACCTTACCCTTAGCCTAACCCTAAAACTAATCCTAAGCCACACACTCTCCCTCAACCTAACCCTAAATCTAACCCTTACCCTAACTCTAACCCTCACCATCAAACTCACCCTTAGCCTAACCCTAAGCCTAACCCTATACATAACCCTAACCCACACACTCACCCTCAACCTAACCCTAATCCTAACCCTAAACCTAACGTGAACCCTAACCCTCACCCTAACCCTAACCCTCACCCTTACCCTAAACCTAACCCGAACCCTAAACCTCAGCGTAACCCTAACCCTAAACCTCACCCTCACCCTAGCCCTCATCCTAACCCTAATCCTAACCGTAACCCTCATGATAACCCTCACCCTAACCCTAACACTAACCCTCACCCTCAACCTAGCCCTAATCCAAACCCTCAACCTAACCCTAAACCTCACCCTCAACATAACCCTAACCCTATCCCTCAACCTATCCCTAAACCTAACCCTAACGCTAAACCTCGCCCTAACCCTAACCCTAACCCTCACCCTAACACTAGCCCTCACTCTAACCCTAATCCTAACCTTAACCCACATCTTAACCCTCAATCTAAACCTGAACCTAACCCTCACCCTAACCCTAACTCTCAAACTTAACCTCACCCTTAGCCTAACCCTAAGCCTAAACCTAAACCTAAACCTAACCCATACACTCACCCTCAACCTAACCCTAAACCTAACCCTCACCCTAACCCTAACCTTCACCCTCAACCTCACCCTTAGCCTAACCCTCAGCCTAACCCTATACATAACCCTAACCCACACACTCACCATCACCCTAACCCTAAAACTAACCCTAAATCTAACACTAACCCTCACATTCACTGTAAGGGTAACCCTAACCCAAACCCTAACAATAACCCTAACCCTAACTCTAACACTTACCCTAATCAAAATACTCACCCTAACCTAACGCTCTCCCTAAAAGTTACCCTCACCCTTACACTAACCTTAACCCTAACATTAACCCTCACATTAATCTTCACCCTCAACCAAACCCTAAACCTCACCCTAACCCTAACCCTCACCCTCACTCTAGCCCTCACCAAAATCATAATTCTAACAGTAACCCTTACCCTAACCCAAACCCTTAACGCTAACCCTTACCCTTATCTTAACCCTCACCCACAGCCTAAACCTCACCTTTACGCTTACCATCAACTTCACCGTAATACTCAGCCTAACCCTAACCCTCATCCTAAACCTCACCCTAAACTTAACCCTACCCATCACACTAACCCTAAACCTCACCCTCAACCTCACACTCAGACTAAAAATAAGCCTAAGCCTAAACCTAAACCTAACCCTCAACATCACCCTAGCCTTCACCCTAACACTTATCCCAACCCTAATCCTCATCCTAACCCTCAACCTAACCCTAACCCTAACCATCACCCAAACCCTAATCCTCACACCCAACCTCACCCTCAGCCTAACCTAAGCCTAAGCCTAACCCTAAAACTAAACCTCACACTCACCGTCACCCTAACCCTAATCCTAACCCTAACCCTAACCATAACCCTTAACCTCAACCTAACCCTCACCCTATCCCTAACCCTAACACTAACCCTAACCCTAACCCTCCCACTAACACTAACTCTAACCCTAAACCTCACACGCATCCTAACCCTAACCCTCACCTCACCCTAACCGTAAGCCTAACCTCAACTGTACCATCACCCACACCCTCACTGTAACTCTAAACCTAACCCTAACAATAACACTAATCCTAACCCTAAACCTAACTCTAACACTAATCCTAGCCCTAACCTCACCCTCACTGCAAACGTAGACATAACCATAACAGTAACAATAATTGTAACCCTAACCCTCATCCTAATCCTCACGCTCACCCTAACACTCATCCTACCCCTACCCCTCACCCTAACCCTAACCCTCACCCTCACCATAACCCTAACCCTCATCCTCAACGTCACCCTCACCCTAACCCTTGTCCTCACCCTAACCCTAATCCTAACCCTTATCCTCAACCTAACACTAACCTAACCTTAAACATAACACTCACCCTAACTCTAATCTTAACACTAATCCTTAACCTAACCCTAACCCTCACCCTAACCCTCAGCTGAAACCTAAGCCTAACCCTAACCCTAAACCTCACCCTCACACTTACCCTCACCATAACCCTAACTGTAACACTAAACCTAACCCTAACACTCCCAGTAAACCTAACCGTAAACCTAACTCTAACCCTAAACCTCACCTTCACCCTAATCCTAACCCTAACCCTAAACCTAAACTTAACCCTCACCCTCACCCTCACCCTAATGCTAACCCTAACCCTCAGACTCACCCTAACCCTAACCCTAAACCTCATCCTAACCCTAAACCTAACCCTCAGCCTAATCTTCATCCTAACCCTAATCCTAACTCTAACCCACACCCTATCTTTAACCCTAAACCTAACCCTCAACCATACCCTAACCCTCAACCTCATCCTCAACCTCACCCTCACCCTCACCCTAACCCTCACCCTCACCCTCACCCTAACCATAATCATAAACCTAACCTTCACACTAAACCTATCTCTGACACTCACCCTCACCCTATGCCTAACCCTACACTAAAGCGTAATAATAAACCTAACTCTCACTCTCACCCTCACTCTAAACTTAAACCTTACCCTAACCCTAAACCTAACCCTCACCATAACCATAACCCTAAACCTCACCATAACCGTAACACTAAGCCTAACCCTAACCCTCACTCTAAACCTACCATTAACCCTAATGCTATCCCTAACTCTCACCCTCACCCTAAACCTCACTCTAACCCTTACCCTAACCCTAACCCTAACCCTAAACCTCACCCTAACCCTAATCTTAACACTAACACTAAACCTCACCCTAACCCTCACCCTAACACTAAACCTAAACCTAATGCTCACCCTAACCCATAACCTAACCCTAACCCTCACCCTCACCCTAACGCTCACCCTAAAACATACCCTCATCCTAAACCTAACCCGAATCCTAACACTAACCTTCACCCTCACCTAACTAACCTGGATCCTAACCCTCACAGTAACCCTCACCCTAAATATCACGCTATCCCTAAACTTCACCTTCACCCTAAACCTCATCCTAAACCTTACCCTCACCATAACCCTAAACCTAACCCTAACACTAATCCTCACCGTAACCTTAACCCTCACCGTCACCCTAACCCTCAACCTCACCTAAAACCTCACCCTAACCCTAACCGTCAACCAAACCCGAAAACTCACCCTCACCCGAAACCTACCCCTCACCCTAACCCTACCCTAACCCTCAACCTAACCCTAACTCTCACCCTAAACCTAACTCTAACCCTCACCCTAACCATAACCCTGATCCTAAACCTCACCCTAACCATAACCCTAACACTAATGCTAACCCTAAACCTCACTCTCACCCTAACCCTCACCCTTACCCTTATCCTCACACTAACCCTAACTCTAACCCTATTTCTCACATTAACCCTAACCCTCACCCTCACCCTATCCCTAATCCTAACCCTCATGCTATCCCTAACCCTAAACCTAAACCTCACCCTAAACCTAACCCTAATCCTAATGCTATCCCTAACCCTCATCCTCACCCTTACCCTCACTCTAATCCTTACCAACACCCTAACCCTCACCCTAACGCTAACCCTAATGCTATTCCTAACCCTCACCCTAACCCTAACCCTCACTCTAACCCTTACCAACACCCTAACCCTCACCATAATGCTAACCCTAACCCTAACACTAACCCTCACCCTAACCCTCACCCTAAACCTAAGCCTAACAATAAGCCTAACCTTCACCATAAACCTCACCCTAAACCTTAACCTCACCCGAACCCTAACGCTAACCCTCATTCTAACCCTAACCATAACCCTCACCCTAAACATCATGCTAACACTCACATTAATCCTAACCCTCACTCTCAGCCTCAACCTCACCCTCAGCCTAACCCTAACCCTAAAGCTAATCCAAACACTAACCCTCACCCTCACCCTCACCCTAACTCTAAACCTATCCCTAACCAAAACCCTCACCCTAATACTAACCCTATCCCTAACCCTCACCCTAAACCTTACTCTAATCCTAAAACTAACCCTCACCCTCACCATAACCCTTAACCTCACCCTAACCCTCACCCTAACTCTTATCCTAACCCTAAGACTTACAATAACCCTCACCCTAAACTTATCCCTAAACCTAACCCAAAACCTAACCCTCACCCTCACACAAAACCTCACCCTCACTCTCAACCTAACCTTCACCCTCACCCTCAACCTAACCCTAACCATTACCATAAACCTCACCCTAAAACTAAAGCTGACACTCACCCTCAGCCTCACCCTAAACTTTACCCTAACCCTAACCCTAACCCTCACCCTAACCCTCACACTCACCCCCACCCTAACCCTAATCCCACCCTAACCCTATCCCTAAACCACAACCTAACCCTCACCCTAAGACTAACACTAACCCTAAACCTAACCCTCACCCTAACTGTTCTCCTAACCCTAACTCTAACCCTAAAACTCACCAGCACTCTACACCTAACCCTAACCCTAAACCTCACCCTAAAACTCACTCTAACCCTCACCCTCACACTCAACATAACTCTAACCCTAACCCTAACAATAACACTAACCCTAACCCTAACCCCAACCCTAACACTAACCATAACCCTCACCCTCATCCTCACCCTCACCCCAAACTTAACTCTAACCATAACCATAACAATAACAATAACAATAACCCTAACCCTAATCCTAACCCTAACCCTCACGGTAACCCTAAACCTAAGCCTAACCCTAACCCTAAAACTCATCCTAACTCTCACCCTAAACCTAACTCTAACCCTCACCCTAACCCTAACCCTAACCCTCACCCTCACGCTTGGCCTAAGCCTAAGCCTAAACCTAATCCGAACTCTAACCCTCACCCTAACTCTAACCCTAATCCTAACCCTAACAATGACCCTAACCCTAAACCTAACCCTCACCCTAACCATAACCCTCAACATAATCCTAACCCTAAATCTAACCCTCACCCTCACCCTCACCCTAACACTCACCCTAACCCTAACACTCACCCTTGGCGTAACCCTCAACCTAACCCTAACCCTCACCTTTATGCTTACCTTCACCCTCACCCTAATCACCCTAACACTAACCCTCATCTTAACCCTCACCCTAACGATAATCCTAAACATCACCCTAATATTAACTCTCACCCTCACCCTCAGCCTAAACCTAAGCCTAAGCCTAAACCTAAGACTAACCCTCACACTCACCCTCACCCTAACCCTAATCCTAACCCTAACCCTATCCCTAAACCTTAACCTAACCCTCAGCCTCACCCTAAGACAAACACAAACCCTAAAACTAACCCTCAAGCTAACCCTCCCACTAACCGTCACTCTACCCCTTAACTTCACACTCAACCTAACCCTAACACTTAAACTAACCCTATAACTCACCCTAACCCTAACCTGCACCCTCACCCTCACACTCACCCTCACCGTAACTCTAACCCTAACCCTAACAATAACACGGACCCTAAACCTAACCCTAATCTTAAACCTCACCCTCAGCCTCACCCTCATTGCAAACTTAACCCTAACCATGACACTAATAATAACCCTAAACCTAACCCTATCTCTAACCCAAACCCAAACCCAAACCCTAATTCTCACCCCCTCACACACACTCAACCTAACCCTAACACTAACACTAACTCTAATCCTAAACCTCACCCTCACCCTAACCCTTTGTCTAACCCTAATCCTAAACCTCAACCTAACCCTAAACCTAACCCTCACCCGCACCCTCACCCTCACTGTAAATCTAACCCTAACCCTAACAATAACACTAACTTTAACCCTAACCATCACCCTAACCCTAATACTCACGCCCACCTTCACCCTCAGCCTAACCCTAAGCCTAAGCCTAACCCTAAACCTAACACTCACACTCACCCTCACCCTAACCCTAATCCTAACCCTATCCCTAAACCTCAACCTAACACTCACCCTCACCCTAATGCTAACACTAAACCTAACCCTAACCCTCCCCCTAACCCTGCCCCTAACCTTAAATCTAATCTGAAACCTCACCAGCACCCTAACCCTTACCCTAACCCTAACCCTAAACCTCACCCTAACCCTCAACCTCACCCTCACTCTCACCCTCACCGTAACTCTAACCCTAACCCTAACAATAACACTAACCCTAACCCTAATCCTAACATTAACCATAACCCTCACCCTCAGCCTCACCCTCACCGCAAACTTAACCCTAACCAAAACAATAACAATAACCCTCACCCTAACCCTCAATGTAACCCTAACCCTAAACCTAAACCTAAACCTAACCCTAAAATTAACCCCAACCATAATCCTCACCCTCACCCTCACCCCAACCCAAACCATAAACTTAATCCTCACCCTAACCCTAACCTAATCCTAAACCTAACCCTAACGCTAAACATAAACCTCACCCTAACCCTAACCCTAACCCTAAACCTCATCCTAACCCTCACCCTAAATCTAACCCTAACCCTAACCCTAACCCTAACCCTAACCCTCACCCTCACGCTCAGCTTAACCCTAAGCCAAAGCCTAAATCGAACTCTAACTCTCACCATAACCCTCACACTAACCCTATCCGTAACACTAAACCTAACTAACCCTACACCTAACCCTCACCCTAAGCCTAACTCTAACACTAAGCCTAATCCTAAACCTCACCGTAAACCTAACACTAACCCTCACCCTCACCGTAAATATAACCCTAACAATAACTCTAACCCTAAACCTAACCCTCACCCTAAATATAAACCTCAACATAACCCTAACCCTCAATCTAACCCTAACCCTCACCCTAACCCTAACCCTCACCTTTACACTTACCTTCACCCTTACCAAAACCTCACCCTAACCCTAACCCTCATCCTAACCCTCACCCTAACCATAACCCTAACCATCAACCTAACCCTAATCCTCACCCTCACCCTCAGCCTCAACCTAACTCTAATCCTAAGCCTAAACCTAACCCTGACCCTCACCGTCGCCTTCGCCCACACCGTAACCCTAATCCTAAACCAAACCCTCATCCTATCCCTCAACGTAACCTTAACCCTAACCATCACTCTAAACATAAACCTCATCCCCACCCTCACCATCAGCCTAACCCGAAGCCTAAGCCTAAACCTACACCTAACACTAACCCTAACTCTAACCCTAAACCACACCCTCACCCTAACTCTAACCCTAAACCTAAACCTCACCCTAACCCTAACCCTATACCTCACCTTCACCGTAACCGTATCCCTAACCCTAACACTAAAAATAACCCTAACACTAACCCTCACCCTAAACATAACCCTCAACATAACCCTATCCCTCAATCTAACACTCACCCTCACCCAAACCCTAACCCTAACCCTCACCCTAAACCTCACCCAAACACTAACCCTCACCTTTCCCGTAACCCTCACCCTAAACCTAACCCTCACCTTCAAACTTATCGTCACCCTCACCCTAACACTCACCCTAACCCTAACCCTCATCCTAACCGTCACCCTAACCTTAACCCTAACCATCAGCCTAACCCTAACACTCACCCTCAGCGTCAGCCTCAACCTAAACCTAATCCTAAGCCTAACCCTAACCCTAGCATTCACCCTCATCTTAGCCCTCACCGTAACCCTAATGCTAACCCTAACCCTCATCCTAACCCTCAATGTAACCCTAACCCTAACCATCACTCTAAACCTAATCCTCATCCCCACCCTCAGCATCAACCTAACCCTAAGCCTAAGCCTATTCCTAACCCTAACCCTAACCCTCACTGTAACCCTAACCCTAACCCTAACCCTAATCCTCACCCTCACCCTAAACCAAAACCTAACCCTAAACATAACCCTAACCCTAACCCTAACCCTAACCGTAACCCTCACACTCACTCTCAACCTAACACTAATCCTAAACCTAACCCTATCCCTAAACCTAACACTCACACTAACTGGCACCACAGCTCTTACCCTAAACCTAATCCTAACCCTAACCCTCATCCTAACCCTCAAACTAACCCTAAACCTAACACTCACCCTAACCCTAAACCTCACCCTCAACCTCAAACTCAGACTAAAACTAAGCCCAACCCTAAACCTAATCCTCACATTAACAATAACTCTAAAACTAACCCTAAAACTAAACCTAACCCTAACACTAACCCTAACCATAATCCTCACCCTCACCCTCACCCTAACCCAAACCCTAACCCTAACCCTCACCCTAACTCTAACCCTAAATCTTACCCTAATCCAAACCCTAAACCTCACCCTAAGCCTAACCCTAAACCTCACCCTCACCCTCACCCTCAAAGTAAACCTAAACCTAACAATAACAATAACCCTAACACTAAACGCTAACCCTCAGCCTAACTATAACCCTCACCCTAACCCTAACCCTCACCCTAATACTTACCCTCATCCTAACACTAACCCTAACCCTAACCCTCACCCTCACCCTAGCCCTCACCCTAACACTAACCCTAACCCTAACCCTAATCCTCACCCTCACCCTCACCCTAAAACAAACCCTAACCCTAACCCTAACCCTCATCATAAACCTCACACTAACCCTAATTCTCCCACTCACCGTAACACTAACCCTCACACCCACCCTCTCACTCAGCCTAACCCTTAGCCGTAGCCTAAAACCTAACCCTAACCCTCACACTAACCCTCACCCTAAGCCTAATGCTAACCCTAATTCTATCCTTAAACCTCAACCTAAACCTCACCCACACCCTAAGTCTAACACTAACCCTAAACCTAACCCTCACCCTCAACATAACCCTATCCCTAAACCTCACCCTAAACATCCCCCTAACCCTCACCCTCACCCAAACCCTAATCCTCACCCTCACGCTGGGCCTAAGCCTATTCCTAAGCCTAAACCTAACCCAAAGTCTAAACCTCACCCTAACCCGCACCCTAAACCTAACCCTAACAATCACCCTAACTCTAACCCTAAACCTCACCCTCACCCTAAGCCTAACTCAAACCCTAACCCTAAACCTAAAACTCACCCTAACCCTAACCCTAACCTTCACCCTCACCCTCACCGTAACTGTAACCCTAAACTTAACTAACCCTAACCATAAACCTAACCCTCACCCTAACCATAACACTCAACATAACCCTAACACTCAATCAAAGCCTCACCCTCACCCTAAACCTAACCCTAATCCTCACACTAATCCTAACCCTCACCCTTATTGTAACCCTCACCCTAACCCTAACCCTCATCCTAACCCTCACCCTAACCCTAACCCTAACCATCATGCTAACCCTAACCCTCATCCTCACCCTCAGCCTCAGCCTAACCCTAATCCTAAGCCTAACCCTCATCCTAACCCTCATCCTCACCTTAGCCCACACCGAAACCCTAATCCTAAACCTAACCCTCATCCTAATCCTCAATGTAACCATAACCCTAACCATCAGTCTAACCTAATCTCATCACCACCCTCACCATCAGCCTAACCCTAAGCCTAAGCCTAACCCTAACCCTAACACTAACCCTCACCCTAAACCAAACCCTAACCCTAACCCTAAACCTAATCCTCATCCTAACCCTAACCCTAATCCTAATCCTCACCCTCACTGTAACACTAACCCTCACCCCCCACTCACCCTCAGCCTAACCCTAAGCCTAAGACTAACCCTAAACCTATCCCTAAACCCCAACCTAACCTCAACCTCACCCTAAGTCTAACACTAACCCTAAACCTAACCCTCACCCTAACCCTCCCACTAACCCTTACTCTAACCCTAATCCTCAACCTCAACCTCAACCTAACCCTAAACCTAATTAAACCCCACCCTAAACCTAACACCCACCCTCACACTCACCCTCACTGTAACTCTAAACCTAACCCTAACCATAACACTAACCCTAACCCTAACCCTAAACCTAACCCTAACCATAAACCATCCTCAGCTTCACCCTCACCGCAAACTTAACCCTAACCATAGCACTAACAATAACCCTAACCCTAACCCTAACCCTAACTCTAATCCTAACCCTAAACCGAACCCTAATCCTCACCCCCACCTTCATCCTCAGCCTAACGCTAAGCCTAAACCTAACACTAACCCTAACTCTAACCCTAAACCTCACCCTCTCCCTTACCCTAACTCTAACCCTAACCCTAAACCTCACCCTAACTATAACCCTAACCCTCACCCGCACCCTCACACTCAACATAACACTAAAGCTAACAATAACAATAATCCTAACCCTCACCCTAACCCTCACCCTAACTCTTACCCTCACACGAACCCTAAATCTCAGCCTAACCCTCATCCTATCTCTAACCCTAACCCTACCCCTCACCCTAACCTTAACACTAACCATAAACCTAACCCTCATATTAACCCTAACCCTCACCCTCACCCTCAACCTCACCCTCAGCCTAACCTTATCCCTAACCCTAATTTAAACCCTAACCCTCACCCTCAACCGCAACTTAGCTCTAAAACTAACCCTAACCAAAACCCTCACCCTAATCCTAACCCTATCCCTAACCCTCATGCTAACCCTAAACCTAATCCTAAACCTAACCCTCAACATCATCATAAACCTTATGCTCACTCTAACCCTAACCCTAACCCTCAGCCTAACCCTCCTCCTAAACCTAACCCTAAACCTAACCCTCACCCTAACATTAAACCTAACCCTAAATGTCACCCAAACCCTAACCCTCACCCTCACCCTCAACCTCACCCTCAACCTCACCCTAACCTTCACCCTCACCCTCACCCTAACCATAACCATAACCCTAACCCTCACCCTAAACCTACCTCTGACATTCACCATCACCGTCACCCTAAGCCTAACACTATACCTAAGCCTAATCCTACACCTAACCCTCACCCTTACCCTCACCCTAAACCTAAAGCTTACCCTAACCATAATCCTAGCCCTCACCTAATCCTAACCCTAACCCTAACCCTAACCCTCACCCTCACATTAACCCTATCTCTAATGCTAGCCCTAACACTCACCCTCAACATAACCCTAAACTTAAGCCTCACCCTAAACCTAACCTTAACCCTAATACTATATGTAACCCTCACTCTCACCCTAAACCGCACTGTAACCCTTACCATAACCCTAACCCTCACCCTAACCCTAACCCTAACACTAACACTAAACCTCAACCTAACCCTCACCCTACCCCTAAACCTAAACCTAACCCTCAAGCTAACGCTCAACCTAACCCTCAACCTAAACCTAAACCACAACCTCACCCTAACCCTCACCCTAAAACTTACACTCACCCTAACCCTAACAATAACACTCACCCTAATCCTCACAGTAACCCTAAGCCTGAACATCACCCTAACCATCACTGTCACCTTAACCCTCACCCGAACCCGAACCATCACTCTCACTCTAAAACTCAACCTCTCCTGAACCCGAACCCTCACCTTAACCATACCCTAAACCTCACCCTAGCCCTAACCTTCACCCTAATCCGAACTATAAACCTCACCCTCATACTAACCCAAACCCTCACCTTAAACCTAACCCTAACCCTCACCCTAACACTAAAGCTAACCCTAACTCTCACTCCCACCCTAAACCTCACCCTAACCCTTATCCTCACACTAACCATAACCCTAACACTAATCCTCACATTAATGCTAACCCTCATCCTAACCCTAATCCTACCCCTCACCCTAACCCTCAACATAACCCTAACCCTAACACTCACCCTCACCCTCACCCTAACTGTAACTCTAAACTTAACCCTCACCCTCGCTCTCACACTAATCCTAACCCTAAAACCCTAACCATAAAAATAACACTAACCCTAAACCTAAACCTCACCCTCACCCTCACCCTAACCATAACCCTAACCCTATCCCTCACCCTCAACCTCACCCTCAACCTCACCCTGACCCTCAACCTCACCCTCACACTACCCCTAACCCTCACCCTAACCCTAACCCTAAGCCTCAGCCTCACCCTCAGCCTAACCCTTACACTAACCCTAATCCTAACCCTAACCCTTACCCTCACCCTAAACCTAACCTTAACCATAACCCTCATCGTCACCCTCACACTGACACTCAGAGTCAACCTAACCCTCATGCTCAAGCTCTCCCTCACCCTAACCCTCACCGTCAATCTAAAAATCACCCTAAGCCTAACCCTCACCCTCAGCCTAACCCTTACACTAACCCTAATCCTAACCCTAAACCTTACCCTCACCCTAAACCTAACCTTAAACATAACCCTCATCATCACCCTCACACTCACACTCACACTCAACCTAACCCTCATGCTCAAGCTCACCCTCACCTTAACCCTCACCGTCACCCTAAAAATCACCCTCACCCTAACCCTAACCCTTACCCTAACCCTAAGCCTAACCCTAACCATCACCTAACACTATCCCTAAGCCTCACCCTCACCCTAAAGCTAACCCTAACCCTAAGCCTAAACCTAACCCTTACCCTAACCCTAACCCTAACCCTTAAACTAAAACTAACCCTAACCTTCACCCTAACCCTAATGCTAACCCTAACCCTCAACCTCACCCTAATCCTCACCCTAACCCTTATCCTCACACTAACCCTAACCCCCAGACTCACCCTCATCCTAACCGTAACCCTAAACCTAACCCTCAACCTAATCCTAACTCTTACCCTAACCATAAACCTAAACCTAATCCTCACCCTAACTGTAACCCTAACCCTAAAACTCACCCTCACCCTCACCCTAACCCTAATCCTCACCCTCACCCTAACCCTAACCATAAACCTAATACTCACCCTAAACCTAACCCTTACCCTAACCCTAACCCTATCCCTCAACCTAAACCTCACATTCACCCTAACCCTAACACTTACCCTAAACCTAACCCTAACCCTAACCTTAACCCTAACCCTATCCCAAACCCTAAACCTCACCCTAACTTTTATCCTCATACTAAACCTAACTCTAACCGTAACCCTAACCCTCACACAAACCCTAACCCTCTCCCTAACCCTAACCCTACCCCTCACCATAACCCTCACCCTAACCCTAACCGTCACCCTAAACCATAACCTAAATCTCACCCTCACAATAACGCTCACCTTAACACTAACTCTCACCCTAAACCAAACCCTAACCCACACCCTAAATTTTACCCTCACCCTCACCCTCACCCTCAACCTAAACTTCACACTAACCCTAACCCTAACCCTCACCCTAAACCTAACCATAACCCTAAGCCACACCCTAACCCTCAACCTAACTCTAACGCTAACCCTCACCCTCTCCCTAATTCTTAACCTCACCCTAACCCTATCCCTTAACCTTACCCTAACCCTCACCCTAATCCTAACATTCAGCCTAACACTAACCCTATCCCTTACCCTAACCCTCATCCTAACCCTAATCCTAACCCTAACCCTCACCCTAAAACAAATCCTAACCCTATCCCTAACCCTCAAAAACACTCTAACCCTCACCCTCACCCTATCCCTAACCCTAAACATAATCCTAACCTTCACCCTCACCCTCACCCTCACTGTAACTCTAACCCGCACCCTATTCCTAATCCTCACCCTCACCCTAACCCTAACCCTCACCCTCACCCTAACCCTAACCCTAACACTCAACCCTCACCAAAAATCTCACCCTAACACTAACCCTAACCCTCATCCTCATCCTAGCGCACAACCTAAATCTAACTCTAACCCTAACCCTAACCCTAAACCTCACCTTCACCTTCACCCTCACCCTCAACCTTAGCCTAATCCTAACCCTAACGCTAATCCTAAACCTAACCCTCACACTCACACTCACTCTAACCCTAACCCTAAACCTCACACTCACCCTAAGGCTAACCCTAACCCTCACACTCACCCACACCCTAACCATTAATCTCACCCTAACCCTAACCCTAACCCTAACCCTCACCCAACCCTAAAACTACCCCTCAGCCTAACCCTAACCCTCACCCTCACCCCAACACTGATGCTAACACAAATGCTCATTCGCAACCTAAGCCTCAGCCTAACCCTAACCCTGACCCTAACCCTTACCTTACCCCCACCCTCACTCTCACCCTAACCCTAACCCTTACCCTCACCATAACCCTATCCCTCACCCTCAACCTAACCCTCACACTAACCCTTACGCTCACCCTAACCCTCACCCAAACCTAACCAGAACCTTAACCCCCAACTTAACCTTCACCCTAACCCTAACTCTAACCCTAACTCTCAGTCTCAACCTAACACTCATCCTAACACTTATCCTCACACTAACCCTAACCCTAACCGTAACTCTCACAGTAAGCCTAACCCTCTTCCTAACCCTAAGCTTAACCCTCACCCTAACCGTAACTCTAACCCTAACCCTCACCCTGACCCTAATCCACACCCTAAACCTAATCCTAACCCTTCCCTAACCGAAAACTTCACCCTCACCCTACCCTCAGACTAACGCTTACCCTAAACCTAATCCTAACAATAACTCTTATTCTCACCCTAAACATAACCCTAACCCTCACTGTCACCCTCCAACTCACCCTCACCCTAACTCCCACGCTCAACCTCACCCTCACCCTAAACCTCAACATCATCCTAAACATCACCCTAACACTAACTCTAACGCTAACCCTAACCATACCCTAACCCTAAACTTAACCCTAACCCTCACCCTAACCCTAACCTAAGCCTAACCCTGACCCTAACCCTAACCATAACCCTAACCCTAAGCCTAACACTAACCCTTACCCTAAACCTAAACCTTACCCTAACCCTAACACTAACCCTAACCCTCACCCTAAACCTTATGCTAATCCTAACCCTCACCCTCACCCTAATCCTCACCATAACCCTTATCCTCACACTAACCCTAACCGTAACCCTCAGCATCACCCTCACCCTAAACCTAAAACTAATCCTCACCCTAAACCTAACCCTTACCGTAACCCTAACCCTAACCCTCACCCTCACCCTCACCCTCACACTAACCCTAACCCTAAACCTAACCCTCACCTTAAACCTAACCCTTACTCTATCCCTAAACCTACCCCTCAACCTAACCCTCACCCTCGTCCTAATCCTAAGCCTATCCCTCACTCTAAACATAACCCTAACCCTAACCCTCACCCTAACCCTAAACCTAACCCTCACCCTAACCCTAACCCTAACCCTTAACCTAAACGTAAACCTAATCCTAAACCTAACCCTAACCCTAACCCTCACCCTCACCCTCACCCTCATCCTAAACCTAACCCTAACTCTCAACCTAACCCTAACCCGAATCCTAACCTTAACCCTCACCATCACCATCACCCTCACCCTAACCCTCAACCTCACACTCACCTTCACCCTAACCCTCAAACTAACCCGAACCTTCACCCTAACCATAACCCTCTTCCTAAACCTAACCCTACCCCTCACCCTAACACTCACCCTAAACCTATCCCTCACCCTAACCCCAATCCTAAAACTCACTCTCACCCTAACCCTCACCGTCACCCTAACCCTCACCCTAAACCTAAACCTGACCCACACCCGAACCCTCAACCTCACCCGAACTCTCACGCTCACCCGAACCCTCATGCTCTCCCTCACCCTCACCCTCACCCTAACCCTCACCCTCAACCTAACACTCAACCTAAACCTCATCCTCACCCTAATCCTCACCCTAACCCTAACCGTAACCCTTACCTAACCAAAACCCTCAACCTCACCCTCACACTCACCTTAACACTCACCCTCACCAAAGCCCTCACCCTAAACCTAAACCTCACCCTAACCCTCAGCCTAAACCTTAGCCTCAACCTAACCCTAACCCTAACCCTCACCGTAACCCTACAACTCACCCTAACCCTCACCCTAACCCTAACCTTAAATCTCACCCTAACCCTCACCCTCCTTCTCACCCTCACCCTAATTCTCACCCTAACCCTGATCCTCACACTAACCCTAACCCTAATCCTAACCATAAGCCTCACCCTCACTCTCACCCTAACCCTAACCATAATTCTAACCCTAATCCTTATGCTCACCCTCACCCTAATTCTAACCCAAACCCTAACCCTCATCCTCACTCTCACCTAATTCTAACCCTAACCCTAATCTTAAGTCTAACCCTCACCATCACCCTCATCCTAAATCTAAGCCTAACCCTAACCCTAACACAGATCCTCAACCTCACACTAACCCTAACCCACACGCTCACCCTAACCCTAACCCTAACACTCAACTCTCACCCTAAACCTCACCCTAAAACTAACGCTAACCCTAACCCTCACCCTCATCCTACCGCTCAACCTAACCCTAACTCTACCCCTAACCCTAACCCTAAACCTCACCTTCACCCTCACCCTCACCCTCAACCTCAGCCTAATCCTAACCCTAACCCTAATACTAACCCTAAATCTAACCCTAACTTTGCCTCTACCCCTAACCCTAGACCTCACCCTCACTCATAACCTCAACCTCAGCCTAAGCCTAAACCTAACCCTAATCCTAAACCTAACCCTCACACTCACACTCACCCTAACCCTAAACCTAACCCTCATCGTCACCCTAAGTCTAGCCTTAACCCTCACCCTCACCCACACCCTAACCCTTAACCTCACCCTAACCCTAACCCTAACCCTAACCCTCACCCAAACCCTAAAACTACCCCTCAGCCTAACACTAACCCTCAACCCAACCCTGATGCTAACACAAATGCTCATTCTCAACCTAAGCCTCAGCCTAAACCTTACCCTCACCATAACCCTATCCCTCACCCTCTCCCTAACCGTCACCCTACTCCTTCTCACCTAACCCTCACCCTAACCCAAACCCTAAACCTAACCTTCACGCTAACCTTCACCCTAACCCTCACCCTAACCCTAAAACTAACCCTCACCCTAACACTCACCCTAATCCTCAACCTAACCTTAACCCTCACCCTCACCCTAACTGTCATCCTAACACTTACGCTCCCCCTAAACCTAACCGTTACCCTAACACTAACCATCACCCTAACCCTAACCCTCACCCGAACCCTCACTCTCACCTTCACCCTCAACCTAAACATCACCCTAACCCTAACCCTCACCCTAACCCTAAACCTCACCCTAACCCTAAACCTAACCCTCACCTTAAACCTCACCCCCACACTAATCCTCACGCTAAACCTAACCCTAGACCTATCCTAAACAAAAACATCACCCTCACCCTAGCCATCACCCTAAATCTAACCCTAAACTTAACCCTCACCTTCACCCTCACCCTCAGCCTCACCTTCAGCCTCACCCTAACACTAAACCTAATCCAAACCCTAACCCTGACCCTCACCCTCACTCTAACCCTAACCTTAACCTGCACCCTAACCCTAAACTTAACACTCAACCTAACCCTAACCCTAACCCTAATGCAAACCCTAAACCTCACCCTCACCCTAACCCTGACCCTAACCCTAACCCTTACCCTCACCCTCACTCTCACCGTAACCCTAACCCTTACCCTCATCCTAAACCTCACCCAACCCTAACCCGAAACCTAACCCTCACCCTAACCCCCACTCTAACCTTCAAACTAACTCTAACGCTAACCGTAACAACCCTAACAATCAGTCTCAACCTAACACTCACCCTAACACTTATCCTCACACTAAGCCTAAACCTAACCGGAACACTCACTCTAAGCCTAACCCTCATCCTAACTTTAACCTTAACTCTCACCCTAACCCTCACCCTAACCCTAACCCTAAACCTCAACCTAACACTAACCCTCACCCTCATCCTAATCCTCACCCTAAACCTAATCCTAACACTTACCAAACCTCACCCTCACCCTCAGCCTAACCCTTTCCCTAACCCTAATCCTAACCCTAAATCTTACCCTCACCCTAAATCTAACCCTCACCGTCACCCTCCCACTCACCCTCACCCTCACCCTAACCCTCAAGCTCAACCCCAACATCACCCTAACCCTCACCGTCACCCTAAACATCACCCTAACCCTAAACCTCATGCTAACCTTAACCTTACCCTAACCCTAAACTTAACCCTAACCCTCACGCTAACCCTAACCCTAACCCTAACACTCAACCTAACACTAACCCTAACCCTAACCCTAACCCTTACCTAACCCTAATCCTTACCCTAACCCTAACCCTAACCCTCACCCTAAACCTTATGCTAACCCTAACCCTCACACTCACCTTAATCCTCACCCTAACCCTTATCCTCAAACTAACCCTAACCCTATCCCTCAGCATCACCCTCACCCTAACCCTAAACATCACCAACACCCTAACATTCACACTCACCCGAACCCGAATCCTCTTCCTCACACTAACCCTAACCCTAACCCTCACCTCAACCCTAACCCTCACCCTAAACCTAACTTTAACTCTCACCCTCACCCTCACCCTCAACCTCACCTGAATCCTCACCCACACCCTAACCCTCAGCCTCAACTAACCTCACCCTAAAAGTCACTCTCACCCTAATCCTCACCCAAACCATAACCCTAAACATTACCTAACCGAAACCCTCACCTTCACCCTCACACTCACACTCACCCTCACCCTAACACTTAACCTCACCCTAAACCTGACCCTAACCATAACCCTCACCCTCACCCTAATCCTCACCCTAACCCTAACCCTAACCCTTACATAACCGAAACCCTCACATTCACACTCACCCTAACCCTCACTTTCAACCTCACCCTAACCCTAACCCTAACCCTTACCCTCACCCTAACCCTTACCCTAACCCTAATCCTAACTCTAACCCTAAACTTCACCCTAACTCTAACCCTTACACTAACCCTAACCCTAAGCCTAAACCTCACCCTCACCCTAACACTTACCCTAACCCTAACCCTCACCATAACCCTAACCCTTACCCTATACCTAACCCTCAGCCTCAAACTAACCCTAACTCTTACACTATACCTAACCCTCAGCCTCAAACTAACCCTAACCCTTACCCTATACCTAACCCTCAGCCTCAACCTAACCCTAACCCTCACCGTAACTCTAACTCTCACCCTAACCCTGAGCCTCACCCTAACCCTCACCCTCACCCTAATCCTCACCCTAACCCTAAACATAACCCTTACCTAACCAAAACCCTCAACCTCACCCGCACACTCACCCTAAAACTCACCCGCACCGTAGCCCTCACCATAAACCTAAACTTCATCCTAACTCTAAGCCTAAGCCTCACTCTCACCCTCACCGTAACACTCACCATAACCCTAACCCTAATCTTAAACATAAACCTCACGCTCACCCTCACCCTAATTCTATCCCAAACCCTAATCCTCACCCTCAATCTCACCTTACTCTAACCCTAACCCTAATCTTAATTCTAATGCTCACCCTCACCCTCACCCTAAATCTAACCCTAACCCTTACCCAGACCCTAACCCTCACACTAACCCTAATCCTCAACCTATCCCTAACCGTAAACCTAACCCTCACCAAAACCCTCACCCTCAAACTAACCCTAATGCTAACCCGAACCCAAACCCTCACAATAACCCTCACCCTAACCCTTACCCTCACCCTAACCCTAACACTCACCCTAAAATAACTCTCACTGTAATCCTTACCCTCACCCTTACCCTAACAGAAACATTAAACCTAAACCTCACTCTAACCCTCAACATAACTGTTACCCTCACTATCAACCTCAACCTGAACCTAATCCTAATCCTAACTCTCACCCTAACCCTAACCCTCACTGTAACGCTAAACCTAACCCTAGCCCTCAGCCTTACCCTCACCCTAAACCTAACCGTAACCCTAATCCAAACTGTATCCCTAAGCATAACCATAACACTCACCCTAACCCTCACCCTCCCAGTAACCCTAATGCTAACATTATTCCACAACCTCACCCTAAACCTCGCCCTAACCCTTACCCTCACTCTAAACCTCATCCTCACCCTAACCCTAACACTATCCCTAATACTAACATTAGCCCTCACCCTCACCCTAACCCTAATCCTAAGTCTAATCCTAAACCTCAACCTCTCCATAACCCTCACATTAACCCTAACCCTCACCCTCAACCTCACCCTAACCCTAACCCTAACATTAACCCACTCCCTAACCCTCACCCTAACACTAACCCTAACCCTACCCCTCAGCCTAACTGTCACTCTAAACCTAACCCTAACCTTAATCTTCACCCTATCCCTAAACCTAACTCTAACCCTCACCCTAACCCTCACCCTCACCATACCCCTAATGCTAACATTAACCCTCAGCCTCACCCTAATCCTCGCCCTAACCCTTACGCTCACTTTAATATTATCCATCACCATCAACCTAACCCTAACCTAACCCTTACTGTCACCCTAACCCTCACTCTAACCCTAACCCTAACACTAACACTAAACCTCACCCTAACCGGCACCCTAACTCTAAGCCTAAGCCTAACCTTCACTCTAACCCTAACCCTAACACTAACACTAAACCTCACCTTAACCAGCACCCTAACCCTAAGCCTAAGCCTAACCCTCACTCTCACCCTAACCCTTACCCTTACCGAACCCTAAACCTAAACCTCAGCCTAACCCTCATCCTAACCCTAAACCTAACCCTAACCCTCACACTAAACCTAACCCTCACCCTATCCCTAACCCTTCACCGCAGCCTAAGACTGACCCTAACCCTAACCCTAACCCTAAACCTAATCCTCTCCCTATCCCTATCCCTAACCCTAACCCACACACTCACCCTAGCCCTCACCCTAACCTCATCCTAACAGTATCCCTAAACTTAAACCTCACCCTCATCCTAACCCTCACCCTTACCCTTACCCCTAACCTAATCAAATCCCTGACCCTAACCTTAACCCTAAAACTCACACTAACCCTAACCCTCACCCTAACCCTAACCCTACCCCACAGCCTATCCCTCATCCTAACACTAACCCTAATCCTATCCCTCAACCTAACCCCAACCCTAACATTAACCCGAACCCTCACCCAAAACCTAACCCTCACCCTCACCCTCACCCTCACACTCACCCTCAGCCTAATCCTAACACTAACCCTAATCCTAAACCTAACCCTCACCCACAGCCTCACCCTAACTCTAAACCCAACCCTAACCATAAACCTCTCCCTTCACCCAAACCCTCACCCGAACCCTCACTCTCACCCTACGGCTCACCCTCACCATAACCCTAACCCTAACCCTCAAACTAACCCTAAACCTCACCCTCACCCTCAAACTCACGATAACAATAAGCCTCAATGTTACCCTAAACCTCACCCTAACCCTTAACCTTACACTAACCCTAACCCTCACACTAAACCTAAGCCTCACCCTCACCCTTACCATAACCTTACCCACACCCTAACCCTCAATCTAAACGTAACGCTAACCCTCACCCTACCCCTACCCCTAACCCTAACCCTCACCCTAACCCTAACCCTCACCCTCACCGTCAAACTCACACTAACCCTAACCCTCACACTAAACCTAACACTCACCCTCACCCTAACCTTAACCCTACCCCTCACCCTACCACTCACCCTCAACCTAGTCCTCACCCCTACCCTAATCCTAACCCTGATCCTAACACTCACCCTAAAGCTAACACTAAACCTAAACCTCACCCTCACCCTAACCCACACCATCACCCTAACCCTCACCAAACATGAACCCTCACCACCACCTAACCCTCACTCTCACCCTAACCATAAACCTAAGCCTAATCCTCTCCCTAACCCTCAACCTCACCCTCACCTTAAGCCTAACCCTAACCCTAATCCTAAAACTAACCCTCACCCTCACCCTAACCCTAACCCTAACCCTAATCCTAAACCGAACCCTCACCTTCACCCTAAACCTACCTCTAAACATCACCCTCACACTCACCCTTAACCTATCCCCAACCCTAAGCCTTAGCCTAACCCTAACCCTCACCCTAACCCTAACCATAACCCTCACCCTCACCCTCACCCTAACCCTAACAATAACCCTATCCCTCACACTAACCCTTATCCTCACACTTACCCTAAACCTAACCCCAAACCTCACACTAACTCTAAACCTCACCCCAACCCTGACCCTACCCCTCACCCTAAACCTCACCCTAATCCAAACCCTAACCCTAACCCACACCCTAAACCTAACTGTAAACCTGACACTCATGCTAACCCTCATCCACACCCTAATCCTCACTCTCACCCTCACCCTCACCCTCACCCTAACCCTCACCCTAAACATCACCCTAAACCTAACCCTCACTCTAACCCTAATCATAAACCTCAACCTCACCCTCACCCTCAGCCTAACCCTAGTCCTTAACCTAATCATAATACTCACCCTCACCCTAACTCTCACCCTAACCCTTACCCGATCCTTCACCTAACCCTAACTCTAATCACACAATAACCCGATCCCTCACCCTAACCATAAAACTAACCTTATCCCTTACCCTCACCCTAATCCTAATCCTAACAGTAACCCTAACCATAAAACTAACCTTTTCCCTTACCCTCACCCTAATCCTAATCCTAACAGTAACCCTAACCCTAAAGCTAGTCCCCACACTAACCCTAACCCTCATCCACACCTTAACCCGAACCCTCACCCGAACCCGAACCCTAACCCTAACCCTAAACCTAACCCTAACACTCCCACTAAACCTAACCCTAACCCTAACTGTAACCCTACCCATCAGCCTAAACCTCAGCCTAACACTAACCCTAACCCTAATCCTAAACCTAATCCTCACACTCACACTCACCCTATCCCTAACCCTAACATTAACCCTCGCCCTAAGGCTAACACTAACCCTCACCCTCACCCTCACCCAAACCCTTAACCTCACCTTAACCCTAACCCTATCCCTCACCCTAACTCTAAAACTACCCCTCAAACTAACACTAAAACTAACCCTCAACCCAACCATAATGCTAACACAAAAGCTCACTCTCAACCTAACCCTTAGATTAACCTTTACCCTCAACATAACCCTATTCCTCACCCTCTCCTTAACCCTCACCCTACCCCGTCCTCTCCACCTAAACCTCACCCTACCCCAAACCCTAACCCTAACCCTAAACTTCACCCTAACCCTCACCCTAACCCTAAACCTAACCCTCACCCTAACCCTCACCCTATCCCTAAACCTAACCCTAACCCTGACCCTCACCCTAGCTGTCATCCTAACTCTTACCCTCACCCTAACCCTAAACCTAACCCTCAACATAAACCTAAAACTAGCCCTCAGCCTAACCCTAACCCTAACCCTCAACCCAACCCTGATGCTAACACAAATGCTCACTCTCAACCTAACATTTAGATTAAACCTTACCCTCAGCATAACCCTATCCCTCACCCTCTCCTTAACCCTCAACCTACCCCTTCCCCTACCCCTAACCCTTACCCTACCCCAAACCCTAACCCTAACCCTAACCTTCACCCTAACCCTCACCCTAACCCTCACCCTAAACCTAACCCTAAACCTCACCCCAACCCTCACCCTAACCCTAACCCTAACCCTAACCCTCACCCTCACCCTACCTGTCATCATCATGACACTTACCCTCACCCTAAACCTAAACCTAACCCTAACCCTAACCCTCACCCTAACCCTAACCCTAACCCTCACCCGAACCCTCAGTCTCACCTTCACCGTCACCCTAAACATCAACTTAACCCTAACCCGAACCCGAACCCTAACCCTAACACTGACCCTATCCCTAACCCTCACCTTAAACCTCACCCTCACCCTAATCCTCACCATAAACCTAACCCTAAACTTTTCCTAAACAAAAGCATCACCCTCACATTAGTCCTCACCCTAATCCTAACCCTAACCTTAATCCTCACCCTCACCCTCACCTTCACCCTCAGGCTCAGCCTCAGCCTCACCCTAACCCTAACCCTGACCCTCACCCTCACTCTAACCGTAACCCTAACCTGCACCCTAGCCCTAACCCTAACACTAACCCTAACCCTAACACTCAACCTAATACTAAACCTAAACATAATGGTAACCCTCACCCTCACCCTCACCCTAATTCTGACCCTAACACTTACCCTTACCTTCACCCTCACTCTCAACCTAACCCTAACCCTTACCCTCACGATAAACCTATCCCTCACCTTCAACCTAACCCTCACCCTAAACCTTATGCTCACCCTTACCCTCACCCAACCCTAACCGAAACCTAACCCGAACCCTAACCCCCATACTAACCTTCACCCTAACCCTAATGCTAACCCTAACCCTCAGTATCAACCTAAACGTAACCCTAACACTTACGTAACCGAGACCCTCACCCTCACCCTCACCCTCACCCTCACCCTCCCTATCAACCTAACCCTTACCATAACCCTAATAGTAACCCAAACACTTACCCTCACCCTAAACCTAACCCTAAATCTAACCCTCACCGTCACTCTCCCACTCACACTCACCCTCACCTTAACCCTCACGCTCACCCTCACACTAACCCTCAACCTCACCATAAACATCACACTAACCCTAACCCTCACACTAACCCTTATCCTAACCCTAAACCTAACCCTAACCCTAACCTTCACACTAACCCTAACCCTCACCCTAACCCTATCCCGACACCTCACCCTGACTCTCATCCTAAACCAAACCCTCAACCACACCCTAATCCTCACCCTCACCCGAACACTCACCCTCACCCTAACACTCACTATCAACCGAACCCTCACCCGGACCCGAACCCTCATCCTCACACTAACCCTCACCCTCACTCTAAACATCACCTAAAAGCTAACCCTCACCCTAACCCTAACACAAAGCCGAATCCAAACCCTCACACTCATCCTAACGCTTACCCTATCCCTAACCCTTACCCTCACCCTAACTCTAACCATAAACCTCACACTAACCTTAACCCTCACTCTAAACCTAACCCTAAACTTGACCATAACCTTGACCCTCACCCTGACCCTCACCCTCAGTTTAACACTAACCCTAATCCTATTCCTAATCCTAACCCTCACCCTCACCCTAAACCTAACCCTCACCGTCACCCTCACCCTCACCGTCACCCTCACCCTAACCCTCAACCTCACCCTAAACATCTCCCTAACCCTAACCCTCACCCTAACCCTATCACTAACCCTCACCCTGAACCTAACCTCAGCTTAATCCTCATCCTCACCCTAATCCTCACCTAACCCTAACCTTTACCTAACCAAAACCCTCATCCTCACCCTCAGCCTAACCCTCATCCTCACACAAGCCCTAACCTTAACCCTAAACTTAACCCTAACACTCACCCTCAACCTCCCCTTCCCCATTAGCCTTACCTTAACCATAACCCTAAGCCTAACACTAACCCTCAACCCCACCCTCACCCTCACCCTAACCCTAAACCTAACAATAACCCTCACCCTCATCCTAACCTTAACCCTAACAATAATTCTAACCCTAGCCCTAACCCTAAAACTCACCCTAACCCTAATCCTAACCCTAAACCTCAAAATCACCCTCACCGTCATTATAACCCTCACCTTCACCCTGACACTCACCATCACACTAACCCTCACACTAACCCTAACCCTCACCCTAGCCCTAACCCTAACCCTCACCCTCACTTTCCCCCTCACCCTCAGCCTAACCCTAACTCTAATCGTTTTCCTAAATTAACCTCACCCTCACCCTAACCCTCACCCTCAGCCTCACCCTCACCCTCACTCTCACACTAACCCTCAACATCACCCTAAACATCACCTTAACCCTAAACCTCACACTGAACCTAACCCTAATGCTCACTCTAACCCTCACCCTCAAACTAACCCTCACCCTAAACATTATCCTAACACTATCCCTAACCCTACCCCTAACCTTCACACTAACCCTAACCCTCAGTCTAACCGAATCCCGACACCTCACCCTAACTCTCACCCTAACCCTAACCCTAACACTAACACTCAGCCTAACCCTAACTCTAATCGTTTTCCTAAATTAAGCTCACCCTCACCCTAACCCTCACCCTCAGCCTCACCCTCACCCTCACTCTCACACTAACCCTCAACATCACCCTAAACATCACCTTAAGCCTAAACCTCACACTGAACCTAACCCTAATGCTCACTCTAACCCTCACCCTCAAACTAACCCTCACCCTAAACATTATCCTAAAACTATCCCTAACCCTACCCCTAACCTTCACACTAACCCTAACCCTCAGTCTAACCGAATCCCGACACCTCACCCTAACTCTCACCCTAACCCTAACCCTAACCCTAACACTCAGCCTAACCCTAACTCTCAACCTAACCCTCACCCTCACCCTAACCCTCACCATCACCCTAACGCTCACCCTAACCCTAACCCCCACCCTAAACCTAACCCTCAACCTAAACCAAACCTTCACCCTGACCCTCACCCTAACCCTAACCCTAACCCTAAACCTAACCCTTACTTTAACCCTAACTCTCAACCTAAACCTAACCCTCACCCTAACAATAACACTCACACTAACCCTAAACCTAGCCCTCACCCTCACCCTCACCCTCAACATAACCCTAACACTCATATTAACCCTAACCCTAAACCTCACAGTAAAACTAAACCTCACCCTAACCCTAATCCTCAAACTAAACCTAACAATCACTCTATCCCTAACCCTACCCCTCATCCTAAACCACACCCTAAACCTAACCCTAACCCTAATCCTCACCCTATCCCTAACCTTAACCCTAACCCTCAACCTAACCCTCACCATCACCCTAACCCTAATGCTAACCCTAAGCCTCACCCTCACCATAACCCTTAACCTAACACTTACCCTCACCCTAACCCTTACCCTGACCCTAACACTAACCCTCACTCTCGCCCTAACCCTCACCCTAACATTTACCCACACCCTCACCCTAACCCTAACCCTAACCCTTACCCTAACCCTAACCCTAGTCCTAACCCTCCATAAACCTAACCCTCACTCTTACAGTCACCCTCAAACTCAGCCAAAACCTAATCCTTACCCTAATCCTAACCCTCCCCCTCCCCCTAACTCTAACCCTAACCCTAACCATATCCCTATCCCTCACCCTAACACTAACACTCACCCTATACCACACCCTCACCCTATCCCTAAAACAATACCTAACGCTCAACCTAAACCTCACCCTAACCCTAACACTAAACCTAACCGTCATCCTCACAATAAACCTCACCCTATACCTTACCCTCAACATTACCCTAACCCAAACCCTAACCCTAATCCTCAACCACACCCTAACGTTCACCCTCACCTTAACCCTCACCCTCACCCTAAACATCACCCAAACCCTCACCCTCATGCTAACCCTAACCCTAACCCTCATCCTAAACCTAACCCTCACTCTCACGCTAATCCTCACCATAAACCTAACCCTGACCTAAAAGGAACCCTCACCCTAACCCTCACACTAACCCTCACCCACACCCTAGCCCTCACCCTAACCCTAACCCGAACCCTAACCCTCAGCTTCACCCTAACCCTCACCCTAACCCTTACCCTCACAGTAACCCTAACCCTAACCCTAATCATAACTCTCACACTAACCGTAACCCTCACCCTAACCATAACCCTAACCCTATTCCTATTCCTAACCCTCACAATCACCCTCAACCTAAACCTAACTCTAACTTTAACCCTCACCCTCACCCTCACCCTCACTGAACACTCACCCTCACCATAAACATCACCCTAACCATTACCCACACCCTAACCCTAACCTCAGATTAACCCTCACCCTTAACCTAATCCTCAACCTAACCCTAACCCTAAGGTAAACGAAACCCTCACCCTCACACTAACCCTCACCCTAGCCCTAACCCTAACCTTAACCATAACATTTACCCACACCCTAACCCTCACCCTCAACCTTACTCTAAACCTAAACCTAACCCTAACCCTCACCCTCACCATATCCCTAAACCTATACCTCACCCTCACCCTAACCCTCACCCTAACCCTCACACTAAACCTCACCCTAACGCTTACCCTCACCATAAACCTCACTCTGACCCTAATCCTCACCCTAAACCTAACCCTCACCAAAAACCTAACCCTCACCCCCAGCGGAACCCTAACCCACACCCTAACACTCACCCTAACCCTAACCCTAACACTATTCCTGAACCTAAACCTAACCCTTAAACTCACCCTAAGCCTACACCTACGCCTAACCCTCACCCACACCCTCACCCTAACCCTCAACCTCACCCTAACCCTCACCCTAACCATAACCCTACCCTTCACCCTAAAACTCACACTAACCCTAACCCTAATCCAAACACTCAAACTAACCCTAAAGCTACCCCTAAACCTCAACCTCACACTAAACTTAAACCTAACACTAACACTCAATCTAACCCTAATCCTCACCCACACCCTAACCCTCACCCTCACCTTAACCCTCACCCTCACTCTAAACATCACCCAAACCCTAACTGAGTGTGAGGGTGAGTCCCTAACCCTTGCCCTAACCCTCACCCTAACCCTAATCCAAAACCTAATCCTAAACCTCACCCTATTCCTCAACATAACCCTAACCCTTGGCTAAAAGAAACTCTCAATTTGAAACTCACACTAACCCTCACCCTCACCCTAACCCTCACCCTAATCCTAACCCTAACCCTAACCCTCAACCTCACCCTAAACCTCACTCTAACCCTTAAACTCACCATAACCCTAAGCCTAACACTAACCCTAAACCTGAACCTCAGCCTCAGCCTCACCCTCACCCTCACCTTTAGCCTAACCCTAACCCTAACCCTATCCCGATCGCTCACCCTAACCCTAACCCTAACCCTAATGCTAACCCTAACCCTAACCCTAACTCTAACCCTAAACTTAACACTAACACTAAGACCAACCCTAACCCTCACCCTCACCCTGACCCTCATCCTAACCTAACCCTAACCCTCACCCTCACCCTAACGCTGACGCTAACCCTAACCTGTACCCTCACCCTAACCCTCTCACCAACCCTAACCCTCAACCTAAACCTAACCCTCACATGAAAGGTAACCCTCACCGTAACCCAAACCTTCACCCTAACCCTAAACCTAATGCTCACCCTAAACCTCACCCTCACCTTAGCCCTAATCCTAACCTTCACCCTAACCCTAATACTATACCTAAACATAAACCTCACCCTAAGAATGATGCTAAACATAATACTCAACCTCACCCTAAACCTCACCCTAACACTTACCGTCAGCTTAACATTCACCCTAACCCTATCCCTAAGCCTAAACCTAACCCTCAGCCTAAACATTATGCTAACCCTAATCCTCAGCCTAACCCTCATCCTAACCCTAACCCTAACACTAATCCTAACCCTCACCCTCACCCTCACCCTAACTCTAAACCTAAACCTAAACCGAATACTCACCCTCACCTAACACTATCCCTAACCCTCACCCTAACCCTAAACCTCACCCTATACCTCACCCTCACCCTAACACTAACCCTAACCCTAACCCTCACCCTAACCCTCACCCTAGCCCTAATAATAACCCTAACCCTCATCCACACACTAAACCTCACCCTAACACTTAACCTCACCATAACCTTAACCCTAAGCCTAAACCTAAACCTAACCCTCACCCTCAAATTCACCTTACCCCAAAATCTAACCCTAAACCTCACCCTATACCTCACCCTCACCCTAACACTAACCCTAACCCTAACCTTCACCCTAACCCTCACCCTAGCCCTAATAATAACCCTAACCCTAATCCACACACTAAACCTCACCCTAACACTTAACCTCACCATAAACTTAACCCTAAGCCTAAACCTAAACCTAACCCTCACCCTCAAATTCACCTTACCCCTAAATCTAACCCTAACCCTCACCCTAACCCTAACACTAAACCTAACTCTCAACCTAACCCTAACCCTCACACTCATCCTAAACCTCACCCTAACCCTAACATTACCCCTCTCCCTAACCATCACCCTAAACCTGACCCTAACACTCAACCTAACCCTACCCCTACCCCTCACCCTCAGTGTCACACTAACCCTAAACATAATGCTAACCCTCACCATAACCCTAATCCTACCCACAACCTAACCAGATCCCTCACTCTCACACAAACACTCATCTTCACCCTAAACCTCACCCTCACCCTAAACATCACCCAAACCCTAACCCTCACCCTAACCCTGACCCTCACTCTCAGCCTAACCCTAACCCTAACCCTATTCCTAATCCTAACACTCACCCTCACACTCACCCTAAACCTAACCCTAAAACTCACCCTCATCCTCACCCTAACTCTAACCCTATCCCTAACCGTCACCCTAACACTAACCCTCACCCTATACCTCACCATCACCCTAACCCAAACCCTAACCCGAACCCTCACCCTATCACTCACCCTAACCCTCACACTAACCCTAATCCTCACCCTAACCCTGACCCTCACTCTCAGCCTAACCCTAACCCTAACCCTATTCCTAATCCTAACTCTCACCCTCACACTCACCCTAAACCTAACCCTAACACTCACCCTATACCTCACCCTCACCCTAACGCTAACCCTAACACTAACCCTCACCTTAACCCTCACCCTAGACCTAATAATAACCCTAACCCTCATCCAAACACTAAACCTCACCCTAACACTTACCCTCACCATAACCTTAACCCTAAGCCTAAACCTAAACCTAACCCTCACCCTCAAACTCACCTTACCCCTAACTCTAACCCTAAACCTCACCCTAACCCTAACCCTAAACCTAACACTCAACCTAACACTAACCCTCACACTAACCCTAATCCTCATCCTCAAACTAATCCTCACCTTAACCCTCACCCTCACCCTAACTCTAATGCTACCCCTAACCCTCACCTTCACACTCACTCTCAACGTAACCCTTACCCTTACCCTAACCCTAACCCTCATCCTCAACCTAAACCTCACCCTAACCCTTACCCTCACCATAACCCGCAAACTAAACCTAACCCTAAACCTACTGCTCACCCTAACCCTCACCCTAAACATAACCCTAACCCTAACCCTAACGATCACCCTAACCCTAAACTTGACCCTCACCCTAACACTCACCCTAAACCTTACCCTCACACTAAACTTATCCCTGACCCTAACCCTAATCCTAACTCTCAGCAGAACACTCTCCCTCATCCTAACCCTCACCCGGACACTAAACATCACCCTAAAGCTAACCTTCACCCTAAACCTAACCCTCACCCTCACCCTAAACCTCACCATAATCCTAACCCTCACAGTAACCCTAACCCTAACCCTCACCCTACCCCTAACCCCTACCCTCATCCTAACTCTAACCTTCACCCTCACCCTCATCCTAACCCTAAACCTAACCCTAACACTCATCCTAAACCTAACGCTAAAGCTAATGCTAACCCTAAACCTCACACTCACCCTAACCCTCACAATAAACCTTACCATCACCCTAACCCTAACTCTCACACTAAACCTAAACTTCACCCTAACCCTAAGCCTACCCCTCCTCCTAACCCTCAACTTAAACCTAACCCTAAAGCTAATCCTCACCCTATCTTTAAACTTAACCCAATCCCTCACCCTAAACCTCACCCTCACCCTAAACTTAATGCTAACCCTAATCCTAACCCTCACCCTAACCCTCACCCTTACACTAACCCACACTCTAACTTTCACCCTAACCCTAACCGTAAACCTAACCTTCACCCTAACCCTCACCCTAACCATAACCCTCACACTCACCCTAACCCTCACCCTAAACATTAGACTTACCCTAACCCTACACCTAACCCTCAGACTAACCCTAACCTTAACCCTCAGCCTAACCCTTATGCTAACCCTAAATAAAATCCTAACCCTCACCCGAAACATAAACCTAACCCTAACCCACACACTAAGCTTAACCCTCACTCTAACTATAACCCTAACTCGAACCTTCACCCTCACCCTGACCCTCACCTCAGCCTGACCCTAACACTAACCCTATTCCTAATCCTAACTCTCAGCCTCACCCTCACCCTAACCATCACCCTAACCCTAACCCTCACCCTAACCCTAACCCTAACCATCAGGCTAAACCTAACCTCAGGTTAACTCTCACCCTCACCCTAATCCTCACACTAACCCTAACACTTACATAACTGAAACACTCACCCTCACTGTCACCCAAACCTCACACTCACCCTAGCCCTCACCCTAACTCTAACACTAATCCTAACCCTAACCCTCAACCGAACCTCAGCCTAACCCTAAACCTAACCCTAATGCTGAAGCTCAACCTGACCCTCACCCTAAACCTAACCATAAACCTCACCCTAAACCTAACCCTCACCCTTAAGCTCACCCTATCCCTAACACTAACCCAACACCACACCCTCACTCTAATCCTCACCCTAACCCTTATCCTCACAATAAACTTAATCCTAACCCTCACACTAACCTTATCCTCAACCTATCCCTAACCCTGACCCGAAACCTCACCCTAACCCTCACCCTAACCCTAACCCTCACCCTAACCATAACCCTCACCCTAAACCTAAAATTCACCCTAATCCTTACCCTCGCCCTAACTCGCAAAATAAGCCTAACGGTAAACCTACAGCTCACCCTAACCCTCACCTTAAGCATAACCCTAACCCTAACCATCACCCTAACCTTAACCCTCAACCTCACCCTAACCCTCACCCTAACACTTATCCTCACACTAACACTAATCCTAACCCTCACCCTAACTCTCACACTAACACTAATCCTTACCCTGTCACTAACCTAACCCTAACCCTCACCATAAACCTTACCCTCATCCTAACCCTAAAACTCACCCTCACCCTTAACCTCACCCTAAACCTTACCCTCACCCTAACCCGCAAACTAACCCTAACCCTAAACCTACGGCTCACCCTAACCCTCACACTCATCATAACCCTAAACCTAACACTCACCCTAACCCTAAACCTCACCCTCACCCTAACCCTCACCCGAACACTTACCCTCACACTAACCCAATCCCTAACCCTAACCCTAATTCTCAACAGAACACAAAACCTCACGCTAACCGTCACCCTCACACTAAACATCACCCAACCCTAACCCTCACCATAACCCTAACCCTACTCCTCACCCTAACCCTAACCCTCACCTTAACCCTAAATCTCACACTAACCCTAACCCTAAACCTTACCCTCACCCTCACACTAACCCTAAACCTAATCCTCATCCTAACACAAACCTTGACCCTCAGCCTCACCCTAACCCTAACACCAACCCACACCCTCACCCTACACCTCACCCTAACTCTAACCCTAACACTTACTTAAATGAAAACCTCACCTTAACCCTCACCCTCACCCTTAACCTCACCCTCACCCTTGCCCTCACCCTAAAACTAACCCTAACCCTAAACCTAACCCTAACCCTCACCCTCACCTTAACCCTAACCCTAAACATAACCCTAACATTCATCCTAACCCTAACTCTAAACCTAATGCTAACCATAAACCACACAATCACCCTAACCTTCACCCTAACAATTACCGTCACCCTAACCCTAACCCTAAACCTAACACTAAACCTCACCCTGACCCTCACACTAAACCTAACCATAACACTAACCCTAACCCTAACACTTACCCTGACCCTAACCATCACCCTAAACCTAACACGAACCCTCACCTTAACCCTAACCCTCATCCTAAACATCAGCCTCACCCTCACCCTCACCCTAACCCTAACCCTAACCCTCATCCTAACCTTAAACCTAAACCTAACGATAACCCTAAGCCTCACCCTCACCCTAAAACTCACCCTAACCCTTACCCTCACCCTAACACTAACCCTAACCCTCACACTAAACCTAAACCTCACCCTAAACCTAACTCTAATCCTCACACTAAACCTAACCCTCACCTTAAACCTAACACTACCCCTCAGCCTAACCCTCCACCTATTCCTAACTCTAACCCTATTCCTCACCTTATCCCTAACCTTAACCCTAACCCTCACCTTAACCCTCACCTTAAACCTAACCCTCACCCTCACCCTAACCCTAATGCTAATACTAACCCTCACCCTCCTCCTAACCCTCAGCCTCACCCTAACCCTCACTCTAACACTTACCCACACCCTAACCCACACCCGAAGCCTAAACCTAAACCTAACCTTCACCCAAACCCTCAGGCTACCCCTAACCATAACCCTAAAACTCAACCTAACCCTAACCCCCAAGCTCACCGTAATCGTAACCCTAAACCTCACCCTAACCCTGTCCCTAAACCTAACGCTAACACTAAACCTCACCCTCACCCTAACCCTAACCCTAACCCTGATTCAAAACCTCACCCTAAACCTCACCCTAACCCTAACCCTATCTCTCACCCTAATCCTAAGCCTAACCCTAACCCTCAACCTAACCCTAACCCTCATGCTCACGGTAACCCTAAACCTAACCCTCACCCTAACCCTAAACTTAACCTGAAAACTAACTCTCACCCTAACCCTACCCCTAAACCTTACCCTAACCCTAACCCTCACCTTCACCCTCACCCTAATCCAAAGCCTAACCCTAACCCTCAACCTAAACCTAACAATCACTCTCACAGTAACCCTAATCCTCACACGCACCCTAAGCCTTACCCTAATCCTAATCCTAACACTAAGCCTAACCCTCACCCTCACTCTAACCCTCACTGAAACCCTATATCTAACACTACCACTGAACCTAAAACTCACCCTCAGCCTCACCCAAACGCTAACTCTAAACCTAAACCTCACCATCACCCTATCCCTAACTGTAAACCTAACCCTAAAGGTCACCCTAACACTAACCCTAAACCTCACCCTCACCCTAGCCTTCATGCTAACCCTAATTCTAACACTAAACCTCGTCCTAACCCTCACCATAATCCTCACCCTCAACCTAACCCTCACCTTAAGCCTAACCCTAACATTAATCCTAACCTAAACCCTAACACTAAACCTCACCCTAACACTAACCCTAATCATCACCCTAACCCTAAACCTCACCCTAACACTAACCCTATACCTCATCCTCACCCTAGACCTCACCCTAATCCTAACCCGCATCCTCACCCTAAACCTCACACTAACCCTAACACTAATCCTAAATCTAACCCTAACCCTCACTCTCACCCTAACCCTAACCGTATCTCTCCCCCTAACCCTAACCCTAACCCTTACGGTTAACCTCACACTCAGCCTAACCCTCACCTTTATCCTTACCCTCACACCCAACCTAACCCTCACCCTAAGCCTAACCTTCACCCTATCCCTATCTCTACCCCTAAAACTCACCCTTACCCTAATCCTAACTCTAAACTTAACACTATCAATAACACTAACCCTAACCCTTACCATCACACTAACCTTAATCCTCACCCCCAACATCAGCCTCAGTGTAAACCTAAGCCTAACACTAACCCTCATACTCAACCTCACCCTAACCCTAATCCTTAACCTAACCCTATCCCTAAACCTCAACCTAACCCTCACCCTCATCTTAACCCTAAGCCTAAACCTAACACTAAACTTCTCCTTAACCTTAACTCTAACCCTAAACCTCACGCTCACCCTAACCCTAACCCTAACCCTAACCCTAAACCTCACCCTAAAACTCACCATAACCTTAACACTCATCCTCATCCTCAACCTAAACTTAAATCTAACCCTAACCCAAACAATAACACTAACACTAACTATAACCATAACCATAACCATAACCCTCACCCGCAGCCTCACCCTAACCGCAAACTTCACCCTAACCATAACACTAACAATACCCCAAACCCTAACCCTAACCGTAACCCTCACCCTAACCTTAACACTAACCCTAACCCTAAAACTCACCCTAACCCTGCCCCTAAACCTAACTCTAACCCAAAACCTCACCCTAACCCTAACCCTAACCTTAACCCTAATCCTAAGCCTAACCCTAACCCTCAACCTAACCCTAACCCTCACGCTCACCGTAACCCTAACCATAACCCTCACCCTCACGCTAAACTTAACCAGAACCCTAAATCTCACCCTAACCCTACCCCTAAACTTTACCCTCACCCTCACACAAACCCTTACCCTAATCGTAATCCTAACATTAAGCCTAAACCTCACTCTCACCCTAAACCTCACCGTATCCCTAACTCTAACACTAACCCTAAGCCTAACCCTCACCCTCAGCCTCAACCTAACCCTAACTCTAACCCTAAACCTCAAACTCACCCTATCCCTAACACTAAACCTAAACCTAAACCTCACCCTAACCCTAAATCTAAATCTCACCGTCACCCTAGCCTTCACCCTAAACCTAATCCGAACCCTAACCCTAATCCTAAGCCTAACCCTAACCCTCAACCTAACCCTAACCCTCATCCTCACTGTAACCCTTACCCTAATCCTCACTCTAACCCTAAACTTAACCTGAACCCTAACTCTCACCCTAACCCTAAACCTAACCATAACCCTAACAATAACCCTAACCCTCACACTCACCCACAGCCTAACCCTAAGCCTAACCATAACGCTAACCCTAAACCTCACACTCACCCTATCCCTAACCCTATTCCTAATCCTAACCCAAACCCTAAACCTCACCCTCACCCTAACCCTCACCTTAAGCCTAACCCTAACATTAATCCTAACCCTAAACCTAACACTAAACCTCACCCTAACACTAACCTAACCATCACCCTAAAGCTAAGCCTCACCCTAACACTAACCATAACCCTCATCCTCACCCTAGACCTCACCATAATCCTAACCCTCATCCTCACCCTAAACCTCACACTAACCCTAACACTAATCCTCAATCTAACCCTCACCCTCACCCTAACCCAAACCCTATGCCTCTCCCTAACCCTAACAATAACCCTTAGCGTAACCCTCATCCTCAGCCTAAACCTCACCTTTACCCTTACCGTCACACCCACCCTAACCCTTACCATCACCCTAACCTTAATCCGTACACCCACCATCACCCTCAGCCTAACCCTAAGCCTAAGCCTAAACCTCACCCTAAGCCTCACACTCCCCCTCACCCTAACCCTAATCCTAAAACTAACCCTATCCCTAAACCTCAATCTAACCCTCACCCTCATCCTAAACCTAACCCTAAATCTCACCCTAACCCTCTCTTCAATCCTAACTCTAACCGTAAACCTCACACTCACACTAGCCCTAACCCTAACCCTAACCCTAAAAATCACCCTAACCCTAACACTCATACTCACTTTCAACCTAACCTTAATTCTAGCCCTAACCCTAAAAAAACACTAACACTAACCCTAACCCTAACCATAACCAAAACCCTCACCCTAACTCTAACCCTCACCCTCACCCTCACCCTCACCCTCAGAATAACCCTAAACCGAACCCTAACAATAATCCTAACCCTAACCCTCACCCTAACCATAATCCTCAACCTAACCATAACCCTCACCCTAACCCAAACCCTCACCCTAACACTAACCCTAATCCTAACACTAACCCTCACACTAACCCTAACCCTAAGCCTAACCCTAAACCTCAACCTAACCCTCAACCTCACCATAAACCTAACACTAACCCTAACCCTCCCCCTCACCCTAACCCTCCCCCTAACCCTATAACTAACCCTAAACCTCACCCTCACAATAACCCTAACAATAACCTTAAACCTAAACCTCACACTAACCCTAACACTAACCCTGACCCCCACCCTCACACTAAGAGTAACTCTAACCCTAACCCTAACAATAACACTAACACTAACCCTTACCATCCCGCTAACACTAATCCTCACCCCACCCTCACCCTCAGCCTAACCCTCAGCCTAAGCCTAACCCTCACCCTAACCCTCACACTTACCCTCACCTGAACCCTAATCCTAAACCTAACCCTATCCCTAAACCTCAAGCGAAACCTCATCCTCAACCTAACTCTAAACGTGAACCTCACCCTAACCATCCCCCTAACCCTAACTCTACCCCTAAACCTCACCCTCACCCTAACCCTAACCCTAACCCTAACCCTAAACCTCAATCTAAACCTCACCCTAAACCTTACCCTCACCTTAACCCTCAACCTAACCTTAACTCTAACCCTATCCCTAACAATAACACTAACCCTAACCCTAACCCTAACCATAAACCTCACCCTCAGCCTCACCCTCACTGCAAAGTTAACCCTAACCATACCACTAACAATAACAATAACCCAAACAATACCCCTAACCCTAACCCTCACCCTAACTCTAACACTAACCCTAATCCTAAACCTCACCCTAACCCTGCCCCTAAACCTAACTCTATCCCTAAACCTCATCCTCACCCTAACCCTAACCCTAACCCTAATCCAAAAACTCACCTTAAACCTCACCCTAACCCTGACCCTAACCCTCACAATAATACTAAGCCTAACCCTAACCTCAATCTGACCCTAACCCTCATGCTCACCCTAATCCTAAACCTAATCCTCACCCTAACCCTAAACTTAACCTGAAACCTAACTCTCATCCTAACCCTACCCCTATCCCTTACCATAACCCTAACCCTCACCCTCACTGTCACCCTAATCCTAAGCCTAACCCTAACCCTCAACCTAAACCTAACAATCACGCTCACTGTAACCCTAACCCTCACACTCACCCTAAACCTTACCCTAAACCTAATCCTAACACTAAGCCTAACCCTCACCCTCACCGTAATCCTTACTGTGACCCTATTTCTAACACTAACACTAAACCTAACACTCACTCTCAGCCTCACCCTAACCCTAACAATAACCCTTAACCTCACCGTCACCCTATCAGTAACCTTAACCCTAACCCTAAACGTCACCCTAACCCTAAACCTAAACCTCAACCTCACCCTAGCCCTCACCCTAACCCTAATTCTAACCTTAACCCTCATCCTAACCCTCACCCTAAACCTCACCCTCACCCTAACCCTCATCTTAAGCCTAAACCTAACATTAATCCTAAATCTTACCCTAACACTAAACCTCACCATAACACTAACTCTAACCATCACCCTAACCCTAAACCTCACCCTAACACTAACCCTAAACCTCATCCTCACCCTAGACCTCACCATAATCCTAACCCTCATCCTCACCCTAAACCTCACGATAACCCTGACACTAATCCTCAATCTAACCCTCACCCTCACCCTAAACCTAACCCTATCCCTCACTCTAACCCTAACACTAACCCTTACCGTAACCATCACCCTCAGCCTAACCCTCACCTTTACCCTTATCCTCACAACCACCCTAACCCTCACCCTAAGCCTATCACTCACCCTAACCCTATATCTACCCCTAAACCTCACACTCACCCTATTCTTAACTCTAACCCTAACCCTAAAATTAACATTAACCCTGACCCTTACCATCAACCTAACCTTAATCCTCACACCCAACATCACCCTCAGCCTAACCCTAAGCCTCACCCTAACCCTCATACTCACCCTCACTCTAACCCTAATCCTAAACCTAACCCTATGCCTAAACCTCAACCTAACCCATACCCTCATCCTAACCCAAACCCTAAACCTAACCCTAACCTTCCCCTCAACCTTAACTCTAACCCTAAACCTCACCCTCACCCTAACTCTAACCCTAACCCTAACCCTAAACCTCACCCTACAACTCACTCTAACCCTAACACTCACCCTCACCCTCACCCTCAATCTAACTTTAACTCTAAACCTAACCCTAACAATAACATTAACCCTAACCCTAACCCTAACCATAACCATGACCATAACCCTCACCCTCAGCCTCACCCTAACCGCAAACTTCACCCTAACCATAACACTAACAATAACCCTAACCCTAACCCTAACCCTAACACTCACCCTAACCTTAACACTAACCCTAACCCTAAACCTCACCCTAACCCTGCCCCTAAACCTAACTCTAACCCAAAACCTCACCCTAAACCTCACCCTAACCCTAAACCTAACCCTCAACCTAATCCTAAACCAAACCCTAACCCTCAACCTAACCCTAACCCTCACGCTCACCATAACCCTAACCCTAAACATCACCCTAACCCTAAGTTTAACCCGAACCCTAAATCTCAAACTAACCCTATCCCTAAAACTTACCTTATCCCTAACCCTCATCCTCACCCTCACCCTCACCCTCATGCTAACCCTTACCCTAATCCTAATACTAACACTAACCCTAACCCTCACTTTCACCCTAACCCTCACCGTAAACCTAACTCTAACACTAACCCTAACCCTAACCCTCACCCTGAGCCTCAACCTAACCTTAACTCTAACCCTAAACCTCACCCTCACCCTAGCCCTCACCCTAAACCTAATCCAATCCCTAATCCTCATCCTAACCCTCACCCTAACCCTAACCCTAACCCTCAACCTAAAACTAACCCTCACCCTTACTGTAACCCTTACCCTAATCCTCACTCTAAACTTAAACTTAAACCAAAACCTAACTCTCACCTAACCCTAACCCTAACCCTCACTCTAACAATAACCCTCACCCTCACCCTCAGCCTAACCCTAAGCCTAACACTAACGCTAACCCTAAACCACACACTCACCCTAACCCTAACCCTATTCCTAATCCAAACCCTAACCCTAAAACTCACACAAACCCTAACCCTCACCTTAAGTGTAACCCTCACATTAATCCTAACCCTAAACGTAACACTTAACCTAACCCTAACACTAATCCTAAACCTCATCCTCACCCTAACCCTAACCCGCATCCTCACACTATACCTCACACTAACCCTAACACTAATCCTCAATCTAACCCTAAACCTCACCTTCAACCTAACCCTAACCCTATCCCTCACCCTAACGGTAACCCTAACCGTTACCGTAAACCTCACCCACAGCCTAAACCTCACCTTTACCCTTACCGTCACCCCCACTCTAACACTCACTCTAAGCCTAACACACACCCTAACCCTATCTCTACCCCTAAAACTCACCCTCACCCTAATCCTAACTCTAAACCTAACCCTAACAATAACACTAACCCTAACCCTTACCATCACCCTAACTTTAATCCTCACCCCCACCATCACCCTCAGACAAACCCTAAGCCTAAGCCTAACCCTCACCCTAACCCTCACACTCACCCTCACCCTAAACCTAATCCTAAACCTAACCCTACCCCTAAATCTCAACCTAACCCTCACCCTCAATCTAACCCTAACCCTAAACCTCACCCTAACCCTCCCATCAAAACTAACTCTAACCCTAAACATCACCCTCACCCTAAACCTAACCCAAACCCTAACCCTAAACTTCACCCTAAAACACACCCTAACCCTAACACTCACCCTCACCCTCAACCTAACCTTAACTCTAAGCCTAACCCTAACAATAACACTAACACTAACCCTAACCATAACCATAACCATGACCCTCACCCACAGCCTCACCCTCACCGCAAACTTCACCCTAAACCTCACCCTAAACTTAACACTAACCCTAACCCTAAACCTCACCCTAAACTTAACACTAACCCTAACCCTAACCCTCACCCTAACCCTGCCCCTAAACCTAACTCTAACCCAAAACCTCACCCTAAAACTCACCCTAACCCTAACCCTACCCCTCACCCTAATCCTAAGCCTAACCCTAACCCTCAACCTAACCGTAACCGTCACGCTCACCGTAACCCTAACCCTAACCCTCACCCTAACCCTAAAATTAACCCGAACACTAAATCTCAAACTAACCCTACCACTAAGCCTTACCCTATCCCTAACCCTCACCCTCACCCTCACCCTCACCCTCACCCTAACACTTACCCTAATCCTAATCCTAACACTAAGCCTAACCCTCACTCTCACCCTAACCCTCATCATAAACCTAACTCTAACACTAACCCTAACCCTAACCCTCACCCTCAGCCTAAACCTAACCCTAACTCTAACACTAAACCTCACCCTCACCCTAACACTAACACTAACCCTAACCCTAAACCTCACCCTAACCCTAAACCTCACCCTGACCCTAGCCCTCACCCTAACCCTAATCCTAACCCTAACCCTCATCCTAACCCTCACCCTAACACTAAACCTAACCCTCACTGTCACACTCACCCTAACGCTAATCCGAACCCTAACCCTCAACCTAACCCTAACCCTCACCCTCACTGTAACCCTTACCCTAACCCTCAACTTAACCCTAACCTTAACCCAAACCCTAACTCTCACCCTAACCCTAAACCTAACCCTCACCCTATCAATAACCTCAACTTCACCCTCAGCCTAACCCTAATCCTAACCCTAACCCTCCTCCTAACCCTCACCCTAACCTAAACCTAACCATCACCCTAACCCTAATCCTCACCCTCAGCCTAACCCTAAGCCTAAGCCTAACCCTAACCCTAACACTCACCCTTACCGTAAACCTCAACCTAACCCTCAACCTTACCCTAACCCTAACACTAACCCTCAAAGTAACCCTCCCCCTAACCCTATATCTAAAACTAAACCTCTCCCTCACCCTTATCCTAATCCTAACCCTAACCCTAAACCTGACCCTAACCCAAACACTAATCCTCACCCTCACCCTCAACCTCACCCTCACCATAACTCTAAACCTAACCCTAAAAATATCACTAATCCTAACCCTAAACCTAACCTTAACCGAAATCCTAAACATAATCCTAACACTCAACCAACCTTAACACTAATCTTAACCCTAACCCTCAAGCTAACTCTAACCCTCACCGTAACCCTAACCCTCATCCTAACCCTCATCCTAACCCTCACCCGAAACCTAATCCTAACCCTAAACCTTACCCTAACACTAACCCTAACCCTCACTCTCACCCTAGTCCTCACCCTAACCCTAATCCTAACCCTCATCCTCACCCTAACCTTAAAATTAACCAAAACCTAACACTCACCCTAAACCTAACCGTAACCCTCACCCTAACCCTAACCCTCAACCTCACCCTCACCCTCAGCCTAACCCTAAGGCTAAGCCTAACCCAAACCCTAACACTCACACTCACCCTAACCCTAAGCCTAATCCTAACCCAAACCCTAAACCTCACGCTAACCCTCACCCTAACCCTAAACTTAACAGTAACCCTAACCCTAACCCTAACCCTCACCCTCAGCCTCACCTTAACCCTAACTCTAAACCTAAACCTCACACTCACCCTAACCCTAAACCTAACCCTAACACTAAACCTTACCCTCAACCTAACCCTAAACCTCATCTTGACCCTAGACCTCACCATAACCTTAAACCTAAAACTAACCCTAACCCTCACACTCACCTGCACCCTCACCCTCACCGTAACTCTAACCCTAACCCAACCCCAACCCTAAAGCTCATTCTAACCCTAACCCTAACCCTAACTCTAACCCTTACCCTCACCGTAACCCTAACACTAACCCTAAAACAAACCTTCCCCCTAACCCTCTCCTAACCCTATATCTAACCCTAAACCTCACACTAACCCTAACCCTCACCCTAACCCTAAACCTAACCCTCAACCTCAGCCTCACCCTCACCATCACCCTCACCATAGCTCTAAAACTAACCATAAAATTAACACTAATCCTAACCCTAAACCTAACCCTAACCCTAACCCTAATGCTAACACTCACCCTCACCCTAACCCTAATCCTAACCCTAACCCTCACCCTAACCCTAAACCTCAAACTCACGGTAACCCTAACCTTCATCCTAACCCTCACCCTAAACCTAACCCTAACCTTAAACCTTACCCTAAAACTAACCCTAATACTAACCCTCACCCTAACCTAACTGTAACCCTCAACCTAACCATAACCCTCACGCTCACCGTAACCCTAACCCTAACCCTCACCCTAACCCTTAACTTAACCTGAACCCTAACTCTCAAGCTAAACCTAACCCTAACCCTCAACCTAAAGCTAACCCTCACACTCACCCTCTCCCTAAGTCTTACCCTAAGCCTAAGCCTAACCCTAAACCTAAACCTAACACTCACTCATTACCCTAATCATAATCCTAACCCTAAGCCTAACCCTCACACTCTGCTTAACCCTCACCCTAACCCTAACTCTAACACTAACCCTAAACCTAACCCTCAACCTCAGCCTCACCCTTACCCTAACTCTAACCCTAAACCTCACCCTCAGCCTAACCATAATCCTAACCCTCATCCTAACCCTCACCCTAACACTAACCCTAACCCACACCCTCACCCTCACCCTAACGCTGATAACTAACCCTAACCCTCAAACTAACCCTAACCCTCACCGTCACCATAACCCTTACTCTAACCCTTACCCTAAACATAAACTTAACCTGAATCCCAAATCTCACCCTAACCCTAACCCTCACCCTAAACCTAACCCTAAACCTCACCCTCACCATAGCCCTCACCCTATCCATAATCCTAATCCTAACCATTATTCTAACCCTCCCCCTAACCCTTACCCTAACCCTCACCCTAACCCTAAACCTCACCCTCAACCTCACCCTCACCCAAACCCTAAGCATAAACCTAAGCCTAACCCTAACACACACACTCACTCTCACCCTAACCCTAATCCTAAACCTTACCCTCACCCTCACCCTCACTCTCAGTGTAAACCTAAGTCTAATCCTAACACTAAACCTAACCCTCACACTCACCCTAAACCTTACTCTAATCCTAATCCTAACCCTAACCCTGACCCTCACCCGAAGCCTCACCTTAAGCCTAACTCTAACCCTAAAACTCACCCTTACCCTAACCCTAACCCTAAACCTCACCCTCACCCTAGCCCTCACCCTAACCCTAATCCTAACCCTAACCCTCATCTTAACCCTCACCATAACCCTAAACCTCACCCTCACCCTAACCCTAACCCTCACTCTCACCCTAAACCTAAACCTAATCCTAATCCTAACCTTAACCCTAACCCTCACCCTCACCCTAACCCTCACCCTCACCCTAACCCTAACCCTAACCCTAAACCTCCTACTAACTCTCACCCCAACCCAAACCATAACACTAACCCTAACCTAACCCACACCCAAACCCTCACCCTAACCCAAACTCTAACCCTAAAACTCACCCTCACCCAAAACCTAACTCTAACGCTAACGCAAACCCTAACTTCAACCTAACCCTAAACCTAGCCCTCACCCTCAGACTCACCGTAACCTTAATCCCAAACCTAAACCTAACACTAACCCTAACCCTAATCCTAACCCTCAACCTAACCATAACCCTCACCCTAACCCAAACTCTGACCCTAACACTTACCCTCACCCTCACAGTAACCCTAACCCTAACCTCACACTAACCCTCATCCTAACAATTACCCTCACCATAACACTAACCCTAACCCTAACACTAACCGTCACACTAACCCTAACCATCCCCCTAACCCTAAACCTCACCCTCAACTTAGCCCTCACCTTCACCCTAACCCTCATCCTCACCCTAAACCTCACACTAACCCTAAAACTTTTCCTCAATCTAACTCTCACCTTCACTCTAACCCTAACCCTAATGCTCCCACTAACCTTAACTCTCACCCTTACTATAACCCTCACCCTCAGTCTAACCATCATCTTTACCATTACCGTAACCCCCACCCTAACCCTCACCCTTACCCTAACTCTCACCCTAACCCTAACTCTACCCCTAAACCTCACCCTCAACCTCACCCTAACTCTAAACCTACCCTAACACTAAATCTCACCCTAAACTTAACCCTAACCCTTATCCTCAACCAAACGTTCAGCCTAACCCTAAGTCTAAGCCTAACACTTAACCTAACCCACACCCTCAACCTAGCACTGACCATAACCCTAATCCTAAACCTAACCCTCATCCAAACCCTCACCCTAAACCTAACCCTAACCCCCACCCTAACCCTCACCCTCACCCTAACCCTAACCCTAACCCTAACCCTAACCCTAACCCTAACCAAAACCTAACTCTCACCCTAAACCTAACCGTAACACTCACCCTAACACTAACCCTCAAACTCACCCTCACCTTCAGCCTAACCCTAAGGCTAAGCCTAACCCAAACCCTAACCCTCACACTCACCCTAACCCTAACGCTAAGCCTAATCCTAACCCAAACCCTAAACCTCACGCTAATCCTCACCCTAACCCTAAACTTAACAGTAACCCTACCCTTAACCCTAACCCTCACCCTCAGCCTCATCTTAACCCTAACTCTAAACTTAAACCACACACTCACCCTAACCCTAAACCTAACCCTAACACTAAACCTTACCCTCAACCTAACCCTAAACCTCATCTTCACCCTAGCCCTCACCCTAACCTTAAACCTAAAACTAACCCTAACCCTCACACTCACCCGCAACCTCAACCTCACCGTAACTCTAACCCTAACCCACCCCCTAACCCTAAAGCTCAATCTAACCCTAACCCTACCCCTAACTCTAACCCTTACCCTCACCGTAACCCTAACACTAACTCTAAACCAAACCCTCCCCCTAACCCCCTCCTAACCCTATATCTAACCCTAACCCTCACCCTAACCCTAAACCTAACCCTCAACCTCAGCCTCACCCTCACCATCACCCTCACCATAACTCTAAAACTAACCATAAAATTAACACTAATCCTAACCCTAAACCTAACCCTAACCCTAACCCTAATGCTAACACTCACCCTCACCCTAACCCTAATCCTAACCCTAACCCTCACCCTAACCCTAAACCTCAAACTCACGGTAACCCTAACCTTCATCCTAACCCTCACCCTAAACCTAACCCTAACCTTAAACCTTACCCTAAAACTAACCCTAATGCTAACCCTCACCCTAACCTAACTGTAACCCTCAACCTAACCCTAACCCTCACGCTCACCGTAACCCTAACCCTAACCCTCACCCTAACCCTTAACTTAACCTGAACCCTAACTCTCAAGCTAACCCTAACCCTAAACCTCAACCTAAAGCTAACCCTCACCCTCACCCTCTCCCTCAGTCTTACCCTAAGCCTAAGAATAACCCTAACCCTAAACCTAACACTCACCCTAACCATTACCCTAATCCTAATGCTAAACCTAAGCCTAACCCTCACCCTCACCTTTACCCTCACCCTAACCCTAACTCTAACACTAACCCTAAACCTAACCCTCAACCTCAGCCTCACCCTTACCCTAACTCTAACCCTAAACCTCACCCTCAGCCTAACCATAATCCTAACCCTCATCCTAACCCTCACCCTAACACTAACCCTAACCCACACCCTCACCCTCACCATAACGCTAATAACTAACCCTAACCCTCAAACTAACCCTAACCCTCACCCTCACCATAACCCTTACTCTAACCCTTACCCTAAACATAAACTTAACCTGAATCCCAACTCCCACCCTAACCCTAACCCTCACCCTAAACCTAACCCTTAACCTCACCCTCACCATAGCCCTCACCCTTACCATAATCCTAATCCTAACCATTATTCTAACCCTTCCCCTAACCCTTACCCTAACCCTCACCCTAACCCTAAACCTCACCCTCAACCTCACCCTCACCCAAACCCTAAGCATAAACCTAAGCCTAACCCTAACACAAACCCTCACCCTCACCCTAACCCTAATCCTAAACCTTACCCTCACCCTCACCCTTACTCTCAGTGTAACCCTAAGTCTAATCCTAACACTATACATAACCCTCACACTCACCCTAACCCTTACCCTAATCCTAATCCTAACACTAACCTTCACCCTCACCCGCAGCCTCACACCTTAAGCCTAACTCTAACCCTAAAACTCACCCTTACCCTAACCCTAATCCTAACCCTAAACCTCACCCTCACCCTAGCCCTCACCCTAACCCTAATCCTAACCCTAACCCTCATCCTAACCCTCACCATAACCCTAAACCTCAACCTCACCCTAACCCTAACCCTCACTCTCACCCTAACCCTAAACCTAATCCTAATCCTAACCTGAACCCTAACCCTCACCCTCACCCTAACCCTCACCCTCACCCTAACCCTAACCCTAAACCTAAACCTCCTACTAACTCTCACCCCAACCCTAACCATAACACTAACCCTAACCTAACCCACAACCAAACACTCACCCTAACCCTAACTCTAACCCTAAACCTCACCCTCACCCAAAATCTAAATCTAACCCTAACGCAAACCCTAACTTCACCCTAACCCTAACCCTAGCCCTCACCCTCACACTCACTGTAACCTTAATCCCAAACCTAACCCTAACAATAACCCTAACCCTAATCCTAACCTTCAACCTAACCATAACCCTCCCCCATCCCAAACTCTGACCCTAACACTTACCCTCACCCTCACAGTAACCCTAACCCTAACCTCAAACTAACCTTCATCCTAACAATTACCCTCACCATAACACTAACCCTAACCCTAACACTAACCCTCAAACTAACCCTAACCATCACCCTAACCCTAAAACTCACCCTATAACTAACCCTAAACCTCACCCTCACCTTAGCCCTCACCCTAACCCTAACCCTCATCCTCACCCTAAAACTCACACTAACCCTAAAACTTTTCCTCAATCTAAACCTCACCTTCACTCTAAGCTTAACCCTAATGCTCACCCTAACCTTAACTCTCACCCTTACAATAACCCTCACCCTCAGTCTAACCATCATCTTTACCATTACCATAACCCCCACCCTAACCCTCACCCTAACCCTAACCCTAACCCTAACCCTAACTCTACCCCTAAACCTCACCCTAACTCTCACCCTAAACCTCACCCTCACCCAAAACCTAACTCTAACCCTAACGCAAACCCTAACTTCACCCTAACCCTAACCCTAGCCCTCACCCTCACACTCACTGTAACCTTAATCCCAAACCTAACCCTAACAATAACCCTAACCCTAATCCTAACCCTCAAACTAACCATAACCCTCACCCTATCCCAAACTCTGACCCTAAAACTTACCCTCACCCTCATAGTAACCCTAACCCTAACCTCAAACTAACCCTCATCCTAACAATTACCCTCACCATAACACTAACCCTAACCCTAACACTAACCCTCACACTAACCCTAACCATCACCCTAACCCTAAACCTCACCCTATAACTAACCCTAAACCTCACCCTCACCTTAACCCTCAACCTAACCCTAACCTTCATCCTCACCCTAAAACTCACACTAACCCTAAAACTTTTCCTCAATCTAAACCTCACCTTCACTCTAACCCTAACCCTAATGCTCACCCTAACCTTAACTCTCACCCTTAAAATAACCCTCACCCTCAGTCTAACCATCATCTTTACCATTACCGTAACCCCCACCCTAACCCTCACCCTAACCCTAACTCTCACCCTAACCCTAACTCTACCCCTAAATCTCACCCTCACCCTCACCCTAACTCTAAACCTACCCTAAAACTAAATCTCACCCTAAACCTAACCCTAACCCTTATCCTCAACGAAACGTTCAGCCTAACCCTAAGTCTAAGCCTAACACTTAACCTAACCCACACCCTCAACCTAGCACTCACCCTAACCCTAATCCTAAAACTAATCCTCTTCCAAACCCTCACCCAAAGCCTAACCCTAACCATCACCCTAACTCTAATCCTGAGCCCCACCCTCACCCTCAGCCTAAACCTAAGTCTAAGCCTAAGCCTAACCATAACCCTCACACTCACCCTCACCCTAAACCTAATCCTAACACTAACTCTAAAACTAATCCTGAATCTCAACCTAACCCTCACCCTAAACTTAACCCTAAAACTAACGTTAAACCTAACCCTCGACCTAACCCTCCAACTAACCCTAAACCTAACTCAAACCGTCACCCTAACCCTAACCCTCAACCTCAATCTCACCCTCAGCCTAATACTAAGCCTAAGCGTAACCCAAACCCTAAATCTCACCCTCACCCTCACCCTAACCCTAACACTAACCCTAAACCAAACCCTGCCCCTAACGCCCTCCTAACCCTATATCTAACCCTAACTCTCACACTCACCGTAACCCTAACCCTAAGCCTAATCCTAACCCAAACCCTAAACCTCACCCTAACCCTCACCCTAAACCTAGACCTAACAGTAACCCTAACCCTAAACCTAACCCTCACCCTCGGCCTCACCTTAACCCTAACTCTAACCCTAAACCTCACACTCACCCTAACTCTAAACCTAACCCTAACACTAAACCTCACCCTAAACTTAACCCTAATCCTGACCCTCACCCTAGCCCTCACCCTAACCCTAACCATAAACCTAAACCTAACGCTAACCCTCACACTCACCTGCACCCTCACCCTCACCGTAACACTAACCCTAACCCAACCCCTAACCCTAAAGCTCACTCTAAACCTAACCCTAACCCTAAATCTCACCCTCACCCTCACCCTAACCCTAACACTAACCCTAAACCAAACCCTGCCCCTAACGCCCTCCTAACCCTATATCTAACCCTAAATCTCACCCTCACCCTAACCCTAACCCTAAACCTAAACCTAACCCTCACCCTCAGCCTCACCCTCACCATCACCCTCACCATAACTCTAAAACTAACCATAAAATTAACACTAATCCTAACCCTAAACCTAACCCTAACCCTAATCCTAATGCTAACACTCACCCAAACCCTAACCCTAATCCTAAACTTAACCCTCACCCTAACACTAACCCTCAAACTCACGGTAACCCTAACCTTCATCCTAACCCTCACCCTAAACCTAACCCTAACCTTAAACCTTACTCTAACACTAACCCTAATCCTCACCATCACCCTAGCCCTCAACCTAACCCTAATCGTAACCCTAATCCTCATCCTAACCCTCACCCTAACCCTAATCCTAACCCTTACCCTAACCAAACTGTAACCCTCAACCTAACCCTAACCCTCACTCTCACCGAAACCCCAACCCTAACCCTCACCCTAACCCTTAGCTTAACCTGAACCCTAACTCTCAAGCTAACCCTAACCCTAACACTCAACCTAAAACTAACCCTCACCCTCACCCTCTCCCTCAGCCAAACCCTAAGCCTAAGCCTAACCCTAACCCTAAACCTCACACTCACCCTGAACTTTACTCTAATCCTAATCCTAACCCTAAGCCTAAACCTCACCCTCAACTTAACCCTCACCCTAACCCTAACTCTAACACTAACCCTAAACCTAAGCCTCAACCTCAGCCTCACCCTTCTAACTCTAAACCTCACCCTCAGCCTAACCCTAATCCTATCCCTCATCCTAACCCTCACCCTAACACTAACCCTAACCCACACCCTCAACATCACCCTAACCCTAATAACTAACCCTAACCCTCAAACTAACCCTAACCCTCACCCTCACCATAACGCTTACTCTAACCCTTACCCTAAACATAAAATTAACCTGAATCCCAACTCTCACCCTAACCCTAACCCTCACCCTAAACCTAAGCCTAAACCACACCCTCACCCTAGCCCTCACCCTATCCATAATACTAATCCTAACCATTATTCTAACCCTCCCCCTAACCCTTACCCTAACCTTCACCCTAACCATAAACCTCACCCTGCAACTCACCCTCACCCTAACCCTAAGCATAAACCTAAGCCTAACCCTAACACACACACTCACCCTCACCCTAACCCTAATCCTAAACCTTACCCTCACCCTCACTCTCAGTGTAACCCTAAGTCTAATCCTAACACTAAACCTAACCCTCACACTCACCCTAACCCTTACCCTAATCCTAATCCTAACCCTAACCCTCACCCTCACCCGAAGCCTCACCTTAAGGCCAACTCTAACCATAAAACTCACACTCACCCTAACCCTAACCCTAACCCTAAAACTCACCCTCACCCTAGCCCTTACCCTAACCCTAATCCTAACCCTAACCCTCATCCTAACCCTCACCATAACCCTAAACCTCACCCTCACCCTAACCCTAACCCTCACTATCACCCTAAACCTAACCCTAATCCTAATCCTAACCTTAACCCTAACCCTCACCCTCAACCTAACCCTCACCCTAACCCTAACCCTAACCCTAATCCTAACCCTCCTACTAACTCTCACCCCAACCCTAACACTAACCCTAACCTAAACCACAACCAAACCCTCACCCTAACCTTAACTCTAACCCTAAACCTCACCCTCACCCAAAACCTAACTCTAATCCTAACGCAAACCCTAACTTCACCCTAAACATAAACCTCACCCTAACACTAACCCTGAACCTCAACCTAAGCCTAGCACTAACCCTAACCCCAACACTCATCCTCACGGTAAACCTCAAACTAACCCTAACACTAATCCTCAATCTAACCCTCACCCTCACCCTAACCCTAACACTAACCCTCACCCAAACCCTAAACCTCACCCTTACGCTCAGCATAAACTTAACCTTACCCTTACTGTCACCCCCACCCTAACGCTAACCCTAAGCCTAATCCTCACCCTAACACTAACTCTACCCCTAAACCTCACCCTCACCTTAATCCTAACTGTAACCCTAACCCTAACACAAAACTTCACACTAACCCTAACCCTAACACTCACCCTCAACCTCACGCTCAGCTTAAACCTAATCTTAAGCCAAAACCTGACCCTAACCCTCACCCTCACCCTAGCCCTCACCCTAACACAAATCCTAACTCTAAACCTAATCCTCACCCTCACCCTCAGCCTAAACCTTACCCTAACCCTAACCCTCACCCTACCCTAAACCTAATCTTATCCCTAAACCTCAACCTAACCCTAACCCTCAATCTCACCGTAACCCTTACCCTAACCCACACTCTAACCCTAAACTTATCCTGAATCCTACTCTCACCCTAACCCTAACCCTAACTCTCACACTAACCCTAACATTATACCTCACCCTCACCCTAAAACTCACCCTCACCCTAACCCTATCCCTAACCCTAAAACACACCCTAATCCTATCCTTTACCCTCACCCTCAACCTCAACGTAACTCTAGCCCTAACCCTAACAATAACACTAACCCTAACCCTAACCCTCACACTTACCCTCAGCCTCACCCTCACTGCAAACATAACCCTAAACATAGCACTAACAATAAACCTAATCCTAAGCCTAAGCCTAACCCTAACTATAATTCTCACACCCACAGACACCCTCAGCCTAAACCTAAGCCTAACCCTAACCCTTACCCTAACCCTCACCATAACCCTAAACCTAACACTAACCCTAACCCTAAACCTAAACCTAAAACTAACCCTAAACCTAACCCTAATCCTCAGCCTCACCTGCACCCTAACCCAAACTCTAACCCTAACTCTCACCCTAACTCTAAGCCTAATCCTAACCCTAACCCTAAGCCTCACACTCACCCTCACCCTAACCCTAATCCTAAACCTAAACCTATCCCTAACCTTAACCCTCACCCTAACCCTCAACCTAGCCCTCACCCTCACCCTAACCCTAACACTAAACCTCATCCTAAACCTGACACTAACCATAACCCTAACCCTCACCCTAACCCGCACACTAACCCTCAACCTCAAGCTCGGCCTAAGCCTAAGCCTAAGCTTAAGCCTAAGCCTAACCCTCACCCTAACCCTAACAGATACCCTAACTCTAACTTTAAATCTCACCCTCACCCTAACCCTAACTCTAAACCTAACCCTAACCCTAACAATAACCCTAACCCTCACCCTAACCATAATCCTCACCCTAACATTAAACATCACACTAACATTTAACCTCACCCTACCAGTAATCTTAACCCTAACACTAACCCTCACACTAACCCTAACCCTAAACTCACCCGAACCCTAACTCTAACACTAACCATCAACCTAACCCTAACCCTCACGCTCAATGTAACCCTAACCCTAAGCCTGACCTTCACCCTAACCATAAACCTCACCCTAACCCTAACCCTCACCCTAACACTTACCCTCACCCTAACACTAACCCTAATACTAATCCTAACCCTAACCCTAACACTCACCCTCACAATAACAGTAACCCAAACTATAATCCTAACAAAAAACCTAACCATAACCATAATCCTCACCCTAACCATTAACCTCACCCTAAACCTAACCCTCACCCTAAAAGTTACCCTCAACTTAACACTAACTGCAAACCGAACACTAAGCCTCACACTAACCCTAACCATCACACTAACCCTAAACCTCACCCTAACACTAATCCTAAACCTAAACCTAACCTTAGCCCTAACCCTAACCCTAACACTGATCCTCACAGTAAACCTCACACTAACCCTAACACTAATCCTCAATCTAACCCTCACCCTCACCCTAACCCTAACTCTAACCCTCACCCTAACCCTAAACCTCACCCTTACCGTAAAACTCACCCTCAGCCTAACCTTACCCTTACTGTCAACCCCACCCTATCCCTCACCCTAATCCTAACCCTCACCCTAACACTAACTCTACCCCTAAACCTCACGCTCACCCTAATCCTAACTGTAACCCTAAAACTAACACTAAACCTCACACTAACCCTAACCCTAACCCTCACCCTCAACCTCATCCTCACCATAACTCTAACCCTAACCCTAACAATAACACTAATCCTAACCCTAAACCTAACCCTAACCCTAACGATAATGCTAAATCTCACCCTCACCCTAACCCTAATCCTAACCCTAACCCTCACCCTAACTCTACCCCTCAACGCAAATCTAAGCCTCATCCTAACCCTCACCCTAAACCTAACCCTAAACTTAAACCTTACCCTAACACTAACCCTAAACCTCACTCTCTCCCTAGCCCTCAACCTAACCCTAAACCTAACCCTAATCCTCATCCTAACCCTAACCCTAACCCTAATCCTAACCCTCACCCTAAGCCTAACCCTAACCCTCAAACTAACCCTAAACATCACCCTCACAGTAACCATAACCCTAACCCTCACCCTAACCCTTAACTTAACCTGAACCATAACTCTCAAGCTAACCCTAACCCTAACCGTCAATCTAAAGCTAAACCTCACCCTCTCCCTCAGCCTAACCCTAAGTCTAAGCCTAACCCTAACCCTAAACCTCACACTCACTCTAAACATTACCCTAATCCTAAACCTAACCCTAAGCCTAACCCTCACCCTCACCTTAACCCTCACCCTAACCCTAACTCTAACACTAACCCTAACCCTAACCCTCAACCTCAGCCTCACCATTAACCTAACTCTAAACCTAAACCACACCCTCACCCTAACCCTAACCCTAAAGCTCACCCTAACCCTAACTCTAAACCTCACCATCAAGCTAGCCCTCACCCTAAGCCTAATCCTAACCCTCATCCTAACCATTACCCTAACACTAATTCTACCCCTAAACCTCACCCTAATCCTAACTCTAACCCTAACCCTAACACTAAAACTCACCCTAACCCTAACCCTAAATCTCACCCTAACCCTAAACCTCACCCTTACCGTAAACCTCACCCTCAGCCTAACCTTCACCTTACCCTTACTGTCAACCCCACGCTATCCCTCACTCTAAGCCTAACCCTCACCCTAACACTAACTCTATCCCTAAACCTCACCCTCACCCTAATCCTAACTGTAACCCTAAAACTAACACTAAACTTCACACTAACCCTAACCCTAACCCTCACCCTCAACCTCACCCTCACCATAACTCTAACCCTAACCCTAACAATAACACTAATCCTAAACCTAAACCTAACCCTAACCCTAACGATAATGCTAAAACTCACCCTCACCCTAACCTTAATCCTAACCCTAAACCTCACCCTCACCCTAACTCTAACCTTCACCGTAAATCTAAGCCTCATTCTAACCCTCACCCTAAACCTAACCCTAACCTTAAACCTTCCCCTAACACTAACCCTAAACCTCACCCTCAACCTAGCCCTCAACTTAACCCTAATCCTAACCCTAATCCTCATCCTAACCCTAACCCTAACCCAAATCCTAACCCTCACCCTAAGCCTAACCCTAACCCTCAAACTAACCCTAAACATCACCCTCACAGTAACCATAACCCTAACCCTCACCCTAAACCTAAACTTAACCTGAACCCTAACTCTCAAGCTAACCCTAACCCTAACCGTCAATCTAAAGCTAAACCTCACCCTCTCCCTCAGCCTAACCCTAGGTCTAAGCCTAACCCTAACCCTAAACCTCACACTCACACCTAAACATTACCCTAATCCTAAACTTAACCCTAAGCCTATCCCTCACCCTCACCTTAACCCTCACCCTAACCCTAACTCTAACACTAATCCTAACCCTAACCCTCAACCTCAGCCTCACCGTTAACCTAACTCTAAACCTAAACCGCACCCTCACCCTAACCCTAACCCTAAAGCTCACCCTAAACCTAACTCTAAACCTCACCCTCAAGCCAGCCCTCACCCTAAGCCTAATCCTAACCCTCATCCTAACCCTTACCCTAACACTAACTCTACCCCTAAACCTCACCCTAATCCTAACTCTAACCCTAACCCTAACACTAAAACACACTCTAAACCTAACCCTAACTCTCACCCTAACCCTAAACCTCACCCTTACCGTAAAACTCACCCTCAGCCTAACCTTCACCTTACCCTTACTGTCAACCCCACCCTATCCCTCACCCTAAGTCTAACCCTCACCCTAACACTAACTCTAACCCTAAACCTCACGCTCACCCTAATCCTAACTGTAACCCTAAAACTAACACTAAACCTCACACTAACCCTAACCCTAACCCTCACCCTCAACCTCACCCTCACCATAACTCTAACCCTAACCCTAACAATAACACTAATCCTAACCCTAAACCTAAACCTAACAATAATGCTAAAACTCACCCTCAACCTAACCCTAATCCTAACCCTAATCCTCATCCTAACCCTAACCCTAACCTTAATACTAACCCTCACCCTAAGCCTAACCCTAACCCTCAAACTAACCCTAAACATCACCCTCACAGTAACCATAACCCTAACCCTCACCCTAACCCTAAACTTAACCTGAACCATAACTCTCAAGCTAACCCTAACCCTAACCGTCAATCTAAAGCTAAACCTCACCCTCTCCCTCAGCCTAACCCTAAGTCTAAGCCTAATCCTAACCCTAAACCTCACACTCACTCTAAACATTACCCTAATCCTAAACCTAACCCTAAGCCTAACCCTCACCCTCACCTTAACCCTCACCCTAACCCTAACTCTAACACTAATCCAAACCCTAACCCTCAACCTCAGCCTCCCCGTTAAGCTAACTCTAAACCTAAACCGCACCCTCACCCTAACCCTAACCCTAAAGCTCACCCTAACCCTAACTCTAAACCTCACCCTCAAGCTAGCCCTCACCCTAAGCCGAATCCTAACCCTCATCCTAACCCTTACCCTAACACTAACTCTACCCCTAAACCTCACCCTAATCCTAACTCTAACCCTAACCCTAACACTAAAACTCACATTAACCCTAACCCTAACACTCAGCCTCAACCTCACGCTCAGCATAACCCTAAGCCTAAGCCAAAGCCTTACCCTAACCCTCACCCTCACCCTAGCCCTCACCCTAACAAAAATCCTAAACCTAACCCTAACCCAAAGCCTCACCCTCACCGTAAATCTTACCCTAACCCTAACCCTCACCCTCACCCTAATCCTAATCTTAACCCTAAACCTCAACCTAAACCTAACCCTCAACCCCACCGTAACCCTTAACCTAACATTCAGTCTAACCCTAAACTTAACCCGAATCCTACTCTCACCCTAACCGTAACCCTAAATCTAACCCTAACCCTAACATTAAACCTCACCCTCACCCTAAAACTCACCCTCACCCTAACACTAACCCTAACCCTAAAACTCACCCTAACCCTAACCTTCACCATCACCCTCAACCTCACCATAACTCTAGCCCTAACCCTAACAATAACACTAACCCTAACCCTAACTCTAACCCTCAACCTTACCCTCAGCCTCACCCTCACTGGATACTTAACCCTAAACATTACACTGACAATAAACCTAACCCTAAGCCTAACCCTAACCCTAACTCTAATTCTCACACCCACAGACACCCTCAGCCTAACCCTAAGCCTAACCCTAAGCCTAACCCTAACCTTCACCGTAATCCTACACCTAACACTAACCCTAACCCTAAACCTAACCCTAAATCTAACCCTAAACCTAACCCTAATCCTCAGCCTCACCTGCACCCTAAACCAAACTATAACCCTAACCCTCACCCTAACTCTAAGCCTAATCCTAAACCTAACCCTAAGCCTCACACTCACCCTCACCCTAACCCTAATCCTAAACCTCATCCTAAACTTGACACTAACCATAATCCTAACTCTAACCCTAACCCGAACCCTAACACTCACCCTCATGTTCGGCCTAAGCCTAAGCCTAAGCCTAAGCCTAACCCTTACCCTCACCCTAACCTAAGACTAACACTAATTCTAACCCTAAATATCACCCTCACCCTAACCCTAACTCTAACCCTAACCCTAACCCTAACAATAACCCCAACACTCACCCTAACCATAATCCTCACCCTAATCCTAAACCTCACACTAACACTTACCCTCACCTACCACTAACCCTTACCCTAACACTAACCCTCACAATAACCCTAAACCTAAACTCACCCTAACCCTAACCCTAACCCTCAACCTAACCCTAACCCTCACCCTCACCCTAACCCTCACCCTAAAACTTACCCTCACCCTAACACTAACCCTAATACTAATCCTAAACCTATGGCTAACACTCACCCTCACAGTAACAGTAATCCTAACAATAATCCTAACAAAAACCCTAACCTTAACCCTAACACTCACCCTAAGCATTAACCTCACTCTAAACCAAACCCTCACCCTAACACTTACCCTCACCTTAACACTAACCTTAACACGAACATTAAGCCTCACAATAACCCTAACCATCACCCTAACCCTAAAAGTCATCCTAACACTAACCCTAAACCTCAACTAAACCCTAGCCCTAACCCTAACCCTAACACTCATCCTCATGGTAAACCTCACACAAACCCTAGCACCAATCCTCATTCTAAACCACACCCTCACCCTCACCCTAACCCTAACCCTCACCCTAAACCTAAACCTCACCCTTACCGTAACCCTCACCCTCAGCCTAACCCTCACCTTACCCTTACTGTCACCCGCACCCTAACCCTCACCCTAACCCTAACCTTCACCCTAACACTAACTCTACCGCTAAACCTCACCCTCAACCTAATCCTAATTGTAACCCTAAAACTAACACTAAACCTCACACTAACCTTAACCCTAACCCTCAACCTCAACCTCATGCTCAGCTTAACCCTAAGACAAACCCTTACCCTAACAATCACCCTCACCGTAGTCCTCACCCTAACACAAATCCAAACCTAACCCTCAACCTAACCCTAACCCTCACCCTCAACGTAACCTTGAGCCTAACCCTAACCCTCACCCTAACCTTAATCTTAACCCTAAACCTCAACCTAACCCTAACCCTCAACCTCACCGTAACCCTTACCCTAACCCTCACCTTAACCCTAAACTTAACCCGAATCCTACTCTCACACTAACCCTAACACTAACTCTCACACTAACCCTAACATTAAACCTCAACCTCACCCTAGCCCTCACCCTAACCCTAAACCTAACCCTTACTCTCATCCTAACCCTCCCCCTAACCCTTAACCTAACCCTTAAACTAACCCTAAACATAACCCTCAACCGCACCATCAGCCTAACCCTGAACCAAACCCTAAACCTAACACTAACACACACACTCACCCTCACCTGAACCCTAATCCTAACCCGAAACCTCACGCTCACCCTCAGTGTAACACTAAGCCAAACCCGAACCCTAACCCTAAGCCTCACAATCACCCTAAACCTCACCTTAATCATAATCCTAACCCTAACCCTAACCCTTACCCTGAGCCTAACCTTAACCCTAACTCTAACCCTAAACCTCACCCTCACCCTAACCCTAAACCAAAACATCACCCTAACCCTAACCCTAAACCTGACCCTCACCCTAGCCCTCACCCTAACCCTAATACTAACCCTAACCCTCATCCTAACCCTCCCTATAACCATAAACATAACCCTCACCCTAACCCTAACCCTCACCCTCACCCTAACCCTCAGCCTAACGCTAAGCCGAACCCTAACCCTAACCCTACCCCTAACCCTCACATTCACCCTAACCCTACCCCTAAACCAAATCCTAAACCTAACTCTAACCCTCACCCTCAGCCTAACCCTCACCCTAACCCTAACCCTAAACCTAATACTAACCCTAACCCTAACCCTGACCCTCACCCTAACCCTCAGACTAACGCTAAGCCGAACCCTAACCCTAACCCTACCCCTAACCCTCACATTCACCCTAACCCTACCCCTAAACCAAATCCTAAACCTAACTCTAACCCTCACCCTCAGCCTAACCCTCACCCTAACCCTAACCCTAAACCTAATACTAACCCTAACCCTAACCCTCACCCTCAGCCTCACCCTAAACCTAACTCTAACTCTAAACCTCACCCTCACCCTAAACCTAAACCTAACCCTAAAGTTCACCCTAACGCTAACTCTAAAGCTCACCCTCACCCTAGCCCTTACCCTAACCCTAATCCTAACCGTAACCCTAATCCCCTAACACTAACCCTCACCCTCATCCTCACTGTAACCATAAACCTAACAATAATGCTAACAATAACACTAACCCTAGCCCTAACCCTCACCCTAACCCTAAAACTCACCCTAACACTAACCCTAAACATAAACCTCAACTTAGCCTCACCATAACCCTAACCCTCATCCTTACCCTAAACCTCACACTAACCCTAACACTTATCCTCAATCTAACCCTCACCCTTACTCTAACCCTGCCCTAACCCTCACGCTAACCCTAACCCTCACCCTTACCATAACCCTCACCCTCAGTCTAACCTTCACCTTTACCCTTACCGTAACCCCCACCCTAACCCTGACCCTAACCCTAACCCTCACCCTAACCCTAATCTACCCCTAAAACTCACCCTCACTCTAACCCTAACTCTAACCTTAACCCTAACACTAACCTCACCCTAAGCCTAACCCTAACCCTTATCCTCAACCAAACGCTCAGACTAACCCTAAGCCTAAGCCTAACACTTACCTTAACCCGCACCCTCATGCTAAACCTCACCCTAACCCTAATCCTAATCCTAACCCTCATCCTAACCCTCACCCTAACCCTAACCCTAACCATCACCCTAACTCTAATCCTCAACCCCACCATCACCCTCAGGCTAACCCTAAACCTAAGCCTAAGCCTAACCCTAACCCTCACACTCACCCACACCCTAACCTTAATCCTAACCCTAACGCTAACACTAACTCTAAACCTCAACCTAACCCTCACCCTTACCTTAACCCTAAAATTAACCATAAACCTACCCCTCGACCTAAGCCTACAACTAACCCTAAACCTAAACCTAAACCTCACCCTCACCCTAATCCTAATCCTAACCCTAAACCTAAACCTCACCCTAACCTTAAAACTAACTTTAACCCTCACCCTCACCATAACTCTAACCCTAACCCTAACAATAACACTAATCCTAACCCCAAATCTAACCCTAACACTAAACCTAATGCTAAAACTCACCCTCACCCTAAACCTAATCCTAAGCCTAACCCTCACACTAACCCTAACCCTCACACTAACCCTAAACTTAAACTGAACCTAACTCTCAAGCTAACCCTAACCCTAACCGTCAACCTAAACTAACACTCACCTTTTACCTCAGCCTAAAGCTAAGTCTAAGCCTAACCCTAACCCTAAACCTCACACTCACCTTAACTATTACCCTAAACCTAACCATAAACCTAAGCCTAACCCTCACCCTCACCTTAACCCTCACCCTAACCCTACCTCTAACACTAACCCTAAACCTAACCCTCACCCTCAGCCTCACCCTTACCCTAACTCTAAACCTAAACCTCACCCTCACCCTAAACCTAACCCTAACCCTAATCCTCAACCTTACCTTAATCCTAACCCTAAAGCTCACCCTCAGCCTAGCCATCAACCTAAGCCTAAGCCTAACACTAAACCTAACCCTTAGACACACACTCACCCTCAACCTAACCCTAAACCTAACCCTTACTCTCACAGTCACCCTCACCCTCAGTGTAACACTAAGCCTAATCCTAACCCTAACCCTAACACTCAAAGTCATCCTAACCATTACCCTAATCCTAATCCTAACCCTAACCCTCACCCTCACCCTCAGCCTCATCTTAAGCCTAACTCTAACCCAAAAACTCACCCTCACCTTAACCCTAACCCTAACTCTAAACCTCACCTTCAACCTAGCCCTCACCCTAACCCTAATCCTAAATCTAACAATCATCCTAACCCTCCCCATAATCCTAACCCTAACAATCACCCTAACCCTAATCCTCACACTCACCCTCACCCTCAGCCAAAACCTAAGCCTAACCCTAATACTCACCCTAACCCTACCCCTCACACTCACCCTAAACCTAACCCTAATCCTAAACCTAACACTATCCCTAACCCTAACCCTCACCCTAACCCTCACCGTAACCCTAAACCTAACACTAAACCTAACCTTAAATCTAACCCTAAACCTAAACCTAATCCTCAGCCTCACCTGCACCCTAACCGAAACTCTAACCCTAACCCTCACCCTAACTCTAAGCCTAATCCTAACCCTAACCCTAAGCCTCATACTCACCCTCACCCTAACCCTAAAACTAACCCTAAACCTATCCCTAACCCTAACCCTCACCCTAACCCTAACCCTAGCCCTCACCCTAACCCTAACCCTAAGCCGAAACCTCATCCTTCAACTGACACTAACCATAACCCTAACCCTCACCCTCATGCTTGGCCTAAGCCTAAGCCTAACACTAACCCTAACACTCACCCTAACCTAACTCTAACCCTAAATCTTATCCTCACCCTAACTCTAACTCTAACCCTAACCCTAACCCTAGCCCTAACAATAACCCTAACCCTCACCCTAAACATAATCCTCACCCTAACCGTAAACCTCACACTAACACTTACCTTCACCTACCACTAACCCTAACCCTAACACTAACCCTCACACTAAGCCTAACCCTAAACTCACCCTAACCCTAACCCTAAACCTAACCCTCAACCTAACCCTAACCCTCAAGCTCAATGTAACCCTAACCCTAACCCTGACCTTCACCCTAACCAAGCCCTCACCCTCACCCTAACCCTCACCCTAACACTTACCCTCATCCTAACACTAACCCTAATACTAATCCTAACCCTATCGCTAACACTAACCCTCACAGTAACAGTAACCCAAACCATAATCCTAACAAAAACCCTAACCTTAACCCTAACTCTCACCCTAACCATTACCCTCACCCTAAACCTAAACCTCACCCTAACAATTACCCTCACCTTAACACTAACCGTAACCCGAACACTAAGCCTCACACTAACCCTAACCATCACCCTAACCCTAAACCTCACTCTAAAACTAACCCTAAACCTCAACCTAATCCTAGCCCTAACCCTAATCTTAACACTCATCCTCACGGTAAACCTCACACTAACCCTAACACTAATCCTCAATCTAACCCACACCCTTACCCTAACCCTAACCCTAAGCCTTACTCTAAACCTAAACCACACCCTTTTCGTAACCCTCACCCTCAACCTAACCCTCACCTTACCCTTACTGTCACCCCCACCATAACCCTCATCCTAACCCTAACCCTCAAACTAACACTAACTCTAAACCTAAACCTCACCCTCACCCTAATCCTAACTGTAACCCTAAAACTAACACTAAACCTCACACTAACCCTTACCCTAACTCTCACCCTCAACCGCACTCTCAGCTTAAACCTAAGCCTAAGCCAAACCCTTACCCTAACCCTCACCCTCACCCTTGCCCTCACCCTAACACAACTCCGAACACTAACCGTCAACCTAACCCTCACCCTCACCGTAACCCTTACCTAACCCTAACCCTCACATTCACCCTAACCCTAATCTTAACCCTAAACCTCAGCCTAACCCTAACCCTCAACCTCACCATAACCCTTACCCTAACCCTCACCCTTACCCTGAAATTAACCCGAATCCTACTCTCACAGTAACCCTAACCCTAACTCTCACCCTAACCCTAACATTAAACCTCAACCTCACCCTAGCCCTCACCCTAACCCTAATCCTAACCCTAACCCTCATCCGAACTCTCCCCCTAACCCTTAACCTTACCCTCAAACTAAAACTGAAACTCACCCTCACCCTCAGCCTAACCGTAAACCTAACCCTAAACCTAACCCTAACACACACACTCACACTCACCCGAACCCTAATCCTAACCCTAAACCTCACCCTCAACATCACCCTCAGTGTAACCCTAAGCCAAACCCAAACCCTAACCCTAACCCTCAAAATCACCCTAAACCTTACCCTAATCCTAATCCTAACCCTAACACTAACCCTCACCCTCAACCTCATCTTAACCTTAACTCTAACCCTAAACCTCACACTGACCCTAACCCTAAACCTAACCCTAACCCGAAACCTCACCCTCAACCTAACCCTAAACCTGACCCTCACCCTAGCCCTCAACCTAACCCTAATACTAACCCTGACCCTCATTCTAACCCTCCCTATAACCATAAACATAACCTTCACCCTAACCCTAACCCTCACCCTCACCCTAAACCTCAGCCTAACCCTAAGCCTAACCCTAACCCTAACCCTACCCCTAACCCTCACATTCACCCTAACCCTACCCTTAAACCAAATCCTAAACCTAACCCTAACCCTCACCCTCAGCCTAAACCTCACCCTAACCCTAACTCTAAACCTAACACTAACTATAACCCTAAATCTCACCCTCAGCCTCAACCTAAACCTAACTCTAACTCTAAACCTCACCCTCACCCTAAATCTAACCCAACCCCAAAACTTCACCCTAACGCTAACCCTAAAGCTCACCCTCACCCTAGCCCTTAACTAACCCTAATCCTAACCCTAACCCTCATCCTAACACTTCCCCTAACACTAACCCTCACCCTCATCCTCACCCTCACCCTCACCGTAATCATAACCCTAACAATAACGCTAAAAATAACCCTAAACCTAACCCTAAGCCTCACCCTAACCACAAGCCTCACCCTAAAACTAACCCTCAGCCTAACAATTACCCTCACCCTAACACTAACCCTAACCCTAACATTAACCCTCAAACTAACCCTAACCATCCCCCTAAACCTAAAGCTCACCCTAACACTAATCCTAAACCTAACACTAACCGTAGCCCTCACCCTAACCCTAACCCTCATCCTTACCCTAAACCTCACACTAACCCTAACACTTATCCTCAATCTACCCTCACACTCACTCTAACCCTAACCCTAACCCTCACCCTAACCCTAAACCTCACCCTTACCATAACCCTCACCCTCAGTCTAACCTTCACCTTTACCCTTACCGTAAACCCCACCCTAATCCAGACCCTAACTCTAACCCTCACCCTAACCCTAACTCTACCCCTAAACCTCACCCTCACTTAACCCTAACCTTAACACTAAACCTCACCCTAACCCTAACCCTAAACCTTATCCTCAACCAAACGCTCAGCCTAACCCTAACCCTAAGCCTAACACTTACCTTAACCCACACCCTCACCCTAGCCCTCACCCAACCCTAATCCTAATCCTAACCCTCACCATAACCCTAACCCTAATCATCAACCTAAATCTAATCCTCAGCCCCACCCTCACCCTCAGCCTAACCCTAAGCCTAAGCCTAAGCCTAACCCTAACCCTCACACTCACCCTCACCCTAACCCTAATCCTAACCCTAACTCTAACACTAATCCTAAACCTCAACCGAACCCTCACCCTAACCTTAACCCTAAAATTAACCCTAAACCTAACCCTCGACCTAACCCTCCAACTAACCCTAAACCTAACCCTAAACCTCATCCTCACCCTAACCCTAATCCTAAACCTAAACCTAAACCTCACCCTAAAACGAAATCTAACCCTCACCCTCACCTCACCCTCACCATAACTCAAACCCTAACCTTAACCATAACACTAATCCTAACCCTAAACTTAACCCTAACCCTAATTCTAACACTCAGCCATACCCTAACCCTAATCCTAACACTGACCCTCACCCTAACCCTAAACCTCACCCTCACCTAACCCTAACCCTCATACTAACCCTCACCCTAAACCTAACCCTAACCTTAAACCTTACCCTAACACTAGCCCTAATCCTCACCCTCACCCTAGCCCTCAACCTAAACCTTATCTTAACCCTAATCTTCATCCTAACCCTCACCCTAACCCTAATCCTATCCCTCACCCTAACCCTAAACCTAACCCTCAACCTAACCCTAAACAGCACCCTCACTGTAACCCTAACCCTAACCTTCACCCTAACCCTAAACTTAACCTGAACCCTAACTGTCAAGCTAACCCTAACCCTAACCGACAACCTAAAGCTAACCCTCACCCTCTCCCTCGTCCTAACCCTAAGCCTAAGCCTAACCCTAACCCTAACCCTCACCCTAACCCTAACTCTACCCCTAAACCTCACCCTCACTCTAACCCTAACTCTTACCCTAACACTAAACCATACCCTAACCTAACCCAAAACCTTATCCTCAACCAAATGCACAGCCTAACCATAAGCCTAAGCCTAACACTTACCCTAACACACACCCTCACCCTAGCCCTCACCCTAAACCTAATCCTAACCCTAACCCTCAGCCTGATTCACAAACTAACCCTAACCCTAACCATCACCCTAATTCTTATCCTCACGCCCACCCTCACCCTCAGCCTAACCCTATTCCTAACCCTAACTCTAATAGTAATCCTAAACTTCAACCTAACCCTCACCCTTACTTAACCCTAAACGAAGCCTAAACCTAACCATCGACCTAAGCCTCCAACTAACCCTAAACCTAAACCTCACCCTAACCCTAAACCTAACCCTCACCCTCACACTCACCCTCACCCTCACCATAACTCAAACCCTAACCCTAACCATACCACTAATCCTAAACCTAAACCTAACCCTAACCCTAACCCTAATGCTAAAACTCACCCTCAACCTAACCCTAATCCTAACCCTAACCCTCACCCTAACCCTAACCCTCACCCTCACCGTAACCCTAACACTCATCCTAACCATCACCCTAAACCATCCCCTAATTTTAAACCTTACCCTAACTCTAACCCTAAGACTCACCCTCACCCTAGCCCTCAACCTAACACTAATCGTAAACCTAATCCTCATCCTAAACCTCACTCTAACCCTAACCCTAACCCTCAACCTAACCCTAACACAAATTCTCAACCTAACCCTAAACATCACCCTCACCATAACCCTAATCCTAACCCTCACTCTAACCCTAAACTTAACTTGAAACATAACTCTTAAGCTAACCCTAACCCTAACCGTCAATCTAAAGCTAACCCTCTCCCTCTCCCTCAGCCTAACCCTAAGCCTAAGCCTAACCCTAACCCTAAACCTCACACTCACCCTAAACATTACCCTAAACCTAAATATAACACTAAGCCTAACCCTCACACTCTCCTTAACTCTCACCCTAAAACTAACTCTAACACTAACCCTAACCCTAACCCTCATCCTCAGCCTCACCCTTACCCTAACTCTAAACCTAAACCTCACTCTCACCCTAACCCTAATCCTAAACCTCACCCTAATCTTAACCCTAAACATCACCCTCAGCCTTGCCCTCACCCTAAGCCTAATCCTAACCCTCATCCTAACTCTCACCCTAACAATAACCTTACCCCTCACCCTACCCCTCACCCAAACCCTAATCCTAACCTTAACCCTCAACCTAAACCTAACCCTCACCCTCACCCTCAACGTAACCCTTACCTAACTCTCACCCCAAACATATACTTAACCCAAATCCTAACTATCACCCTAACCCTATCCCTATCCCTAACGCTCACCATAACCCTAACCCTAAACCTCACCCTCACCCTAGACCTCACTCTAACCCTAATCCTAACCCTAACCCTCATCCTAAACCTCCCCCTAACCCTTACCATAACCCTCACCCTCACCCTAACCCTAAACCTAACCCTTACCCTCACCCTGAACCTCAACCTCAGTGTAATCCTAAGCCTAATCCTAACACTCACACGCACCCTAAACCTTACCCTAAACCTAATCTTAACCCTAACCCTCACCCTCACCCTCAGCCTCACCTTAAGCCTAACTCTAACCCTAAAACTCACCCTCACCCTAACCCTCACCCTAACCCTCACCCTAACCCTAACCCTAAACCTAACACTAACCCTAACCCTAACCCTCACCCTCAGCCTCACCCTAACCCTAACTCTAACCCTAAACCTCACCTTCACCATAACCCCAAACTTAACCCTAACCCGAAACCTCACCCTAAGCCTAACCCTAACCCTAACTCTAACCCTAAACCTCACCCTCACACTAACCCTAACCCTAACCCTAAACTTCACCCTCACCCTCAACCTCAATGTAACTCTACCCCTAACCTTAACAATAATACTAACCCTAACCCTAACCCTCACCCTCACCCTCATCCTCACCCTCACCGCAAACTTAACCCTAAACATAACAATAACATTAATCCTAACCATAAACCTAAACCTAATCCTAAGTCTAATCCTCACCCCCAAAATCACCCTCAACCTAACCCTAAACCTAACCCTAACCCTTACACTAACACTAACCCCAAACCTAAACCTAAACCTGAATCTAACCCTAAACCTAACCCTAATCCTCAACCTCACCTGCACCCTAAACCACACCCTTACCGTCACCCTAACTCTAAGCCTAACCCTAACCCTAAACCTAAGCCTCACACTCACCCTCACCCTAACCCTAAACCTAAACCTAACCCTATCCCTAACCCTAACCCGTACCCTAACCCTACCCCTCACCCTCACCCTAATCCTAACCCTAAACTTCATCCTAAACCTGACACTAATCATAACCGTAACCCACAATCTAACCCGAACCCTAACCCTAACCCTAACACTAACATTAACTCTAACCCTAAATCTCATCCTCACCCTCACCCTAAAACTAACTCTAACTGTAATTCTAACCCGAACAATAACCCTAACCCTAACCCTAACCATAATCCTCACCCTAACCCTAACCCTCATCCTAAGACTTACCCTCACCATAACCTAACCCTAACGCTAACAATAACCCTAACCCTCACCCTCACCCTAACCATAACCCTCACCCAAACACTAAGCTCACCCTAACACTAACCTTAACACTTATCCTCAATCTAATCCTCACCCTCACTCTAACCCTAACCCTAACCCTCACCCTGACACTAACCCTCACCCTTACATTAACCCTTACCCTCAGTCTAACCCTCACCTTTACCCTTACTGTAACCCCCACCTTAACCCTGACCCTAACCCTAACCCTAACCCTAACCATAATTCTACCCCTAAACCTCACCCTCACTCTAACCCTAACTCTAACACTAACCCTAACACTAAAACTCACCCTAACCCTAACCCTAACCCTTATCCTCAACCAAATCCTCAGCCTAAACCTAAGCCTAACATTTACCCTAAACCACACCCTCACCCTACCCCTCATCCTAACCCTAATCCTAACCCTCATCCTAACCCTCACCCTAACCCTAACCCTAAACATCACCCTAACTCTAATCCTAAGCCTAAGCCTAACCCTTACCCTAACCCTCAGGAGAGCCCTCTCTCTTACCCTAATCTTAAACCTAACCCTCATCCTAACCTTCACACTATCCCTAACCCTCAACCTAACCCGTTCCACCACCCTAACCCTAACCCTAATCCTAAACCTAACCCTAACCCTAACCCTTGCACTCACCATAATCCTAACCCTAACCCTAATCCTAACCCTAACCCTAACCCTAAACCTCACACTCACCCTAGCCCTCACCCTAACCCAAATCCTAATCCTAACCCTCATCCTCAGCCTCACCTTAACACTAACCCTAAATGTCACCCTCACCATCAGCCTAACCCTAATCTTAACCCTAACCCTCAACCTAAACCTAACCCTCACCCTCAACATAAACCTTACCCTAACCCTCAATCTAACACTAAACTTAACCCAAACCCTAACTCTCACCCTCAGCCTCACCCTAACCCTCACCCTAAACCTAACCCTAAAACTCACCCTTAGCCTAGCCCTCACCCTAACTTTAAACCGAAACCTAACACTCATCCTACCCCCTCCCTAAACCTTTCCCTAACCCTAACCCTAACCCTAACCCTAACCTACAACCTCACCCACAGTCTAACTCTAAGCCTAACCCTAAACTTAACCCTAACACACACACTCACACTCACCCTAACCCTAATCCTAAACATAACCCTAACCCTAACCCTACTGCTCTCACCCTAACCCTAACCCTAACACTAACCCTAAACATAACCCTAACCTAACCCTCACCCTAACCCTAATTCTAACCCTACACGTCACCCTCACCCAAAACCTAACTCTAACCCTAATGCAAACGCTAAACCTCACCATAACCCTAACCCTATCCCTAACCCTCACCCTCACCGTAACCTTAACCCTAAACCTAACCCTGACAGTAATCCTAAACCTAATCCTAACCTTCAACCTAACCATAAACCTCACCCTAACCCAAAACCTGACCCTAACACTTACCCTCACCCTAACACTAACCTAACCCAACACGAACCCTCAAACTAACCCTAACCCTAAACTCACCGTAAACCTAACCCTAACCCAAACCCTCACCCTAACCCTACCCCTAACCCTAAAACTCACCCTAACACTAACCTTCACCCTCACCCTCAACCTCACCGTAATTCTAGCTCTAACCCTAACAATAACCCTAACCCTAAGCCCAACCCTAACCCTCACCCTCAGCCTCACCCTCACAGCAAACTTTACCCTAATCATAACACTATCAATAACCCTAACTCTAAGCCTAACCCTAACACTAATTCTAATCCTCACCCACACAGTCACACTCATCTTATCCCTAAACCTAAACCTAACCCTCACCATAACCCTAAACCTAACCCTAACCCTAACACTAACCCTAACCCTAATCCTAACCCTAAATCTAAACCTAAACCTAAACCTAATCCTCAGCCTCATCTGCAACATAACCCAAACCTTAACGCTAACCCTCACCCTAACTCTAAGCCTAACCCTAACCCTAACCCTAAGCCTCACACTCACCCTCACCCTAACCCTAATCCTAAACCTAACCATAACCCTAACCCTAACCCTAACCCTAACCCTAAAACTCACACTAACACTAACCCTAACCCTCACCCTCAAACTCACCCTCAGCTTAACCCTACGCCTAAGCCAAACCCTTACCCTAACCCTCACCCTCATCCTAGCCTTCAGCCTAACACAAATCCTAACAATAACCATCAACCTAACCCTAACCCTCACCCTCACAGTAACCCTTACCTAACCCTAACCCTCACCCTCACCCTAACCCTAATCTTAACCCTAAACCTCAACCTAACCCTAATACTCATCCTATCCCTCCCTGTAACCCTTAACCGAACCCTCACACTAACCCTAACCCTCACCCTCAACCTCACCATCAGCCTAACCCTAAGTCTAACGCTAAACCTAACCCTAACAAACACATTCACCCTCACCCTATCCCTAATGCTAACCCTAAACCTCACCCTCACCCTCACCGTCAGTGTAACCCTAAGACAAACCCGAACCATAACCCTAACACTGACATTCACTCTAACCCGTACCCTAATCCTAATTCTAACCTAACCCTAACCCTCAACCTCAGCCTCAACTTAACCCTAACTCTAACCGTAAACCTCACCCTCACCCTAACCCTAAACTTAACCCTAACTCTAAACCGCACCCTAACCCCAAGCCTAAACCTCACCCTCACCATAGCCCTCACCCTAACCCTAATCCTAACACTAACCCTCATCCTAACCCTCCCCATAATCCTAACCCCAACCCACACCCTAACCCTAATCCTCACCCTCACCCTAACCCTCAGCCTAACTCTAACCCTAACCCTAACCCTCATAATCACCCTAACCCTAAACCTAATCCTAATCCTAAACCTAACCCTCACCCTCAGCCTAACCCTCACCCTCACCCAAGCCTAAACCTAACACTAACCCTAACCCAAAACCTCACCCTCAGCCTCACCCTAACCCTAACTCTAACCCTAAACCTCACACTCACCCTAACCCTAACCCTAACACTAACCCTAAACTTCACCCTAACGCTAACCCTAAACCTCACCCTCACCCTAGACCTTACCCTAACCCTAATCCTAACGCTAACCCTCATCCTAACCCTACACCTAACCTTAACCCTCACCCTCAACCTCACCCTCAGCCTAAACCAAAGCCTAACACTAAACCTAACCCTAACACACAAACTCACCCTCACCCTAGCACTGTCCCTAACCCTAATCCTAAACCTAACCCTCATCCTAACCCTCACCCTAACCCTAACCATCAACCTCACCCTAATCCTCACCCCCACCCACATCCTCAGCCTAACCCTAAGCCTAAGCTTAAACCTAAACCTAACCCTCACACTCACCCTCACCCTAATCCTAATCCTAAACCTAACCCTAAACCCCAAGCTAACCCTCACCCTAACTTTAACCCTAACACTAACCCTAACCCTCGACCTAACCCTCCCACTAAACCTAAGTGTAAACCTAAACCTCACCCTAACCCTAACCCTCACGCTCACCATAACTCTAACCCTCATCCTAACCCTAATGCTAACCGTAAACCTCACCCAAACACTAATGCTAACCCTCATCCTCACCCTAGCCCTCATACTAAACCTAATCCTAACCCTAACCCTAACCCCCATCCTAACCCTCACCCTAACCCTAACCCTAACCATAACCCTACCCCTAAACCTAACCAACACCCTAACCCTAATCCTCACACCCACCGCGACCCTCAGCCTAACCCTAAGCCTCAGCCTAACCCTCAACCTAACCCTCACACTCACCCTTACACTAACCCTAGTCCTAAATGTAAATCTATCCCTAAACCTCAACCTAACCTTCACCCTCACCCTCACCCTAACCCTAACCCTAACCATAACCCTGTCCCGCAGCCTCACCCTCACTGCAAACTTAACCCTAACCATAACACTAACAATAACCCTAACCCTAAACATAACCATAACCCTAATCCTCACCCTCACCCTCAGCCTAATCCTAACTTAACCCTAACCCTAACCCTAACCCTCACCATAACCATAACCCTCACACTCACCCTCACCCTAACTCAAATCTTAAACCTAACCCTGTCCTAACCCTAACCCTCACCCACACACTCACCCTAACCCTCACCCTAAACCTAATCCTAACCCTAAACCTCATCCTAACACTCACGCTAACCCTAACCCTAAACCTCACCCTAACCTGAACCCTAAACCTCCCTCTCATGCTCGGCCTAAGCCTTAGCTTAAGCCAAAGCCTAACCCTAACCCTCTCCCTATCCCTAACTCTAACACTAACCCTAACTCTAACCCTAAAACTCACCCTCACCCTCACCCTAACTCTAACACTAACCTGGAAGCTAAACCTCATCCTAAAACTAACACTAAACCACACCCTCACCCTCACCGTAACCGTATAACCCTAACACTAACAATAACCCTAACCCTAACCCTAACACTCACCCTAACCATAACCCTCACCCTAACCCTAACCCTCACCCTAATATTTAGCCTCACCCTAACACTAACCCTAATGCTAACACTACCGCTCACACTAAACCTAAAAATCACCCGTACCCTAAACCTCACCCTAACACTAATTCCTAAACCTCAACCTCGCCCTATCACTCACCCTAACCCTAACTCTCATCCTAACCGTAAACCTCTCACTAACTCTAACACTAATCCTCAATCTAACCCTCACCCTCACCCTAACCCTAAACCTAACCCTCACCCTAACCTTAACCCTCATCTTTACTGTAACGCTCATCCTCATCCTAACTCTCATCTTTACCCTTACCGTCACCCCCACCCTAACCCTAATGCTCACCCTAACCCTAATTCTACACCTAGACCTCACGCTCACCCTAACCCTAACTCTAACATTAACACTAACACTAAACCAACCTCAATCTAACACTAACCCTAACCCTCACCCTCACCCTCAATGTAACCGTAACCCTAACAATAAACCTAACAATAATCATGACCCTAACCCTAACCCTCACCCTAACCATAACCCTCACCCTAACCCTAAACATCAACCTAACACTTACCCTCACACTAACACTAACCCTAACCCTAACACTAACCCTCACACCAACCCTAAACCTCACCCTAATTCTAAACCTAATCCTAAACCTAAACCTAACTCTAACCCTAACCCTCAAACTAGCCCTCACCCTAACCCTAAGTCCTACCCTCAACCTCACCCTAACCCTAACCCTCATCCTCACCCTAAACCTCACACTAACCCTAACCCTAACCCTAATCCTCAATCTAATCCTCACCCTAACCCTAACCCTAACCCTAACCCTCAACCTAACCCTATACCTAACCCTAACTCTAACCCTAAACCTCACCCTCACCCTTACCCATACCTTAACCCTAAAACTCACCCTAACACTAAACTTCATCCTCACCCTCAACCTCACCATAATACTAGCCCTAACACTAAAAATAACACTAACCCTAACCCTAACTCTAACCTTCGCCCTCAGCCTCACCCTCACCACAAAATTAACGTTAACCATAACACTAAAAATAACCCTACCCTAAGAATAACCCTAAACCTAAATCTAATCCGAACCCCCACCTTCACCCTGATCCTAAACCTCACACTAACCCTAAAAGTATTCCTCAATCTAAACCACACCCTCACCCTAAACCTAACCGTAACCCTCACCCTAACCCTAACACTCACCCTTACCGTAATCCTCACTCTCAGCCTAACCCTCAACTTTACCCTTACTGTCACCCTCACCCTAACCCTCACACTAACCCTAACACTCATCCTAACCCTAACACTAACCCTCACTCCCTACTAAACCTCACCCTAACCCTAACACTAAACCTAACCCTAATCCTAACCCAAAACCTCACCCTAACACTAACTCTAACCCTAAACCTCACGCTGACCCTAACCCTAACCCTAATACTAAACCTCACCCTAAACCTAAACATTACCCTAACACTTACCCTCAACCTAACAGTAACACTAATACTAACACTAACCCTCACACTAACGCTAACCATCACCCTAAACCTAACATCACCCTAACCCTAACCCTAAACCTAAAACTAACCCTCATCCTAACCCTCACCCTAACCGTAACCCTAAACATCACCCTAACCCTAACCCTCACCCTCACTTTTAGCCTCACCCTAACCCTAAGCCTAAGCCTGAACCTAACCCTAAAACTCACACTCACCGTAGCCCTCACCCTAACCCTAAACCTAACTCTAACTCTCATCCTAACCCTCAACTTAACCATAACCACAACCATCACTCTAAACCTAAACCTCATCCCCACCCTCACCTTCAGAGTAACCCTAACCCTAAGCCTAACCCTAACCCTAACCCTCACATTCACCCTCAGCCTAACCCTAATCCTAACCCTAACACTAACCTTAAACCTAAGCCTCAACCTAACCCTCACCCTAACCCTAACCTTAATCCTAACCCTCACCGTCACTTTAGTCCTCACCCTAACCATCACCTCAAAACTAACCCACACCTTAACCGTAACCCAAACGCTAACCCTGACCCTAACCCTACCCTTAACCCTAACACTAAACCTGACCCTAATCCTAACACTAACCCTCACCCTCACCTTAGCCCTCACCCTAACCCTAATTGTAACCTTAAACCTCATCGGAAACCTCACCCTCACCCTAACACTAACCATCACGCTAACCCTAAACATAATTCTAACACTCACCCTAAACCTACCTGGACCCTCACCCTAACCATAACCCTTACCTCAACCTCACCCTCAGCCTAACACTAAGCCTAACCCAAACCCTAACCATAACCCTCACACTCACCCTCACCCTAACCCTAATCCTACCACTAACCCTAACCCGAACCCTAAACCTCAACCTAACCCTCACCCTAACCCTAACCCTAACACTAACCCTAACCCTAACCCACACCCTAACCCTCTCCCTAAACATAATTCTAACCCTAAACCTCACACTCACCCTAATCCAAATCCTAACCTTGACCCTAAATCTCACCCTAACCCTTACCCTCACCCTTACCCTCACCCTCACCCTCACCATAACCCTAACCCTCACCCTAACCCTAACACTAAACCTCACCCTACCACTAATTCTAAACCTCATCCTCACCCTAGCCCTCACTCTAACCCTAATATTAACCCTAATCCTCATCCTAACACTCACCCTAACCCTAACCCTAACCCTCACCCTAACCCTAATCCTAACCCTAACCCTCACCCTCACCCTTACCCTCACCCTCACCCTCACCATAACCCTAAACCTCACCCAAACCCTCAACTTAAACCTCACCCTAACACTAACCCTAACACTCACCCTCACCCTAGCCCTCACCCTAACCCTAATCCTAACCCTTACCCTAACCATAACCCTCACCCTCACCCTCACTGTAACTCTAACCCTAAACCTAACAATAACACTAATCCTAACCCTAAACCTAACCCTAACCCTAATCCTATCCCTAATCCTCACCCTCAGCCTCACCCTCACTGCAAATGTAAACATGCCCATATCACTAACAATAATCCTAACCCTAAACCTAATCCTAAAAATCACCCTCACCCTAACCGTAATCCTAAACCTAACCCTCACTGTAACCCTAACCCTAACCCTCACCGTAACCCTAACCCTCACCCTAACCCTAAACCTCACCCTAACACTAACCCAAATCCTCACCCTCAACCTAGCCCTCACCCTAACCACCATCCTAAACCTAATCCTCATCCTAACTCTCACCCTAACCCTAACCCTAACCCTCACCATAACCCTAATAGTAACCCAAACCTTCAACCTAACCCTACCCCTCACCTTCACTATAACCCTAACCCTAACCCTCACCCTAACGCTAATCTTAACCCGAACCATAATTCTCAACCAAATGCTAACCCTATGCGGAACACTTACTCTAACCCTCACCCTCAACCTCAGCTTAATGCTAAGCCTAACCCTAACTCTAAGCCTAACACAAGCACTCACCCTAACACTAACCCTAATCGTAATCCTAACCCTAACCCTAACCCTCACCCTCATCCTAACCCTCACCCTAACCCCAACACTAACACTATCCCTAACCCTAAACCTAACACTAACACTAACCCTCACCCTAACCGTAACTCTAACCCTAAATCTCACCCTCACCCTCAACCTAAACCTCACCCTCACCCTCACCCTCAGCTTAACCCAAAGCCAAAGCCTAACGCTAACCCTAACCCTCACCCTCACACTAGCCCTCAACATAACCCTAACTGTAACACTAACCCTAACCCTAACACTAACACTAACCCTCACCCTAACCCTCACCCTAACCGTAACTCTAACCCTAAATCTCACCCTCACCCTCACCCTAACCCTCACCCTCACCCTCACCCTCAGCTTAACCCAAAGCCAAAGCCTAACGCTAACCCTAACCCTCACCCTCACACTAGCCCTCAACATAACCCTAACTGTAACACTAACCCTAACCCTAACACTCACACTAACCCTAACCCTAACCCTAACTCTAACCCTAAACCTCACCCTGACCCTAACCCTAACCCTAACTCTAAACCTCATCCTAACCGTAACCCTAACCCTCAACATCACCCTCACCCTTATCCTTACCTTAACCTTAACCCTAACCCTAGCCCTAAGAATAACCCTAACCCTACACCTAACCCTAATCCTCACCCTCACCGTAACTATAACCCTAACACAAACCCACACACTAACCCAAACTCTGACACTAAACCTAACGCTAAACGTCACCCTAACCCTAAAATTAAGCCTAACCCTAACCCTAGCACATACCCTAACCCTAATCTTAACCCTAACCCTCACTCTAAACATAAACTATACCCTAACCCTAAATCTAACCCTCAACTTCACCCTCAGCCTCAGCCTAACACTAACCCTAACCCTAACCCTCACACTCACAGTCACAGTAACCCTAATCCTAACACTAACCCCAAACCTAACCCTAAAACTAACCCTAACCCTAACCCTGACCCTAAACCTCACTCTAAACCTAACCCTAACCCTAAACCTCACCCTCACCCTAACCCTAATCCTAACCCTAACCATAACACTAACCCTCACCTTAAACTTAATCCTAATCCCAACCCTACCCCTAAATGTAACCCTAACTATAACCCTAAGCTTAACACTAACACTAACCCTAATCCTCAACCCTACCCTCACTCTCAGCCTAACCCTAAGCCTGTCCCTAACATTAACCCTAAATCTAACCCTAAACCTCACCCTCACCCTAACCCAATCTCTAAACCTAACCCTAAACCTCACCCTGACCCTAACCCTATCCCTCAACAGCAACCTCAGCCTCACCGTAACTCTAACCCTAACCCTAACAATAACACTAACCCTAAACCTAACGATCAACCTAAAGCTAGTCCTCACCCCCACCCTCACCCTCAGCCTAACCCTAAGCCTACCCTAACCCTAACACTAACCCTCACTCTCACTCCCACCCTAACCCTAACACTAAGCCTAAGCCTAAGCCTAACCCTAACCCTAACCCTAACCCTCACCCTAACCTAACCCTAACCCTAAAACTAACTCTAACCCTAACACAAAACCTAACCCTAGCCCTAAACCTAACCCTAAACCTCATCCTAACCTTCACCCTAAACCTAACCCTAATCCTCACCCTAACCCTAACCCTAACCCTCACCCTCACTCTCAGCCTAAGCCTAAGCCTAAGCCTAAGCCTAATCCGAACTCTAAACCTCATCCTAACCCTCACCTTATACCTAACCCTAACACTAACCCTAACTCTAACCCTAAACCTCACCATCACCCTAACCCTAACTCTAACCCTAAACCTAAAACTAAACCTCACCCTAAACCTAAACCTAACCCTCACCCTCAACCTCAACTTAAAACTAACCCTAGCCCTAACAATAACCCTAACACTAAACCTAACCCTCACCCTAATCATAACCCTCAACAAAACCCTAACCCTCAATCTAACCCTCACCCTCAGCCTAACCCTAACCCTAACCCTCAACCTAACCCTAACGCTAAACATAACACTTACCCCCACCTTAACCCTCAGCCTAACCCTAAGCCTAAACCTAACCCTAACCCTCACACTCATCCTCATCATAACACTAATCCTAAACCTAAGCATAACCCTAACCCAAAACCTCAACCTAACCCTCCCCCTAATCCTAACCCTAACACTAACCCTAGCCCTAACCCTCAACCTAACCCTCCCCCTAACTCTAACTCTAACTCTAAACCTCACCCTCATCCTAACCCACACCCTAACCCTAAACCTCGCCCTAACCCTCACCTTCACCGTAACCCTAAACCTAACCCAAACCCGAACCCTACGCCTAACCCTAACCCGAAACCTAAACCTCACCCTAACCCTAAACCTAACCTTCACCCTCAACCTCACCCTAACCGTAAACCGAAGATTAACCATAACACGGACAATAACCCTAACCCCACCCCGAATCCTAACGCTCACCCTCACCCTAAACTTAACCCTCACCCAAACCCTAACCCTCACCCTAACACTTACACTCATCCTAACACTAACACTAACCCAAACCCTAACCCTAACCCTAAACCTCAACCGAACCCTCACCCTCACCCTATCTCTAACAATAACCCTAAACCTAACCCTAAACCTAACACTCCCCCTACCGCTATATCTAACCCTCAACCTCACCCTCACCTCACCCTAACTCTAACACTAACACTAACCCTAACTCTAACCCTAAACCTCACCCTAACCCTAACACTAACTCTAACCCTAACCTGAAACCCTTAACCTAAACCTAACCCTAACCCTCACCCTCACCCTCACCCTCAACATAACCTTAACCATAAAAATAACCCTAACCCTAACCCTCATCCTAACCATAACATTCACCCTAAACCTAACCCTCACCCTAACACTTACCCTCACCCTAACACTAACCCCAACCATAACACTAACCCTCACACTAACCCTACCATCACTCTAACCCTAAACCAAACCCTAACCCTAACTCTCACCCTCACCCTAGAACTCAACCTAACCCTAACCGTCTTCCTCACCCTTAACCTCACACTAACCTTAACACTAATCCTGAATCTAACCCTCACCCTCACCTTGATCCTAACCCTCACCATCAGCCTAACCCTCACCTTTACGCTTACGGTCACCCTCACCCTAACCCTCACCATAGCATAAATCCTCATCCGAGCCCTCACCCTAACGGCAACCCCAACCATCACCTAACCCTTACCCTCAACCTCACCCTCAGCCTAAGCCTAACGCTAAGCCTAAGCCTAAGCCTAACCCTAACCCTCACCCTCACCCTAACCCTAATACTAACCCTAACCCTAATCCTAACCCTAACCCTCAACCTAACCCTAACCCTCACCCTCACTGTGACCCGAACCCTAAACCTCATCCAACCCTAAACTAAACACAAACCCTAACTCTCACCCTAACGCTAACCCTAACCCAAACCCTAACCCTAAACCTCAACCTTAACCTCACCCTCAGCTTAACCATTAGACTAACCCTAACACTAAGCCTAACCCAAACACTCACCCTCATACTAACCCTAATCCTAATCCTAACCCAAACCCTAACCCTCACCCTCATCCTAACCCTCACCCTAACCCTAACACTAACCCTCACCCTAATCATCACCCTAACCCTAAATCTAACCCTAAACCTCACCCTCACCCTAACCCTAACCTAACCCTAAACCTAAACCTCACACTAACCTTAACCCCTACCCTCACCCTCACCGTCAGCCTAACCCTCACCCTAAACCAAACCCTCACCATAACCCTAACCCTAACCCTAACCCTAAACCTCACCCTAACCATAACCTTAATCCTCACCCTCAGCCTCACTCTCACTGTAAACTTAACCCTAACCATAACACTAACAATAACCCTAACCCTAACCCTAATCTAACCCTCACCTTCACCCTCACCCTCAACATAACCCTAACCTTAAGCCTAACAATAAACCTAAACCTATCCCTAACCCTCATCCTAATCATAACCTTCACCCTAAACCTAACCCTCACCCTAACACTTACCCTCACCCTAACACTAACCCTAACCATAACACTAACCCTAACCATCACCTTAACTCTAAACCTCACCCTAACACTAACTCTCACCCTCAACCTAGCCCTCAACCTAACCCTAACCCTGATTCCCACCCTGAACCTCACACTAACCCTAAGACTAATACTGAATCTAACCCTCACCCTCACCCTAACCCTAACCCTCACACTTACCGTAACCCTCACCCTCAGCCTAACCTTCACCTTTACCCTTACGGTCACCCTCACCCTAATCCTCACCATAACCTAAATCCTCATCCTAACCCTCACCGTAAAGGCAAACCCAACCATCACCCTAACCCTAACCCTCACATCACCCTCAGCCTCAGCCTAACCCTAAGCCGAACCTAACACTAACCCTAAACCTAAACCTCAACCTAACCCTCCCCCTAACCATAACTCTAACCCTAATCCTCACCCTCACCCTAACAATAATCCTAACCCTAAACCTCACCCTAACCCTGATCCTAACCCTCACGCTCACGCTCACCTTATTGTAACTCTAATCCTAACCTTAACTAAAACACTAACCCTAAACCTAACCCAAACCCTGACCCTCACTGTAACTCTAAACCTAATCCTTACCCTCAGCCTCACCTTAACCTTTACCCTAACCCTAACCCTAAATCTCACCCTAACCCTAACCCTAACCCTCACCCTAACTCTAGCCCTCACCCTAACCCTAATGCTAACCCTAAACCTCATCCTAACACTCACCCTAACCCTAAAACCCTAACCCTAACCCTCACCCTCACCCACACGCTCTGCCTAAGCCTCCGCCTCAGTCTAAGACTAACCCTGACCCTCACACTCACCCTCATCCTAACCCTAACAGTAACACTAACCCTAACCCTAACCCTCACACTAACCCTTACCCTAACGCTAACTCTAACCCTAAACCTCACCCTCACCCTAACCCTAACCCTCACCCACACCTTCCCCATCCGCCTAACATTAAGCCTAACCCTAACCCCAACCAAAACCCTAACACTAACCCTACCCCTTAACCTACCCCTCACTCAAACCCTAACCCTCACCCTCACCCTAGCCCATACCCAAACCATAAGCCTAAGCCTAACACTCACCCTAACCCTCATTCTAACCCTAACCCCAACACTCACCCTAACCGTAACCCTCACCCTCACCCTCACCCTAACTCTAAACCTAACCCTAACCCTAACCCTAACCCTAACCCTAACCCTCACACTCCCCCTCACCTTAACCCTAACCCTAACCCTAATCTAACCCTCACCTTCACCCTCACCCTCAACATAACCCTAACCTTAAGCCTAACAATAAACCTAAACCTATCCCTAACCCTCATCCTAACCATAACCTTCACCCTAAACCTAACCCTCACCCTAACACTTACCCTCACCCTAACACTAACCCTAACCATAACACTAACCCTAACCATCACCCTAACTCTAAACCTCACCCTAACACTAACTCTCACCCTCAACCTAGCCCTCAACCTAACCCTAACCCTGATTCCCACCCTGAACCTCACACTAACCCTAAGACTAATACTGAATCTAACCCTCACCCTCACCCTAACCCTAACCCTCACACTTACCGTAACCCTCACCCTCAGCCTAACCTTCACCTTTACCCTTACGGTCACCCTCACCCTAATCCTCACCATAACCTAAATCCTCATCCTAACCCTCACCGTAAAGGCAAACCCAACCATCACCCTAACCCTAACCCTCACATCACCCTCAGCCTCAGCCTAACCCTAAGCCGAACCTAACACTAACCCTAAACCTAAACCTCAACCTAACCCTCCCCCTAACCATAACTCTAACCCTAATCCTCACCCTCACCCTAACAATAATCCTAACCCTAAACCTCACCCTAACCCTGATCCTAACCCTCACGCTCACGCTCACCTTATTGTAACTCTAATCCTAACCTTAACTAAAACACTAACCCTAAACCTAACCCAAACCCTGACCCTCACTGTAACTCTAAACCTAATCCTTACCCTCAGCCTCAACTTAACCTTTACCCTAACCCTAACCCTAAATCTCACCCTAACCCTAACCCTAACCCTCACCCTAACTCTAGCCCTCACCCTAACCCTAATGCTAACCCTAAACCTCATCCTAACACTCACCCTAACCCTAAAACCCTAACCCTAACCCTCACCCTCACCCACATGCTCTGCCTAAGCCTCCGCCTCAGTCTAAGACTAACCCTGACCCTCACACTCACCCTCATCCTAACCCTAACAGTAACACTAACCCTAACCCTAACCCTCACACTAACCCTTACCCTAACGCTAACTCTAACCCTAAACCTCACCCTCACCCTAACCCTAACCCTCACCCACACCTTCCCCATCCGCCTAAGATTAAGCCTAACCCTAACCCCAACCCTAAACCTAACACTAACCCTACCCCTTAACCTACCCCTCAACCAAAACCTAACCCTCACCCTCACCCTAGCCCATACCCAAACCATAAGCCTAAGCCTAACACTCACCCTAACCTTCACTCTAGCCCTAACCCCAACACTCACCCTAACCGTAACCCTCACCCTCACCCTCACCCTAACTCTAAACCTAACCCTAACCCTAACCCTAACCCTAACCCTAACCCTCACACTCCCCCTCACCTTAACCCTAACCCTAATCCAAACTAACACTAACCCTCAACCCCACACTAAAACTCACCCTATCCCTAACCCTAAACCTAACACTAACCCTTACCATCACCCTACCCCTCACACTAACCCTAACACTAACCCTCCCCCTCAACCTAGCCCATACCCAAACCCTAAGCCTAAGCCTAAACCTCAACTTAACCCTCATTCTAACCCTAACCCCAACACTCACCCTACCCGTAACCCTCACCTTCACCCTCACCCTAATTCTAAACCTAAACCTAACCTTAACCCTAAACCTCACACTCACCCTCACCTTAACCCTAACCCTAATCCTAACCCTAACACTAACCCTCACACCCACACTAAACCTCACCCTAACTCTAACCCTAACACTAACCCTAACCCTAACCTTAAACCTCAGCCTCACCCTAACCCTAACTCTAACCCTAAACCTCACCCTCACCCTAACCCTAACCCTAACGCTAATCCTAAACCTCACCCTAAAACTAAACCTTACCCTAACAGTTACCCTCACCCTAACATGTACACTAACCTTAATACTAACCCTCACACTAACGCTAACAATCACCCTAAACCTAAACCTCACCCTAACCCAAATCCTAACCCTCAACTTCACCCTAGCCCTCACCCTAAACCTAACACGCATCCTCACCCTAAACCTCCCACTAACCCTAACATTAATCCTCAATCTAACCCTCACCCTCACCCTAACCCTAACCAGAACCCTCACCCTTACAATAAACCTCACCCTCAGCCTAACCCACACCTTTACTCTGTCACCCTCATCCTAACCCTCACCCCAAAGCTAACCCTCATCCTAACCCTCACACTAACTGTAACCCTAACCATCACCCTAACCCTAACCCTCACCCTCGACTTCAGCCTCAGCCTAACCCTAAGCCTAAGCCTAACCCTAACCCTCATCCTAACTCTCAACCTAACCATTAACGGAACCATCACTCTAAACCTAATCCTCATCCCCAACATCACCCTCAGCCCAACCCTATTCCTAAACCTAAAACTAACCCTAAACCTAAACCTCAACCTAACCCTCACCCTAACCCTAATCCTAACCCTCACCCTCACTTTAGTACTCAACATAACCCTCACCTCAAACCTAACCCACACCCTCAATGTAACCCGAAACTTAACCCTCCCCCTAACCCTCCCCCTAAACCTAAACCTCACCCTAACCCTAACACTAAACCTCACCCTCACCCTAGCCCTCACCCTAACCCTAATTGTAACCCTAAAACTCATTCTAACCCAAACCCTAACCCTAACCTTAAACCTCAACCTAATCCTAAACCTAATTGTAACCCTCAAACTAATGCTAACCCTGACACTCACTGTAATCCTAACCCTAAACCTCAAACTAACACCAACCCTCACACTCACCCTCGCCCTCAGCCTAAACCTAAGCCAAACCCTAATCATAACCCTAACCCTCATACTCACCCTCACCCTAAACCTAATCCTAACCCTGACACTAAACCTCACCCTAACCCTAACCCTAACCCTCATGCTTACCCTCACCCTCACCTTCACCAGAACTCTAACCCTAACCCTAACAATAACACTAATCCTAACTCGAAACCTAAACCTAACACTAATCCTATCCCTAACCCTCACCCTCAGCCTCACCATCTCTGCCAAGGTAACCAGAACCATAACACTAACAATAATCTTAACCATAACCTTAATCCTAACCCTCACCCTCACCCTAACCCTCATCCTCAACCTAACTCTCACCCTAACCCTAACCCTCTCCCTCACCATAACCCTAACCCTGATCCTAACCCTCACCCTAACCCTAACCCTAACCCTTAACCTCTCCCTAACAATAACCCTAATCCTCACCCTCAACCTAGCCATCGCCCTAACCCTAATCCTAAACCTAATCCTCATCCTAACACTCCCCCTAATCCTTAATCGAAAACCTAATTCAAAACCATCACCCTAACCCTAAACTTAACCTGAACACTAACTGTCACCCAAATGCTAACTCTAACCTGAACCCTAAACCTAACACTCACCCTCACCCTCAGCTTAATGCTAAGCCTAATCCTAACCCTAAGCATAACCCAAGCACTCACCCTAACACTACCCCTAATCGTAATCCTAACCCTAACCCTAACCCTCACCCTCATCCTAACCCTCAAACTAACACTAACCCTAACACTAACCCTAACCCTAAACCTCACCCTAACCCGAACCCTAACCGTCACACTCACCCTAACCCTAACCCTAACACTAACCCTCACACTCACCCTCAACTTAATCCTAATCCTAATCCTAACCCTAATCTTCACCTTCACCCTAACCCTCACCCTAACCCTACCCCAACACCAACCCCAGCCCTAACCCTCACCCTAACTCTCACCCTAACCCTAAGCCTAACCCTACCCCTAACCATAACCCTCACACTCACCTTCAATCTAAACCTAATCCTAACCCAAACCCTCACCTTTACCCTTACTGTCACCCTCACCCTAACCCTACCCCTAACACTATCACTAACCCTAACCCAATCCTCACCGTAACCATAAACCTAAACCTCACCCTAACCCTAACCCTAACCCTCACACTCACGCTCGGTCTAAGCCTAAGCCTAACCCTAAGCTTAAGCCTAACCCTAACCCTCACACTGACCCTCACCCTAACCCTAACACTATCACTAACGCTAACTCTAACTCTAAACTTAACCTCACCCTAAACCTAACTCTAACCCTAAACTTAAACATAAACCACACCCTCACCCAAACCCTAACTCTCACCCTCACCGTAAATGTAACACTAAACCTGACCTAACAATAACCCTAACCCTAACCCTAACCCTCATTCTAACCATAACCCTCACCCTAAACCTAACCCTCAAACTAACTCTTACCCTCACCCTAACACTAACCCTAACCCTAACAATAACACTCACACTAACCCTAACCATCACCCTAACATTAAAACTCACCCTTGGCCTAACCCTAACCCTCACCCTCAACCTACCCTCACCCTAACCCTAACCCTCATCTTCACTCTAAACCTCACACTAACCCTAAACTTAATCATCAATCTTAACCTCACCCTCACCATAACCCTAACCCTCACCCTAACCCTAGACCTTACCTTAATCCTCACACTCAGCCTAACCCTCAGCTTTACCCTTACCATCACGCTCACCCAAATCCCTCACCCTAACCATAACCCTCATCCTAACCTTCACCCTGACCATAATCCTAAGCATCACCCTAACACTAACCCTGACCCTCAACCTCACCATCAGCCTAACCCTAAAGCCTGAGCCTAATCCTAGCCCTCACCCTAACCGTAATCCTAACCCTAAACTTAATCATAACCCTAAACCTAATACGAACACTAACCATCACCCAAAACCTAATCCTCATCCCCACTCTCACCCACAGCCTAACTCTAAGTCTAAGCCTAACCCTAACCCTAACCCTCACACTCACCCTCACCATAACCCTAATCCTAAACCTAACTCTAACCCTAACCCTAAACCTCAACCTAACCCTCACCCTAAACCTAACCCTAACACAAAACCTAACCCTAACCCTCACCCTAACTATCTCCCTAACCCTAATTCTAAACCTAAACCTTACCCTCACCCTCAACCTAAAACTCAAACTCACCCTCACCCTCACCGTAACTCTAACCCTAATCCTAACAAAAACCCTAACCCTAACAATAAACCTAACCCTAACCTTCACCCTAACTCTCCCCCTAACCCTAATTCTAACAATAAACCTAACCCTCACCCTTACCCTAAACCTCACCCTCACCTTACCCTCACCATAACTCTAAACCTAACCCTAACAATAACCCTAACCCTAACACTAACCTTAACCCTCACCCTCACCGTAACCCTAAACCTAACCCAAGCCCTCACCCTAAGCCTAAACCTAACCCTAACACTTACCCTCAGCCTCACCCTCATTGAAAACTTAACCATAACACTAACAATAACCCTAATCCTAACCATCACCCTCACCCTAAACCTAACCCTAAACTTCACCCTAATCCTAAACCTCAACCTCACTGTAACCCTAATCCTAACACTCACCCTAGCCCTAAACCTAATCCTAATCCTAAACGTTGCCATAATGCTAACCCTAACCATCACACACACCCTTGCCCTCATCCTAACCCTAATCCTAACCCTAAACCTCATCCTATCCCTCACCCTAATCCTAACCCTAAATTTCACCCTAACACTAACCCTCACCCTCACCCTCAGCCTAACCCTAAGCCTAACCCTAACCCTAACCCTCACACTCAACCTCATCCTAAGCCTAATCCTAATCCTAACACTAACACTAACCCTAACACTAGCCCTCCCCCTAAACCTCCCCCAAACATAACTCTAAATCAAACCTCAACCTCAACCTAACCCTAATCCTCACCCTCATCCTCACCCTCAGCCTAACCCTAAGCCTAACCCTAACCCTTAGCCTACCCCTCACCCTAACCCACCCACTAACCCTAACTCTAAACCTAATCCTCACCCTCAACCTAACCCAAACCCTAAACCTCACCCTAAATCTCACCGTAAGCCTAACCCGCACCCTCACCCTCACCCTCACCATAACTCTAACCCCAACCCTAACAATAACACTAACCATAACCCTAACCCTAACCATAAATCTCACCCTCAGCTTCACCCTCACTGCAAACTTAAACCTAAACATAACACTAATATTAACCCTTACCCTAACCCTAACCCTAAAACTAACTCTAACCCTAACCCTAACCCTAATCCTCATCCCACCCTCACCCTCAGCCTAACCCTAAGTCTAACCCTAACCCTAACCCTACCTTTAACCATAAACCTCACCCTCACCCTAACCCTATCTCAAACCTAACCCTAAACCTCAGCCTAACCCTAACCCTAACCCTACCCGCACACTCACCCTCATGGTAATTCTAACTCTAACCCTAACAATAACACTAACCCTAACCCTAACCATCACCCTAACCCTAATCCTCACCCACAGCCTCACCCTCAGCCTAGCTTTAAGCCTAAGCCTAACCCTAACCCTCACCCTCACCCTAACCGTAATTGTAAAAATAACCCTATCCCTAAACCTCAACCTAACTCTCTCCCTCACCCTAATGCTAACACTAAACCTAACCCTAACCCTCACACTCACCCTCACACTCACCCGAATTATAACCCTAAACCTCACGAGCACCCTCACCATAACCCTATCCCTAACCCTAAACCTCACCCTAAAACTCACCCAAACCCTCACCCTCACTCTCACCATGACCTTAACTCTAACCCTAACCCTAACAATAATACTAACCCTAACCCTAACACTAACCGTAAACCTCACCCTGAGCCTCACCCTCACCGCAATCTTAACACTAACCATAACACTAACAATAACCCTAACCCTAACGCTAAACCTAAACCTCACCCTAACCCTAAACCTTACCCTTAACCTCACCCTCACCGTAACGTTAACCCTAACCCTAACCTTAACAATAACCCTAAACCTAACACTAACCTTAACCATAACCATAACTATCACCATAAAACTAACAATAGTCCTAACACTAACCCTCACCATAACCCTAACCCTCATCCTCACCCTAAACCTCACTCTAACCTTAACACTACTCCTCAATCTAATCCTCACCCTCACCCTAACCGTAACCCTAATCCTCACTCTAACCCTCAACTTGACCCTTAATGTCACCCTCACCCTAACCCTAATCCTCATCCTAACCCTCACCCTAACCATGACCCTAACCATCATGCTAACCCTAACCCTCAACCTCACCCTCAGCCTCAGCCTAACACTAAGCCTATGCCTAACTCTATCTAATCCTAAACCTCACCCTAGCCCTCACCATAACCCTAATCCTAACCCTGACTCTCATCCTAACCCTAACGCTAACCCTAAAAATAACCCTAAACCTAACCCTAACCCTCATTCTAAACATAAACCTCACCCTAACACTAACTCTCACCCTAACACTAACCCTCACACTAACCCTAACAATCACCCTAACATTAACACTCACCCTAACCCTAAACCTAACCCACATGCTCACCCTAGACCTCAACTTAATCCTAACCCTCATCCTCACTATAAACCTCACACTAACCCCAAAAACGAATCCTCAATCTAAACCACACCCGAACCCTAACCTTAAACCTCACCCTAACCCTAACCCTCACCCTTACTGTAATCCTCATTCTCAGCCTAACCCTCACCTTTACCCTTACTGTCACCCTCACCCTAACCCTCACACTAACCCTAACCCTTATCCTAACCCTCACCCTGATCATAACCCTAAGCATCACCCTAATCCTAACCCTCACCCACAACCTATCCCTAACACTCACTCTCACACTAATGCTCAAATTAACACTAACTCTAACCCTAAACCTCACCCTCACCTTAACCCTAAACCTCAACCTCACACTCACCCTCAGCCTAACCCTAAACCTAACCCTAACCCTCACCCTAACCCTCACACTCACCCTCACAGTAGCACTAAACCTAATCCTAAACATAATCCTAACCCTCACCCTAACCTTAACACTAACCATAACATTAACCCTAACACTAATACTAACCCTAACCCTCACCCTAACACTAACTCTAAAATTGAACCTCACCCTCAACCTAACCCTAACCCTAAACCTCACCCTAAACCTAACCCTAAACCTCACCCTCACCCTAGCGCTCAGCCTAACCCTAATCCTAAACCTAACCCTCACCCAAAACCTCACCCTAACCCTCATCCTAACCCACACCCTTAACCTAATTCTAACATTCATACAAAACCTAAACCTCACCCTCAACCTCACCCTCAGCCTAACCCTAAGCCTAACCATTAACCTAACCCTAAACCACACACTCACCCTCACCCTTACCCTAATCCTAACTCTAACCCTAACTCTAACCCTAACCCTCACACTAACCCTCATCCTAACCCTAACCTAACACTAACCCTAACCCTAGCCATCAACCTAACCCTCACCCTAAGCCTATCAAACCCTAAACCTCACCCTACCCCTAATCCTAACTCTAACTCTAATCCTAACCCTAAACCTCACACTAAACCTAACCCTAACCCTCACCCTCACCCTCACCCTCAACGTAACCCTAAACCAAAAATTAAAAATAACCCTAACACGAACCCTAACCCTCAACCTAACTGTAACCCTCACCGTAACCCTAACCATCACCTTAACACTAACCGTAACCCTAACACTAACCCTCACTGTAACCCTAACACTCACACTCACCCTCACCCTAAACCTCACCCTAACCCTAACCCTAACCCTAACCATCAACCTCACCCTAGCCCTCACCCTAACCCTAATTCTAACTCTTACCCTCACCTAACCCTCAACCCTTATCCTCACCCTAAACCTCACACTAACCCTAACCCTAATCCTCAATCTAACCCTCCCCCTCCCCCTAACCCCTAATCGTCACACTTACCCTAACCCTCACACTTATATTAACCCTCACCTACAGCCTAACCCTCAACTTTACCCTTACCTTCACCCTCACCTTAACACTCAATCTATCCCTAAACCTCATCCTAACCTTCAAGCTAACCATAACACTAACCATCACCCTAACCCTACCCCTCACCCTCAATCTCACCCTCACCCTAACCCTAATCCTAACCATAACCCTAATCCTAACCCTAACCATCACCCTCAGCCTCATGCTCACTCCAAAAGTAACCTTAACCATAACACTAACAATAAACCTAACCCTAACCCCAATCCTAACTCTCAACCTCACCCTAACCCTAATCCTAACCCTAACCCTCACCCTAACCCTAACGCTCCCCCTCACTGTAACTCTAACCCTCATGCTAACCCTCACACTAACCCTAATCCTCACCCTCAGTGTAACACTAACCCTCACCCTCAACATCACCCTCAGCCTAAACCTGAGACTAACGCTAACCCTAACCCTAACCCTCACACACAACCTCACCCTAACCCTAATCCTAACCTTAACCCTATCCCTAAAAATCAACCTAACCCTAACCCTCAACCTAACCTTCCCAATAGCCCAAACTCTAAACCTAATCCTCACTCTCAACCTAACCCTAACCCTAAACCTTACAATAAATCTCACCGTAACCCTAACCCTCACCATCACCCTCAACCTCACCAAACTCTAACCCTAACAATAACACTAACCATAACCTTAACCCTAACCATAAACTTCACCCTCAGCCTCACTCTCACTGCAAACTTAAACCTAACCATAACATTAACATTAACCTTTACCCTAACCCTAACCCTAACCCTAACAATCACCCTAAACCAAATCCTCAACCCCACTCTAACCCTCAGCTTAACCCTAAGCCTAAGCCTAACCATAACCCTCACCATCACCCTCACCCTAACCCTAATCCTAACCCTAACCCTATCCCTAAACCACAACCTAACCTTCACCCTCACCCTAATACTAACACTAAACCTAACCCTAACCCTCACCCTAACCCTCCCCCTCCCCCTAACTCTAACCCTAAACCTCACCAGTACCCTAAACCTAACCCTAACCCTAAACCTCACCCTAAACCTCACCCTAACCCTCACCCTCACTATCACCATGACCTTAACTCTAACCCAAACCCTAATAATAATACTAAACCTAAACCAAACACTAACACTAACCATAACCCTCACCCTGAGCCTCACCCTCGCCACAAACTTAACACTAACCATAACACTAACAATAACCCTAACCCTAACCCTAAGCCAAATCCTAACCCTTACCCTAACCCTAACCCTCACCCTAACCCTAAGCCTAACCCTAATCCTAACCCTAAAACTAACCCTAACCCTAAACCTAACCCTAAACCTCATCCTAAACCTCACCCTAAACATAACCCTAACCCTCACCCTAAAGCTAACCATAACCGTCACTCTAACCCACACCCTAACCCTCACACTAACCCTAACCCTAACACTAACCCTAACTCTAACCTTAAACCTCTCCATCACCCTAAACCTAACTCTAACCCTAACCCTAAACCTAAACCTCACCCTAACCCTAACCTAACCCTCACCCTTACCCTCAGCTTAACCGTTACCCAAACCCTAAAATAACCCTAACCCAAACCCTAACCCTAAACCTCACCCTCACCGTAACCCTAACCCTAACCCAAGCCCTCACCCTAAACCTAACCTTAAACCTAATCCGAAACCTCACCATAACCCTAACCCTAAACCTCACCCTGAGCCTCACCCTCACCTTAAATTTAACCTTAATCATAACACTAACAATAACCCTAACCCTAAACCTAAACCTAACCCTCACACTCACCCTAACACTAACCCCAACCCTAACCCTCACCCTAACCCTAAACCTAACCCTAATCCTAAACCTCGCCATAATTCTAACCCTAACCCTCACCCTCAAACTTGACCTCATGCTAACCCCAATCCTAACACTAAACCTCATCCTAAACCTCACCTTAATCCTAACCCTAACCCAATCCCTCACCCTAACCCCAACCCTCAACCTCACACTCAGCCTAACCCTAACACTAACCCTCACACTCAACCTCACCCTAACCCTAATCCTAACACTAAACCTAACCCTAACGCTAACCCTTACAGTCACCTTAACGCTCACCCTAACCCTAACTCTAAACCTAAACCTCACCCTCACCCTAACCCTAACTCTAACCCTAACCCTAAACCTAAGCCTCACCCTAATCCTAACCCTTACCCTCACCCTCACCTTCACTGTAACCTTAACGCTAACCCTAACGCTAACAGTAACCCTAAACCTAACATTAACCCTAACCCTAACTATAACCCTCACCCTAACTCTTCCCCTAAACTTAACTCTAACCCGAAACCTCACCATCACCCTAATCCTAAACCTCACCCTCACCCTCACGCTCACCATATCTCTAACCCAAACCCTAAAAATAAACCTAACCCTAACACTAACCCTAACCCTCATCCTCACTGTAAACCTAGACCTAACCCAAGCCCTCACCCTAACCCTAACCCTAACACTAACACTCACCCTAACCCTAAACCTCAACCTCACCGTAAACCTAACCCTAACAGTCACCCTAACCCTAAACCTAACCCTAATCTTAAACCTTGCCATAATGCCAACCCAAACCCTCAAACTCACCCTTGCCCTCATCCTAACCCTAATCCTTACCCTAAACCTCATCCTAAACCTCACCCTAACCCTAAACCTCATTATAACCCTAACCATAACCCTAACCATCATGCTAACCCTAACCCTCAACCTCACCCTCAGTCTCAGCCTAACCCTAAACCTAACCCTAACCCTAACCCTAAAAATAACACTAAACCTAACCCTAACCCTCATTCTAACCATAAACCTCACCCTAACCCTAACCCTCATGGTAACCCTATCCCTCACCCTTACTGTAATCCTCATTCTCAGCCTAACCCTCACCTTTAACCTTACAGTCACCCTCACCCTAACTCTCACACTAACCCTAACGCTCCTTCTAAACCTCACCCTGACCGTTACCCTAAGCATCACCCTAACCCTAAACCTCACCCAAAACCTAACCCTAACACTAACCCTCACACTAACACTAACTCTAACCCTAAACCTCTCCCAAACCCTAACCCTCACCCTCACCCTAACCCTCAACCTAACACTAGGCCTAACCATAACCCTAACCGTCACACTCACCCTCAACCTCACCCTAAACCTAATCCTAACCATAACCCTAACCCTCAACCTAACACTAACACTAAACCTAACCCTAACCCAAACACTAACCCTAACCCTAACCCTCACTCTAACCCTAACTCTAAAATTAAACCTCACCCTCACCCTAACCCTAACCCTACACCTCACCCTAACCCTAACGGAAAACTTCACCTTCACCCCAGCAATCACCCTAACCCTCATCCTATCCCTAACCCTCAACCTAACCCTCACCCTAACCCTAATCCTAACACTCACCCTAAACCTAAACCTCACCATCAACCTCATCATCAGCCTAAACCTAAGCCTAACCCTAAACCTAACTCTAACCCACACACTCACCCTCACCCTAACCCTAATCCTAACACTAACCCTAACTCTAACCCTAACCCTCACACTAACCCCCACTCTAACCGTAGCATAACACTAACCCTAACCCTAACCCTCACACTAACCCTCACCCTAATCCTAACTCTAACCCTAAACCTCACCCTAAACCTAACCCTAACTCTAACACTAATCCAAAACCTAAAGCTCACCCTAAACCTAACCTTAACCCACACCCTGACCCTCACCCTATATGTAACCCTAAACCTAAAATTAAAAATAACCTTAACACTAAACCTAAACCTCACCCTAACTGTAACCCTCACCCTAAACATAACCCTCACCCTAACACTTACCCTCACCCTAACCCTAACCCTAACCCTAACACTAACCCTCACACTAACCCTAACACTCACCCTAACCCTAAACCTCACCCTAACCCTAACCCTTACCCTAACCCTCACCCTCACCCAACCCACAACCTAACCCTAATTCTAACCCTTATCCTCACCTAACCCTAACCCTCATCCTCATCCTAAACCTCACATTAAACCTAACCCCCATCCTCACCCTAACCCCTAACCCTCACACTTACCCTAACACTCACCCTAACCCTAACCCTCACCCTTATCTTAACCCTCACCCACACCTTAACCCTCAACTTTCCCCTTATATCACCCTCAACCTAACACTCACCCTATCCCTAAACCTCATTCTAACCTTCAAGGTAAACGTAACCCTAACCATCAACCTAACCGTAACCCTCACCCTCAATCTCACCCTCAGCCTAAACCTCAGCCTAAGCCTAACACTAACACTAACCCTCACCCTCACCCTAGCCCTCATCCTAATCGTAACCCTAAACCTCATCCTAACCATCACTTTAATTCTAAACCTAACTATCACCAAACACTAATCCTCACACCCACCCTCACCCTCGGCCTAAGCCTAAGCGTAACCCTAACCCTCACACTCACCCTCACCCAAACCTAATCCTAAACCTAACCCTAACCCTAAACCTCAACTAACCCTCACCCTAACCCTAACCCTAACACTAACCCTAACCCTAACCCTGACCCTAACCTTAACCCTGACCCTAAACCTAACCAGAACCCTAACACTAACCCTCACCCTAACCCTAACCCTCACCCTAAACCTAAACCTCACCCTAAAACTAACCCAAACCCTCAACCTCACCCTTAACCCTCAACCTCACCCTAACCCTAATCCTAACCCTAACCCTCACGCTCACTTCAAAGGTAACCTTAACCATAACACTAACAATAACCCTAACCATAACCCTAACCCTAACCCTCACCCTCACACTAACCCTAATCCTAACCCTAACCCTCACCTTAACCCTAAACCTTACCCTCACCATAACACTAACCCTCATCCTAACACTCACCCTAACCCTAATCCTCACCCTCAACATGACACTAACCCTAACCCCCACCCTCACCCTCAGCCTAACCCTAAGCCTAAGCCTAACCCTAACCCTAACCCTCACACTCACAGTCACAGTAACCCTAATCCTAACCCTAACCCTAACCATAAACCTCACCCTCAGCCTCACTCTCACTGCAAACTTAACCCTAACCATAACACTAACAATAACCCAAACCCTAACCCTAACCCTAACCCTAACCCTAACTCTAACCCTAAACCTAAACCTAACCCTAATCTTCACCCCCACCCTCAGCCTCAGCCTAACCCTAAGCCTAACCCTAACACTAACCCTAACTCTAATCCTAAACCTCACCCTCACCCTATCTCTATCTCTAAACCTAACCCTAAACCTCACCTTAACCCTAACCCTAAACCTCACCTGCACCCTCACCTTCACCGTAACTCTAACCCTAACCCTAACAATAACACTAACCCTAAGAATAACCATCACCCTAACCCTAATCATCATTCCCATCCTCACCCTTAGCCTAAGCCTAAGCCAAAGCCTAAGCCTAAACCTAACCCTCACCCTCACACTGACCCTAACCCTAACCCTAACCCTAACCCTATCCCTGAACCTTAACCTATCCCTCACCCTCACCCTAATGCTAACACTAAACCTAAACCTAACCCTCACCCTAACCCTCCCCTTAATCCTAACTCTAAACCTAAACCTCACCAGCACCCTGACCCTAACCTTAAACCTAAACCTCACCCTAAAACTCACCCTAACCCTCATCCTCACCCTCACTCTCACCGTGACCGTAACTCTAACCCTAACCTTAACAATAACACTAACCTTAAACCTAACCCTAACCATAACCCTCAAATGAGCCTCACCCTCACTGCAAAATTATCACTAACCATAGCACTAACAATAACCCTACCCTTAACCCTAAGCCTAAACCTAAACCTAACCCTCACCTTAACCCTAACCATAAACCTAACCCTAACCCTGAAAGTAACACTAACCCTAACCATAACCAAAAACCTCATCCAAACCCTCACCCTAAACCTAAGGCTAACCGTCACCCTAACCCTAACCCTCACCTTGACAATCCGCATAAGCCTAACCCGAACTCTAACCCTCACCCTAACACTCATCCTAAACCTAACCCTAACACTAAACCTAACTCTAACCCTAAACCTCACGATCAACCTAACCCTAACTCTAACTCTAACCCTATACCTAAACTTCAACCTAAACCTAACCGTAACCCTCAGATTAACCCTCACCCTAACCCTAACCTAACACTAACCCTAACCCTAACCCTCACACTAACCCTCACTCTAAGCCTAACCCTAACCCTAACCCTAACCCTAACACTCACCCTCACCCTCAACATAACCCTAAACATAAAATTGAAAATAACCCTAGCAGGAACCCTAACCCTCAACCTATCTTTAACCCTAACCCTAAACCTGACCCTAACCCTAACCTTACTCTAACCTAATCCTAACCTTAAACCTCACCCTAACCCTAACCCTAACCTTCACCCTCACCCTCACCCTCAGCGTAACCCTAAATTTAAAATTAAAAATAATCCTAACACGATACCTAACCCTCAACCAATCTGTAACCCTAACCCTAAACCTAACCCTCACCCTAACACTTACCCTCACCCTAACCCTAACCCTAACTCTAACCCTAATCCTAAACCTAAATCTGTCCCTAAACCTAACACAAACCCTCACCCTCACCCTCAATCTCACACTCACCCTAACCCTAATCCTAACCCTAACCCTACTCCTAACCATAACCCTCACCCTCAGCCTCACCCTCACTCCAAAAATAACCTTAACCATAACACTAACAATAAACCTAACTCTAAACCTAATCCTAACCCTCACCCTCACCCTAACCCTAATCCTAACCCTAACCCTCACACTAACCCTCACCCTCACTGTAACACTAACCCTCATCCTAACCCTCACCCTAACTCTAATCCTCACCGTCACTGTAACACAAACGCTCACTCCCACCCTCACCCTCAGCCTAACCCTAAGCCTAAGCCTAACCCTAACCCTAACCCACACACTCACCCTCACCCTAACCCTAATCCTAACCCTAACCCTATCCCTAAAAATCAACCTAACCTTAACCCTCACCCTAACCCTCCCACTAACCCTAACTCTAAACCTAATCCTCACCCTCATCCAAACCCTAACCCTAAACCTCACCCTAAATCTCACCTAACCCTCACCCTCACCCTCACCCTCACCGTAACTCTAACCCTAATCTTAACAATATCACTAACCATAACCCTAACCCTAACCATAAACCTCACCCTCAGCCTCACCCTCACTGCAAACTTAAACCTAACACTAACCATAACACTAACATTAACCCTTACCCTAACCCTAAACCTAACCCTAACCCTAACTATAAGCCTAACCCTAAACCTAACCTTAATCCTCACGCCAACGCTCAGTCTCATTCTAACCCTAAGCCTAACCCTAACATTAACCCTAACTTTAACCCTAAACCTCACCCTCACCCTAACCCTATCTCTAAACCTAACCCTAAACCTCAGCTTAACCCTAACCCTAACCCTACCCGCACCCTCACCCTCACTTTAACTCTAACCCTAACCCTAACAATAACACTAACTCTAACCCTAACCATCACCCTAACCTTAATCCTCACCCCCAGCCTCACCCTCAGCCTAACCCTAAGCCTAAGCCTAACCCTAACCCTCACCCTCACCATAACCCTAATCTTAACCCTAACCCTCACCCTCACTCTCACAATGACAGTAACTCTAACCCTAACCCTAACAGTAATACTAACCCTAACTCAAACCCTAACACTAACCATAACCCTCACTCTGAGCCTCACCCTCACCGCAAACTTAACACTAACCAAAACACTAACAATAACCCTAACCCTAACCCTAACCCTAATCCTAAACTTAAACTTAACCCTAACCCAAACCCTCACCCTAAACCTAACCCTAAAACTAACCCTAATCGGAACCCTAAAACTAACCCTAAGCATAACCATTTCCACAAACCTCATCCTAACCCTCACCCTAAACCTAACCCTAATCCTCACCCAAAACCTAACCCTAACACTCACCCCTACGCTCGGCCTAAGCCTAAGCCTAACCCGAACTCTAACACTCACCCTAACCCTCACAAACCCTCACCCTAACCCTAACTCTACCACTAACCCTAACTCTAACCCTAAACCTCACCCTCACCCTAACCCTAACTCTAACCCTCACCCTAACCCAAAACCTCACCCTCACTGTAACCTTAACAGTAACCCTCACCCTAACCATAAACCTAACCCTAATCCTAAACCTCACCATAATGTTAATACTAACTCTCACCCTCACACTTGCCCTCATCCTAACCCAAATCCTAACCTTAACCTCATCCTAAACCTCACCCAAATCCTAAACCTAACCCTCACCCTCACCCTCAGACTAACCCTAACCCTAACCTCACCCTAAACCTAATCCTAACACTAACCCTAACCCTAACCCTAACCCTCACCCTAACCCTCCCCCTAACACTAACTATAACCTAATCCTCACCCTCACCCTAAACCTAACTCTAACCCTAACCCTAAACCTAAACCTCAACCTAACCCTAAATCTTAACCTCACCCTCACCCTCACCGTAACCTTAACCCTAACCCTAACCCTAACAATAACCCTAAACCTAACACTAACCCTAACCCTAACCATAACACTCACCCTAACGGTAACCCTCACCCTAACACTTACCCTAACACTCACCCTCAACGTAACCTTAACCCTAACCCAAACAATAACCCTAAAGCTAACACTAACCCTAACCATAACCATAACCCTCACCCTAACGCTATAACTCACCCTAACACTAACCCTCACCCTAAAACTAACCTTAGTCCTAACACTAACCCTCACACTAACCCTAATCATCACCTTAACCCTAAACCTCAACCTAAACCTATCCCTAACCCTCACCCTCACCCTAGCCCTCACCCGTACCCTAACCCTCATTATCACCCTAAAGCTCACTCTAACCTTAACACTATCCTCTATCTTATCCTCACCCTCACCCTAACCCTAACCCTAATCCTCACTCTAACCCTCATCTTGACCCTTACTGTCACCCTCACCTTAAACCTTACCCTAAACCTAACCCTCATCCTAACCCTCACCCTAACCATGACCCTAACCATCATGCTAACCCGAACCCTCAACCTCACCCTCAGCCTCAGCCTAACCCTAAGCCTAAGCCTAACCCTAAACCTAATCCTCACTCTCACCCTAGCCCTCACCCTAACCCTAATCCTAACCCTGACCCTCATCCTAACCCTAACCTTAACCCTAAAAATAACCCTAAACCTACCCTATCTCTCATTCTAACCATAACACTCACCCTAACCCTAAACCTCACCCTAACACTTACCCTCACCCTAACACTAACCCTAACCCTAACACTAATCCTCACACTAACCCTAACCCAAAACCTAACACTCACCCTAACCCTAATCCTAACCCTCATCCTCACCCTAGCCCTCAACCCAACCCTAACCCTCATCCTCACCCTAAACCTCACACTAACCCCAAAAACGAATCCTCAATCTAAACCACACCCTAACCCTAACCCTAACCCTAACCCTCACCCTAGACCCAACACTCACCCTTACCATAATGCTCACTCTCAGCCTAACCCTCAACTTTACCCTTACTGTCACCCTCACCCTAATCCTCACAATAACCCTAACCCTCATCCTCACCCTCACCCTGAGATAACCCTAAGCATCACCCTAATCCTGACCCTCACCCACAACCTAAACCTAACACTCACTCTCACACTAACCCTCACACTAACACTAACTCTAACCCTAAACCTCAACCTCACCCTAACCCTAACCCTCACCCTCATTATCACCCTCAGCCTAACCCTAAGACCAACCCTAACCCTCACCGTAACCCTCACACTCACCCTCACAGTAACCCTAATCCTAATCCTAACCATAACCCTAACCCTCACCCTAACACTAACTCTAAAATTAAACCTCACCCTCAACCTAAACCTAACCTTAAACCTCACCCTAACCATAAACCTAAACCTCACCCTCACCCTAGCCCTCAGCCTAACCCTAATCCTAACCCTAACCCTCACCCTTACCATCACCCTAACCCTAATCCTAACACTCAGCCTAAACCTAACCCTCACCTCCAACCTCACCCTCAGCCTAATGCTAAGCCTTACTCTAAACCTAAGCCTAGCCCACACACTCACCCTCACCCTAACCATAATCCTAACCCTAACCCTTACTATAACCCTAACCCTCACACTAACCCTCACCCTAACCTTAACCCTAAATCTAACGCTAACCCTCACCCTAACCCTAACCCTAACTCTAACCCTAATCCTAACCCTAACCCTAAACCTCACACTAACCCTAAACCTCACCCTCACCCTCACCCTCAACCTAACCCTTAACCTAAAATTAAAAATAACCCTAACACGAACCCTAACCCTCAACCTAACTGTAACCCTCACCCTAACCCTAACCATCACCCTAACACATACCCCCACCCTAACACTAACCATAACCCTAACACTAACCCTCACACTAACCCTAACACTCATCCTAACCCTAAACCTCACCCTAACCCTAACCCTCAGCCTCACCCTAGCCCTCACCCTAACCCTAATTCTAACTCTTATCCTCACCTAACCCTAAACCCTTATCCTCACCCTAAACCTCACACTAACCCTAACCCTAATCCTCAATCTAACCCTCACCCTCACCCTAACCCCTAACCCTCACACTTACCCTAACCCTCACCCTAACCCTAACCCTGACCCATTTCTTAACCCTCACCAATAGCCTAACCCTCAACTTTACCCTTACCTTCACCCTCACCATAACAATCAATCTATCCCTAACCCTCATAGTAACCTTCAAGCTAACCGTAACACTAAACGTCACCCTTACCCTAATCTTCACCCTCAATCTCACCCTCACCCTAACACTAATCCAAACCCTAAACCTAATCCTAACCCTAACCCTCACCCTCAGCCTCACACTCACTCCAAAAGTAACCTTAACCATAAAACTAACAATAAACCTAACTCTAACCCTAATCCTAACCCTCACCCTCACCCTAACCCTAATCCTAAACGTAACCCTCACCCTAACCCTAACTTCCACCCTCACTGTAACCCTAACCCTCATCCTAACCCTCACCCTAACTCTAATCCTCACGGTCACTGTAACACAAACGCTCACGCCCACCCTCACCCTCAGCCTAACCCTAAGCCTAAGCCTAACCCTAACCCTAACCCTCACACTCACCCTCGCCCTAACCCTAATCCTAACCCTAACCCTATCCCTAAAAATCAACCTAACCCTAACCCTCACCCTAACCCTCCCACTAAACCTAACTCTAAACCTAATCCTCACCCTCAACCTAGCCCTAACACTAAACCTCACCCTAAATCTCACCTAACCCTAACCCTCTCCCTCACCCTCACCCTCACCGTAACTCTAACCCTAACCCTAACAATAACACTAACCATAATCCTAACCCTAACCATAAACCTCACACTCAGCCTCACCCTCACTCCAAACTTAAACCTAACACTAACCATAACACTAACATTAACCCTTACCCTAACCCTAACCCTAACCCTAACTCTAACCCTAACCCTAACCCTAACCCGAAACCTCATGCCAACACTCAGTCTCATTCTAACCCTAAGCCTAACCCTAACATTAACTCTAACTTTAACCCTAAACCTCACCCTCACCCTAACCCTATCTCTAAACCTAAACCTAAACCTCAGCTTAACCCTAACCCTAACCCTACCCGCACCCTCAACCTCACTTTAACTCTAACCCTAACCCTAACAATAACACTAACCCTAACCCTAACCATCACTCTAAACCTAATCTTCACGCCCAGCCTCACCCTCAGCCTAACCCTAAGCCTAAGCCTAACCCTAACCCTCACCATCACCCTAACCCTAATCCTAACACTAACCCTATCCTTAAACCTCAACCAAACCCTCACCTTCACCCTAATGCTAACACTAAACCTAACCCTAACCGTCACCCTAATACTCCCCCTCACCCTAATTCTAACCCTAAAACTCACCAGCACCCTAACCCTTACCCTAACCCTAAACCTCACCCTAAACCTCACCCTAACCCTCACCCTCACTCTCACCATGACCGTAACTCTTACCCGAACCCTAACAATAATACTAACCCTAACCCAAACCCTAACACTAACCATAACCCTTACCCTGAGCCTCACCCTCACCGCAAACTTAACACTAACCATAACACTAACAATAGCCCTAACCCTAACCCTAATCCTAAACTTAACCCTAAACCTAACCCAAAACCTCACCCTAACCCTAACCCTAAAACTAACCCTAATCGTAACCCTAAAACTAACCCTAACCATAACCATAACCACAAACCTCATCCTAACTCTCACCCTAAATCTAACCCTAACCCTCACCCTAAAAATAACCCTAAACCTCACCCCCACGCTCAGCCTAAGCCTAAGCCTAAGCCTAACCCGAACTCTAACCCTCACAAACCCACACCCTAAACCTCACCCTAACTCTAACCCTAACACTAACTCTAACTCTAACCCTAAACCTCACCCTCACACTAACCCTAACACTAACCATCACCCTAACACTAAACCTCACCCTCACTGTAACCCTAACAGTAACCCTCACCCTAACCATAAACCTAACCCTAATCCTAAACCTCACCATAATGCTAACCCTAAACCTCACCCTCACACCTGCCCTCATCCTAAACCTAATCCTAACCTTAACCTCATCCTAAACCTCACCCAAATCCTAAACCTAACCCTCACCCTCACCCTCAGACTAACACTAACCCTAACCCTCAGACTCAACCTCACCCTACCCCTAATCCTAACACTAACCCTAACCCTAACACTAACCCTCCCCCTAACCCTCCCCCTAACACTAACTCTAAACCTCACCCTCACCCTCACCCTCACCCTAACCCTAACTATAACCCTAACCTTAAACCTAAACCTCAACCTAACCCTAAAACTTACCCTCAACCTCACCCTCACCGTAACCTTAACCCTAACCCTAACCCTAACAAAAACCCTTAACCTAACACTAACCCTAATTCTAACCATAACCCTCACCCTAATGGTAACCCTCACTCAAACACTTAACCTCACCCTCACCCTCAACGTAACCTTAACCCTAACCCAAACAATAACTCTAAAGCTAACACTAACCCTAACCCTAACCATAAAACTCACCCTAACGCTATAAGTCACCCTAACACTAACCCTCACCCTAAAATTAACCCTAGTCCTAACACTAACACTCACACTAACCCTAACTATCACCTGAACCCTAAACCTCAACCTAACCCTATCCCTAACCCTCACCCTCACCCTAGCCCTCACCCTAACCCTTACCCTCATCCTAACCCTAAACCTAACCCTCACCCTAACCTTAACGCTAAACCTCACATTAACCCTAACCCTCATCCTCAACATCAACCTCAGCTTAACCCTAACCCTAACCTTAATCCAAACGCTAACCCTCACCCTCACTCTCACCCTGACTCTAAACCTAACCCTAAACAAAACCCTCAACCTAATCCTGACCCTATCCCTGACCTTCACCCTAACCCAAATCCTAATCCTACCCCTAACCCTCACCCTCACCCTAAACTTTACCCTCACCCTAACCCTAAACCTAACCCTCATCCTAACACTAACCATAACCCTAACCCTCACACTAACCTTAACCCTAATACTATCCCTCACCAAAATCTTAACCCTCAACCTCACCCTAACCCTCACCCTCACTCTCACCCTAAAAATAACCATAACCCTAACCCTCACACTAAACCTAACTCTGACACTCACCCTCACCCTCAACCTAAGTCTAAGCCTACACCTAAGCTTAATCCTAAACCTAACTCTCACTCTCACCCTCACCCTAAACCTAAACCTTACCTTAACCCTAAACCTAACCCTAGTACTCACCCTAACCCTTACCCTCACCGTCACCCTAACCCTAAACCTAACCCTCACCCTAACCCTAACCCTAACCCTCACCCTCACCGTAACCCTAACACTAACCCTAACTCTCACCGTAAAGCTATCCTTAACCTTAATGCTATCCCTAACCCTCACCCTTCCGCTAAACCTCCCTCTAACCCTTACCCTCACCCTATCCTTCACCCTAAACCTAACCCTAACACTAAACCTAAACCCCATCCTCACCCTAAACCTAACCCTAAGTCTCACCCTCTCCCTCAACCTCACCCTAACCCTAACCCAAACCCTCAACTGAACCCTCACCCTAACGCTCACCCTAACCCTCAACTTAACCCTAACCCTCACCCTCACCCTAACCCTCACCTTAAACCTTACCCTCACCCTAAACCTAACCCTAAACCTAACGATCACCCTCACCCTCACCTAACCTAACCTGGATCCTAACCCTCACCCTAAAACTCAACCTAACTCTAACGCTATACCTAAACCTCACCCTCAAACTAAACCTCATCCTAACCCTTACCCTGACTATAACCCTAACCCTAACCCTAATCCTCACCTTAACCCTCACCCTAAAACTCACCGTAACCCTAACGCTAACCCTAAACCTCACTCTCACCCTAACCCTCACTTTTATCCTTATCCTCACACTAACCCTAACCCTAACCCTAATCCTCACATTAACCATATACCTCACCCTAACCCTACCCGTACCCCCTCAACTTACCCTTCACCCTAACCTTAACCCTAAGCCTAACTCTGACACTAACCCAATCCCAAACCCTCAACTTCACCCTAACACTTACCATCACCGTCACCTTAAACCTCACCCTAAACTTAACCCTCAACTACACCTCACCCTAACCCTAACCCTAACCCTCACACTAAACCTCACCCTAATCTTAACCCTGTCCCTAACCCTCACCCTAACTCTAAACCTAACCCTAAACCTAACCCTCACCCTCACCCTAACCCTTACCCTCACCCTAACACTAAAACTAACATTCGGCCTAGCTATCATCCTAACCCTCACACTAACCCTAAACCTCACCCTAACCATAACCGTAACCCTCAGCCAAACCCACTTCTTAAACCTAACCCTAACCCTCAAACCAACCCTAACCCTAACCCTAACTCTAACCCTCATCCCAACCCTAAACCTCACACTCACCCTCAGCCTAACCCTAACCCTAAATCTAAACCTAACCCTAACCCTCACACTCACCCTCACACTAACTCTACAGCTAACCCTAACCCTGACCCTGACCCTAACCCCAACCCTATCACTAACCCTCACCCTCACCCTAAACCTAAACCTCACTCTCACCCTAACCCTAACCCTAACACTCACCTTAAACCTAAGCCTTAACCTAAACCTCACCCTCACCCTAAACCTCACCCTAACCCTTACCCTCACCTGAACCCTAAACCTAACCCTCAGCCTAACCCTTATTCTAACCCTAACCCTAAACCTAACCCTCACCCCAACCTTAACGCTAATCCTAACCCTAAACCTCACATTAACCCTAACCCTCAACCTCACCCTCAACCTCACCCACATCCTAACCCTAACCCTACCCCTAATCCAAACACTAACTCTAACCCTCACCCTAACTCTAAACCAAACCAAAACCCTCACACTAATCATAAATCTAACCCTAAACCCTCACCCTAACCCTAACCCTAATCCAAAACCTAACCCTCACCCTCACTGTAACCCTTACCCTCACTCTAAACCTTAGCCTCACCCTAACCCTAAACGTAACCCTCAGCCTAACCCTCATCCTAACCCTAACCGTCACCCTAACATTAACCCTAACCGTAAACCTGACCCTCACCTAAACCCTAACCCTCAACCTCACCCTCAACCTCACCCTCATGCTCACACTAACCCTCACACTAACCCTCACTCTAATCCTAACCCTAACCCTAATCCTCACCCTAAACCTAACTCTAACCCTCACCCTCATACTAACCCTAAACCTCACCTTAACCCTCATCCTAAACCTAACCCTAACCCTAACTCTAACCCTAACCCTCACTCTCACCCTAACCCTCACCCTAACACTTATCCTCACAGTAACCCTAACCCTAACCCTAAACCTCACCCTAACTCTAACCGAACCCTCACCCTCACCTTTACCCTAACCCTCACCATCACCACAAGCCTAACACTCACCTACACCCTCACACTCACTCTCAGGCTCACCTTCAGCCTAACAATCACCCTCACCCTAAACATCACTCTAACCCTAATCCAAACACTAACGTTAACCCTAATCCTCACCCTAACCCTAATCCTCAACTTAAACCTCACCCTCACCCTAATCCTCAACCTAACCCTAACCCTAAGCCTTTCCTAAGCAAATCCCTCACCCAAACCCTAACCCTAATCAGAACCCTAACCCTAATCCTAAACCTAACCCTAATGCTAAACTTAAACCTCAACCTCTCCATAACCCTCACCCTAACCCTTACCCTCACACTAAACATAACCCTAATCGTAACCCTCACCCTCACCCTAACCTTAATACTCACCCTAACCCTAATCCTCAGCCGAAACCTAACCGTCAGCCTAAATATCACCCTAACTCTAACCGTCAACCTAACCCTCACACTCACCCTAACCCTAACCCTTATCCTAGCCCTAACTCTAACACTAACCCTAAACCTCAACCTAACCCTCACCCTAACCTTAACCCTAAAACTAACCCTAACCCTAACCCTCAACCTAACCCTCAAACTAACCCTAAACCTAACCCTAAATCTCACCCTCAGCCTCACCCTAATCCTAACCCTAAAACTAATCCTCACCCTAACCCTAAACCTAAGCCTCAACCTCACCCTCACCCTCACCATAACTCTAACCCTAACACTGACAATAACACTAATCCTTACCCTAAACCTAACCCTAACCCTAACCATAATGCTAACACTCACCCTCACCCTGACCCTAATCCTCACCCTAACCCTCACCCTCACAGTAACCCTAACCCTCATACTAACTCTCACCCTAAACCTAACCCTAACCTTAAAACTTACAATATCACTAACCCTAATCCTCACCCTCACCCTAGCTCTCAACCTAACCCTAATTGTAACCCTAATCCTCATCCTAACCCTCACCCTAACCCTAACCCTAACCCTCACCCTAACCCTAAACCTAACCCTAAACTTCACCCTAACACTAAACCTAATCGTCACCCTCACCCTTACCCTCAACTTCACTCTAAACCTAACACTAACAATAAACCTATCACTAAACCTAACCCTAAACTTCACACTCACCTTCACCCTTACCTGAATCATAACCCTAAACCTAACCCTTACCCTAACCCTCCCCCTAACTCTCACCCTAATACTAACCCTAACCCTAACACTAACCCTAACCCTGACCCTCACCCTAACTCTAACTCTAACCCTAAACTTCACCCTCACCCTAAACCTAACTCTAACCCTAACCCAAACCCTAAACCTAACCCTAACAATAACCCTAACACAAATCCTAACCCTCACCCTAACCATAAACATCACCCTAACCCAAAACCTCACCCTAACACTTACACTCACACTAATGCTAAACCTAACTCTAAAACTAACCCTCACACTAACTCTAACCCTAAGCCTAACCCTAAACTTCAATGTAACCCTCACCCTCACCCTAAACCTAACACTAACCCTATCCCTAAAGCTCACCCTCACCCTCACCCTAACACTATATCTAACCATAAACCTCACCCTCACCCTCACTCAAACCCTAACCCTAAACCCCACACTAACCCTAACCCTAACCCTCACCCGAACCCTCACGCTCACTGTAACTCTAACCCTAAACCTAACAATAGCATTAACCCTAACCCTAACCATCACCCTAACCCTAATCCTCACCCTCAGCCTAACCCTAAGCCTAAACTTAACCCTCACCCTAACCCTCACACTCAACCTCACCCTAACCCTAATCCTAAACTTAATCCTATCCCTAAACCTCAAACTAACCCTCCCCATCACCCTAACCCTAACACTAATGCTATCCCTAAACCTCACCCTAACCCTCCCTCTAACACTAACTCTAACCCTAAACCTCACCCTCACCCTAACCCTAAACATCACCCTAAACCTCACTCTAACCCTAAACCTCACCCTCCACCTCACCGTAACTCGAACCCTAATCCTAACAATATCATTAACCCTAACAGTAACACTAACCCTAACCGTAACAGTAACCCTAAGGGTAACCATAAACCTCACCCTCAGCCTCAACCTCAGCCTAACCCTAAGCCTAACCCTAACCCTAACCCTCACCATAAACCTAACCCTAACCCTAACCCTATACCTAACCTTAACACTAAACCTAAACCTGACACTAAACCTAACCCTAATCCTCAGCTTCACCCTCACCCTAATGCAAACCCTAATCCGAACCCTCACCCTAACCCTAAGCCTAACCCTAACCCTAATCCTAACCTTCAAAGAAACTCTACCCTAAACCTAATCCTAAACCTAACCTTATCCCTAAACCTAACCCTCACTGTAACCCTCAACTAGCCCTCACCCTAACCCTAATCCTAACCCTAAACCTCATCTTAACTCTCACCCTAACCCTAACCCTAACCCTCACCCACATGCTCGGCCTAAGCCTAAACCTAAGCCTAACCCTAACCCTAAACCTCACCAGAACCCTAAACCTACCACTAACCCGAACTCTAACCCTAAACCTCACTCTCACGCTAACCCTAAATCTAACCCTAACCCTAAACCTCATCCTAACCCTCACCCTCAACCTAACCTGAACCGTAACCCTAACCCTAACTCTAACAGTACCCCTAACCCTAACAGTAACCCTCACCCTAACAATAACCCACACCCTAACACTAATCCTAACCCTCACACTAACTCTCAAACTAACCCTAACCATCAACCTAACCCTAAAACTCACCCTAACCCTAACTAACCCTCACCCTCACCCAAGCCCTCACCTTAAACGATAAGCCTCATCCTCACCCTAAACCTCACCCTAATCCTAACACTAATCCTCAATCTAACCCTCACCCTACCCCTAACCCTCACCTTAACCCTAACTCTAGCCATAAACATCACCCTCACCCTAACCCTAACTATAACCCTAACCCTAACACTAAAGTTCACCCTAACCCTAACACTAACCCTCACATTAACCCTAACACTCACCCTCACTCTCACCCTCAGCATTACCCTAAGCCTAAGCCTAACACTAACCCTAACCCTCACACAAATCCTAAACCTAACACTAACCTTAACCCTAACCCTCAACTTCAACCTCACCCTCAGCCTAACCCTAAACCGAACGCTAAATCTAAGCCTAATACACACACTCACACTCACCCTAATCCTAATCCTAACGCTAACCTTAACCCTAACTCTAACCATCCCCCTAACTCTCACCCTAACCCTAACGCTATCACTAACCCTAACCCTAACCCTCAACCTAACCCTCATCCTAACTCTACTCTAACCCTAAATCTCACCTTCAGCCTAACCCTAACTCTAACCCTAACCCAAACCTTAAACCTCACCCTAACCCTAATCCTAAACCGCATCCTTAACCTCACCCTCACCCTAACCTTAACCCTAAACCTAACCCTAACAATAACCCTAACCCTATTCCTAACCCTCACCCTAACCATAAACCTCACCCAAAACCAAACCCTCAACCTAAAACTTACCCTCACCCTAACACAAACTCTAACCCAAAAACAAACCTTCACCCTAACCCTCCCCCTAACCCTCTATCTAACCCTCAACCTGACCCTCACCCTAACCCTAAACCCCACCCTAACCCTAACCCTAGCATTCAACCTCATGTTCGGCCTAAGCCTAAGCATAAGCATAAGCCTAACCCTAACCCTAACCCTCACCCTAACCCTAATACTAACACTAACCCTAACTCTAACCCTAAACCTCACACTCACCATAACCCTAACTATAACCCTAACCCGAAACCTAAACCTAAGCCTAAACCTAACCTTCACCCTCACCCTCACCATAACCCTAACCCTAACCCTAACCCTAACAATAACCCTCATCCTAACCATAACCTTCACCCTAAACCTAACCCTCACCCTAACACCCACCCTCACACTAACCCTAACCATAACCCTAACCCAAAACGTCACCCTAACCCTAACCCTCACCCTCAACCTAGCCCTCAAACTAACCCTAAACCTAACCATCATTCTAAACCTAATCCTCAAACCCACCCACACCCTAAGCCTAACTCTAAGCCTAAGCCAAACCCTAACCCTAACCCTCACATTCACCCTCACTGCAAACCTAATCCTAAACCTAACCCTAACTCTGATATTAAACCTCAACCTAAACCTCACCCTAATTCTAACTCTAACCTTAACCCTAACCATCCGCCAAACCCTCCCCGTAACCCTAACTCTAACCCTAAACCTCACCCTCACCCTAACCATAACCCTAATCCTAAACCTCACCGTAACCCTGATCCTAACCCTCACCCTCACCCTCACCCTCACTGTTACTCTAACCCTAATCCTAACTGTAACACTAACCCTAACCCTATCCCAAACCCTGACCCTCACCGTAACTCTAACGCTAACCCAAACCCTCACCCTAACCCTAATCCTAACCCTCACCCTCACCCTAACCCTCATCCTCACTGTAACCCTAACCCAAATCCTAACCATAAACCTCACCTTAACTCTAACCCTAACCCTCACCCTAACTCTAAACCTCACCCTCACACTAATGCTAACCCTAAACCTTATCATAACACTCACCCTAACCCTAAAACCCTAACCTTAACCCCCACCCTCACCGTCACACTCAGCCTAAGCCTTAGCCTAAGCCTAAAATTAACCCTAACCCTCACACTCACCCTCACTTTAACCCTAACCATAACACTAACCCTAACCCTAAACCTCATACTAACCCTAACCCTAATGCTAAATCTAACCCCAAACCTCACTCTCACCCTAACCCTAAGCCTCACACTCAGCCTCAACCTCCGCCTAACATTAAGCCTTACCCTAACCCCAACATTAACACTAACACTAACCCTAACCCTCACCCTACCCCTCACTCTAACCCTAACCCTAACCCTCACCATCAGCCTAGCCCATACCCAAACCCTAAGCCTAAGCCTAACCCTCACCTTAACCCTCACTCTAACCCTAACCCCAACAATCACCCTAACGATAACCCTCACACTCACACTCACCCTAACTCTAATCCTAACCCTAACCCTAACTGTAACCCTCATACTCACCCTCACCTTAACCCTAACCCTAATCCTAAACCTAACACTAACCCTCACCCCTACAATAAACCTCACCCTAACCTTAACGCTAACAATAAACCTAACCCTAAGCCTAACACGAAACCACACCCTAACCCTAACTCTAACCCTAAACCTCACCCTCACCCTAACCCTAACACTAACACTAATCCTAAACCTCACCCTAAACCTAAATTTTACCCTAACACTTACCCTCACCCTAACACTAACACTGAACCTAACACTAACGCTCACACTAATGCTAACCATCACGCTAAACCTAAACCTCACCCTAATCCTAACCCTAACCCTCAACTTCACCCTAGCCCCACCTAAACCTAACACTCATCCTCAACCTAAACCTCACACTAATGCTAACACTAATCCTCAATCTAACCCTCACCCTCACCCTAACCCTAACCCTCGCACTAACAATAACCCTCATCCTCACCCTAACCCTCATCTTTACTATTACTGTCACCCTCATCCTAACCCTCAGCTTAAACCTAACCCTCATCCTAACCCTCACCCTAACCGTAACCCTAACCATCACCCTAACCCTAACACTCACCCTGACCTTCAGCCTCAGCCTAATAAATAAGCCTAAGCCTGAAACTAACCCTAAACCTCACACTCACCCTAGCCCTCTCCCTAACACTAATCCTAACCCTAACACTCATCCTAACCCTCAACCTAACCATAATCAGAACCATCACTCTAAACGTAATCCTCATCCCCACCCTAAACATCAGCTTAACCCTAAGCCTAAGCCTACCCCTTAAACTAACCCTCACACTCACCCTCAGCCTAACCTAATCCTAACCCTAACCCTAACCCTAAACCTAAACCTAAACCTAAACCCCAACCTAATCCTCACCCTAACCCTAACCCTCACCCTCACTTTAGTCCTCACCCTAACCCTCAGCTCAAAACTAACCCACACCTTCACCGTAACCCGAACCCTAACACTCAACCTAACCCTACCCCTAACCCTAACCCTCACCCTAACCCTCACCCTCCACCTAACACTAAGCGTAACCCTAAAACCAACCCTAACCCTAACACTAAACCTAACCCTAACACTAACACTAAACATAAACCTCACCCTGAGCATCACCCTCACTGCAAACTTAAAACTAACCATAACACTAACAATAACCCTAACCATAACCCTAACCCTAACCCTAACCCTCACCCAAACCCTAACCCTATCCCTAAACCCAAACCTAACCCTAATCCTAAACCTAACCCTAAGCCTAACCATAAACCTCATCCTAACACTCACCCTAAACCTAACGCTAACCCTCACCCTAACCCTAAACCAAACCCTCACTATCATGCTCGGCCTAAGCCTAAGCCTAAGCCTAAGCCTAACCTGAACTCTAACCCTCACCCTAAACCTCACCCTAAACCTAACCCTAAACCTCACCATCACCCTAACCCTAACTCTAACCCTAACCCTAAACCTCACCATCACCCTAACCCTAACTCTAACCCTAACACTAAACCTAAACCTCACCCTAACCATAACCCAAACTTCAACATCAACCTCACCTTAACCGTAACCTTAACCCTAACCCTACCAATAACCCTAAAACTAAACCTAACCCTCACCCTAAACATAACCCTCAACATAAACCTAAACCTCAATCTAAACCTCACCCTCACCCTAACCGTAACCCTCAACCTCACCCTAACCCTCAGCCTAACCCTAACCCTCATCCTCACCTTAACCCTCACCCTAATCCTAACCCTCATCTTTACCCTTACCGTCACACTCACCCTAAACCACCCCCTAACCCTAACTCTCATCCTAACCCTCACCCTAAGCGTAACCCTAACCATCACCCTAACCCTAACACTTACTCTCAACCTCAGTCTCAGCCTAACCCTAATCCTAAGCCTACCCCTAACCCTAACACTCACCCATACCTTAGCCCTCACCATAAACCTAATCCTAACCCTAACACTCACCCTAACCCTCAACGTAACCATAACCTTAACCATCACTCTAAACCTAATCTTCATCCCCACACTCACCATCAGCCTAACCTAAGCCTAACCATACCCCTAAACCTAAACCTAACCCTCACTGTAACCCTAACCCTAACCGTAACCCTACCCCTAATCCTCACCCTCACCCTCACCCTAAACCAAATCCTAACCCTAACACTAGCTTCATCCTAACCCTCACCCTAACACTAATCCTCACCCTCACCATAACACTAACCCTCACCCCCACCCTCACCCTCAGCCTAACCCTAAGATTAAGCCTAAGCCTATCCCTAACCCTCACACTCACACTCCACCTAACCCTAATCCTAACCCGAACATTATCCCTAAACCTCAACCTAACACTCACCCTCACCCTAAGACTAACACTAACTCTAAACCTAACCCTCACACTAACTGTCCCACTAACACTCACTCTAACCGTAAACCTCACCCTCAACCTAACCCTAACCCTAAACCTCACCCTCACCCTCAACATAACTATAACCCTAACCCTATCAATAACAGTAACCCTAACCCTAACCCTAAACCTAATCCTAACCATAAACCTCAACCTCAAACTCACCCTCACTGCAAAATTAACCCTAACCATAACACTAACAATAACTCTAACCCTGAAGCTAACCCTAACCTTAATCCTCACCCCCACCCTCACACTCAGCCTAACCCTATCTCTAACCCTAACCCTAAACCTCACCCTAACCCTAACACTAACCCTCACCTGCAACCTCACCCTCACCGTAACTCTAACCCATACCCTAACAATAACACTAACCCTAAACCTATCCATCAACCTAACCCTAATCCTCACCCCCACACTCACCCTCAGCCTAACCGTAACCCTAAGCCTAACCCTAACCCTAACCCTCACCCTCAAGCTCACGCTAACCTTAATCCTAACTCTAACCCTATCCCTAAACCTCAACCTAACCCTCACCCTCACCCTAATGCTAACACTAAACCTAAATCTAACTCTTTCCCTAACCCTCCCCCTATCCCTAACTCTAAACCTAAACCTCACCAGCACCCTAACCCTAACCCTAACCCTAAACCTCACGCTAAACCTCACCCTAACCCTAAACCTCACCCTCACTCTCACCCTGACCGTAACTCTAATCCTAACCCAACAATAAAGCTAAACCTAACCCTAACCCTAACACTAACCATAACCCTCACCCTGAGCCTCACCCTCACCCCAAACTTAACCCTAAACATAACACTAAAAATAACCCTAAACCTAACTCTAACCCTCAATGTAACCCTAACCCTAACCCTAACCCTAACACTAACCCTAACCATAATCCTCACCCTCACCCTCACCCTAACCCAAACTCTAATCCTAACCCTCACCCTATCCCTAACCCTAAACTTAAACATAACCCTAACCCTAAACCTAACCCTAACACTAACCCTAAACCTCATCCTAACCCTCAACCTAAACGTAACCCTAAACCTAAACCTAACCCTCACCCTCATGCTCAGCCTAAGCCTAAGCCTAACCTGAACTCTAACCCTCACCCTAACCCTCACGGTAACCCTAACCCAAACACTAACCCTAACTCTAACCCTAAACCTCACCCTCACCCTAACCCTAACTCTAACCCTAACCCTAAACCTAAACCTCACCCTAACCCTCACCCTGACCCTCACCGTCACCCTCACCTTAACCATAACCCTAACCCTGATGCTAACAATAACCCTAAACCTAAACCTAACCCTTACCCTAAACATAACCCTCAACATAACCCTAACCCTCAATCTAACCCTCAACCTCACCCTAACCCTAACCCTAACACTCACCCTAACCCTCACCCTAACCCTAACCTTAATCCTAGTCCTCACCCTAAAGGTAACCCTAAACATCACTCTAAACCTAACCCTCACCCTCAGCCTCAGCCTCAGCATAACCCTAATCCTAAACCTAACCCTCACCCTAAACCTCACCCTCACCTTAGCAGTCACCGTAACCCTAATCCTAAAACAAACCCTCACTTTAACACTCAATGTAACCATAACCCTATCCATCATTCTAAACCTTAACCTCATCCCCACCCTCACCATAAGCCTAACCCTAAGCCTAAGCCTAAACCTAACCCTAACACTAACCCTAACCGTCACTCTAACCCTAACCCTAACCCTCACCCTAACACTAACACTAACCCTAATCCTCAACCTAACCCTCACCCTAAACCAAACCATAACCCTAACCCTAAGCCTAAGCCTAATCCTAACCCTAACCCTAACCCTCAGACTCACCCTCAACCTAACCCTAATCCTAAACCTAGCACTATCCCTAACCCTAACCCTCACACGAAACGTCACCCCAGTGCTCACCCTAACCATAATCCTAAACCTAACCCTCATCCTAACCCTCACCCTAACCCTAAGCCTAACCCTCACTCTAAACCAAACCCTCACCCTCAACCTCACCCTTAGTGTAAATCTAAGCCTAACCTTAACCTAACCCTAACCCACAGACACACCCTCAGCTTAACCCTAACCCTAACCCTAACTCTAACCCTAAACCTCACTCTAACCCTCACCCTAACCCTAACATTAACCCTAACCCTAACCCTCAAACTAAGCCCCACCCTAAGCCTAACTCTAACACTAAACCTCACCCTCACCCTCACCCTAACCCTAACTCGAACCCAAATCTTAACCCTAAACCTCACCCACACCCTAACCCTAATGCTAACCCTAACACTCACCCTCACCGTAACCCTAACACTAACTCTCACCCTAAACGTAACCTTAACTCTAATACTATCCATAACCCTAACCCTCACCTTAAACCTCACTCTAACCCTTACCCTAACCCTAACCCTCACTCTAACCCTAACCCTAACACTAACACTAAACCTCACCCTAACCCTCACCCTATCCCTAAACCTAAACCTAACCCTCACCCTAAAGCTCACCCTAACCCTTAACCTAAACCTAAACCATACCCTCCCCCTAGCACTCACCCTAATGTTAACCCTAACCCTATCCCTCACTCTAAATTTAACCCTAACCCTAACCCTCACACAAACCCTAACCCTCACACTTACCCTCAACCTCAGCTTCACCCTCACCCTCAACCTTACCCTAACCCTAACCATAACCCTAACCCTCACACTAAACCTAACTCTGACACTCACCCTCATCCTCACCATAAGCCTAAACCTACACCTAAGCCTAATCCTATACCTAACCCTCACCCTCACTCTCACCCTAAACGTAAACCTTACCCTAAGCCTAAACCTAGCCCTCACCCTAAACCTAACCCTAACCCTAACCCTCACCCTAACTCTAACCCTAACCCGAATGCTAACCCTAACACTCACCCTCACCATAACCCTAACCCTAACCCTCACCCTAAACCTAACCTTAACCCTAATAATATCCGTAACACTCACCCTCACCCTAATCCTCACTCTAACCCTTACCCTAACCCTAACCTTCACCCTAAACCTAACCTGAACACTAACACTAAACCTCACCCTAACCCTCACACTATCCCTAAACCTAAACGTAACCCTCACCCTAACGCTCACCCTAACCCTCACCTAAACCTATACTACAGCCGCACCCTAACCCTCACCCTAAAACTTACCCTCACCCTAACTCTAACACTAACCCTAACCCTAATCCTCACCGAAACCGTAACCCTGAACCTCACTCTAATCCTCACCGTCACCTTAACCCTCACCCTAACCCTAACCGTCACTCTCACCTTAAAACTCACCCTCTCCAGAACCCGACCCTCACCCTAACCCTACCTTAAACCTCACCCTAACCCTAAGCCTCACCCTAAACCTAACTCTAAACCTCACCCTCATACTAACCCAAAACCTCACCCTAAACCTCACCCTAAACCTCACCCTTAACCCTAAGGCTAACCTAACTCTCACTCTCACCCTAACCCTCACACTAAACCTTATCCTCTCACTTACCCTAACCCTAAGCCTCAAATTCACCCTAATCCTCACCCTAACCCTAACCCTACCCCTCACCCTACCCCTCACCCTAACCCTAACCCTAACCCTCAACCTAGCCCTATCCCTAACCTTCCCCTTCGCACTACCCTCAATATCACCCTCACCCTCACCCTCATCCTCACCCTAACCCATACCCTCACCCTAAACGTTACCCTAATCCTAAGCCTCACCCTAAACCTAACCATAATCCTCACCCTAACACTAATGCTCACCTAAAAGCTCACCCTAATCCTCACCCTCACACTAACCCTAACCCTAAGCCTTTCCTAACCCAAACCCTCAACCTAACCCTCACCTTAAACCTCACCCTCACCCTAGCCCTCACGCTAAAAATAACCCTAAACCTAATACTCACCCTCAACCTCACCCCCCCCAGTTTAACCCTAAATCTAATCCTAACCCTAACCCTAACCCTCACCCTAAACCCCACTCTAACCCTAACCCTAACCCTAACCCTAATGCTAACACAATCCCTCACCCTCACCCTAACCCTAATCATAACCCTAACCCTAAACCTAACCCTAATGCTAACACTAAACCTCAAACTCACCCTAACCCTCATCCTAACCCTTACACTCACCCTCAACCTCAGCCTCACCATAATTTTAACCCTAACCCTTAACCTCACCCTAACCCTCAACCTAACCCTAACCCTAACCCTCAGCTTAACCCTCACCCTAAACCTAACCCTAACCCTAATCCTCAAGGTATCCCTAACCATAACCCTAACACTCACCCTAAACCTCTCCCTCACCGTAACCCAAATGCTAACATTAATCCTCAACCTCACACTAAACCTCGCCCTAACCCTTACACTCACCTTAACCCTATCACTCACCCACACACTAACCCTCACCCTAACACTTCCCCTCACCCTAACCCTCACTCTAACCTTAACCCTAACCTTCACCCTAACCCTCACCCTAACACTAACACTCAACTGCACCCTCACCCTAACCCTCACCCTCACCCTAAACCTCGCCCTAACCCTTACCATCACACGAACCCTAACTCTCACCCTCAGAAAAACCCTCATCCTAAACCTAAACCTAACCCTAACCCTCACCCTAACCTTAACTCTAACCCTAACCCTAACCCTCACCTTAACCCTAACCCTCGCCCTCATCCTCAACCTCACCCTGAGCCTAACCCTAACCCTAACACTAATCCAAACACAACCCCTCAACCTTACCCTAACTCTAAACCTAACCGTAACCAAAACCCTCACCCTAAACCTAACCTAATTCCCCACCCTCATCCTTAGCCTAACCCTAATCCTAAACCTAACCCTCACCCTCACCCTAACCCCTACCCTCACGCTAATCCTAAACTTAACCCTCAGCCTAACCCTCATCCTAACACTAACATTAAACCTCACCCTAACCCTCACCCTAAACCTAAACCTAAACCTAACCCTCACCCTAAAGCTCACCTAACCCTCACCTAACCATAACACTAACCCTAACTCTAACCCTCACCTTCACCCTAATCTAACCCTCACCCTAACCCACACCCTAACTCTAACGCTATCCCTAAACCTCAGCCTCACCCTAAACCTCATAATAACCCTTACCTCACAATAACCCTAAAACCAACCCGAACACTAATCCTCACCGTAACCGTAACCCTCACCCTCACCCTAACCCTCAACATCACCTTAACCCTCATCCTAACCCTAACTGTCACCCACACCCTAAAACTTACACTAATAGAACCCTCACCCTCACCCTAACCCTACCCTAAACCTCACCCTAACCGTAACCCTCACCCTCACCCTAACCCTCAACATCACCTTAACCCTCATCCTAACCCTAACTGTCACCCACACCCTAAAACTTACACTAACCGAACACTCACCCTCACCCTAACCCTACCCTAAACCTCACCCTAACCCTCATCCTCACCCTACACTCACCCTAAAACTAACCTTCGCCCTAAACTTCACCCTTAACCTCAACCCCACCCTCACCCTCACCATCACCCTCAGCCTAATCCTCAAACTAACCCTAACACTAATCATTACCCTATCTGTAACCCTCACCCTCAGCCTCACCCTCACCATTAACCCTCACCATCACCCTAAACCTAACACTAACCCTAACCCTCACTCTAATCCTTAACCTCACCCTAACCCTATCCCACCATTACCCTAATCATCACCCTAATCCTAACATTCACCCTAATCCTAACCCTACCCCTTATCCTAACCCTCATCCTAACCCTAACCCTAACCCTCACCCTCACCCTAACACTAATCCTAACCGTAACCCTAACCCTCAAAAACACCCTAACCCTCACGCTAACCCTAATGCAAACCCGAACCCTAAAACTCACCCTAACCCTAACCCTAACCCTAAACCTCACACTAACCCTAACCATCACTCTAACCCTAAACTTCATCCTATCCCACCCTCACCCTAATCCTCACCCTAACCCTAATCTTAACCCTTACCTAACCGAAAAGCTCACCCTCACCCTCACCTTCACCCTAACCCTCAACCTCACATTAGACCTCACCATAAACCTTACCCTAAACCTAACAATAAACCTCACACTAACCCTCAACTTCACCCTAAACCTAACACTAAGCCTTACCCTCATCCTAGCCCTAACCCTAACTCTAACGCTCACACTAACCCTAACACTCACCCTAACCCTAAACCTAACTCTAACCCTCAAACTAACCCTAACCCTCATCCTAACCATCACTCTAACACTTATCCACAACCTAACCCTAACCCTAACCCTAACCCTCACACTAACACTCACCCTAACCGTAACATTAACACTCCCCCTCAGCCTAACCCTCACACTAACCCTAACCCTCACCTTAAACCTAAACCAAACCCTCACCCTCACCCGCAAGCTCACCCTCAGCTTAACCCTAATGCCAACACTAATCCTAACCCTAATCCTCACCTACACCCTCACCCTCACCCGAACCATAATCCTAACCCTCAACCTCACACTCAGCCTCACCCTAAAACTCACCCTCACCCTAACCCTAACCTTAAACCTATCCTTATCGCTCACCCTAACCCTAATGCTAACCCTAACCCTCACCCTCACCCTAACCCTAATGCTAACCCTAACACTCAACCTCACCCTAACCCTCACCATAACCCTAACACTAAAACTAACACCAACCCTAACCCTCACTCTCACCCTCACCCTCACCCTAACCTAACCCTAACCCTCACCCTCATCCTAACCCTAATGCTAACCCTATCCCGCACCCTCACCCTAACCCTCTCACCAACCATAACCCTCATCCTAAACCTAACCCTAACCCTAACCCTCACATGCAACCTAACCCTCACCCTAACACAAAACCTCACCCTAACCATATCCCTAAACCTAACCCTCACTTCACCCTAATCATCACCCTAACCGTTATAGTCACCCTCACACTAACAATCACACTAACACTAACCCTCAACCTAACCCCAACCCTAACACTCACCTCACCCTCACCTCAGCCTAACAAAAACCCTAACCCTAAACCTCACACTCACCCTCACCCTAACCCTAACCCAAACCCGAACACTCACCCTAACCCTCATCATAAACCTAAAACTCACCCTCACCCTAAACCTAAACCTAACCTTCACCCTAACCCTCACACTAACCTTAACCATAACCCTAACCCTAACCCTCACCTGAACCCTCAACATAACACTAAACCTCACCCTCTCCCTAACTTTCACCCTAATCTTTACCCTCAACCTAACCCAAACCCTAACCCTAAACCTAACACTCACACCAACCATAACCCTCACCCTCAGCCGAACCCTTATACTAACCCTTAACCTAACAGTAACCTTCATGCTAACCCTAACCCTAACCGTAAACCTCACCCTCAACAGCCCCTTCACCCTCAGCCTTACCCTAACCCTAACCCTAATCCTAACCCTAACCCTCAACCACACCCTCACCCTAACCATAACCCTAACCAAAACGCTAACACTCACCCTTACCCTCACCTAACCCTATTCCCAACCCTAACAATAACCCTAACCTTAACACTAAAACTCACCCTAACCTAATCCTAACCCTTACCCTCACCCTCACCCTCACCCTCATTCTAACACTCACCCTCATCCTGACCTTCACCATCACACTAACCCTCCCCCTCCCCCTAACCCTCACACTAACCCTAACCCACACCTTAAACCTAAACCAAACCCTCACCCTCACCCTAACCATAATCCTAACCCTCAACCTCACACTCAGCCTCACCCTAACCCTCAAACTAACCTGATACCTCACCCTAACTCTAACCCTAAACCTCACCCTCAATTTCATCCTCACCCTCAGCCTAATTCTAACCCTAATCCTAACACTAACCCTCACACTCACCCTAAACCTAACCCTAACTCTCACCCTCACCCTCAGCCTCACACGCACCCGCACCCTCACCCTCACCTTCACATTAATCCTCAACCTCACCCTAAACATCACCCAACCCTAACCCTCACACTAACCCTAAACATAACACTCACCCTAAACCTAATTCTCATCCTAAACCTCACCCTAACACTAAAGCTAACCCTAACGCTCACCCTCACACTAAACCACACCCTAACCCTAATCTTCACACTAACCCTAACCCTAACCATATCCCTACACTTCACTCTGACTCTCATCCTAAACCTAACCCTCACCACACCCTAATCCTCACCCTTACCAGAACCCTCACCCTCACACGAACACCCACCCTCACACGAACACTCACCCTCACAATAAATATCACCCTAACCATAACTCTCGCCTAAGCCTAACCCTAAACCTCACCCTAACCCTAAGCCTCAACACAAACCTAACCTTCACCCTGACTCTCACCCTAAGCCTAACCCTCACCCTAACCCTCACCCTAACCCTAACCCTCACCCTAAACCTAAACCTCACCCTCACACTAACCTTAACCCTCATCCTAAACCTAAACCTCACCCTCACCCTCTCCATAACCCTAAACCTCATCCTAATCCTAACCTTTTACCTAATGCTAACCCTAAACCTCACCCTCTCCCTAACCCTTACCCTCACCCTAACCCTATCCCTAACCAACACACTAAACCTAACCCTCACCCTAACCCTAACCCTAAACCTCACACTAAACCTAACACTCAACCCTAACCCTAACCCTACGCCTCAGCCTAACCCTAAACCTAAATCTAACTGTAACCCAAATCCTCACCCTATCCCTAACTTTAACCCTAACCTTCACCCTCAACCTCCCCTTCCCCCTCAGCCTTACCCTAACTGTAACCCTAATCCTAACCCTGAACCTAACCTCACCCTAACCCTAACCCTCAGCATCACCCTAACCTTCACCCTAAGATTTACCCTCAACCTAACCCAAATCCTAACCATAAACCTAACAATCACACTAACCGTAACCCTAACCATCACCCTATCCTTTATACTAACCCTAAACCTAACCCTAACCCTCAACCTAACCTAAACCCTCACACTACCCTAAACCTAAACCTAACCCTAACTCTCTCGCTAACCCTAAACCTCAACCTCAACCTAACTCTCACCCTCACCCAAACTCTCACTCTAAACCTTACCCTCACCCTAACCCGATCCCTAACGCTAACCCTAACCCTAACTCTCACCCAAACACTCACCATCAACCTAGCCCTCACCCTCACACTAAACATCACCCTAAACCTAACCCTCACACTACCCCTAACCCTAACCCTCACCCTAACCATAACCCTCACCGTAACCCTAACCCTCACACTAACCCTATGCCTAACCCTCACCCTCACCCTCACCCTAACCCTAACCCTAACCCTCATCCTAACACTAACCCTCACCCTCACCCTCACCCTAACCCTAACCTACAAACTCACCATAATCCTCACCCTAAACCTAACCCTAAACCTTACCTAACGGAAAACCTCACCCTCACCCTTACCCAAACCCTCAACCTAGCCCTCCCCCTCATACTCCACCTCACCCTAACCCTGAAACTAACCCTAACGCTCACCCTAACCATAATCCTCACACTAAGCCTAACCCTCACCCTAACCCTAACCATACCTCTCATACTAACCCTCACCTTAACCCTAACTCTAACCCTCACAATAAACATAACCCTATCACTAACCCTCACAATAACCCTAACCCTAATACTGAACCTAACCATCACCCTCTCCCTCACCATTATCCTAACACTCACCCTAACCCTAACCCTAACCCTAGTCCTCACAATAACACTTACCCTCACCCTCACCCTCACCCTACCCTAAACCTCAACCTCACCCTAACCCTAAGCCTTACGTTCACCCTAACTCTAATCCTAACCATAACCCTAACCCTCAACCTAACCCTAAACCTATCCCTAACTCTCACCCTAACCCTAACCCTCACCCTACTTCACACTAACCCTAACCATCACCCTAACCCTTACCGTCACCCTAACCCTAACCCTAACCCTCACACTAAACCTAACCCTCACCCAAATTCTAATGTTACCCCTCAACCTAACCCTCACCCTCGACCTAACCCTAACCCTATTCCTCACCCTATCTATAACCTTAACCCAAAACTTCACACTAACCCTCACCCTCACCCTCACCCTAATGCTAACCCTAAACCTCAGCCTCACCCTAACCCTCACCGTAACACTTACCTTCACCCTAAACCTCACCCTCACCCTAACCCTAACCCTAAACCTCACCCTAATACTAACCTTCACCCTCTCCTTCACCCTAACCCTAACACTCATCCTAACCCTAAGGCTAAACCTAATGCTAACCCTAATCCTCACACTCACCCTAAACCTCACCGTAACTCTTACTTTCACTCTAACCCTAACCCTAAGCCTAACACTATACCTAACCCTCACCCTAACCCTAAGGCTACCATTCTGCCTAACACTCACCCTAAACCTAAACCTAAACCTAATCCTCACCCTATCTTTAAACTTAACCCAAACCCTCATCCTAACCCTCACCCTCACCCTAACCTTAATGCTAACCCTAACCCTCACCCTCACATTAACCCTCACCCAAACACTTACCCACACCCTAACCTTCACGCTAAGCCGAACCCTAAACCTAACCTTCACCCTAACCGTCACCCTAACCATAACCCTCACACTCACCCTAACCGTCACCCTAAACTTTACCCTCACCCTAACCCTAAACCTAACCCTCACACTAAGCCTAACCCTAACCCTCAGCCTAACACTTATTTTAACCCAAAACCTATCCCTAAACCTCACCTTAACCCTAACCCTAACCCTCAGCCTAACCATCATCCCAACCCTTACCCTAATCTTAACCCTCACCCTAACCCTAACCCTCACTCTCACCCTAAACCTCACCCTAACCCTTACCCTCAACATAACCCTAACCCTAACACTAATCCTCACACATAACCTCACACTAACCATAACCCTAAAGCTCACCGTAACCGTAACCCTCACCCTCACCCTCACCCTAACCCTAACCCTGTCCCTAACGCTAACTCTAACCCTCACCCTCACCCTAACATTAACCCTAACACTAATCCTCACCTAAACCTTCACCCTCATCCTAACCCTTACCCTCACCCTAAACATAAACCTAACCCTCACCCTAACCCTAACCCTAATCCTTCCCCTTACACTAATCCTCACCCTAAACCTAACCCTCACCCTAAACATCACCCTAACCCTAACCCTCACCCTAACCCTAACCCTCACCCTCACCCTAACCCTCACCATCACCTTAACCCTCACCCTAAAAATAACCATCAAATATACCCTAAAACTCACCCTCATCCTAACCCTCACCCTCACCCTAAACCTAATCCTAACCCTAACCCTAACACTAAACCTAAACCTAATGCTAACACTAAACCTCAACCTCACCATAACCCTCACCCTAATCCTTACCCTCACCCTCAACCTCACCCTAAGCCTAACCCTAACATTAACCCACACCCTAACCCTCACCCTAACACTAACCCTAAACCTTACCCCTCAGCCTCACTGTCACCCTAACCCTAACCCTAACCCTAATCCTCAACCTATCCCTAACCCTAACCCTAACCTTCACCCTAACCCTCACCCTCACCGTACCCCTAATGCTACATTAACACTCAGCCTCACCCTAAGCCTCGCTGTAACCCTTATCCTCACCTTAACCCTATCCCTCACCATCATCCTAAACCTCACCCTTACCCTTACCCACACCCTAATGCTCAATCTAACCCTAACGCTAACCCTAAAACTAAACCTCACCCTAAACGTCACCCTAATCCTAAGCCTAAACATAACCCTCACTCTCACCTGAACCCTTACCCTTACCCGAAACCTAACCCTAACCCTCAGCGTAACCCTCATCCTAACACTTACCCTAACCCTAACCTTCACCCTAACCGTCACCCTCACCCTCACCCTCAACCTCACACTCAGCCTAACCCTAACCCTAATCCAAAACCTAAACCTAATTTTCAACCTCACCCTAACTCTAAACCTAACCCTAACCAAAACCCACACCCTTACCCTCACCCTACAATTAACCCTAACCCTAATCCTAACCCTCACCCTCACCCTAACCCTTAGCCACACCCTAACCCTAAACCTAACCCTCAGCCTAACCCTCATCCTAACCCTAACCCTAACCCTCAACCTAACATTAACCCAAACCCTAAACTTAACCTTCGCCCAAATCCTAACCCTCACCCTCACCCTCAACCTCACCATCAAGCTCACCGTAACCCACAACCTCACACTCACCCTAACCGTAACCATAAGCCTATCCCTCCAACTAAACCTAACCCTCACCCTCACCCTCACCATCACCCTCACCCTAACCCTCATCCTCACCCTAACCCTATCCATAAACCTAACCCTCACCCTAAAGTAACTCTGACCCTCACCCTCACTCTCACTCTAAATCTAAACCTCACCCTATCCCTAAACCTAACCTTAGCCCTCACCCTAACCCTAACCCTCACATAAACCCTAACCCTCACCCTCACCCTCAACGTAATTGTAACCCTAACACTAACCCTAACAATAACCCTGAACCTAACCCTAACACTAACCCTATCTATAACCCTCACCCTAACGCTAACCCTCACCCTAACATTTACCCTCACCCTAAGTCTAAACCTAGTCCTAACACTAACCCTCACACTGACCCTAACCTTCACCTTAACCCTAAACCTAAACCTAACCCTATCCCTAACCCTCACCCTCACCCTAGCCCTCACCCTAACCCTAACCCTCATCCTCACCCTAAACCTCACTCTAAACTTAACATTAATCCTCAATCTAATCCTCACCCTCACCTTAACCCTAACCCTAAACCTCATCCTAAAACTCTCCTTTACCCTTACTGTCACCCTAACTCTAACCCACACCCTAACTGTAACCCTAACCCTACCCCTCAACCTACCCTTCACCGGAAAACTAATGCTAACCCTAATCCTCACCATATCCCAAAACATAACCCTAACTCTAACCCTAACCCTCACACTCACCATAACCCTAATGCTAACATTAGCCCTCAACCTCACCCGAAACCTCACCCCTAACCCTTCCCTTGACCTTAAGCCTATCCCTCACTCTCACCCAAAACTTCACCCTAACCCTTACCCTCACCCTAACCCTAACTCTAACCCTAACACTAACCCTCACCCTAACCCTAAGCCTAACACTAACCCTCACCCTCACCCTAACCCTCACCCTAACCCTCACCCTAACCCTTACCCTCATCCTAACCATAACCCTAACCCTCACCCTAACCTTAAAGCTAACCCTAACTCTAACCCTCACATTAACCCTAACCCTCACGCTCAACATCAACCTCAGCCTAACCCTAAACCTAATCCAAACGCTAACCCTCACCGTCACCTTCACCCTAACTCTAAACCTAACCCTAAATAAAACGCTCACCCTAATCCTAACCCTATCCCTAACCCTCGCACTAACCCTAACCCTAATCCTAAACCTAACCCTCACCCTCACCCTAACACTTACCCTCACCCTAACCCTAAACCTAACCCTCAGCCTAATCATAATCCTAACACTAACACTAACCCAAACCCTCACCCTAAACTTAACCCTAAACTTAACCCTCACCCAAACCCTAACCCTCACCCTCACCCTCAACCTGACCCTCACCTCACCCTAACCCTCACCCTCACCCTCACCCTAAAAATAACCATAACCCTAACCCTCACCCTTAACCTAACTCTAACACTCACCCTCACCCTCACCCTAAGCCGAACCCTACACCTTAGCCTCATCCTAAACCAAACCCTCAACCTCACACTCACCCTAAACCTAAACCTCAACCTAACCCTAACCCTAAACCTAGCCCTCACCCTGACCTTTGCCCTCACCGTCACCCTAACCCTTACTCTCACCCTCACCGTAACCCTAACACTAACCCTAACCCTCACCCTAAACCTAACTCTGACACTCACGCTCACCCTCACCCTAAGCCGAACACTACACCTAAGCCTAATCCTAAACCTAACTCTCACTCTCACCCTCACCCTAAACCTAAACCTTACCCTAAACCTAACCCTAACCCTAGTCCTCACCCTATCCCTTACCCTCACCGTCATACTAACCCTAACCCTAACCCTCACCCTAACCTTAACCCTAACCCTCACTCTCACCGTAACCCTATCACTAACCCTAACCCTCATCCTAAACCTATCCTTAACGCTAATGCTATCCCTAACCCTCAACCTCACCGAAAACCTCACTCTAACCCTTACCCTCACCCTAACCCTAACCCTAACAGTAACACTAAACCTCAATCTAAACCTCATACTCACCCTAAACCTAACCTTAAGTCTCACCCTCAACCTCAACCTCACCCTAACCCTAACCCTAACCCTCAACTGAAATCTCACCCTAACGCTCACCCTAGCCCTCAACTTAACCCTAACCCTCACCCTCACCCTAACGCTCACCCTAAACCTTACCCTCACCCTAAACCTAACCCTAAACCTAACGATAACCCTCACCCTCACCTAACCTAAACTTGATCCTAACCCTCACCCTAACCCTCACTCTAACACTAACGCTATCCCTAAAACTCACCCTCACCCTAAACCTCATCCTAACCCTTACCCTCACTATAACCCTAACCCTAACCCTAACCCTAATCCTCACCGTAACCCTAACCCTCACCCTAACACTAACCGTCACCCACACCCTAAAACTCACCCGAACCCGAACCTGAACCCTCACCCTAACCAGAACCTAAACCTCACCCTAACCCTAACCCTCAATCTAAACCTAACTCTAACCCTCACCCTCATACTAAACCTAACCCTCACCTTAACCTTCACAATAACCCTCACCTTAACCCTAATGCTAACCCTAAACCTCACTCTCACCCTAAACCTCAATATTATCCTTATCCTCACACTAACCCTAACCCTAACCGTAATCCTCACATTAACCCTATCCCTCAACCTAACCCGAACCCTACCCCTCACCCTACCCCTCACCCTAATCCTAACCCTAATCCTAACCCACACACTAACCCTATCCCAAACCCTCAACTTCACACTAACCCTCACTGTCACCGTCACATTAACCCTCACCCTAACCCTAACCCTCAACTACACCTTCACCCTCACCCTCACACTAAACCTCACCCTCACCCTAAATATCACCCTAATCATAAACCTCACCCTAAACCTAATCCTAGTCATCATCCTAACCCTAACCCTCACCTTAAACCTCACCCTCACCCTAATCCTAACCCTAACCCTAACCCTCACCCTAACCCTCACCCTAATCCTAACCCTATCCCTTACCCTCACCCTAATCATAAACCTAATCCTAAAACTAAACTTCACTCTCACCCTAACCCTTACCCTCACCCCAACCCTAACACTAACACTCAGCCTAACCTTCATCCTAACCATCACACTAACCCTAAACCTCACCCTAACCATAAACATAACCCTCAGCCAAACCCACTTCCTAACCCTAAACCTAACCCTCAACCCAACCCTAACCCTAACCCAAAATCTAACCCTCATCCTAACCCTAAACCTCACCCTCACCCTCACCCTCACCCTCAGCCTAACCCTACCCTAACCCTAAACCTCACACTCACCCTCACCCTTACTCTAACCCTAACCCTAAACCTAAACTTCAACCTAACCCCAACCCTATCCCTAACCCTCACCTAAACGTAACCCTCACCCTCACCGTCACCCTAAACCTCACCCTCACCCTAACCCTAACCCTAACCCTCACCATCACCTTAATCCTCACCCTAAACCTAACCATCACATACACCCTAAAACTCACCCTCATCCTAACCCTCACCCTCACCCTAACCCTAATCCTAACCCTAACCCTAAACCTAACCCTAATGCTAACACTAAACCTCAACTTCACCATCACCCTCACCCTAACCCTTACTCTCACCCTCAACCTCACCCTAACTCTAACTCTAACATTAACCCACACCCTAACACTAACACTAACCCTACCCCTCAGCCTAACCATCACCCTAAACCTAACCCTAAACCTAATCCTCACCCTATCCCTAACCCTAACCCTATCCTTCACCCTAACCCTCACCCTCACCGTAACCCTAATGCTACATTAACCCTCAGCCTCACCCTAAGCCTCGTCGTAACCCTTACCCTCTCCTTAAACCTATCCATCACCATCATCCTAAACCTCACCCTAACCCTTACCCACACCGAAACACTCAATCTAATCCCAACCCTAACCCTAAACCTAACACTAATCCTCACCTTATCCTTCACCCTAACCCTAAGCCTAACCCTAACCCTCACTCTCACCCGAACCCTTATCCTTACCCGAACCCTAACCTTAACACTCAGACTAACCCTCATCCTAAGACTAACCCGAACCCTAACCCTCACCCTAACCGTCACCCTCACCCTCAACCTCACACTCAGCCTAACCCTAAACCTAATCCAAAACCTAACCATAAACCTCACCCTCACCCTAACTCTAAACCTAACCCTAATCAAAACCCTCACCCTCAACCTAATCTTATCCCTTACCCTCACCCTAAAACTAACCCTAATCCTAATCCTAACGCTCACCCTCACCCGAAAACTTACCTTCACCCTAACCCTAAACCTAACCCTCACCCTAACAATAATCCTAACCCTAACCCTAACCCTCAACCTAACCTTAACCCAAACCCTAAATTTAACCTTCACCAAAATCCTAACCCTCATGCTCACCCTCAACTTCACAATCACCTTCACCGAAACCCACACCCTCACCCTCACCCTAACACTAACCATAACCCTATCACTCACTCTAAACCTAACACTCACCGTAACCCTCAACATCACCCTCACCCTAACCCTCACCCTCACCCTAACCCTATCCATAAACGTAACCCTCACCCTAAACCTAATTCTGTCCCTCACACTCACCCTCACCCTAAGCCTAACCCTACACTTAATCCTAAACCTAAAGCTAACACTCACCCTCTCCCTCACCCCAACCCTAAACCTAACCCTAGCCCTCACCCTAACCCTAAAACTCACCTAAACCCTAACCCTAACCCTCACACTCATCCTCACCCTAAACCTCACCCTCACCCTAAACATCACCCTAATCCTAAACCTCAACCTAACCCTAACCCTCAGACTCACTCTAACCCTAACCATCACCTTAAAACTCACCCTCACCCTAATCCTCACCCTAACCCTAACCCTCACCCTAACCCTCACCCTAATCCTAAACCTATCCCTAAACTACACCCTAACCCTAACCCTAATCCTAAAACTATTCCTCACCCTCACCCTAACCTTTAGCCTCAACCTAACCCTAACCCTAACCCTCAGCATAACCTTCATCCTAACCCTCACAATAACCCTAAACCTCACCCTAACCATACAACTAACCCTCAGCCAAACCCTCTTCCTATCGCTAACCCTAACCCTTAACCCAACCCTAACCCTAAACCTAACCTTAACCCTCAGCCTAACCCTGAAACTCACCCTCACACTCACCCTCACCCTCATCCTATCCCTAAACCTAACCCTAAACCTAACCCTAATCCTCACATTCACCCTCACCGTAACTCTAACCCTAACCCTAACCCTGACCCTAACCCTAACCCCCACCCTATCCCTAACTCTCACCCAACCCTAACACTCACACTAACCCTAACTCTAACCCTCACTCTCACCCTAACCATAACTCTCACTTTAACCCTAAGCCTAAACCTAACCCTCACCCTCACCCTAAAACTCACCCTAACCCTTACCCTCACCCAAATCCTAACCCCAACCCTCAGACTAACCCTCATTCTAACCCTAACCCTAAACCTAACCCTCACCCTAACCTTAACGCTAACCCTAACCCTAGCCCTCACTTTAACCCTAACCTCACCCTCACCCTCAACCTCACCCTCAGCCGAACCCTAACCCTCATCCAAACACTAACCCTAACCCTCACCCTAACTCTAAACCTAACCCTAACCAAAACCCTCATCCTTATCCTAACCCCAAACTTAACTCTCAGCCTAACCCTCATCCTAACCCGAACCCTAACCCTAACCCTCACCCTAACCCTAAACCTGACCCTCACCTAAACCTTAACACTCACTCTCACCCTCAACCTCACCCTCACACTCACCCTCACTCTTACCCTAACCATAACCCTATACCTCACCCTGAACCTAACCCTTACCCTCACCCTCACCCTCACCATCACCCTCACCCTAACCCTCACCCTCATCCTCAACCTATCCCTAACCATACCATAACCCTAATCCTAAACCTAACTCTGAACCTCACCCTCACCATCACCCTAAGCCAAACCCAACATCTAAGCCTAATCCTAAACCTAAACCTCACCCTAAAGTTAACCATAACCCTCACCCTAAGCCTAACCCTCACCCTAAACCTAACCCTAAGCCTCACCCTCACCCTCAACCTAACCCTAAACCTCACCCTTACGCTAACCCTAACCCTAATGCTAACCTTAACCCTCACTCTCACTGTAACCCTAACTCTAACCCTCACCCTAAACCTAACCTTAACCCGAATGCTATCCCTAAAACTCACCCTCACCCTAAACCTCACTCTAAACCTTCGCCACACCCTAACCGTTACCCACACACTAAATCTTACCCACACCCTAAACCACACCCTAACCCCAACCCTAAACCTAACACTAACCCACACCCTAACCCAAGCCTAAACCTAAACCTCACCCTCACCCTAACCCTCATCCTAACTCTTACCATCACCCAAACCTAACCCTAACTCTCAGTCTAACCCTCATCCTAACCCTAACACTAACCCTAACCGTCACATTAACCCTAACCCTCACCCTCACCCTCAACATAATACTAAGCCTAACCATAACCAAAACGTTCACCCTAAAACTAAACCTATCCCTAACCCTCACCCTAACCCTAAACCTAATCCTAAACCTAACCCTCACACTGACCCTAAAACTTACCCTCACCCTAAGCCTAAACCTAACCCAAGCCTAACCCTCATCCTTACCCTAACCCTAACCCTAACCCTCACCCTAAGCTTAACCCTAAACCTAACACTCAACCAAACCCTAACCCTCAACCCCACCTTCAACTTCACACTCACCCTCACCCTAAGGCTCACCCTCACCCTATACCTAACTCTGGCACTCACCCTCACGCTTACCCTAAGCCTAACTCTACAGCTAAGACTAATCCTAAACCTAACTCTCACACTCACACTTACCCTAAACCTAAACCTTACCCAAACCCTAACCCTAACCCTAACCTTAGTTCTCACCCTAAAACTTACCCTCACCATCACCCTAACCCTAACACTCACCCTAACCCTAACCCTAACCCTAAACCTCACTCTAACCCTTACCCTCACCCTAACCCAAGACCTAACCCTAAACCTAACAGTAACACTAAACCTCACCCTAACCCTCACTCTAACCCTAAACCTAACCCTAACCCTAACCCGCACCCTAACACTAACTCTAAACCTAAACGTCACCCTAACCCTAAACCTCATCCTAACACTTACCTTCACACTAAAACTAAACTTAACCCGGACACTAACCCTCAAACTAACCCTAATCATTACCCTAAACTTAAAACTCACCCTAACCCTAACCCTAACCCTCAACCTCGCCCTAATCCTAACCATTACCCTAACCCTAAACCTCACCTTAAACGTAACCCCCACCCTCACCCTGAAGCTGGGCCTTAGCCTAAGCATAAGCCTAAGACCAACCCTTACCTTCACAATCAACCTCACCCTAACCCTAACCGTAACCCTAACCCTAACCCTAACCCTCACACTAACCCTCACCTTAAAGCTAACCCTAACCCTAACCCTAAACCTAACCCTCACCCTAACACTCACCCTAACCCTAACCTTCAACATTACCATAACACTCACCCTCAGCCTAACCCGCACCTTAACCCTTACTGTCCCCCTCACCCTAACCCTCACTCTAACCCTAATACTCATCCTAACCCTCACCCTAATGGTAACCCTAACCATCACCCTAACCCTAACCCTCACACTCACCTTCAGCCTAAGCCTAAGCCTAAGCCTAAGCCTAAACTTAAACCTAAACCTCACCCTCATCCTAGCCCTCACCCTAACCCTAATCCTAACCCTAACCCTCATCCTAACCCCCAACATAACACTAACACTCAACCTCACCCTAACCCTAACCCAAACCCTCAACTGAACCCTCACCCTCACCATAACCCTAACCCTAACCCTCACCCTAACCCTAACACTCACCCTCATTCTAGCCCTCACCCTAACCCTAATCCTAACCCTAACCCTCATCCTAACCCTCAACCTAACCATAACCCTAACCATCACTCAAAAGCTAATCCTCATCCCCACACTCGCCATCAGCCTAACTCTAACCCTCAGCCTAACCCACACCCTAACCCTAACCGTAATCGTAACCCTTACCCTCAGCTTCACCCTCACTGTAAACTTAACCCTAACCATAAAACTAACAATAACCCTAACCCTAAACCTAATCCTAACCATCACCCTCAGCCTAACCCTAACCCTAACCCTCACCCTAACTGTAACCCTCACCTTCAACGTAACCCTAACCCTAACCCTAAACCTCACCCTAACGCTAACACTAACACTCATCCTCATCCTAACCCACACCCTAACCCTAAAACCCTAACCCTCATCCTAACCCTAACCTTCTCCCTCACACTCATGCTCAGCCTAAGCCTAAGCCTAAGACTAAGACTAACTGTAAACCTCACACTCACCCTAACCCTCACCCTAAACCTAACACTCACCCTCACCCTCACCCTAGCCCATACTCTAACCCTACGCCTAAGCCTAACCCTCACCCTAACCCTCACCCTCACCCTAAGTCTAATCCTAAACCTAACCCTCACACTCACCCTCACCCTAACCCTAACTGTAACACTAACCCTAACCCTAAAACTAACACTTACCCTGATGCTAACTCTAACCCTAAACCTCATCCTCAACCTAACCATAACCCTCACCCTCACCCTCACCCTCCGCCTAACACTTAGACTATCCCTAACCCCAAACCTAACCCTAACCCTAACCCTAAACCTAACCCTCACACTAACCCTCACCCTAACCCTTACCCTAAACCTCACCCTCACCCTAGCCCATACCTTAACCCTAAGCCTAATCATAACCCTCACCCTGACCCTCTCTAAACCTAACCCCAACCCTCACCCTAACCTTAACCCTCACCCTCACCCTCACCCTCAGCCTTAACCTAAGCCTAACCCTAACCTAAACATCACACTCACCCTTACCCTAACCTAAACTTAACACTCACCCTCACCCTAACCTTAACTCTAACACTAAGCCTAACCCTAACCCTCACCCTCAACCTCACCCTCAGCCTAACTCTAAGCCTAAATCCAAACCTAACCCTAAACCACACCCTCACCTTCACCCTAACCCTAATCCTAACCCTAACCCTAAACCTAACCCTCCTCCTAACTCTCACCATAACACTAACCCTAACACTAATACGAACACTAAACCTTAACCTCAATCTAACCCTAACCCTAATCCTCACCCTCACCGTTATTCTAACCCTAACCCTAATGATAACACTAACCCTAACCCTCACCCTCAGCCTCACCCTAACCCTCACCCTCAACCTCACCCTCAGCCTAACCGTAAGCCGAACCTCAATCATAACCCTAAACCACACCCTCACACTCACCCTAACGCTATTCCTAACCCTAACCCTAACCCTAACCCTCCTCCTAACTCTCACCCTAACCCTAACCCTAACACTAACACTAACACTAACCCTTATCCTCATCCAACCCCTAAACCTAAACCTCACCCTCATGGTTATTCTAACCCTAACCCTAACCATAACACTAAACCTAACCCTAACCCTAACCCTCACCTTCACCGTAACCCAAACCCTCCTCCTAACCTAACCCTAACTCTAACCCTAAACGTCACCCTAACAATAAGCCTAACCCTCACCCTCAGCCTCACCCTCAACATAAGATTAACCCTAATCATAACACTAACAATAACCCTAATCATATCCCTAATCCTAAACCTCACCATCACCCTAACCCTAACCCTAACCCTCACCCTAACCCTAAACCTCACCCTCAATGTAACCCTGACCCTAACCCTAACTTCACCCTAATGCTAACCCTAAACCTCACCCTCACTCTAACCCTCACTGTAAACCTAATCCTAACCCTAAACCTCATCCTAATCCTCACCCAAATCCTAACACCCTAACCCTCACCCTAACCGTAACCCTCAAACTCACCCTTAAGCTCAGCCTAAGCCTAAGCCTAAGCCTAAGACTAACCCTAAACCTCACACTCACCTTTACCCTAAACCTAACCATAACACTAACCCTAACCCTAACCCTCACACTAACCCTAACCGTAAAACTCACCCTTATGCTCCGCCTAAGCCTAAGCCTAAGCCTAAGCCTAAGCCTAACCCTCACCCTAACCCTAAACCTCACCCTTACCCTAAACCTAACTCTAACCCTATTCCTAAACCTAAACCTCACCCTATCCCTAAAGCTAACCCTCACCCTCAGAGTAACATTCAACCTAACCCTAATCTTACCAATAACCCTAACCCTAACGCTAACCCTCACCCTGTCCATAACCCTAACCCTAAACCTAACCCTAAACCTCACCCTTAGGCTCAGCCTAAACCTAAGCCTAAGCCTAAGACTAACCCTTACCCTCACACTCACCCTCACCCTAACCCTAACAGTAACACTCACCCTAACCATAACCCTCACACTAACCCTCACCCTAATGCTAACACTAACCCTAAACCTCACCCGCACCCTAACCCTAAACCTCACCCGCACCCTAACCCTAACCCTCACCCTCACCCTCACCCTCCCCCTAACACAAATCCTATCCCTAACCCCAACCCTAAACTTAACAATAACCCGAAACCTAACCCTCACCCTAACCCTCACCCTCCCCTAGCCCATATCTTAACCCTAAGCCTAATCCTAACCCTAACCCTAACCCTAACCATAAACCTCACCCTCAGCCTCACCCTCACCGCAAAATTAACACTAACCTAACACTAACAATAACCCTAATCCTAACCCTAACCCTCACTGTAACCCTAACCTTCACCTTTAGACTTACCCTCACCATAACCCTCACAATAACCCTAACCCTCAACCTAACCCTAACCCTAACCGTCACTCTCACACTCACGCTCACCCTCAGCCTAACTTTAAACCTAATGCTACTCCTAACACTAACCCTCAACTTCACCCTCACACTAAACCTAACCCTAACCCTAAGCCTAACACTCACACTCACCCTCACCCACACCCTAAGCCTCACTGTCACCCTCACACTCATCCTCACCCTAACCCTAACCCTAACACTAAACCTAACTCTAACCCTAAACCTCACCCTTACCCTAACCATAACTCTAACCCTATCCCTAAACCTAACTTCACCCTAACCCTAACCCTTACACTCACCCTCACAGTAACTTACAACCTAACCTAATCCTACCAATAACCCTAACAATAACGCTAACCCTCACCCTGTCCATAACCCTCAACCTAACCCTAACCCTCACCCTCACCCTTAGGCTCAGCCTAAACCTAAGCCTAAGCCTAAGACAAACCTTACCCTCACACTCACCCTCACCCTAACTCTAACAGTAACACTTTCCCTAACCCTAACCCTCACCCTCACCCTCACCCTCCGCCTAAAACTAAGCCTATCACTTAACCCAACCCTAAACTTAAAACTAAACCGAAACCTAACCCTCACCCTAACCCTCACCCTCACCCTAGCCCATACCTTAACCCTAAGCCTAATCCTAACCCTAACCCTAACCCTAACCCTAAACCTAACCATAAACCTCACCCTCAGCCTCACCCTCACCGCAAAATTAACACTAACCTAACGCTAACAATAGCTCTAACCCTAACCCTAACCCTCACTGTAACCCTAACCTTAACCTTTAGCCTTACCCTCACCATAACCCTCACAATAACCGTAACCCTCAACCTAACCCTAACCCTAACCGTCACCCTCACCCTCACGCTCAACCTCAGTCTAAATTGAAACCTAATGCTACTCCTAAAACTAAACCTCAACTTCACCCTCACCCTAACACTAACCCAAACCCTAACCCTAACCCTCACACTCACCCTCACCCACACCCTAAGCCTCACTGTCACCATCACGCTCACCCTCACCCTAACCCCAACCCTCACCCTCACACTAAACCTATCTCTCACCCTAACCATAAACCATACAATCACCCTCACCCTCACCTCACCCAAAACCTAAACTTAATCCTAACCCTCACCCTAAACCTCACCCTAACCCTAATGCTAACTGTAACCCTCAGACTCATCCTAAACCTCACGTTAACCCTAACTCTCACCATAAATCTAACCCTAACCCTAACCCTTACCCTGACCCTAACTCTCACCCTAACCCTAACCATAACCATAACCTTCACCTGAACCCTGACCCTAAACCTTTACCTAACCCTAACCCTCATCCTAAACCTCACCCTAACCCTAACCCTATCCCCAACCCTAACGTTAAACCTAACTCTCATCCTAACCATAACCGTACCCCTCAAACTAACTCTCATCCTAAACATAACCCTAACACTAACCCTCACCCTAACCGTAACCATAACACTCAACCTAACCGTAATCCTCACCCACACTCTCAGACTCATCTTCAGCCTAAACCTAACCCTAACCCTAATCTTAAACTAATCCTCACCCGCATCCTAACTGTAACCCTAAACTTCACCCTCAACCTTACCCCCACCCTCACCCGAACCCTAACCCGAACCCTAACCCAAACCCTCACCCTAACCCTCATCCTAACCCTCTCCCAAACCCTCATCCTTACCCTAACCCTAACCCTTATCATAACCCTAAACCTCACCTTCACCCTAACCCTAACCCTAACTCTAAATCTCACACTCACCATAACCCTCACCCTAAACCTTACCCTCACCCTAACCCTCATCCCAACCCTCAACATATCCCTAACCCTAACCCTCAACCTAACCCTTACACTCACTCTAACACTAAGCCTAACCCTAACACTAACTCTCACACTAACCCTCACCCTAAATATCACCCTATCATTAACCCTAATCCTAACACTCACCCTAACCGTAACCCTCACCCTCACCCTCGCCTAAAACTCAGCCTAAAGCCTAACCCTAACAATAACTCTAAGAGTCACCCTCACCCTCACCCTAACCCTAAGCCTCACTTTCACCCTCAACCTCATCCTAAACCTAAAGCAAACCCTCAAACTAACCCTCACCCTCACCATAAACATCACCATAACTCTAACACTCACCCTAATCCAAACCATAACCCGAACCCTCACCCTAACGCTAACCCGAACCCTCACCCTAAACCTAACCCTCACCCTAACCCTAACCCTGACCCTCATCTATCCCTCACCCTAAACCAAACCCTAACCCTCACCCTAACCGTCAACCACACTCTCACCCTAAACCTAACCCTAATGTTCACACTCAACATAACCCTAAACCTCACACTCACCATCACCCTCAGCTTAAATCTAAGCCTAACAATAAACCTAACCCTAACCCTCACACTCACCCTCACCCTAAACCTAATCCTAACCCTAAACCTAACACTCTCACTCACCGTCATGCTCAACCTAAACCTAACCCAAACCCTCAACCGAACCTTCACCCTCACCCTAACCCTAACCCTCAACCTCAACCTAAACATCACCCTAAACCTAACACTCACTCTAACCCTTAGCTTAACCCTCACCCTAAACCTAACCCTCACACTCCCCCTCATCCTCAGGCTCACCTTAATCCTAATCCTAACCCTAACCCTCACCCTCACCCTCAACCTAACCCTACCCCTAACGCTAACCCTCACCCTAACACTAACCTCCAACCTAACCCTAACCTTAACCCGAACCCTAACCCTCACCCAAACCCTAACACTCACCCCAACCCTTACGCTCACCCTGACCCCAAACCTAATTCTCACCATAACCCTAACCCTCAAGCTCACAATCACCCTCAGCCTAACCCTAAAACTAAGCCTAACCCTAACCCTAAACCTCACACTCACCCTCACCCCAACCCTAATCATAAACCTATCCCTAACCCTAACGCTCCTCCCAACTCTCACCCTAACCCTAACCCTAACACTATCACTAACATTATCCTAAAACTCACCCTAATCCTAACCTAATCCTCACTCTCACCCTTATTCTAACTCTAACCCTAACGATAACACTAACCCTAACCCTAACCCTAAAACTCATCCTCACCCTAAACCTAACCCTAAGTCTCAAACTCACAGTAACCCTAACACAAACCCTCAACTGAACCCTCACCCTCACCCTCACCCTAACCCTCACCCTCACCCTAAACATCACCCTAACCCTAACCCTCACCCTTACCTTCACCCTAGCCCTACCCCTCATTCTAACCCTAAACCTCACCCTAACCTAACCCTCAACCTAACGCTTACCCTCACCCTAACACTAAGGCTAAACCTAACATGAACCCTCACAGTAACCCTAAACCTCAGCCTAACCCTAACCCTCACACTATCCCTAACCCTCACCCTAACGCTAACCCTCACCCTCACCCTAACCCTAACCCTCACCCTCATCTAACCCTCACCCTAACCCTCACCCTAACCTTCACCCTAACACTCAACCACAACCTCACCCCAAACTTAACCCTAATGCTCACACTCAACATAACCCTAAACCTCACACTCACCCTCACCCTCAGCTTAAACCTAAAGCTACCAATAAACCGAACCCTAACCCTCACACTCACCCTCACCCTAACCCTAATCCTAACCCTAAACTTAACCCTTTCACTCACTCTCACCCTCAACCTAAACCTAACCCAAACACTCAACCGAAACTTCACACTCAACCTAACCCTAACCCTCACCCTCATCCTAGCCCTCACCTTAACCCTAATCCTAACCCTAATCCTAATCCCAAACTTCAACCTAACCATAACCCTAACCATCACTCAAAAGCTAATCCTCATCCCCACACTCACCCTCAGCCTAACCCTAACCCTCAGCCTAACCCACACCCTAAACCTAACCCTAATCCTAACCCTCACCCTCAGCTTCACCCTCACTGTGAACTTAACCCTAACCATAAAACTAAAAATAACCATAACCCTAAACCTAATCCTAACCCTCACCCTCACCCTATCCCTAAACTTATCCCTCACCTTAACCCTAACCCTCACCCTCAACGTAATCCTAACCCTAACACTAAACCTCACACTAACGCTAACCCTGATCCTCACCCTCAGTCTAGCCCTCAAACTAACAATAATCCTAACCCTAAACCTCATCCTAACCCTCACCCTAACCCTAAAACCCTAACCCTCTTCCTAACCCTAACCCTCTCCCTTACACTCATGCTCCGCCTAAGCCTAAGCCTAAGACTAAGACTAACTGTAAACCTCACACTCACCCTAACCCTCACCCTAAACCTAACACTAACCCTCACCCTCACCCTAGCCCATACTCTAACCCTACGCCTAAGCCTAACCCTCACCCTAACCCTCACCCTCACCCTAAGTCTAAACATAACCCTAACCCTCACACTCACCCTCACCCTAACCCTAACTCTAACACTAACCCTAACTCTAACACTAAACCTCACCCTAATGCTAACTCTAACCCTAAACCTCATCCTCACCCTAACCCTTACCCTAAACCTCACCCTCAACCTCACCGTCCGCCTAACAATAAGACTATCCCTAATCCCAACCCTAACCCTAACACTAACCCTAAACCTAACCCTCACACTAACCCTCATCCTAACCCTGACCCTAACCCTCACACTCACCCTAGCCCATACCTTAACCCTAAATCTAATCCTAACCCTCAACCTAACTCTCACCCTCAGCCTAAACCTAGGCCTAACCCTAACACTAACCCTAAACCTCACACTCACCCTAACGCTAATCCTAACCCTAAACTTAACCCTCACCCTCACCCTAACCCTAACTCTAACACTAAGCCTAACACTAACCCTCAACCTCAGCCTCACCCTCAGCCTAACCCTAAGCCTAACCCCAACTGTAACCCTAAACGACACCCTCAACTTCACCCTAACCCTAATCCTAACCCTAAGCCTAACCCTAACCCTCCTCCTAACTCTTACCCTAACCCTAACCCTAACCCTAACACTAACACTAACACTAACCCTTAACCTCATCCTAACCCTAACCCTAATCCTCACCCTCACTGTTATTCTAACCCTAAACATAACAATAACACTAACCCTAACCCTAACCCTTACCCTCACCCTCACCTTAAACCAAACCCTCCTCCTAACCCTAACCCTAACCCTAACTCTAAACGTCACCCTAATCCTAACCCTAACGCTCACCCTCAGCCTCACCCTCAAAATAAGCTTAACCCTAACCATAACACTAACAATAACCCTAACCATATCCCTAATTCTAACCCTCACCATCACCCTAACCCTAACCCTAACCCTCACCCCAACCCTAAAACTCATCCTCAATGTAACCCTAACACTAACCCTAACCCTAACTTCACCCTAATGCTAACCCTAATCCTCACCCTCACACTAGCCCTCACCCTAACCCTAATCCTAACCCTGAAACTCATCCTAACCCTCACACAAATCCTAAAACCCTAACCCTAACCATAACCCTAACTCTCACCCTATCCCTCACCCTCCACTTAACACTAAGACTATCCCTAACACCAACCTTAACCCTAACACTAACCTTAAACCTAACACTCACACTAAACCTCACCCTATCCCTGACCCTAACCCTAAGCCTCACCCTCACCCATATGCTCGGCCTAAGCCTAAGCCTAAGACTAACCCTAAACCTCACACTCAATTTCACCCTAACCCTAAACCTCACACTAAACCTAAACCTAAAACTCACCCTCATGCTAGGCCTAAGCCTCAGCCTCAGCCTAAGCCTAAGCCTAACCCTAACCTTAATCCTCACCCTAACCCTCACCCTAACCCTAACCCTAACCCTAACACTAACCCTAACTCTAACCCCAAATCTCAGCCTTACCCTAACCCTAACTCTAACCCTGTCCCTAAACCTAAATCTCACCCTATCCCTAACCCTAACACTCACCCTCACAGTAACTTTCAACCTAAACCTAATCCTACCAATAACCCTAACCCTAACGCTAACCCTCACCCTGTCCATAACTCTCACTCTAATCCTAACCCTCACCCTCTCCCTTAGGCTCAGTCTAAACCTAAGCCTAAGGCTAAGACTAACCCTTACCCTCACACTCACCCTCACCCTAACTCTAACAGTAACACTCACCCTAACTCTAACCCTTACACTAAACCTCACCCTATGCTAAAACTAACCCTAAACCTCACCCGCACCCTAAACCTAACCCTCACCCTCACCCTCACCCTCCGCCTAACACTAAGCCTATCCCTAAACCCAACCCTAAACCTAACACTAACCCTAAACCTAACCCTCACCCTCACCCTAGCCCATAACCTAAGCCTAAGCCTAATCCTAACCGTCACCCTTAGCCTCACTCTAACCCTAACCCCAACCCTCACCCTAACACTAACCCTCACTCTCACCCTCACCATAACTCTAATCCTAACCCTAACCCTAACCCTCACCATAAACCTCACACTAACCTTAACCCTAACAAAAACCCTAACCCTAAACCTAACCATAAACTTCACCCTCAGCCTCACCCTCACCGCAAACTTAACACTAACCTAACACTAAAAATAAACCTAACCCTAACCCTAACCCTCACTGTAACCCTAACCTTAACCTTAACCCTCACACTAACACTAACCCTCAACCTATACCTAACCCTAACCCTAACCCTCACTGTAACCCTAACCTTAACCTTAACCCTGACCCTCATAATAACCCTCACACTAACCCTAACCCTCAACCTATACCTAACCCTAACCCTAACCGTCACCCTCACCCTCACATTCACCCTCAGCCTAACTTTAAACCTAATGGTACTCCTAAAACTAACCCTCAACTTCACCCTCACACTAACCCTAACCCTAACCCTAACCCTCACACTCACCCTCACCCACACCCTAAGCCCTCAGGCTCACCCTCACCGTAACCCTAACCCTAACCCTCACGCTAAACCTATCTCTCACCCTAACCATAAACCTCACAATCACCCTCACCCTCACCTCACCCTAACCCTAAACCTCACCCTAAACCTCACCCTAAACCTAATGCTAACTCTAACCCTCACACTCACCCTAAACCTCACGCTAACCCTTACTCTCACCATAAACCTATCACTAACCCTAACCCTCACCCTGACCCTAACCCTCACCCTAACCCTAACCCTAACCATAACCCTAACGCTCATCTTAACCGTAACCATACCCCTCAAACTAACTCTCATCCTAAACTTAACCCTATCCCAAACCCTCACCCTAACCCTAACCCTAACTCTCAACCTAACCCTAATTCTCACCCACACCCTCAGCCTCATCCTCAGCCTAAAACTAACCCTAACCATAATCCTAACTCTAAACTTCACCCTCATCCTAAGTCTAAACCTAAACTTCACTCTCATCCTCACCCCACCCTCACCCTAACCCTAACCCGAACCCTAAACCGAACCCTCAACCTAACCCTCATCCTAACCCTCTCCCTAACCCTCATCCTAACCCAAACCCTAGCCCTTACCATAGCCCTAAACATCACCCTCAACCTAAAACTAACCCTAACCCTAACCCTCACCCTAACACTAGCCTGAACCCTAACCCGGAGCCTCACCCTAACCTTCATCCTAACCCTCTCCCTAACCCTCATCCTAACTCTAACCCTAGCCCTTACCATGACCCTAAACCTCACCCTCACCCTAACCCTAACCTTAACCCTAATCCTCACACCCACCATAACCCTCACCCTAAACCTTACCCTCACCCTAACCCTCATCCTAACCCTCACACTATCACTAACCCTAACCCTCAACCTAACCCTTACACTCACTCTAACAATAAACCTAACACTAACTCTCACACCAACCCTCACCCTAAATATCACCCTATCATTAACCCTAAACCTAACCCTCACCCTAACCCTAACCCTCAGGCTCACCCTCAGCCTCACCCTCAGCCTAAAGCCTAAGCCTAACCCTAACCCTCAGAGTCACCCTCACCCTAAGCCAAACGCTAAGCTTCACCCACACCCTCAACCTCACCCTAAACCTAACGCAAACCCTCAAACCAACCCTCACCCTCAACATAAACATCACCGTAACCCTAACACTCACCCTAATCCGCACCATAACCCGAACCCTCACCCTAACGCTAACCCTCACCCTCACCCTAACCCTAACCCTGACCCTAACCCTAACCCTCACCCTCATCTAACCCTCACCCTAACCCAAACCCTAACCCTCACCCTAACCCTCAACCACACCCTCAACCTAATCCTAACCCTAATTCTCACAATCAACATAACCCTAAACCTCACACTCACCCTCACCATCAGCTTAAACCAAAGCCTAACAATAAACCTAACCCTAACACTCACACTCAACCTCACCCTAAACCGAATCCTAACCCTAAAACTAACCCACTCACACACCCTCACACTCAACCTAACCCTAACTCAAACCCTCAACTGAAACTTCACCCTCACCCTAACCCTAACCCTCACGCTCAACCTAAACATCACCCTAAACCTAACCCTCACCCGAAACCTTAGCCTAACCCTCACCCTAACCCTAACCCTCACCCTCACCCTCATCCTCAGGCTCACCTTAAACCTAATCCTAACCCTAACCTTCATCCTCACCCTCAACTTAAACCTACCCCTAATGCTAACCCTCACCCTAACACTAACCTCCAACCTAACTCTAACCTAAACCTAACGCTAACCCTCACCCAAACCCTAACACTCACCCCAACTGTTACCCTCACCCTAACCCCAAACCTAATGCTCACCATAACCCTAACCCTCAAGCTCACAGTCACCCTCAGCCTAACCCTAAACCTAAGCCTAACCCTATCCCTAAACCTCACAATCACCCTCACCCTAACCCTAATCCTAACCCTAACCCTAACCCTAACCCTCCTCCTAACTCTCACCCTAAACCTAACCCTAACACAATCAATAACATTAAGCCTAAAACTCACCCTAACCCTAACCCTAATCCTCACCCTCACCGTTATTCTAACCCTAACCGTAACGATAACACTAACCCTAACCCTAACCCTCAACCTCACCCTAAACCTAAACCTAAGTCTCAACCTCACCCTAAACCTAACCCAAATATTCAACTGAACAATCACCCTCACCTTCTCCCTCACCCTAACCCTCACCTTCACCCTAACCCTAACCTTCACCATTACCCTCACCCTAGCCCTAACCCTCATACTAACCCTAAACCTCACCCTAACCTAACCCTCAACCTAACCCTTACCTTCACCCTAACACTAAGGCTAAACCTAACATGAGCACTTACAGTAACTCTAAACCTCACCCTAAACTTAACCCTCACACTATGACTAACCCTCACCCTAACCCTCACCCTAAACCTAATCATCACCCTCACCCTCACCCTCAGCCTAACCCTCATCCTAAAGCCTAACCCTAAACCTCACAATCACCCTCACCCTAACCCTAAACCTAAGCGTCACCCTCACTCTCAATCTCACCCTAAACCTAACGCAAACCCTCAAACCAACCCTCATCCTCACCATAAACATCACCGTAACCCTAACACTCAACCTAATCGGCAGCAAATCCCTAACCCTCACCCTAACGCTAACCCTCACCCTCAACCTAACCCTAACCCTCACCCTAATCCTAACCCTCACCGTCATCTAACCCTCACCCTAAACCAAACCCTAAACCTCTCCCTAACCCTCAACCTAAACCTCACCCTAAAACTAACAGTAATGCTCACATTCAACATAGCCCTAACCCTCACACTCACCCTCACCCTCAGCTTAAACCTAAGCCAAACATTAACCCTAACCCTAACCCTCACACTCACCCACACCCTAAACCTAACCCTAACCCTAATCCTAACCCTCTCTCTCACCCTCAGACTCACCCTAACCCTAACCCAAACCCTCAACCTAAACATCACCCTAAACCTAACCCTTAGGTTAACCCTCACCCTAACCCTAACCCTCACCCTCACCCTCACCAACAAGCTCACACTAAACCTATTCCTAACCCTAACACTCACTCTCACCCTCAACCTAACCCTACCCCTAATGGTAACCCTCACTCTAAACCTAACCTCCAACCTAACCCTAAACCTCACCCTAAACCTAACCCTCAACCTAACCCTAAACCTCACCCTAACCCTAACCCTCATGCTCACAGTCACCCTCAGCCTAACCCTAAAACTAAGCCTAACCCTATCCCTAATCCTCACACTCACTGTCACCCTGAATCCAACCTTGTTTCACCCTCACCCTCAACCTCACCCTAAACATAAACCAAACCCTCAACTTATCCCTCACCATCACACTCACCCTAACCCTCACCCTCACCCTAAACATCACCCAAACCCTAACCCTCACCCTTACCCTCACCTTAGCCCTAACCCTCATACTAACCCTAAACCTCACCCTAAACCTAACACTCAACCTAACCCTTACACTCACCCTAACACTAAGCCTAAACCTAACATGAACCCTCACATTATCCCTAAACCTCACCCTAACCCTAACCCTCACATTAACCCTAACCCTCACCCTAACCCTAACCCTATCCCTCATCCTAACCCTCACTCTAACCCTAACCATAACCCAAACCCTCAACCTCACAGTAACTTTAAACCTAACCCTAATCCTAACAATAACCCTAACCCTGACCCTAACCCTCACCCTGTCCATAATCCTCACCCTAACCCTAACCCTCACCCTAACCCTAACCGTCACCCTCTCCCTTAGGCTCGGACTAAGCCTAAGCCTAAGACGAAGACTAACCCTTAACCTCAAACTCACCCTCACCCTAACCCTAAAAGTAACAGTCACCCTAACCCTAACCCTCACACTAACCCTCACCGTAACACTAACACTAACCATAAACCTCACCCAAACCCCAACCCTAACCCTCACCCTCACCCTCACCCTCCGCCTAACACTAAGACTATCCCTAACCCCTACCCTAACCCTAAAACTAACCCTAAACGTGACCCTCACCCTAACACTCACTCTAACCCTGAACATAACCCTCACCCTCACCTAAGCCCATACCCTAACCCTAAGCCTAAACCTAACCCTCACCCTAAACCTCACTCTAACCCTAACCCCAACCCTCACCCTAACCCTAACCCTCACACTCACCCTCACCTTAACCCTAATCCAAACCTAACCCTAACCCTAACACTAACCATTACCCTAACCCTCACCCTACACTAAATCTAACCCTAAACCTCACCCTAACCCTAAACCTCACCCTAACACTTACCTTCACACTAAAACTCACCTTAACCCGAACACTAACACTCACACTAACCCTAACCATCACCCTAAACTTAAAACTCACCCTAACCCTAACCCTAACCCTCAACCTTGCCCTAATCCTAACCATTACCCTAACCCTAACACTCACCCTAACCGTAACACCCACCCTCAACCTCAAGCTGGGCCTAAGCCTAAGCATAAGCCTAAGACTAACCCTAACCCTCACACTCACCCTCACCCTAACCCTAATCGTAACCCTAACCCTAACCCAAACCATCACACTAACCCTCACCCTAACGCTAACACTAACGCTTAACCTAACCCTCACCCTAAACCTCACCATAACCCTGAACCTTCACCATTACCATAACACTCACCCTCAGACTATTCCTCACCTTTACCCTTACTGTCACCCTTACCCTAACCCTCACCCTAACCGTAATCCTCATCCTAACACTCACCCTAACTGTACCCCTAACCATCACCCTAACCGTAAACCTCACCCTCACCTTCAGCCTCAGCCTATCTCTAAGACTAAGCCTAACCCTAACCCTAAACATCACCCTCATCCTAGCCCTCACCCTAACCCTAATCCTAACCCTAACCCTCATCCTAACCCTCAACCTAACCATAACCCTAACCATCACTCATAAGCGAATTCTCATCCCCATTATCACCCTGAGCCTAATCCTAAGCCTAACCCTAATCCACACACTCAACCTCACTGTAACCCTCATCCTTAACCTAACGCTAACCCTAAACCTAATCCTAAACCTCACCCTCACCCTAACCCTAAAACCCTAACCCTCATCCTAACCCTAACCCTCTCCCTCACACTCATGCTCGGCCTAAGCCTAAGCCTAAGAATAAGACTCACCGTAACCCTCACACTCACCCTAACCCTCACCCCAACCCTAACACTAACCCTCACCCTCATCTTAGCCCATACTCTATCCCTAAGCCTAACCCTCACCCTTACCCTCACTTTCACCCTCACCCTAAGTCTAATCCTAACCCTAACCCTCACACTCACCCTCAACCTAAACCTAATTGTAACACTAACCCTAACCCTAACACTAACCCTCACCCTAATGCTAACTCTAAACCTAAACCGCATCCTCACCCAAACCCTAACCCTCACCCTCACCTTCACCATCTGCCTAACACTAAGCCTATCCCTAACCCCAACCCTAACCCTAACACTAACACTAAACCTAACTCTCACACTACCCCTCATCCTAAACCTCACCCTAACCCTCAACCTCACCCTCACCCTAAACCTAACCCTAATTCTCACACTCAACATAACCATAAAGGTCACAATCACACTCACCCTCAGCTTAAACCTAAGCCTAAAAATAACCCTAACCCTAACCCACACACTCACTCTCACCCTAAACCTAATCCTAACGATAAACTTAACCCTCTCACTCACCCTCAACCTCACTCTAACCCTAACCGAAACCCTTAACCGAACCCTCACCCTCAACCTCACCCTCAACCTCACCCTCAACCTAACCCTAACACTCACCCTAACCCTCAACCTAACCCTACCCCTAAAGCTAACACACATCCTAACCCTTAACTCCAACCTAATCCTATCCCTAAATCTAACACTAACACTCACCCCAACCCTAAACTCCAACCTAACCCTAACCCTCACCCTAACCCTAACGCTAACCCTCACCCTAACCCTAACACTCACCCCAGCACTTACCTTCACCCTAACCCTAAACCTCACCCTAACCCTAACCCTCACGCTCATAGTCACCCTCAGCCTAACCCTAAACTTAAGCCTAACTCCATACCAAACCCTCACACACACCCTCACACTAAACCCAACCCTACGACTCACCCTCAACTTCAACCTCACCCTAACGCTAACCCAAACACTCAACTTAACCCTCACACTCACCCTAACCCTAACCCTCACACTCACCGTAAACATCACCCTAACCCTAACCCTCACCCTTACCCTCACCCTCATACTAACCCTAAACCTCACCCTAAACCTAACCCTCAACCTAACCGTAACCCTAACCCTAACACTAAGCCTAAACCCTCAAAGTAACCCTTAACCTCACCCTAACCCTAACTCTTACACTAACCCTAACCCTCACCCTAACCTTAATACTAAACCTACCCTTCACCCTACCCCTCACTCTAACCCTTAACCCAACCTGAACCCTCACCCTCACCGTCACCCTAACACTCACCGAACCCTAACACTCAACCAAATCCTAAACCTCACACTTTCCCGAACCCTAACCGTCACTCTATCACTCACACTCAGACTCACCCTAAACTTCACCCTAACCCTCACCCTAACCCTAAGCCTAACCCTCACCTTCACCCTACCCTTTAACATTACGCTCACCCTAACCCTCACACAAACCCTAACCCTCAACCTAACCCTAACTCTAACCGTCACCCTCACCCTCAGCCTAACTGTCAACCTAACCTTATTCCTAACACTAACCTTCACCTTCACCCTCACACTAACCCTAATCCTAAACCAACCCTAAGTCTAAGCCTCACACTCACCCTCAACCTCACCCTGACCCTAAGCCTCACTGTCACACTCACGCTCACCCTCACCCTAACCCTAACCATAATTCTAACCCTAAACATCACCCTAACCCTAACCCTAACACTCACCCTCACTCTAAATTTAACCTTACCCTCACCCTAACCCTCACACTAACCCTAACCCTCACCCTCACCCTAACCCTCACCCTAACTCTCACCCTCACCATAGCCCTCACCCTAACCCTAATCCTAACCATAACCCTCACCCTAAACCTAAACCTCAACCTAACCCTAACCCTCACCCTCATCTAACCCTCACCCTAACCCAAACATAACCCTCACCCTAACCCTCACCTTAACCCTAAGTCTCACACTAACCTAACCCTAACACTCACCCTAACCCTCACACTAACCCTAATGCTAACCCTAATCCTAACCATAACCCTCACCTTAAACCTAACCCTCAACCTAACCCTAACCCTCAGACTCATCTAACCCTCACCCTAACCCAACCCTAACCCTCAGCCTAACCCTCACCCTAACCCTAACCCTCACCATAACCTAAACTTAACACTCACCCTAACCCTCACACTAGCCCTAATGCTAACCCTAACCCTCACCCTCACACTAACCCTCAACCTAACCCTAAACCTCACCCTAACCCTCACCCTAACCCTAACTGTCACCCTCACCCTCACGCTCACCCTCAGCCTAACTTTAAACCTAACGCTACTCCTAACACTAACCCTCAACTTCACCCTCACACTAACCCTAACCCTAACCCTAAGCCTAACCCTCACACTCACCCTCACCCACAACTTAAGCCTCACTGTCACCCTCATGCTCACCCTAACAATAACCCTAACCCTAACCCTAACCCTCACGCTAAACCTATCTCTCACCCTCACCATAAACCTCACAATCACCCTCACCCTCACCTCAACCTAACCCTAAAACTAAACCTAACCCTCACCCTAAACGTCACCCTAATCCTAATGCGAACTCTAACCCTCACACTCACCCTAAACTTCACGCTAAACCTTACTCTCACCGTAAATCTAAACCTAACCCTAACCCTCACTCTGACCATAACCCTCACCTGAAAACTAATCCTAACCCTAGCCTTCACCCTCACCCTCAACCTAACCCTACCCCTAACGCTAACCCTCACCCTAAACCTAATCTCCAACCTAAACCTAACCCTAAACCAATCTCTAATCCTCACCCTAAACCTAACCCTCATCCTAACCCTAACCCTCACGCTCACAGTCACCCTCAGCCTAACCCTAAACCTAAGCCTAACCCTATCCCTAATCCTCACACTCACCGTCACCCTAAACCTAACCCTAAGTCTCACCCTCACCCTCAACCTCACCCTAACCCTAACCCAAACCCTCAAGTGAACCCTCACCCTCACACTAACACTCACCCTCACACTCACCATAACCCTCAAATTAAACCTTGTCCTCACCCTAACCCTGACCCAACGCTCACCCTATCCCTAACCCTAACCCTCAACCTAACACTTACACTCACTCTAACACTAAGCCTAACCCTAACACTAACCCTCACCCTAAATATCACCCTATCATTAACCCTAACCCTAACCCTATCCCTCAACCTCACCCTCAGCCTAACCCTCAGCCTAAAGCCTAACCCTAACCCTAACCCTCAGAGTCACCCTCACCCTAACCCTAACCCTAAGCTTCACCCTCACCCCCAACCTCACCCTAAACCTAACGCAAACCTTCAAACCAACCCTCACCCTCACCATAAACATCACCGTAACCCTAACACTCACCCTAATCCGCACCATAAACCTAACCCTCACCGTAATGCTAACCGTCACACTCACCCTAACCCTAACCCTCACCCTAACCCTAACCCTCACCCTCATCTAACCCTCAACCTAACCCAAACCCTAACACTCACCCTAACCCTCAACCTCACCCTCACCCTAAAACTAACCCTAATGCTCACACTCAACATAACCCTAAACCTCACACTCACCCTCACCCTCAGCTTAAACCTAAGCCTAACAATAACACGAACCCTAACCCTCACACTCACCCTCACCATAAACCTAACCCTAACCCTAATCCTAACCCTCTCACTCACCCTCACACTCACCCTAACCCTAACCCAAACTCTAAACCTAAACATCACCTTAAACCTAACCCTCACCCTAAACCTTAGCCGAACCCTCACCCTAACCATAAACCTCACCCTCACCCTCACCCACAGGCTCACCCTAAACCTAATCCTAACCCTAGCCCTCCCCCTCCCCCTCAACCTATCCCTACCCCTAACGCTAACCCTCACCCTAAACCTAACCTCCAACCTAACGCTAAACCTAACCCTAACGCTAACCCTCACCCTAAACCTAACCCTCAAACTAACCATAACCCTCACGCTCACAGTCACCCTCAGCCTAACCCTAAACCTAAGCCTAACCCTATCCCTAAACCTCACACTCACCATCACCCTAAATCTAACCCTAAGTCTCACCCTCACGCTCAACCTCACCCTAACCCTAGCCCAAACCCTCAACTGAACCATCACCATCACCCTCACCCTCACCCTCAACCTAACCCTAACCCTCAACTGAACATTCACCCTCACACTAAACCTTACCTCACCCTAACCCTCATCCCAACCCTCACCCTATTCCTAACCCTAACCCTCAACCTAACACTTACAATAACTCTACCACTAAGCCTAACCTTAACACTAACTCTCACACTAACCCTCACCCTAAATATCAGCCTTTCATTAACCCTAACCCTAACCCTAACCCTCACCCTCACCCTCAGCCTAACACTCAGCCTAAAGCCTAACACTAACCCTAACCCTCAAAGTCACCCTCACCCTAACCCTAAATCTAAGCCTCACCCTCACCCTCAACCTCACCCTAAACCTAACGCAAACCCTCAAACCAACGATCACCCTCACCTAAACATCACCCTAACATTAACCCTCACCCTAATCCGCACCAAAACCCTAACCCTCACCCTAACGCTAATCCTCACCCTCAACCTAACCCTCACCCTCATCTAAACCTCACCCTAACCCTAACCCTCACCCTCATCTAACCCTCACCCTAAACCAAACCCTAAACCTCACCCTAACCCTCAAACACACCCTCACCCGAAACCTAACCCTAATGCTCACACTCAACATAACACTAACCCTCACAATCACCCTCACCCTCAGCTTAAACCTAAGCCTAACCATAACCCGAACACTAAGCCTCACACTCACCCTCACCCTAAACCTAAGCCTAACACTAATCCTAACCCTCTTACTCACCCTCACACTCACCCTAACACTAACCCAAAACCTCAACCAAAACATCACCCTAAACCTAACCCTCACACTAACCCTTAGCCTAACCCTCACCATAACCTTAACCCTCACCCTCAACCTCACCAACAGGCTCAACCTAAACTTAATCCTAACCCTAGCCTTCACCCTAACCCTCAACCTAACCCTGCCCCTAACGCTAACCCTCACCCTAATCCTAACCTCCAACCTAACGATAACCCTTACCCAAATGCTAACACTCACCCTAAACCTAAACCTCACCCTAACCCTAACCCTCACGCTCACAGTCACCCTTATCCTAACCCTAAACCTAAGCCTAACCCTATCCCTAAACCTCACACTCACCCTCACCCTAAACCTAACCCTAAGTCTCAACCTCACCCTAACCCTAACCCAAACCCTCAACTGAACCCTCACTCTCACCCTCACCCTAACCATCACCCTCACCTTAAACCTATCCCTTACCCTAACCCTCACCCTTACCCTCACTTTATCCCTAACCCTCATACTAACCCTAAACCTTACCCTAAACCAGACCCTCAACCTAACCCTTACCCTCACCCTAACACTAAGCATAAACCTAACATGAACCCTCACAGTAATCCTAAAACTCACCCTAACCCTAACCCTCACACTATACCTAACCCTCAAATTAACCCTAACCCTAACCCTCACCCTAATCCTAACCATCACCCTCACCCTCACCCTCAGCCTAACCCTCAGCCTAAAGCCTAACCCTAACCCTAACCCTCACAGTCACCCTCACCCTAACCCTAAATCTAAGCCTCACCCTCACGCTCAACCTCACCCTAAACCTAATGCAAATCCTCAAACCAACCCTCATCCTCCCCCTAAACATCGCCCTAACCCTAACCCTCACCCTAATCCGCACCAGAACCCTAACCCTCACCCTAACGCTAATCCTCACCCTCACCCTAACCCTAACCCTCATCTAACCCTCACCTAACCCAAACCCTAACCCTCACCCTAACCCTCAACCTCCCCCTCATCCTAAACCTAACCCTAATGGTCACACTCAACATAACCCTAACCCACACACTCACCCTAACCCTCAGCTTAAACCTAAGCCTATCAATAACCTGAACCCTAACCATCACACTCACCCTCACCCTAAACCTAACCCTAACACTAATTCTAACCCTCTCACTCACCCTCAAACTCAGCCTAACCCGAACCCTAACCCTCAACCTAAACATCACCGTAAACCTAACCCTCACCCTAACCCTTAGCCTAACCCTCACCCTAACACTAACCCTCACCCTCACCCTCAGACTCACCTTAAACCTAATCCTAACCCTAACCCTCACCCTCAACCTAACCCTACCCCTAACGCTAACCCCTACCCTAACCCTAACCTCCAACCTAACCCTAACCCTAAACCTAATGCTAACCCTCAACCAAACCCTAACACTCACCCCAACACTTACCCTCACCCTAACCCCAAACCTAATGCTCACCATAACCCTAACCCTCAAACTCATAGTCACCCTCAGCCTAACCCTAAACCTAAGCCTAACCCTATCCCTAATCCTCACACACAACCTCACCCTAAACCTAACCATAACCCCAACCCAAACCCTCAACTGAACCCTCACACTCACCCTCACCCTAGCCCTAACCCTAATACTAAACCTAACCCTAACCTTAAACCTGACCCTCAACCTAACCCTGACCCTCACCATAAAACTAAGGCTAAACCTAACATGAACCCTCACAGTAAACCTAAACTTCACCCGAACCCTAACCCTCACACTATCCCTAACCTTCACCCTAATGCTAACCCTCACCCTCCCCCTAAACCTAACCCTCACCCTCATCTAACCCTCACCCTAACCCAAACCCTAACCCTCACCCAAACCCTCAAAGACACCCTCACCATAAACCTAACCCTAATGCTCACATTCAACATAACCCTAACCCTCACACTCAGCCCTCACCCTCAGCTTAAACCTAAGCCTAACAATTACCCTAAGCCAAACCCTCACACTCACCCTCAACCTAAACCTAATCCTAACCCTAAACCTAACCTTCTCACTCACCCTCACTCTCAACCTAACCTTAACCCTCAACCTAAACATCACCCTAAACCTAACCCTCACCCTAACCCTTAGCCTAACCCTCACTCTAACCCTAACCCTCACCCTCACACTCAGGCTCACCTTTAACCTAATCCTAACCCAAACCCTCACCCTTAGGCTCAACCTAACCATACCTCTAACGCTAACCCTCACCTTAACCTAACCTCCAACCTAACCCTAACCATAAACCTAAAGCTAACACTCACCTAAACGCTAACACTCACCCCAACACTTACCTTCACCCTAACCCCAACCCTAATGATCACCATTACACTAACCCTCAAGCTCACAGTCACCCTCAGCCTAACCCTAAATCTAAGCCTAACCCTATCCCTAAACCTCACACTCACCCTCACCCTAAACCTAACTCTAATTCTCAACCTCACCTTAACCCTAACACAAACCTTCAACTGAACCCTCACCCTCACCCTCACCCAAAGCCTCACCCTCACCCTAAACATCACCCTAACCCTAACCATCACCCTTACCCTCACATTAGCCCTAACCCTCATACTAACCCTAAACCTCACCCTAAACCTGACCCTCAACCTAACCATTACCCTCAACCTAACACTAAGCCTAAAGCTAACATGAACCCTCACAGTAACCCTAAACCTCACCCTAACCCTAACACTCACACTATCCCTAACCATCACCCTAAACCTAAACCTCAAACTAACCCTAACCATCACCCTTAACCTCACCCTCAGCCTAAAGCCTAAACTTAACCCTAACCCTCACGGTCACCCTCACATAACCCTAACTCTAAGACTCACCCTCACCCTCAAACTCACCCTAAACCCAACTCAATACCTCAAACCAACCCTCACCCTCACCCTAAACATAACCCTCACCCTAACCCTCACCCTAATCCGCACCAGAACCCTAACCCTCACCATAACGCTAATCGTCACTCTCAACCTAACCCTAACCCACACCCTAACCCTAACCCTCACCCCCATCTAACCCTCACAATAACCAAAACCCTAACCCTAACCCTAACCCTAAACCTCACCCTCACCCTAAAACTAACCCTAATGCTCACACTCAACATAACCCTAACCCTCACACTCACCCTCACCCTCAGCTTATACCTAAGCCTAACAATAACACAAACCCTAACACTGACTCTCACCCTCACCCTAAACCTAACCCTAACACTAATCCTAACCCTCACACTCACACTAACCCTAACCCAAACCCTGAACCTAAACATCACCCTAAACCTAACCCTCACCCTAACCCTTAGCCTAACCCTCACCCTAACCCTAACCCTCACCCTCACCCTCAGGCTCACCTTAAACCTAATCCTAACCCTAACCCTCACTCCCACGCTCAACCTAACCCTACCCCTAACACTAACCCTCACCCCAACCCTAACCTCCAACCTAACCCTAAACCTAAACCTAACGCTAACCCTCACCGAAACCCTAACACTCACCCGAACACTTACCCTCACACTAACCCCAACCCTAATGCTCACCATAACCCTAAACCTCAAGCTCATAGTCACCCTCAGCCTAACCCTAAACCTAACCCTAACCCTATCCCTAAACCTCACCCTCACCTTCACCCTAAACCTAACCCTAAGTGTCAACCTCACCCTAAACCTAACCCAAACCCTCAACAGAACACTCAACCTCACCCTCACCCTAACCCTCACCCTCACCCTAAACATCACCCTAACCCTAACCATCACCTTAAACCCACCCAAGCCCTGACCCTCATACTAACCCTAAACATCACCCTAAACCTGACCCTCAACCTAACCCTTACCCTCACCCTAACACAGAGCCTAAACCTAACATGAACCCTCACAGTTACCCTAACCCTCACCTGAACCCTAACCCTCACACTATCCCTAACACTCACCCTAACCCTAACCCTAAACCTCACCTAACCCTAACCATCACCCTCACTCTCACCCTGAGCCTAAACCTCAGCCTAAAGCCTAACCCTAACCCTAAACCTCACAGACAACCTCACCCTAACCCTAACTCTAAGCCTCACCCACACCCTCAACCTCACCCTAAACCTAACGCAAACCTCAAACCAACCCTCACACTCAACCTGAACATCACCCTAACCCTAACCCTCACCCTAACGCTATTCCTCACCCTCACCTTAACCCTAACCCTCACCCTAACCCTAACCCTCACCCTCATTTAACCCTCACCCTAAATCAAACCCTAACCCTCACCCTAACTCTCAAACTCACCCTCACCCTAAACCTAAGCCTAATGCTCACACTCAACATAACCCTAACTCTCACACTCACCCTCACCCTCAGCTTAAACCTAAGCCTAACAATAACCCTAACCCTTAACCTCACACTCACCCTCACCGTAAACCTAACCCTAACCCTAATCCTAACCCTCTCACTGACCCTCACACTCACCCTAACCCTAACCCAAACCCTCAACCTAAACATCACCCTAAACCTAACCCTCACCCTAACCCTTAGCCTAACCCTCACCCTAACCCTAACCCTCACCCTCACCCTCACCCACAGGCTCACGATAAACGCAATCCTAACACTAACCCACACCCTCACCCTCAACCTAACCATCACCCTAACCCAACCCTAACCCTCAGCCTAACCCTCACCCTAACCCTAACCCTCACCCTAACCTAACCCTAACACTCACCCTAAACCTCACACTAGCCCTAATGCTAACCCTAACCCTCACCCTTACACTAACCCTCAACCTAACCCTTAAACTCAACATAACCCTAACCCTAACACGAACCCTCAAACTCACCCTAAACCTCACCCAAACCATAAGCATCAACCCAACACTTACCCTCACCCTAACTCTCATCCTAATGCTAACCCTAACGCTAAACCTAACTTCACCCGCATCCTCACCTTAACCTTAACCCTAACACTAACCCTAACAATAACCCTCACCCTAACCCTAACCCTCACACTAACCTTCACTCTCACCCTCACCCTAACCCTCACCCTCACCTTAACGATAACCATAACCCTAACCCTAAACCTCACACTAACCCTCACCCTAACCGTAAACCTAACCCTCACCCTCTCCCTAACCTTTAGCCTTACCCTCACCCTAACCCTCACACTAAACCTAACCCTCAGCCTAACCCTAACCCTAACTGTCACCCTCACCCTCACGCTCACCCTCAGCCTAACTTTAAACCTAACGCTTCTCTTAACACTAACCCTCAACTTCACCCTCACACTAACCCTAACCCTAACCCTAAGCCTAACCCTCATACTCACCCTCACCCACAACCTAAGCCTCAATGTCACCCTCACGTTCACCCTCACAATAATCCTAACCCTAACCCCAACCCTCACGCTAAACCTATCTTTCACCCTAATGATAAACCTCACAATCACCCTCACCCTCACCTCAACCTAACCCTAAACCTAAACCTAACCCTCACCCTAAACGTCACCCTAATCCTAATGCTAACTCTAACCCTCACATTCACCCTAAACCTCACGCTAACCCTTACTCTCACCGTAAATCTAAACCTACCCCTAACACTCACTCTGACCATAACCCTCACCCTCAACCTAATCCTAACCCTAGCCCTCACCCTCACCCTCAACCTAACCCTAACCCTAATGCTAACCCTCACTGTAAACCTAACCTCCAACCTAACCCTAACCCTACCCCTATCGCTAACCTTCACCCTAAACCTAACCCTCATCCTCACCCTAACCCTCACCCTCACAGTCACCCTCAGCCTAACCCTAAACCTAAGCCTAACCCTATCCCTAATCCTCACACTCACCGTCACCATATACCTAACCCTAAGTCTCACTCTCACCCTCAACCTCACCCTAACCCTAACCAAAACCCTCAACTGAACCCTCACCCTAACCCTAACACTCACCCTAACCCTAACCCTCACACTCACCATAACATTCAAATTAAACCTTACCCTCACCCTAACCCTAACCCAACCCTCACCCTATCCCTAACCCTAACCCTCAACCTAACACTTACACTCACTCTAACATTAAGCCTAACCCTAACACTAACTCTCACACTAACCCTCACCCTAAATATCACCCTATCATTAACCCTAACCCTAACGCTATCCCTCAACCTCACCCTCAGCCTAACCAACAGCCTAAAGCCTAATCCTAACCCTAACCTTCAGAGACACCCTCACCCTAACCCTAAATCTAAGCCTCACCCTCACCCTCAACCTCACCCTAAACCTAATGCAAACCGTCAAACCAACCCTCACCCTCACCCTGAACATCACCCTAACATTAACCCTCAACCTACTCCGCACCAAAACCCTAACCCTCACCCTAACGCTAATCCTCACCCTCACCCTAATCCTAATCCTCACCCTAACCCTATCCCTCACCCTCATCTAACCCTCACCCTAACCCAAACCCTAAACCTCACCCTAACCCTCAACCTCACCCTCACCCTAAAGCGAACCCTAATGCTCACACTCAACATAACCCTAACCCTCAAACTCACTCTCTCACCCTCAGCTGAAAACTTAAGCCTAACAATAACTGGAACCTTAACCCTCACACTCACCCTCACCCTAACCCTAACCCTAACCCTAATACTAACCCTCTCACTCACCCTCACACTCACCCTAACCCTAACCCCAACTCTAAACCTAAACATCACCCTAAACTTAACCCTCACCCTATCCCTTAACCTAACCCTCACCAAAACATTAACCATCACCCTCACCCTCACCGAGAGGCTCAACCTAAACCTAATCCTAACCCTAGCCCTCAACCTCACGCTCAACCTTACCCTACCCCTAACGCTAACCCTCACCCTAAACCTAACCTCCAAACTAACGCTAACACTAACCCTAACGCTAATCCTCACCCTAAACCTAACCCTCACCCTAACCCTAACCCTCATGCTCACAGTCACCCTCAGCCTAATCGTAAACCTAAGCCTAACCCTATCACTAAACATCACACTCACCATCACCCTAAAGCTAACCCTAAGTCTCACCTCACCATCAACCTCACCCTAACCCTAACCCGAACCCTCAACTGAACCATCACCCTCACTCTCACCCTCACCCTAACCCTAACCCTCACACTCACCATAACCCTCACCATAAACCTTACCCTCACCCTAATCCTCATCCCAACCCTCACCGTATCCCTAACCCTAACCCTCAACCTAACACTTACACTCACTCTACCACTAAGCCTAACCCTAACACTAACTCTCACACTAACCCTCACCCTAAATATCACCCTTTCATTAGCCCTAACCCTAACCCTAACCCTCACCCTCACACTCAGCCTAACCCTCAACCTAAAGCCTAAACCTAACACTAACCCTCAGAGTCACCTTAAACCTAACCCTAAATCTAAGCATCACCCTCACTCTCAACCTCACCCTAAACCTAACGCAAACCTTCAAATCAACGATCACCCTCACCCTAAACATCACCCTAACATTAACCCTCACCCTAATCCGCACCAAAACCCTAACCCTCATCCTAACGCTAATCCTCACCCTCAACCTAACCATCACTTTCATCTAACCCTCACCCTAACCCTAACCCTCACCCTCATCTAACCCTCAAACTAACCCTAACCCTCACCCTCATCTAACCCTCACCCTAAATCAAACCCTAACCCTCACCCTAACCCTCAAACACTCCCTCACCCTAAACCTAACCCTAATGCTCACAGTCAACATAACATTAACCCTCACACTCACCCTCACCCTCAGCTTAAACCTAAGCCTAACAATAACGCGAACCCTAACCCTCACACTCACCCTCACCATAAACCTAACCCTAACACTAATCCTAACCCTCTCACTCACCCTCACACTCACCCTAACACTAACCCAAAACCTCAACCAAAACATCACCCTAAATCTAAACCTCACCCTAACCCTTAGCCTAACCCTCATCATAACCTTAACCCTAACACTCACCCTCACCCACAGGCTCAACCTAAACTTAATCCTAACCCTAGCCGTCACCCTCACCCTCAACCTAACCCTACCCCTAACGCTAACCCTCACCCTAAACCTAACCTGCAACCTAACGATAATCCTAAACCTAATGCTAACCCTCATCCTAAACCTAACCCTCACTCTAACCCTAATCCTCACGCTCACAGTCACCCTCAGCCTAACCCTAAAGCTAAGCCTAACCCTATCCCTAAACCTCACACTCACCCTCACCCTAAACCTAACCCTAAGTCTCAACCTCACCCTAACCCTAACCCAAACCCTCAACTGAACCTTCACCCTCACCCTCACCCTAACCCTCACCCTCACTCTAAACATCTGCCTTACCCTAACCCTCACCCTTAGACTCACCTTATCCCTAACCCTCATACTAACCCTAAACCTCACCCTAAACCTGACCCTCAACCTAATCCTTACCCTCACCCTAACACTAAGCCTAAACCTAACATGAACCCTCACAGTAATCCTAAAACTCACCCTAACCCTAACCCTCACACTATACCTAACCCTCAAATTAACCCTAACCCTAACCCTCACCCTAACCCTAACCATCACCCTCACCCTCAACCTCAGCCTAACCCTCAGCCTAAAGCCTAACCCTAACCCTAAACCTCACAGTCACCCTCACCCTAAACCTAACTCTAAGCCTCACCCTCACGCTCAACCTCACACTAAACCAATTGCAAATCCTCAAACCAACCCTCACCCTCACCCTAAATATCACCCTCACCCTAACCCTCACCCTAATCCGCACGAGAACCCTAACCCTCACCCTAACGCTATTCCTCACCCTCACCCTAACCCTAACCCTCACCCTAACCCTAACCCTCACCCTCATTTAACCCTCACCTAACCCAAACCTTAACCCTCACCCTAACCCTCAACCTCACCCTCATCCTAAACCTAACCCTACTGCTCACACTCAACATAACCCTAACCCTCACTCTCACCCTCACCCTCAGCTTAAACCTAAACCTAACAATAACCCGAACGCTAACCCTCACACTCACCCTCACCCTAAACCTAACCCTAACACTAATCCTAACCCTCTCACTCACCCTCAAACTCAGCCTAACCCGAACCCTAACCCTCAACCTAAACATCACCGTAAACCTAACACTCACCCTAATCCTTAGCCTAACCCTCACCCTAACCCTAACCCTCACCCTCACCCTCAGGCTCACCTTAAACCTAATCCTAACCCTAACTCTCACCCTCACCCTCAACCTAGCCCTACCCCTAACGCTAACGCTCACCATAACCCTAACCTCCAACCTAACCCTAACACGAAACCTAATGCTAACTTCACCCAAACCCTAACACTCACCCCAACACTTACCCTCACCCTAACCCCAACCCTAATGCTAACCATAACCCTAAACCTCAAACTCATAGTCACCCTCAGCCTAACCCTAAACCTAAGCCTAACCGTATCCCTAAACCTCACACTCATCCTCACCCTAAACATAACCCTAACCCCAACCCAAACCCTCAACTGAACCCTCACCCTCACCCTCACCCTAACCCTCACCCTCACCCTCACCCTAGCCCTAACCCTAATACTAACCCTAAACCTAACCCTAAACCTGACCCTCAACCTAACCCTTACCCTCACCCTAACACTAAGGCTAAACCTAACATGAACCCACACAGTAACCCTAAACCTCACCCTAACCCTAACCCTGACACTATCCCTAACCCTCACCCTAACGCTAACCCTCACCCTCACCCTAACCCTAACCCTCACCCTCATCTAACCCTCACCCTAACCCAAACCCTAACCCTCACCCTAACCCTCAAACACAACCTCATTTAAACCTAACCCTAATGCTCACATTCAACATAATCCTAACCCTCACACTCAGCCCTCACCCTCAGCTTAAACCTAAGCCTAACAATAACCCTAACAAAAACCCTCACACTCACCATCAACCTAAACCTAATCCTAACCCTAAACCTAACCTTCTCACTCAACCTCACCCTCAACCTAACCCTACCCCTCAACCTAAACATCACCCTAAACCTATCCCTCACCCTAACCCTTAGCCTAACCCTCACCCTAACCCTAACCCTCACCCTCACTCTCACCCTCAGGCTCACCTTTAACCTAATCCTAACCCTAACCCTCACCCTCACGCTCAACCTAACCCTACCTCTAACGCTAACCCTCACCCTAACCTAACCTCCAACCTAACCCTAACCCTAAACCTAAAGCTAAGCTTCACCTAAACGCTAACACTCACCCGAACACTTACCCTCACCCTAACCCCAACCCTAATGCTCACCATAATACTAACCCTCAAGCTCACAGTCACCCTCAGCCTAACCCTAAAATTAAGCCTAACCCTATCCCTAAACCTCACACTCACCCTCACCCTAAACCTAACCCTAAGGGTCAACCTCACCCTAACACTAACCCAAACCCTCAACTGAACCCTCACCCTCACCCTCATACTAACCCTCACCCTCACCCTAAACATCACCCTAAGCCTAACCATCACCCTTACCTTCACCTTAGCCCTAACCGTCATACTAACACTAAACCTAACCCTAAACCTGACACTCAACCTAACCCTTACCCTCAACCTAACACTAAGCCTAAACCTAACATGAACCCTCACAGTAACCCTACACCTCACCATAACCCTAACCCTCACACTATCCCTAACCATCACCCTAACCCTAGCACTAACCCTCAGCCTAACCCTAACCATCACTCTCACCCTCACCCGCAACCTAAAGCCTAACCCTAACCCTAACCCTCACAGTCACCCTCACCCTAACCCTAACTCTAAGCCTCACGCTCACGCTCAACCTCACCCTAAACTTAACGCAAAACCTCAAGCCAACCCTCACACTCACCCTAAACATCACCCTCAACCTAAACGTCACCCTAATCCGCACCAGAACCCTAACCCTCACCATAACGCTAACACTCACCCCCATCTAACCCTCACCCTAACCCAAACCCTAACCCTCACCCTAACCCTAAATCTCACCCTCACCCTAAAACTAACCCTAATGCTCACACTCAACATAACCCTAACCCTCACTCTCACCCTCACCCTCAGCTTAAACCTAAGCCTAACAATAACCCGAACCCTAACCCTCACACTCACCCTCACCCTAACCCTAACCCTAACACTAATCCTAATCCTCTTACTCACTCTCACACTCACCCTAACCCTAACCCAAACCCTCAACCTAAACATCACCCTAAACCTAACCCTCACCCTAACCCTTAGCCTAACTCTCACCCTAACCCTAACCCTCACCCTCTCCCTCAGTCTCACCTTAAACCTAATCCTAACCCTAACCCTCACCCTCACGCTCAACCTAACCCTACCCCTAACGCTAACCCTCACCCTAACCCTAAGCTCCAACCTAACCCTAAACCTAAACCTAACGCTAACCCTCACCGAAACCCTAACACTCACCCCAACACTTACCCTCACCCTAACCCCAACCCTAATGCTCACCATAACACTAAACCTCAAGCTCATAGTCACCCTCAGCCTAACCCTAAACCTAACCCTAACCCTATCCCTAAACCTCACACTCACCCTCACCCTAAACCTAACCCTAAGTCTCAACCTCACCCTAAACCTAACCCAAACCCTCAACTGAACCCTCACCTTCACCCTCACCCTAACCCTCACCCTCACCCTAAACATCACCCTAACCCTAACCATCACCCTTAACCTCACCCAAGCCCTAAACCTCATACTAACCCTAAACATCACCCTAAACCTGCCCCTCAACCTAACACTTGCCCTCACCCTAACACAGAGCCTAAACATAACATGAACCCTCACAGTTACCCTAACCCTCACCTGAACCCTAACCCTCACACTATCTCTAACCCTCACCCTAACCCTAACCCTAAACCTCACCCTAACCCTAACCATCACCCTCACTCTCACCCTGAGCCTAACCCTCAGCCTAAACCCTAACACTAACCCTAACCCTCACAATCAACCTCACCGTAACCCTAACTCTAAGCCTCAAGCTCACACTCAATCTCACCCTAAACCTAACGCAAACCCTCAAACCAACCCTCACACTCACCCTAAACATCACCCTAAACCTAACCCTCACCCTAATGCTATTCCTCAACCTCATCCTAACCCTAACCCTCACCCTAACCCTAAACCTCACCCTCATTTAACTATCACCCTAAATCAAACCCTAACCCTCACCCTAACCCTAAACCTCACCCTCAACCTAAACCAAACCCTAATGCTCACACTCAAGATAACCCTAACCCTCACACTCACCCTCACCCTCAGTTTAAACCTAAGCCTAACAATCACCCTAACCCTAAACCTCACACTCACCCTCACCCTAAACCTAACCCTAACCCTAATCCTAACCCTCTCACTGACCCTCATACTCACCCTAACCCTAACCCAAACCCTCAACCTAAACATCACCCTAAACCTAACCCTCACCCTAACCATTAGCCTAACCCTGACCCTAACCCTCACACTCACCCTCAGCCTCACCCACAGGCTCACCCTAAACGCAATCCTAACCCTAAACCTCACCCTCACCCTCAACCTAACCCTCACCCTAACCGTAACCCTCACCCTAACCTTAACCCTCACGCTCACAGTCACCCTCAGCCTAACCCTAAACCTAAGCATAACCCTATCCATAATCCTCACATTCACCGTCACCATAAACCTAACCCTAAATCTCACCCTCACCCTCAACCTCACCCTAACCATAACCCTAACCCACAACTGAACCCTTACCCTCACACTCACCCTAACCCTCACCATCACCATAAACATCACCCTAACCCTAACCCTCACCATTAACCTCACCCTAGCCCTAACCCTCATACTAACCCTAAACCTCACCATAATCCTAACCCTCAACCTAACCCTTACTCTCACCATAACACTAAGCCCAAACCTAACATGAACCCTCACAGTAACCGTAAACCTCACCCCAACCCTAACCCTCACACTAACCCTAACCCTCACCCTAACTCTAAACATACCCCTCACCCTAACCCTCACTCTGACCCTAAACCCAACCCTAACCCTCACCCTCACCATCATCCTAACACTCACCCAACCCTAACCCTCACCCAAACCCTAACCCTCATACTCTCCCTCACCCTCACCCTCACTCTAACTCTCACCCTCATCCTCACCCTAACCCTCACCCTAATCCTAACCCTATCAGTCACCCTCACCCTCACCCTCACCCTCAGCCTAACTCTAAACCTAAAACTACTCCTAAACCTATACCTCACCCAAACCCTCAACTTAACCCTAAACCTAACCCTCACCTTCACCCTAACCCTAACCCTCACTGACAAGCTAGTATTCACAATAACACTAATCCTAACCCTAACCCTCACCCTAACCCTAACGCTCACCCTAACACTCACCCTTACCCTCACCCTAACCCTCACCCTCACCCTAACCATAAACCTCACCCTAACCCTAACCCTAACCCTCACCCTAACCTTTAACTTTACCCTCACCCTAAGCCTCACACTAACTCTAACCCTCAACTTAATCCTAACCCTAAACATCACCCTCACCCTCACCCTCACCCTAAGCCTCACTGTCACCCTCACGCTCACCCTCACCCTAAACCTAACCCTCACCCTAAACCTATTCCTCACCCTAACAATAAACCTCACAAACACCCTCACGCTCACCTCACCCTAACCCTAAACCTAACCCTAACCCTCAAGCTAAACCTACCCTAACCCTAATGTAACTCTAACCCTCACACTCACGCTAAACCTCACGCTAACCCTTACTCTCAGCATAAATCTAACCCTAACCCTAACCCTCGCACTGACCCTATCCCTTACCCTACACTAACCCTAACCATAACCTTCACCCTAACCCTCACCCTAACCCTCACCCTAACCATAACCCTCATCCTAAAGCTCACCCTAACCCTAACCCTATCCCTAACCCTAACGCTAACCCTAATGCTCAATCTAACTGTAACCATACGCCTCAAACTAACTCTCATCCTAAACTTAACCCTAACCCATACCCTTACGTTAACACTAACCCTAACACTCAACCTAACCCTAATCCTCACCCACACCCTGAGCCTTATCCTCAGCCTAAACCTAACCCTAACCCTAACCCTAACCCTAATCCTCACCCTCATCCTAACTCTAACCCTAACCTTCACTCTCACCCTCACCCCCACCCTCACCATAACCCTAACCCGAACCCTAAACTGAAACCTCACCCTAACCCTCATCCTAACCCTAACCCTAACCCTTACCGTAACCCTAAACCTCATCCTAAACCTCACCCTAACCCTAAACCTATCCCTAACCCTAACGCTCACACTAACCATAACCGTACCCCCCATCTAACCCTCATCCTAAACTTAAGCCTAACCCAAAAGCTCACGCTAACCTTAACCCTAAAACTCACCCTAACTCTAATCCTCACCCACACCCTCACCATCACACTCAGCCTAACCCTCAGCCTAAGCCTAAACCTAACCCTAACACTCACACTCACCCTCACACTCACCCTAAACCTAAGCCTCACCATCACCCTCAACCTCACCCTTACTGAAAACCTAACCCTCACATTAACCCTAACACTCACCCTAATGCTAACCCTCAACCTAACCATTACACTCACCCTAACACTAAGTGTAACCCTAAAACTTAATCTCACAATAACCGTCACCCTAAACATCACCCTATCCATAACCCTAACCCTAACCCTCACCCTAACCCTAACCCTCACACTCACCCTCACCCTAACCCTAAGTCTAAGCCTCACCCTCACCCTCAACCTCACGCTAAACCTAACGCAAAACCGCAAACCATCCCTCAAACTCACCCTAAACATCACCCTCACCCTAACCCTCACCCTAATCCGCACCAGAACCCTAACCCTCACCATAACGCTAATCCTCACCCTCACCCTTACCCTAACCCTCACCATAACCCTAACCCTCACCCGCATCTAACCCTAACCCTAACTCAAACCCTAAATCTCACCCTAATCCTAAACCTCACCCCCACCCTAAACATAACCCTAACCCTCACTCTCACCCTCACACTCAGCTTAAACCTAAGCCTAACAATAACCCGAACCCTAAGCCTCACACTTTCCCTCAACCTAAACCTAACCCGAACACTAATCCTAACCCTCTCACTCACTCTCACACTCACCCTAACCCTAACCCAAACCCTCAAACTAAACATCACCCTAAACCTAACCCTCACACTAACCCTTAGACTAACCCGCAACCTAACCCTAACCCTCACCCTCACCCTCAGGCTCACCTTAAACCTAATCCTAACCCTAACCCTCACCCTCACGCTCAACCTAACCCTACCACTAACGCTAACCCTCACCCTAACCCTAACCTCCAACCTAACCTTAACCATAAACTTAACGCTAACCCTCACCCAAACCCTAACACTCATCCGAACAATAACCTCACTCTAACCCCAAACCTAATGCTCACCATAACACTAAACCTCAAGCTCATAGTCACCCTCAGCCTAACCCTAAACCTAACCCTAACCCTATCCCTAAACTTCACACTCACCCTCACCCTAAACCTAACCCTAAGTGTCAACCTCACCCTAAACCTAACCAAACCCTCAATTGAACACTCACCCTCACCTTCACCCTAACCCTCACCCTCACCCTAAACATCACCCTAACCCTAACCATCACCCTTAACCTCACCCAAGCCCTAACACTCATACTAACCCTAAACCTCACCCTAAACCTGAACCTCAACCTAACCCTTACCCTCAAGCTAAATATAAGCCTAAACCTAACATGAACCCTCACAGTAACCCTAACCCTCACCTGAACCCTAACCCTCAAACTATCCCTAACCCTCAGCCTAACCCTAACCCTAAACCTCACCCTAACCCTAACCATCACCCTCACTCTCACCCTGAGCCTAACCCTCAGACTAAATCCTAACCCTAAACCTAACCCTCACAGTCAACCTCACCCTAACCCTAACTCTAAGCCTCACCCTCACCCTCAACCTCACCCTAAACCTAACGCAAACCCTCAAACCAACCCTCACACTCACCCTAAACATCACCCTAACCCTAACACACACCCTAACGCTATACCTCACCCTCAACCTAACCCTAACCCTCACCCTGACCCTAACCCTCACCCTCATTTAACCCTTACCCTAAATCAAACCCTAACCCTCACCCTAACCCTCAACCTCACCCTCACCCTAAACCTAACCCTAATGCTCACACTCAACATAACCCTAACCCTCACACTCACCCTCACCCTCAGCTTAAACCTAAGCCTAACAATCACCCTAACCCTAAACCTCACACTCACCCTCACCCTAAACCTAACCCTAAACCTAATCCTAACCCTCTCACTGACCTTACACTCACCCTAACCCTAACCCAAACCCTCAACCTAAACATCACCCTAAACCAAACCCTCACCCTAACCATTAGCCTAACCCTCACCCTAACTATAACCCTCACCCTCAGCCTCACCCACAGGCTCACCTTAAACGCAATCCTAAACCTAACCCTCACCCTCACCCTCAACCTAACCCTCACCCTAAACCTAACCCTCACCCTAACCCTAACCCTCACGCTCAAAGACACCCTCAGCCTAACCCTAAACCTAAGCCTAACCCTATCCCTAATCCTCACATTCACCGTCACCCTAAACCTAACCCTAAGTCTCACCCTCACCCTCAACCTCACCCTAACCAGAACCCAAACCCACAACTGAACGCTCACCCTCACCCTCTCCCTAACCCTCACCCTCACCATAAACATCACCCTAACCCTAACACTCACCATTACCCTCACCCTAGGCCTAACCCTCATACTAACCCTAAAACTCACCATAAACCTCACCGTCAACCTAACCCTTACTCTCACCCTAACACTAAGTCTAAACCTAACATGAACCTTCACAGTAACCGTAAACCTCACCCCAACACTAACCCTCACACTAACCCTAACCCTCACCCTAACCCTAACCATACCCCTCACCCTAACCCTCACTCTGACCCTAAACCCAACCCTAACCCTCACCCTCACCATCATCCTAACACTCACCCAACCCTAACCCTCACCCAAACCCTAACCCTCATAATCTCCCGAACCCTCACCCTCACTCTAACACTCACCCTTATCCTCACCTTAACCCTCACCCTAACCCAAACCCTATCAATCACCCTCACCCTCACCCTCAACCTCAGTCTAACTCTAAACCTAACACTACTCCTAAACCTATACCTCACCCAAACCCTCAACTTAACCCTAAACCTAACCCTCACCTTCACCCTAACCCTAACCCTCACTGACAAGCTAGTATTCACCATAACCCTAATCCTAACCCTAACCATCACCCTAACCCTAACCCTCACCCTAACACTCACCCTTAACCTCACCCTAACCCTCACCCTCACCCTAACTCTAAACCTCACCCTAACCCTAACCCTAACCCTCACCCTAACCTTTAACCTTACCCTCACCCTAACCCTCACACTAACTCTAACCCTCAACTTAACCCTAACCCTAACCATCACCCTCACCCTCAAGCTCACCCTCAGCCTTACTTCAAACCTAACCCTACAACTAACACTAACCTTCACCTTCACCCTCACACTAACCCTAACCCTAAACCTAAACCTAATCCTAACCCTCACACTCACCCTCACCCTCACCCTAAACCTCACTGTCACCCTCACGCTCACCCTCACCCTAAACCTAACCCTCACCCAAACCTATCCCTCACCCTATCAATAAACCTCACAATCACCCTCACGCTCACCTCACCCTAACCCTATACCTAACCCTAACCCTCAAGCTAAACCTACCCTAACCCTAATGTAACTCTAACCCTCACACTCACGCTAAACCTCACGCTAACCCTTACTCTCAGCATAAATTTAATCCTAACCCTAACCCTCGCACTGACCCTATCCCTTACCCTAAACCTAACCATAACCATAACCTTCACCCTAACCCTCACCCTAACCCTCACTCAAACCCTAACCCTCATCCTAAACCTCACCCTAACCCTAACCCTATCTCTAACACTAACGCTAACCCTAATGCTCAATCTAACTGTAACCATACCCCTTAAACTCTCATCCTAAACTTAACCCTAACCCAAACCCTTACGTTAACACTAACCCTAACACTCAACCTAACCCTAATCCTCACCCACACCCTCAGCCTTATCCTCAGCCTAAACCTAACCCTAACCCTAATCCAAACCCTCATCCTAACTCTAACCCTAACCTTCACTCTCACCCTCACCTCCACCCTCACCATAACCCTAATCCGAACCCTCACCCTAACACTCATCCTAAACTTCTCCCTAATCCTCATCCTAACCCTAACCCTAACCCTTACCGTAACCCTAAACCTCATCCTAAACCTCACCTTAACCCTAAACGTATCCCTAACCCTAACGCTAACCCTAACGCTCACACTAACCATAACCGTACCCCTCAACCTAACCCTCATCCTAAACTTAAGCCTAACCCAAACCCTCACGCTAACCTTAACCCTAAAACTCACCCTAACTCTAATCCTCACCCACACCCTCACCATCACACTCAGCCTAACCCTCAGCCTAAGCCTAAACCTAACCCTAACACTCACACTCACCCTCACACTCACCCTAACCCTAAGCCTCACCATCACCCTCAACCTCACCCTTACCGAAACCCTAACCCTCACATTAACCCTAACCCTCACCCTAATGCTAATCCTCAACCTAACCCTTAAACTCACCCTAACACTAAGTGTAACCCTAACACCTACTCTGACAACAACCCTCACCCTAAACATCACCCTATCCCTAACCCTAACCCTAACTCTCACCCTAACCCTAACACTCACTCAACCCCACCCTCAGCCTAACCGAAAGCCTAAGCCTAACCCTAACCCTAACCCTCACACTCACCCTCACCCTAACCCTAAGCCTAATCCTCACCCTCACCCTCAACCTCACCCTAACCCTCACCCTAAAGATCACCCTAACCCTAAACCTCACCCTAATCCTCACCCTATCCCTAACCCTCACACAAACCCTAATCCTCACCCGCAACCTAAACCTCAATCTAAACATTACCCTCAACCTAACACTAAGCCTAACCCTAACACTAACCTTCACTAAACCTAAACCTCACCCTAACCCTAACCCTCACCCTAACTTAACCCTAACACTCACCCTAACCCTCAACCTAACCCTTAATATCATCCTAACACTAACACTAACACTAAACCTCAACCTCACCCTAAACCTCACCCTAACCCTAACCCTAACACTAACTCTCAACCTCACCCTAACCCTAACCCTCACCCCAACACTTACCTTCACCAAAACCCTCACCCTAATGCTAACCCTAACGCTAAACCTCACCTCACCCGCAACCTCACCTTAACCGTAACCCTAACCCTAACCCTAACAATAACCCTAACCCTAACCCTAAACCTAATCCTTACCCTAACCCACACCATCACCCTCAACTTCACCCTAAACAGAACCCTAATCCTCTCCATAAACCTAATTCTCTCCCTAAACCTAACCCTCACACTCACCCTAACCCTCACCCTAAAACTTACCCTCACCCTAACCCTCAGCCTAAACCTAAACCTATCCCTAAACCTCACCTTAACCTTCACCCTAAACCCAACCGTAACGGTCACCCTCAAACTAACCCTGAACCTCACCATAACCCTAACCCTGCCCCTCATCCTAACCATCATCCTAACCCTCACCCTAACCCTAAATCTAACCCTAAAACTTACCCGCACCCTAACACTCACCCTCACCCTCACCCTAAGCCTCACCCTCACCCCCACCCTAACCTTGACCCTATCCCTAACCCTCACCCTCACCCTAAGCCTAAGCCTCACACTAACCCTAACCCTAACTCTCACACTCACCCTCACCCTCAGCCTAATCCTAAGCCTAATATTAACCCTAACCCTAACCCTCACACTCACTCTCACCCTAAACCTAACCCAAACACTCAACCAAAACCTCACCCTCACCCTCACCCTAACCATCACACTCACCCTAAACATCACACTAAACCTTATCCTCACCCTCACCCTAACCTTAACCCTTACAATAACCCAGACCCTAACCCTAAACCTAACCCTCACCCTAACCCTAAACCTCACACTAACCCTCGCCCTCACCCTCTCCCTCATTTTAACCCTAAGCCTAACCCTAACCCTCACCCTTACACTCACCTTAACACTAATCCTAACCCTAAACTTCACCCTAACAGTAACCCTAACCCTCACCCTTACTTTATCCTTACCCTAACCCTAACCCTCATATTAAACTTTATGCTCACCCTAACACTAACCCTACCCTTCACCCTAACCCTCACCCTAATTCTAACCTTAACCCCTAACCTAACCCTCTCTCTAACCCTAATCCTAACCCTCACCCTCACCCTAACCCTCACCCTAATTCTAACCTTAACCCCTAACATAACCCTCACTCTCACCCTAACCCTCACCCTAATTCTAACCTTAACCCCTTACATAACCCTCTCCCTAACCCTAACCCTAACCCTCACCCTCACCCTAACTCTCACCTAATCCTCACCCTAACCCTAACCTCTACCTAACCGAGACCCTCACCCTCAACCTAGCCCTCATCTTTACCCTAACACTCACCCTCACACTACCCCTCACCGTAAACCTAACCCTAATCCTAAACCTCACACTCACCCTCACTCATACCCTCAGCCTAAACCTAACTCTAAAGCTAATCCTAAACATAACCCTCAGCATTACCCTAACCCTCACCCTTAACCCTAACCCTCACCCTCACCCTAAACCTAACCGTAACCCTCACACTAAACCTAACCCTCACTCTAAACCTAAACCTAAACCTCACCATATACCTCACCCTAAACCTAACCCTAACTCTCACCCTATCCCTAATCATAACACTAATCTAGCCATCACCCTAAGCCTAACCCACACCCTAAACCTGACCCTCACCCCACCCTCAAATTAACACTAAGGCTAACTCTCACCCTAACCCTAACCCTCACCCTAAACCTAACCCTCACCCAATCCCTCAACCTAACCCTAACCCTAAGCATCACCCTCACCCTCACCTTAACCAGAACCCTAATCCTAACCCTCAACCTATTCCTAACACTCACCCTAACCCTAATCCTCACCCTAACACTTTCCCTCACCCTAACACCAACCCTAACCCTAACACTAAGCCTCACACTAACCGTAACAATCACCCTAAGCCTAACATTAACCCTAACCCTAACCCTCACCCTGACCCTAAACCTAACCCTAACCCTAACCCACACCCTCAGCCTCACCATCACCCTAAATCTAACCCTAACAATAACCCTAACCCTAAGCCTAAGCCTAACCCTCACCCTAATGCTAACCCTCACTCTAACCCTCATCCTCACCATCACCCTCACCTTAACCCTAAGCCTAACACTAACCCAAACCCTCACCCTCACATTAACACTAAAGCTAACTCTAACCCTCACCCTAACAGTAACCCTAACCCTCACCCTCACCCTAACCATCACCCGAACTTTATCCTCACTCTATTCCTACCCCTCAAATTAACCCTAATGTTTACCCTAACCTTAACAGTACACCTCACCCGAACCCTCACCCTAACTCTAATCCTAACCCTAAACCTAACCCTCATCTAAACCTAACCCTAATTTTCAACGTTACCCTAACCTTTACCATCACCCGAACCCTCACACTAACCCTAACACTCACCCACACCCTAATCCTCAAGCTCGCCCTAACCCTAACCCTCACCTAATCCTCACACTAACCTTAACCATTATCTAACAAAGACCCTCACCCTCACCCTCACCCTAAACTTCAACCTAACCCTCACCCTCACCCTAGCCCTCACCCTAAACATAACCCTTACTCTAAACCTCACCAGCACCCTCACTCTCATGCTCAGCCTTACCTTACCCTACCCCTAATCCTAACCCTAACCCTCAACCTGATCATAACACTCACCATAACCCTTACCCTCACCCTCACAATATCCCTAACCTTAACCCTCATACTAAACCTAACCCTCACCCTAAACCTAACCCTACCCTTCACCCCAAACCTCAACCTAACCTAAACCTAACCCTCACCTTAACTCTAACCCTCACCCTCAACCTAGCCCTCACCCTAATCCTAACCCTCATCTTAAACTTCACCCTCACACCACCCTCAAACTAACCGTAACCCTAACACTCACCCTAACCCTAACCCTAACCCGCACACTAGCCCTCACCTTAAACCGAACCCTAACCCTCCCCCTCACCCAAACCCTAACCTTAACCCTAACCCTAACCCTCACCCTAACACTAACCTTAACCCTAACCCTCACCCTTACCTTTACCCTCACCCTAACCCTTAACTTCATCCTCACCCTAAACCTCACACTAAACCTAAACCTCACTCAAACTCTAACCCTAACCGTCACCCTCACCCTCACCCTCATGCTAACCCTAACCCTAACCCTCACCCTAACACTAAAACTCACCCTAACCCTAACCCTAACAATCACCCTCAAGCTCACCTTATCCCTAACCCTAACCCTCACCCTAACCTTCACTCTAACCCTGCTGGTAACTCTAACACTCACACTAACCCTCACGCTATCACTTACCCACACCATAAACCTAAACCTAACCCTCACCCTCACACTCACCCTAAATGTCACCCTAAACTTAACCCTAACCCAAACACGAAACCCTAACCCTAACCTGAACCCTAACCCTCACCCGAAACCTTAACCCTAACCCTAAACCTAACCCTCAAGCTAAGTGTCACCCTATCCCTAACCCTATCCCAAACCCTAACCCTCACCCTAACCCTCACCCTAAACCTTATACTCACACTCACCCTAACCCTAACCCAAACGCTGACGCTTACAATAACTCTAACCCTCACCCTAAACCTAACCTTACCCCTCACCCTAACCCTCATCCTCCCTAAATCTAACTCAAAACCTATCCCTAACACTAATCTTAACCCTAACCCTCACCCTCATCATAACTCACCCTAACCCTAACACTCTCAACCTCCCCCTCACCCTCAGCGTAACCCTGACCCTCACACTAACCCTAACCATCACGCTAACCCTCAACGTAATCCTTAACACTAAACCTAACAATAACCCTTACACTAACCCTAACCCTTACCTCAATAACCCTAAATCTAGTCCTAACCCTAACCCTTACCCTCACCCTAACCCTAACACTCACCCTAACCCTAACCTTCACCCTAACACTAAGCCTAACCCTAACACAAACCCTCACACTAAACCTAACCCTCAGCCTAAACCTAACCCTCAACCTAAACCTAACCGTAACCCAAATCCTCACCCTCAACTTATCCCTCACACTAACCCTTTTCCTATCACTAACCCTAACCCTCACCCTTTAAGTAACCCTAACCTTCACCAAAAACCTCACCCTTACCCTTACCTTACCCTCACCCTAACCCTCACACTAACCCAAAACCTCAACCTAACCTAATCAAAACACTCACACTAAACCTCACCTTAAACCTAATGTTAACCCTAACACTCACCCTCACCCTAACCCTCACCCTAAACCTGAACCTCACTCTAACCCTAACCCTAACCCACAACCTCACCCTAAACCTCACCCTAACCCTAACCCTCACCCTAATCCTTACCCTCACCCTAACCCTCTCCCTAAACCTAACCCTAAGCTAACCCTAAAACTCACCCTAATGCTCACCCTCACCCTAACCCTAAACTTCACCCTAACACTAAGCCTAACCCTAACACAAACCCTCACACTAACCCTAAACCTCAGCCTAAACCTAACCCTAACCCAAATCCTCACACTCATCTTATCCCTCACACTAACCCTTTTCCTATCCCTAACCCTAACCCTAACCCTAACCCTCACCCTTTCCGTAACCCTCACCCTCACCAAAAACCTCACCCTTACCCTTACCTTACCCTCACACTAACCCTCACACTAAGCCAAAACCTCAACTTAACCTAACCAAAACACTCACATTAAACCTCACCCTAACCCTAATGCTAACCCTAACACTCACCCTCACCCTAACCCTCACCCTAAACCTGAACCTCACTCTAACCCTAACCCTAACCCACAATCTCACCCTAAACCTCACCCTAACCCTAACCCTCAACCTAATCCTTACACTCACCCTAACCCTCACCATAAACCCAACCCTAAACTAACCATAAACCTCACCCTAACCCTCACCCTCATCCTAACCCTAATCCAAACCCTAACCCTCAGCCTAAACCTCACCCTAACCATAACCTTAACCTTCACACTAACCCTAACCCTCACCCTAACCTTAAACCTACCCCTCACCCTAACCCTAACCCTCCTGCTCACCCTAAACCTAACCCTAACCCTATCTCACACCATCACCCTCACCCTCATCCTCACCCTCACCCTAAACCTAATCCTAACAATAACCCTAATCGTAAACCTAACACTCACCTTAACCCTAACCCTCAAGCTAACCCTAATCCTCACCCTCAACCTCACCTTAACCCTAAGCATAACCCTAACCCTCACCCTCACCCTCAACTTAACACTAAAGCTAACCCTAAACCTCACACTAACAGTAACCCTAACCCTAACTACAACCCGAACCGTCACTCTAACATTAACCTCACCCTAACCCTAACCCTCACATTAACCCTAATGCTCACCCTAACCTTAACAGTATCCCTCACCCAAACCCTCAGCCTAACTCTAACCCTAACCCTAAACCTAACCCTCACCTAACCCTAAATCTCCACCTTACCCTAACACTCAACATCACCTGAACCCCCACCCTAAACCTAACACGCACCCACACCCTATCCCTAAAGCTCACCCTCACCCTCACCCTCACCTAATCCTCACCCTAACTCTAACCATTATCTAACAAAGGCCCTCACCCTCACCCTCACCCTATCATTCACCCTAACCCTCACCCTCACCACAGCCCTCACCCTAAACTTAACCCTACCCGTAAACTCACCCGCACTCTCACCTTCATTCTCAGCCTTAACCTAACCCTACCCCTAATCCTAACCCTAACCATCAACCCCATCATAACCCTCACCATAAACCTTACCGAGACCCTCACCCTAAGCCTAACCATAACGCTCTCACTAAACCTAACCCTCACCCTAAATCTAACCCTACCCCTCACCCCAAACATCAACCTAAACCTAACCCTAACCCTCACCCTGACGCTAACCCTAACCCTCACCCTAGCCCTCATCCTAATCCTAAACATCATCCTAAACCTCACTCTTACACCACCCACAAACTAACCCTAACCCTAACCCTCACCCTAAGCCTAACCCTCACCCTAACCCTAACCCGCACCCTATCACTCACCCTAAACCTCCCCGTCACCCTAACCCTAAACCTAACCCTAACCCTCGCCCTAACCCTCACCCTAACACTAAACCTAACCATAACCCTCACCTTTACCTTAACCCTCACCCTAACCCTTAACCTCATCCTCACTCTAAACCTCACACTAAACCTAACCCTCACCCTAACTCTAACCCTAACCGTCACCCTCACCCTCACCCTCACGCTAACCCAAACCCTAACCCTCTCCCTCACCCTCACCCAAACCCTACTAATAACTCTAACACTCACTCTAACCCTCACGCTATCACTTAAACACACCATAAACCTAAACATAACCCTAACCCTCACCCTCACCATAAACCTCACCCTAACCCTAACAGTAACCCAAACACGAAACCCTTAACCTAACCCTAAACTGAGCCCGAACACTCATCCGAAACCTTAACCCTAAACCTAAACCAAACCCTCAAGCTAACAGTCACCCTAAACCTAACCCTATCCCTAACCCTAACCCTCACCCTAACCCGCACCCTAAACCATATCCTCACCCTCACCCTAACCCTAAACCTAACGCTAACCCTCACAATAAATCTAACCTCATCCTAAACCTAAACTTACCCCTCACCCTAACCATCATCCTAACCCTAAACCAAACCCAAAACCTCTCCCTAACCCTAATCCTAACACTAACTCTCACTTTCACCCTCACCCTCAGCCTAACCCTAACCCTCACACTAACCCTAAACCTCAAGCTAACCCTCAACCTAATCCTCACACTAACCCTAACCTTAACCCTTACACTAACCCTAATACTAAACCTCAACAAAACCCTCAATAACCCTAAACCTAGACCTTACCTTAAAACTTACCCTCACCCTAAACCTAACCCTCACCCTCACCCTAACCCTAACCCTCACCCTAAACCTAACCCTCACCCTAAATCTTACCCTCACCCTAATACTAAGACTAAACCTAACACCAACACTCACACTAACCCTAACCTTCAGCCTAAACCTAACCCTCAACCTAAACCTAAACCTAACCCTAATCCTCACCCTCACCTTATCCCTCACACTAACCCTTATCCTAACCCTAACTCTAACCCTCACCCTAACGCTAACCCTCTCCCTTTCCGTAACCCTCACCCTCACCAAACACCTCACCCATACCCTTACCTTACCCTCACCCTAACCCTCACACTAACCCAAAACCTCACCCTAAACTAACCAAAACACTCACACTAAACCACACCCTAACCCTAATGCTAACCCTAACACTCACCCTCACCCTAAACCTCACCCTAAACATTCACCTCAACCTAACACTAACCCTAAACCTCAACCTCAACCTAAACCTGACCCTAAGCGTAACCCTCATCCTAACCCTTACCCTCACCCTAACCCTAAACCTAATCTAACCCTTAACCTCACCCTAACCCTCACTCTCACCCTAACCCTAATCTAAAACCTAACCCTCAACGTAACCTAATCCTAACCCTAACCCTAACCTTCACACTAACCCTAACCCTCACCCTAACCTTAACCCTACCCCTCACCCTAAACCTCATCCTAACCCTAACCCTAAACCTAAACCTAACCCTAAACCTCACACTAACCCTAACCCTCACCCTCACCCTCACCCTCAACATAACCATAAACCTAACCATAAACCTAAAAATAACCCTAACCCTAACCCTTATCCTAACCCTCACCTTCACCCTCACCCTAACCCTAACCCTCACCCTTAACCTAACCCTAAACCTCACCGTAACCCTAAACCTAACCCTAAAACTTACGCTCACCCTAACACTAACCCTAACCCTAAAACTAGCCATTACACTATACCTAATCCTCAGCCTAACCCTAACCCTCAACCTAACCCTATCCCTAACCCTAAACCTCACCCTCACCCTAGGCCTCACCCTAAACCTAATCCTAATCCTAACCCTCACCCTAAACCTAACCCTCACCCTATTCCCAACCCTCAATCTCACCCTCACCCTAACCCTAACCCCAAACCTAACACTCACCCTAACCCTCCCCCTAATTGTAAACCTAAACCTAACCCTCACCCTAACCCACAAGCTTACCATAATCCTCACCATAACCCTAACCCTCACACTTAACATTACTCTCATCCTCAACCTAACCCTCACCCTAAACCTAACCCTCACACTAACCTTACGCTAACTCTCACACTAACCCTCACCCTAACCATAACGCTAACCCTAACACTCACCCTGACCCTAACCTTCACCCTAACCCGAAACCTCACCCTAAACCTAACCCTATGCCTAACCCTCAACCTAAACTTTACCCTCAACCTAACACTAACACTAACCCTCACACTAACAATAAACCTCACCCTAACTCTAACCTCACCCTAACCCTAATCCTCACCCTAACCCTAACCCTAACCCTCACCCTCACCCTAACCTTTAACCTTACCCTCACCCTAACCCTCACACCAACCCTAACCATAAGCCTAACCGTTACCCTCTCTGTCACGCTCACCCTCAGCCTAAATTTAAACCTAACCCTACTCTTAACCCTAACCCTCACCTTCACCCTCACACTAACCCTAACCCTAAACCTAACTCTAAGCATAACCCCCACACTCACACTCACCCTCACCCTAAGCCTCACTGTCACCCTCACGCACATCTGCACCCTAACCCAAAGCCTAACCATCACCCTAAACCTATCTCTCACCCTAACCATAAACCTCACAATCACCCTCACCCTCACCTCATCCTAACCATAAACCTAACCCTAACCCTCACCCTAAACCTCACCCTAACCCTAATGCAAACGTTAACCCTCACACTCACCATAAACCTCATGCTAACCATTACTCTCACAGTAAATCTCACCCTAACCCTTACCCTCACCCTGACCCTAACCCTCACGTAAACCCTAATCCTAACCCTAATCCTAACCCTCATCCTAAACCTCACCCTAACCCTAAACCTATCCCTAACCCTTACGCTAACCCAAACGCTCACCCTCACCCTCACCCTAACCTAATCCTAACCCTAACCCTCACCCTAACCCTCACCCTTAACCTTAAACTAACCCTCATACTAACCATCACCCTAACTCTAACCCTCACCCTAACCTACCACTAAACCTCACCCTAACACTCACCCTCGCCCTATCCCTATTCCTCACCCTAAACCTCACACTCACACTCACCCCACCCTATTCCTAACCCTAAATCTCACCCTCACCCACACCCTAACCCTCACCCTCACCCTCACACTAACCCTAACCCTAACCCACAACCTAACCCTAAAGCTAAACCTAACCCTACCCGAACCCTAAACCTAACCCTCACCCTCACACTCACCCTAACCCTAAACCTAAACCTAACCCTCACGCTAACTCTAACCCTAACCCTAATGGTAAACATAACCCTCACCCTCACCCTCACCCTCACCTTAAACCTTACCCTCACCCTAACCCTCATCTGAACCCTCACCCTAACCCTAACCCTAACCATCACCCTAACCCTAATCCTCAACCCCACCCTCACCCTAAGCCTAACCCTAAGACTAAGCCTAACCCTAACCCTACCCCTCAGCCTAATGCTCACCCTAACACTAATGCTAACCCTAATACTCACCCTATCCCTAACCCTAACCCTAACCCTCACCCTAACACTAACACTAATGCTAACCATAAACCTCACCAACAATCTAACCCTCACCCTAACCCCTACCCTCCGCCTAACCCTAACACTCACCCTCACCCTAACCCTCACACTAATCCTTACCCTCAACCTAACCCTCACACTAACCCTAACCCTCACCTAACCCTACACCTACCCCTCAGCCTAACCCTCATCCTACACCTAAACCTAACCCAAAACCTCACCCTAACCCTAAGTTTAACCCTAACCCTAAACCTTCTCCTAACCCTAACACTCACCCTCAACCTCACCCTCTCCCTCACCCTAAACCTAATCCTCACCCTAACCCTCACCCTAACCCTAACCCTAAAACTCACACTCACCCTCACCCTCACCATCACCCTCAGCATAACACTAACCATAACCCTAATCCTAACCCTAAACCTCACCCTCACCCTAACCGTCACCCTAATTCTTACTTTCACACTAATCCTAACCCTAATCCTAACCCCAACACTCACACTAAACCTAACCCTCACCCTAATCATAACCCTACCCCTTACCCTAACCCTCACCCTAAACCTAACCATATCCTAACCCTAACCCTCACCCTAACCCTCACCCTCACGCTAACCCTAACCCTAACACTCAACCTTACCCTAAACCTCACCCAAAGCCTTAACCTCATCCTCACCCTAAACCTCACACTAAACCTAATCCTCACACTTACTCTAAACCTAACCGTCACCCTCACCCTTAACCTCACACTAACACTAACACTAACCCTCACCCTAAACCTAAAATTCATCATAACACTAACCCTAACCCTCACCCTCAAGCTCACCTTAACCCTAACCCTAACACTCACCCTAACCTTCACTCTAACCCTAATGCTAAATCTAACACTCACCCTAACCGCACACTATCACATACCAACACGATAAACCTAAACCTAATCCTAATCCTCACCCTCACCGTAACCCTCAACCTAACCCTAACCCTAACACGAAACCCTCACCCTAACCCTCACCCTAACTCTAAAATTAATCCTAACCCTAACGTTCACCCTAACCCTCACTTAACCCTCAGCCTCACCCTAACACTAACCCTGACCCTCACCCTAACCCTAACCTTCACCCTATACCTAAACCTCAGCCTAACCCTTACTCTCACCCTAACACTAAGCCTAACCCTAACACCAATGCTCCCAATAACCCTACCCTCAGCCTAAGCCTAACCCTCACCCTAAACCTAACCCTAACCCTAAACCTCACCATCACCTTAGCCCTCACACTAACACTATTGCTAACCCTATCCCTCAACCTAACACTAACCCTCACCCTAAACTTCCTCCTAACACTAACCCTAACCCTAACACTAAGCCTCACCCTAACCATAACCCTAACACTAATCCTAAACTCTACCCTAACTCTAACTCTCACCCTCACCCTAAACCTAACGCTAAACCTCACCCTAACCCTCACCCTCACCTTAACCCTAACCAAAACCCTAACCCTCAACCTAACTCTAACCCAAACCCTTTCCCTAACGGTCACACTAACCCTAATCCTCAACCTAACCCTAACCCTACCCCTCACCCTAAACTTCCTCCTAACACTAACCCTAACCCTAACCCTCACACTTAACCTTAAACTAACCCTCATACTAACCATCACCGTAACTCTAACACTCACCCTAACCTACCACTAAACCTCACCCTAACACTCACCCTCACCCTATCCCTATTCCTCACCCTAACGCTCACACTCACACTCAGCCACACCCTATTCCTAACCCTAAATCTCACCCTCACCCACACCCTAACCCTCACCCTCACCCTCACACTAACACTAACCATAACCCACAACCTAACCCTAACACTAAACCTAACCCTACCCGAACCCTAAACCTAAACCTCACCCTCACACTCACCCTAACCCTAAACCTAAACCTAACCCTCACGCTAACTCTAACCCTAACCCTAATGGTAAACATAACCCTCACCCTCACCCTAACCCTCACCTTAACCCTTACCCTCACCCTAACCCTCATCTTAACCCTCACACTAACCCTAACCCTAACCATCACCCTAACCCTAATCCTCAACCCCACCCTCACCCTAAGCCTAACCCTAAGACTAAGCCTAACCCTAACCCTACCCCTCAGCCTAATGCTCACCCTAACACTAATGCTAACCCTAATACTCACCCTATCCCTAACCCTAACCCTAACCCTCACCCTAACACTAACACTAATGCTAACCGTAAACCTCACCATCAATCTAACCCTCACCCTAACCCGTACCCTCCGCCTAACCCTAACACTCACCCTCACCCTAACCCTCACACTAATCCTTACCCTCAACCTAACCCTAAACCTAACACTCACACTAACCCTAACCCTCACCTAACCCTACACCTACCCCTCAGCCTAACCCTCATCCTACACCTAAACCTAACCCAAAACCTCACCCTAACCCTAAGCTTAACCCTAACCCTAAACCTTCTCCTAACCCTAACACTCACCCTCAACCTCACCCTCTCCCTCACCCTAAACCTAACCCTCACCCTAACCCTCACCCTAACCCTAACCCTAAAACTCACACTCACCCTCACCCTCACCATCACCCTCAGCATAACACTAACCATAACCCTAATCCTAACCCTAAACCTCACCCTCACACTAACCGTCACCCTAATTCTTACCTTCACACTAATCCTAACCCTAACCCTAACCCTAACACTCACACTAAACCTAACCCTCACCCTAATCATAACCCTACCCCTTACCCTAACCCTCACCCTAAACCTAACCCTATCCCTAACCCTAACTCTCTCACTAAACCTAACCCTCACCCTAACTGTAACCCTACCCCTTAACCTAACTGTCACCTTAACCCTAAACCTATACCTCACCCTAAACCTCACAGTCACCCTAAACCTGACCCTAACCCTAATGCTAACCCTAACCCTAACCCTCACCCTCAGCCTAAGCCTAAACCTAACCCTAAACCTCACAGTCACCCTAAACCTGACCCTAACCCTAATGCTAACCCTAACCCTAACCCTCACCCTCAGCCTAACCCTCACCCTAAACCTCACACTAACCCTAATACCAACCTCCACCCTAACCCTAACGTTCACCCTAACCCTAACCCTAAACCTAACCCTCACGGTCATCCTCACCCTCTCCGTAACCCTAAGCCTAACCCAAACCCTCACCCTAACCCTAATACTAACCTCCACCCTAACCCTAACGTTCACCCTAAGCCTCACGCTCACACTCCTTAACCCTAAGCCTAACCTTAACTGTCATCCTAACCCTCCCCTTAACACTAAACCTAAGCCTAACCCTCACTCTAATAGTAACCCTAAACCTCACCCTCACCCTAACTCTCACCCTTACTTTATCCTCACCCTAACCCTAACCCTCACATTAAACCTAATACTCACCCTAACCATAACCCTACCCCTAACCCTAACTCTTACCCTAACTTTAAGCCTAACCCTAACCCACACCTAACCCTAACCCTAACCCTAACCCTAACCCTCACCATCACCTGAACCTGCACCCTCACCCTAACCCTCACCTAATCCTCACCCTAACCCTAACATTACCTAACCAAGACCCTCACCCTTACACTCACATTCACCCTAACCCTCACCCTCACCCTAGCCCTCATCCTAACCGTAACCCTAACCCTAAAATTCACCCGCACCCTCATCCTCACCCTCAGCCTAACCCTAACTCTATCCCTATTCCTATCCCTAACCCTTGCCCTCACCCTAACCCTCACCATAACCCTTACCTCACCCTCACCCTAACCCTAACCATAACCCTCACACTAAACCTAACCTCACCCTAAACCTAACCCTACCACTCACCATAACCCTCACACTAAACCTAACTCAAACCTTCACCCTAACCCTAAACCTCACACTCACCCAGGCCCTCACCATAACCCTTTCCCTCACCCTAACCCTCACCCTCATACCACCCTCAAATTAACCCTAACCATAACCCTCAACCTAACCCTAACCCTAAAACTCACACTCACCCTCACCCTCAACATCACCCTCAGCGTATCACTAACCATAACCCTAATCCTAACCCTAAACCTCACCCTCACCCTAACTGTCACCCTAATTCATACCTTCACACTAATCCTAACCCTAACCCTAACCCTAATACTTACACTAAACCTAACCCTCACCCTAACATAACCATACCCATTACCCTAACCCTCACCCTAACATAACCATACCCATTACCCTAACCCTCACCCTAACCATATCCCTATCCCTAACCCTAACCCTATCCCTAACCCTCACCCTAACACTAACCCTAACCCTCACCCTTACCTCACAATAAGCCTTAACCTCATCCTCACCCTAAACCTCACACTAAACCTAACCCTCAGCCTAACTCTAACCCTAACCGTCACCCTCACCCTTAGCCTTACCCTCACGCTAACACTAACCCTAACCCTCACCCTAACCCTAAAATCCACCCTAACCCTAACCCTAACCCTCACCCTCAAGCTCACCTTAACCCTACCCATATCCCTCACCCTAAACTTCACTCTAACCCTAATGCTAACTCTAACACTCACCCTAATACTCACACTATCACTTACCCACACGATAAACCTAAAACTAACCCTAACCGTCACCCTCACCTTAAACTTCTACCTAACCCTAACCCTAACCCTAATCCGAAAGCCTCACCCTAAACGTAACCATAACTCTAACACTAATCCTAAACCTAAACCTCACCCTAACGCTAAGCCTTACCCTAACCCTAACTCTAACTCTGACCTAACCCTCAGCCTAACCCTCAGCCTAACCCTGACCCTCACCCTAACCCTAACCCTCACCCTAAACCTAACCCTCACTCTAACCCTTATCCTCACCCTAACACTAAGCCTAACCCTAACACCAACCCTCCCACTAACCCTAACCCTCAGCCTAAGCCTAACCCTCACCCTAAACCTAACCCTAACCCTCACCTTAGCCCTCACACTAATCCTATTTCTAACCCATCCCTCACCCTAACACTAAACCTAACCCTAAACCTCACCCTATGCCGAACCCTCACCTTAACCCTAACCAAAACCCTACCCCTCACCCTATCCCTAACCCTAACCCTCACCCTAAACTTCCTCCTAACACTAACCCTAACCCTAACCCTAAACCTCACCCTAACCGTAACCATATCCCTCACCTTCACCCTCACCCTAAACTGAACTGTAACCCTCACTCTAACCCTAACAATAAACCTAACCCTAAACCTAATCTTAACCCTCACCCTCACCCTAACACTAACCCTAACCTTAACCCTGACATTAAACCTAACCCTCACCCTAACCCTAACCCTCAACATAACCTTTACCCTCACCCTAACAGTAATGCTAACCCTAACTTGAACCCTCACAGTAACCCTAAACCTCACCCTAACCATAACCCTCACAGTAACCCTAACCCTCACCCTAACCATAACCCTACCCCTCCCCCTCCCCCTCACTCTAACCCTAACATCAACCCTAAACCTCACCCTCACCGTCACCCTAACACTCACCCTAACCCTAACCCTCACCGCAACCCTAACCCTCACACTCTCCAAAAACCTCATCCTCACTCTAACACTCACCCTCACCCTAAACATAACCCTAACCCTAACCCTCACCATAACCGTAACCCTAAAACTCACACTAAGAGTAACCCTAACCCTCACCCTCACCCTTACCTTATCCTCACCCTAACCCTAACACTCACCCTAACCCTAACCCTCACGGAAAACCTAACCCTCATACTTTCCAAAACCCTCATCCTAACTCTAACACTCACCCTCCGCCTAACCCTCACATTTACAATTACCATCACCATCAACCTAATCCTCACCCTAACCCTAACCCTCACCCTAGCCCTCACCCTAACACTATCCCTAACCCTAACCCTCACCCTCACGCTCACCCTCAGTGTAACACTAACCCTATCACTATTCCTAACCCTAAACCTCACCCTCACCCTAATCATCACCGTAATTGTTACCCTCACACTAATCCTAAACCTAACCCTAACCCTAACTAGCACACTAAACCTAACCCTCACCTTAACCGTAATCCTACCCCTTCTCATAACCCTCATCTTGACCCTAACCCTAACCCTCACCCCAACCCTCACCCTAAACCTCACCATCATCTTAAACCTGACCCTAACCATAATAATAAACATAACCCTCACCCGACCCCTAACCCTCACCCTCACCCTAACCATCACCCTAACCCTCACCCTAATCCTAACCCTAAACCTCACCCTAACCCTAAGCATAACCGTAAACCTAACCCTCACCCTAACACTCACCCTTAACCTAACCCTCACCCTAACCCTAAAACTCACCCTAATCCTCACCCTAACGCTCACTCTCACACTCACCCTCACCCTAACCCTCACCCTAACCCTCACCCTAACCCTAATGCTAACTCTAAAACTCACCCTAACCCTCATGCTATCACTTACCCACACCCCAAACCTAAGCCTAACCTTAAACCTAACCCTCACATTAAACCTCACCCTAACCCTAAACCTAATCCTACCCCTCACCCTCACCCTATCCCTAACCCTAACCCTAACCCTCACCTACCCCTAATCCTAATCTTCAACTTTACTCCAACCGTAACCATTACCCAAACCCTCACCCTAACCCTAACCCTCAGCCACACCCTAACGCTAAAGCTCACCCTCACCCTAAACCTCACCTAATCCTCACCCTAACCCTAACCATTACCTAACCAAGACCCTCAGCCTAAACCTCAACTTCACCTTAACACTCACCCTCACCCTAGACCTCACCCTAACCATAAACATAACCCTAAACCTAAACCTTACCCTCACCCTCACGCTCACCTTACAGCCTAAACCTAACCTTATCCCTAATCCTAACCCTAACACTCACCCTCTCCCTAACCCTCACCATAACCCTTACCCCCACCCTCACCCTCACCCTAAACGTAACCCTCACACTAAACCTAACCCTCATTCTAAACCTAACCCTACCCTTCACCCTAAACATAACCCTAACCCTAAACCTCACCCTCACACTAGCCCTCACCCTAACCCTAATTCTAACCCTAACCCTCATCCTCACCCTAAACCTCACACTAGCCCTAACCCAAATCGTCAGTCTAACCCTCAACCTCAAGCTAACCCTTACCTTTACTCTTACCGTCATTCTCATCCTAACCCTCACCCTAAACCTAACCTAATCCATCACTATAACCCTAACCCCCACCCTCACCATCACCCTCATCCTAACCCTATGCCTAAGCCTAACCCTAACCCTATCCCTCACCTTCACCCTAGCCCTCACCCTAACCCTAATCCTAACCCTAACCCTAAACCTAACCCTCACCCTCACCCTAAGGCTAAACGTCACCCTAAGCCTAATCCTCTCCCCAACCATCACCCTCAACTTTACCCTAAGCCTAAGCCTAATCCTTATCCTAACCCTCACACTCACCCTCACCCTAAACCTAATCCTAAACCTAAACCTCAACCTAAACCTCACCCTAATCCTAACACTAACCCTAACACTAACACTAACCCTAACAGTCACCATAAACCTCACCCTCAACGTAACTCTAACTCTAAACCTCACCCACACCGTATCCCTAATCCTAACCTTATCCCTAAACCTCACACTAACCCTAACCCTAACTCTCACCCTCACCCTCACCCAAACCGTAACTCTAACCCTAACACTAACATTAACACTAATCCTAACCCTAAAACTAACCCTAAACCTAACGCTAAACTTCAAACTCAGCCTCACCCTAATTGCAAATGTAACCCTAACCATAACACTTACAATGATCCTAACCCTGATCTTAACCATCACCCTCATCCTAACCCTAATCCTAACCCTAACCCTCACCCTAACACTAACCCTGACCCTCACTGTAACCCTCACCATCATCTTAAGCCTCACCCTCACCCTAAAACTAACCCTAACCCTAACTCTTAACCTCACCCTAATCCTAAAACTAAGCCTAAATTAAAACTCACAATAACCCTCACCCTCACCCTAACTGTAGTCCAAAACCTAACGATCAACCTAACCCTCACCCTAACCTTAACCCTAAACCTAACCCTAAACCTCACATTAACCCTAACTCTCACCCTAACCCTAAACCTACACCTCACCCTAAACCTCATGCTAACTCTAAACCTCAACCTTAGCAGAAACCTAACCATATCCCTAACCATAAACCTCACCTTAAGGCTAACTCTAACCCTAACCCTAACCTAACCCGTACCCTAACCCTAAGTCTAACCCTTTCCCTAAACTTAAACCTTACCTTCACCCTCTCCCTCAGCCTAACCCTAAACCTAAACCTAACCCTCACCCTCACCCTAGCATTCACACTAAACCTAATCCTAAAACTAACCCTCATCTTAATCCTCACCCTAACCCTAACCCTAACCATCACCCAAAACCTATTCCTCACCCCCACCCTACCTTTCAGCCTAAACCTAAACCTAAGCCTAACCCTAACCCTAAACCTCACCATCAACCTAGCCTGCACCCTAACCCTAATCCAAACAATAACCCTCAACCTAACCCTCACCCTAAATCTAACCCTAAACCTCACACTAAAGCTAACCCTAACCCTCAACCTAACCCTAACCCTCATCCATACAGTAACTCTAACCCTAACCCTCACCCTAACACTAAACCTAACCGAACCCTAAACCTCACAACCCTAAACTTAAGCCTCAACCTAGCCCTCAACCTAACCCGAATCCTAACCCTATACCTCATCCTAACCCTCACCCTAAACCTAACCCTAAACCTCATACTAACCCTAACCCTCACCCTCACCCTCAGCCTAACCCTAAGCCTAAGCCTAACCCTGACGCTGACCCTCACCCTTACCCTAGCCCTCACCCTAACCCTAATCATAACCCTAACCCTAACCCTAACCCTCACCCTCACCCTAAGGCTAAACATCACCCTAAGCCTAATCCTCTCCATAACCATCACCCTCAACCTTACCCTAAGCCTAAGCCTAATCCTTATCCCAACCCTCACACTCACCCTCACCCTAAACCTAATGCTAAACCTAAACCTAACACTAACTTCACAGTAACCCTCACCCTAACCCTAACTCTAACCCTAATCCTCACCCTCAACCTAATCCTAAACCTCACCCTCACCCTCAGCTTAAACCTAAGCCTAACTCTAACCCTAACACTAATCCTCACACTCACCCTCCCCCTAACCCTAAACTTAATCCAAGCCCTAACCCTAACCCTCACCCGAACCCTAACTCTAACCCTAAACCTCACCCTCACCCTAACCCTAAACGGCACCTTCACCCTCAGCTTAAAACTATGCCTAACTCTAACCCTAACCCTAAACCTAACACTAACGCTAACCCTAACCCTCACACTAACACTAAATCTAAACCTAAACCTCAACCTCACCCTAACCCTAACCCTAACCCTAAACCTCACCCTAATCCTAAACCTCACCCTCACACTAACCCTAATCCTAATTCTAAACCTAACAATAACCCTAACCCTAACACTAACCCTCACCCCAAACATAAACTCACCCTAATCCTAACCCTCACCCTAACACTTACCCTCAAGCTAACACTTAACCTCACCCTAACACTAACCCTCACACAAACCCTAACCCTCACCCTAACCCTAAACCTCACCCTAACCCTAACCCTCACCCTAACCCTAACCCTAAACTTCACTCTCACCCTAGCACTCAACCTAACCCTAATTCTAACCCTAACCCTCAACCTCAACGTAATCCTCATTCTCACCGAAACCATAACCCTAACACTAACAATAACCCTAACCCTAACCCTAAACCTCACCCTAAACAAAACCATCAACCTAACACTAAACCTCAACCTAACACTTACCTCACCCTAACACTAACCCTCACACTATCCCTAAACCTCAACATAACCCTAAACCTAAACCTATCCCTAATCCTACCCTCACCCTAACCCTAATTCTAACCCTAAACCTAACCCTAACACAAACCCTCACCGTAACCCTCACCATAACCCTAATCCTAAACTTCACACTCACACTATCCCACACCCTAACCCTAATCCTAAACCTAAACCTCACCCTAACCCTAACCCAATACCTCTTCCTTACCCTTACCCTAACCCTAACACTAACCCTAAACCTAACTCTCACCATAAACCTCAACCTAACACTAATCTCTAAACCTAAACCTCAAACTCAAACTGATCCTAACCCTAACCCTAACCCTAAACCTCACCCTAACACTAACCCTAAACCTCACCCTAACCCTAGCCCTCAACCTAAAACTAATCCTAACCCTAACCCTCACCCTAACCCTAAACCTCACCGTCAACATAACCCTCAGCCTAACCATAAGCCAAACCCTAAACCTAACCCTAACCCACACACTCAACCTCACCCTAACCCTAATCTTAACCATAACCCTAACAATAAACTTCACCCTAACCTTAAACCTAAAACTAACCCTAAACCTAACCCTCATCCTAACCCTCACCTGATCCCTAACTCCAACCCTAAACCTCACCTTCACCCTAACCCTAACTCTATCCCTAAACCTAACTCTAACCCTAACCTTACCCTAAACCTCACTCTAACCCTAACCCTCAACCTCACCCTCACCATAACCCTAATCCTCACCCTAACCAAAACCTTCATTCTAACCCTAACCCTCACCCTAACCACAACCCTCACCCTAACCCTAACCCTCACCCTAACACTTACCCTCACACTAACAATAACCCTAAATCTAACACTAACCCTCACAGTAACCCTAACTCTCACCCTAACCCTAAACCTCACCCTAAACCTAACCCTAAAACTCAGCCTCGCCCTAGCCCTCACCCTAACCCTAATTCTACTCCTAACCCTCAACCTAACCCTAACCCTCATCCTCGCCCTAAACCTCAAACTAACCCTAACAATAATGCTCAATCTAACCCTCACCCTCATCCTAACCCTCACCCTAACCCTTACCCTAACCCTCACCCTAAACCAAACCCTCACCCTTAGGGGAACACTGACCCTCAGCCTAAGCCTCACCTTTATTCTTACCGACACGCTCACCCTAATCCTCATTCTAACCCTAACCGTCATCCTAACACTCACCCTAACCCAGACCCAGTCCATCACCCTAACCATAACTCTCACCCTCACCCTCAACCTCAGCCTAAACCTAAGCCTAAGCCTAATATTAACCTTAACCCTCATCCTAACCCTCACCCTAACCCTAACCCTAACCATCACCCAAAACCTATTCCTCACCCCGAACCTCACCCTCAGCCTAACCCTAAGCCTAACCCTAACCCTCTCCCTCACCCTAGCTCTCACCCTAGCCCTAATTATAACCCTCACGCTCACCCTAACCTTAATCCTCATTCTTACCTTGAAACTCACATTAACCCTAACCCTAATCCTCAATTTAACCCTCACCCTAACCATACCCCGAAACATTAGCCTAACCCTCACCCTAACCCTAACACTCACCCTTATCTTAAACCTCACCCTCAGCCTAACCCTAATCCTCATCCTCACCCTAAACCTCACACTAACCCTAACACTAACCCTCAATCTAAACCTCACCCTGACCATAACCCGAACCCTTACCCTAAACCTCACCCTAACACTAACTCTAACACTAAAACTAACTCTAAACCTAAACCTCATCCTATCCCTAACCCTAAACCTCACCCTCACCATCACCCTCTGCCTAACCCTCAGCCTAATGCTAACCCGAACCCTAACCCTCACACTCACCCACACCCTCACCCTCACCATATCTCTAACCCTAAACCTCTCCCTAACCCTAACCCTAAACCTCAACCTAAACCTCACCCTCACCCTAACCCTAACACTAACCCTAACCCTAAACCTCACACTAACCATCCCCCCTAACCCTAACCCTAACAATAACACTAACCCTAACACTAACCCTAACCCTAACCCTAACCATAACCCTCACCCTCAGCCTCACCCTCACCACAACTTAACCGTAACCATAACACTAACAATCACCCTGCCCCTAACCCTAACCCTAACCCTAACCCTAACCCTCAACTCACCCTCACTGTAACGCCAATCCGAAACCTAACCCTATCCCTAAAACTAAACCTCACCCTAACCCTCACGCTAGCCCTCACCCTAAACCCAATCCTAACCTTAAACCTCATCCTAACACTCACCCTAACCCTAACCCTAATCCGAACCCTAACCTGAACCCTAACACTTACCCTCATGCTCGGCCTAAGCCTAAGCCTAAGCCTAATCCTACCCCTAATCCTAACCCTCACCCTAACCCAAACCCTAACACTACCCCTAATTCTAACCCTAAATCTCACCCTCACCATAACCCTAACTCAAACCCTAACCCTAAACTGAACCTCATCCTAACCCTAACCCGAACTCTCAACCTCACACTAACCATAAACCTCACCCTAATCCTAACTCTCACCCTAAAACTTAACCTCACCCTAACACTAACGGCAATGCTAACACTAACGCTCACACTAACCCAAACATCACCCTAACCCTAAACCTCACCCTAATACTAACCCTAACCCTCAACCTCAGCCTAGCCCTCACCCGGACCCTAACCCTCATCCTCACCCTAAACTTCACACTAACCCTAACTCTAATACTCAATCTAACTCTCACCCTCAAGCTAACCCTAATCCTAAACCTCACCCTTACAATAACCCTCACCCTCAGCCTAATCCTCATCTTTACCCTTAGCATCACACCCACCCTAACCCTCACCCTAACCCTCACCCTAAACTTAACCCTCACCCTAATCCTAACTCAACCCCTAAACATCACCCTCACCTTAATCCTAATTCCAACCCTAACGCTAACACTAAACCTAACCCTAATGCTAAACCTAACCCTCACCTTCCCCCTAACCATAACCCTGACCCTAAAGCTAACCCTCACACTAACACTTACCCTCACCCTAACCCTAACCCTAACCCTCACACTAATCCAAACTCTCACCCTAATCCTAAACCTCACCTTAACCCTAACTCTAACCCTCACCCTCACCATAACCCTAACCCTCATCCTCACCATAAACCTCACACTAACCCTAACCCTAACCCTAATCCTCAATCTAACCCTAAACCTAAATCTAACACTAACCCTTACCCTAACACTAAACCTAACCATAACCCTCAACATTATCTTAACCCTCACCCTCAGCCTAAACCTCATCTTTACACTTAACATCATCCTCACCCTAAACCTCAACCTAAACCTAAACCTCATCCTAACACTCACCATAACCCTAAACCTAACGATCACACTAACCCTAAACCTCACCCTCAACCTCACAGTCAGCCTAACCCTAAGCCTAAGCTTAAACATTACCCTAAACCTCACGTTCACCCTAGCACTCACCCTAACCCTAATCCTAACCCTAACCCTCATCCTAACCCTCACCCTAACCCTAACCCTAACCATAACCCTAAACCTAATCCTCACCCCGAACCTCACGCTCAACCTAACCCTAAGCCTAAGCTTAACCCTAACCCTAACCCTCACACTCACCCTCACCCTAAACCTAATCCTAACTCTTAAACTAACCCCAATCCTAAACCTCAACCTAACCTGCAACCTAACCTTAACTCTAACACTAACCCTAACCCTAACCCTAACCCTGGACATAAATCTCCCCCAAACCCTAAATGTAAACCTAAAACTAACCCTCACCCTAACCCAAATCCTAACCCTAACCCTCAACCTAACCCTAACCCTCCCCCTCACTGTAAATCTAACACTCATCCTAACCCTCACCCAAACCATAACGCTAACCCTAAACCTCACCCAAACACTAACATTAACCCTCACCCTCACCCTAGCCCTCACCATAACACTAATCCTAACCCTAATCCCCATCCTAACCCTCACCCTAATCCTAACCCTAACCCTCACCCTAATCCTAAGCCTAACCCTAACCCTCAACCTAAACCTAAGACTCACGCTAAACGTAACCCTAACCCTAAACCTCACCTTAAACCTAAACCTAATCCGAACCCTAATTCTCACCCAGACTCTAACTCTAACTCTAACACTAACCCTAACCTTAACCCTCATCCTAAGCCTCACCCTATACCTAAACCTAACACTAACTCTCACACTAACCCTAACCCTAAGTCTCACCCTAACCCTAACACTAAAAACTTCACCCTAAAACTAACACTAACCCTCAACCTCACCCTCTCAGTAACCGTAACACTAACCCTAACCCTAACAATAACCCTAACCCTAACCCTAATCCTAACTCTCACCCTCACCCTAAACCTAATCCTCACCCTTACCATAACACTAACCCTCATCCTAACCCTCACCCTAAACCTAAACCTCACCTTAACACTAACCCTAACCCTCAACCTCACCCTAGCCCTCATCCTAACCCTAATCCTAACCCTAATCCTCATCCTAAACCTCACCCTAACCCTAACCCTAAACCTCACCCTAATCCTAAGCCTAACTCTAAACCTCAACCTAACCCTAACCCTCAGCTCAACTTAACCCTAACCCTAACCCTCACCCTAACCCTAAACATAACCTGAACACTAACTCTCACCCTAATCCTAACCCTAAACCTCACCCTAACACTAAAACTCACCCTCAGTGTAACCCTAAGCCTAACCCTAAACCTTACGCTAACCATCACACTCACCCTAAACCTTACTCTAATCCTATTCCTAACCCTAACACTAACCCTCACCCTCACCCTCAAATTAACCCTAACTCTTACCCTAAAACTCACCCACAACCTGACCCTAAACTTAACCCTAACCATAAACCTCACCTTAACCCTCACCCTAAACTTAACCCTCACCCTAGCCCTCACCCTAACCCTAATCCTAACCCTACCCTCAATCTAATCCTCACCATAACCCTAACACTAACTCTCACCCTAAACCTAACCCTCACACTCAGCCTAACCCTAAGCCTAACCCTAAGCGTAACCCTAAACCTAAACCTAACCCACACACTCACCCTAACTCTAAACTTAACCCTAACCCTAACCCTACCCCTCATCCTAATCATCATCCTAACCCTAACACTAAACACTCACCCTAAGCCTAAACCTAACTCTAAACCTCACCTTCACCCTAACAGTCACGTTCACCCTCACCCTCACCCTAACTCTAAACCTCACCCTAACCATCAAACTATCCCTAACCCTCACACTAACCCTACGCCTAACACTCGCCCTAACCCTAAGCCTCACCCTCATCTAACCCTCAGCCTATCCCTAACCCTAACCCTAATGCTCACACTCACCCTAACCCTAACCCTCATACTCACCCTCAGCTTAAACCTAATCCTAAAAATAACCTTAACCCTAACCATCACAATCACCCTCACCCTAAGCCTAACCCTAACTCTAAACCTAACCCTCACACTCACCCTCACCCTAACCCAAACCCTCAACCGAAACCTCACCCTCAACCTCACCCAAACCCTCACCATCAACCTAAACATCACCCTAAACCTAACGCTCACTCTAACCCTTAGCCAAACCCTACCGTAACCATAATCCTCACCCTAACCCTCACCCTCAGGCTCACCATAACCCTATTCCTAAACCTAACCCTCACCCTCACCCTCATCCTAAACCTATCCCTAACCCTAAAACTCACCCTAACCGTAACCTCCAACCTAAACCTAACCTTCACCATAACCCTAACGCTAACCCTAACCCTAACCCTAAACCTCACCCTCAGGCTAAGACTAACCCTATCCATAACCCTCACACTCAACCTTACCCTAAAACTAACCATAAGCCTCACCCTCACCCTCAACCTCATCCTAACCCTAACCCAAACACTCAACCCAAACTTCACCTTCACCCTCACCCTAACCCTCACCCTCACCCTAAACATCACCCTAAGCCTAACCCTCACCCTAACCCTCACCCTAAACTTAACCCTCACATTAAACCTAACCTTCACCCTAACACTAACCCTCAACCTAACCCTTACCCTCAACCTAACACTAAGCCTAACCCTAACTTGAACCCTCACAGTAACCCTAAACCTCATCTTAATGCTAACCCTCACAGTAACCCTAACCCTCACCCTAAACTTAACCCTACCCCTCACCCTACCCCTCATTCTAACTCTAATACCAACCCTAACACTCACCCTCACCGTCACCCTAACACTCACACTAACCCTAACCATCATCCAAACACTAAAACTCACACTCTCCAGAACCCTCATCCTCACTCTAACACTCACCCTCACACCAACCCTCACCCTTACCTTATCTTCACCCTAACCCTAACCCTCAGACTAACCCTAAACTTGACATTAACCCTACCCCTGAACTTACCCCTCTCCCTAACTCTAACCCTAACCCTAACACTAACCCTCACCCTAATCCTAACCCTTACCCTCACCCTCACCCTAAACCTTACCCTTACCTTAAATCTCACCCTAACGCTAACCCTCATTCTACACATCACCCTAACCATAACACTCACTCTAACACTAACCCTATCACTCAAACGAAACCTAACACTCACCCTAACCCTCAACCTAACACTAACCTCCAACCTAACACTAACCCTCACCCTAACCCTAATGCTAACCCTCACCCTATCCCTAACCCTCACCCTAACCCTTATCCTCACTCTAACCCTAACCCTCACAGTAACCCTAATCCTCACCCTAACCCTAACTCTACCCTTCACCCTAACCCGCACTCTAAACCTAACCCCAACCCTAATCCTCACCCTGACCATCACCCTAACACTCAACCTAACCCTCAACCTTATCCTCACCCTAACCCTCACCCTAACCCTAACCCTCACCCTAAAACTTAACCGCACCCTCACCCTAAACCTAAACCTCACCCTAACCCTAAACCTAATCCTAAACCTCACCCTAGCCCTCATGCTAACCCTAATTCTAACCCTAACCCTCACCCTAATCCTAAACCTCACCCTAAACCTAACCCTATCTCTAAACCTCACCCTCACCTTAGCCCTCACCCTAACCCTAAGTCTAACCCTCACCCTCACCCTAACCCTAACCCTCATCCTCACCCTAAACCTCACATTAACCCTAACCCTAATAATCAATCTAACCCTTACCCTAACCCTAACCCGAAACCTTACCCTAACCCTCACCATAACACTAAATCTCATGCTTATTTTAAACCTCACCCTCAGCCTAATCCTCACCTTTACCCTTACCATCACCCTCACCCTAACCTCACCCTAACCCTAACCCTCACCCTAGCCCAAACCCTAAACCTAACCCTAACCCTCACACCCACCCTCAGCGTAACACTAACACTATCATTATTCCTAACCGTAAACCTCACCCTCACCCTAACCATCACCCTAATTCTTACCCTCACATTAATCCTAACCCTAACCCTAAACCTGACTATCACAGTAAACCTAACCCTCACCATAACCATAACCCTACCCCTTATCCTAACACTCACCTTAACCCTAACCCTAAACCTCACCCCAACCCTCACCCTAAACCTCACCGTCACCCTAAACCTGATTCTAACCCTAATAATAATCCTAACCCTCACCCTCACCCTAACTCTCACCCTCACCCTAACCCTCACCCTAACCTTCACCCTAATCCTAAGCCTAACCCTCAGCCTAACCCTCACCCTAACCCTAAGGATAACCCTAATCCTAACACTTACCCTAACCCTAACCCTCACCCTAACCCTAAACCTCACCCTAATCCTCACCCTAACCCTCACTCTCACCTGCAGCCTCACCCTAACCCTAATGCTAACTCTAACCCTCACCCTAACCCTCATGCTATCACTTACCCACACCACAAACCTATCCCTAACCTTAAAACTCACCCTCACCCTAAAACTCACCCTAAACCTAAACCTAATCCTAACCCTCACCCTAATACTTACCCTCACCCTAACACTAACCCTCATACTAACCCTAAGCCTCACCATAACCCTAAACCTCACCCTCACCATAACCCTAACCCTAACCCTAACACTCACCCCAACCCTAAACCTAACACTAACCCTAACACTAACCATCACCCTAACCCTAACTCTAAACCTCAACCTCAACCTAACCCTAACCCTAACCCTAACCCTAAACCTCACCCTAAACATAACCCTAAACCTCACCTTCATCCTAACCCTCATCCTAACCCGCACCCTAACCCTAACCCTAACCATCACCCTAACCCTTATCCTCAAGCTCAACCTCACCCTCAGCCTAACCGTAAACCTAAATCTAAACCTAACCCTAACCCACACACTCATCCTCACCCTAACCCTAACCCTAATCATAACCTAACCCTAACACTAACCCTCACCCCAAACATAACCCTCACCCTAACACTCTCCCTCACCCTAACACTTCCCCTCACCCTAAGACTAAGCCTAACTCTAACACTAAACCTCACACTAACCCTAACACTCACCTTAACCCTAAGCCTCACCCTAACCCTAAAGCTAAACTTCACCCTCACCCTAGCCCTCACTGTAACCTTAATTCTAAACCTAACCCTCAACCTAATCATAACCCTCATCCTCACCCCAAACCTCACACTAACCCTAAACCTAATCCTCAATCTAACCCTCACCCTATCCCTAACCCTTAACCTAACCCTCACCCTAACCCTAACCCTCACCCTTATCTTAACTCTCACCCTCAGCCTAACCCTCAGCTTTACACTTACAATCACCCTCACACTAACCCTCCCCCATACCCTAACCCTCACCATAGCCCTCACCCAACCCTAAACCCAACCCTCACCCTCATGCTCACCCTCAGCGTAACACTAACCCTATCACTATTCCTAACCATAAACCTCACCCTCACCCTAACCGTCACCCTAATTCTTAACCTCACACTAATCCTAACCCTAACCCTATCCATAACCCTACCCCTTATCCTAACACTCACATTAAACCTAACTCTAACCCTCACCCTAACCCTCACCCTAAACCTCACCGTCACCCTAAACCTATCCCTAACCCTAATAATAACCATAACCCTCACCCTAACACTAACCCTCACCCTTATCCTAACCCTCAACCTAACCCTCAACCTAATCCTAATCCTAACCCTCTGCCTAACCCTCAAAATAACCCTAAGCATAACCCTAACCCTAACCCTCACACTAACCCTCACCCTAACCCAAACCCTAACCCTAACCCTCACACGCACCCTAACCCTCACACTAACACTTAACCTCATCCTCTCCCTAAACCTCACACTTAATCGAACCCTCACCATAACTCTAACCCTAACCGACACCTTCACCATCACCCTCACGCTAATCATAACCCTAAACCCTCACCCTAACCCTAAACCTCACCCTAATCCTCACATTAAACCGCACTCTCACCCTCACCCTCACCAAAACCCTGAACCCAAACCTCATCCTAACCCTCACTCTAACCCTAACGCTAACTCTAACACTCACACTAACCCTCATACTATCATTTACCCACACCACAAACCTAGCCCTAAACTGAACCCTCACACTCAAACTAAACCTCACCCTAACCCTAAACCTAATCATAACCCTAACCCCCACCCTCAAACTAACCCTCATCATAACCCTTACCATATCCCTCACTCTCACCCTAACCATAACCCTCACACTAAACCTAACCCTCACCCTAAACCTAACCCACCCCTCACCCTAACCCTCACCTTAAACTTAGCCCTAACCCTAACCCTCACCCTCATGCTAGCCCTCACCCTAACCCTAATTCTAACCCTAACCCTCATCCTCACCCTAAACCTCACACTAACCCTAACCCTAATCCTCAATCTAACCCTAACCCTAACACTTACCCTAACCCTCACCCTAACCCTAACCCTTACCCTTACTGTAACCCTCACGTTCAGCCTAACCCTCAACTTTACTCTTACCATAACGCTAATACTAACCCGAACCCTAACCCGAACCCTCATCCTAACACTCCCCCTAACCCTAACCCTATCCATCAAAATAACCCTAACCCTTAAACTCACCATCACCCTCAGCCTAAACCTATGCCTAAACCTAAGCCGAACCCTAAACTTCACCCTCACCCTAGCCCTCACCCTAACCCTAATCCTATCCCTAACCCTCATGCTAACCCTCACACTAACCCTAAGGATAAACATCACCCTAAGCCTAATACTCATATCCACCCTTACCCTCAGCCTAACCCTAAGCCTAAGCCTAACCCTAACCCTAACCCTCACACTCACCCTCACCGTAACCCTAATCCTAACCTTAATCCCAACCCTAAACCTAAACCTCAACCTAACCCTCACCCTATACCTAATGCTAACCCTAACACTAACCCTAACCCTGACCCTCACCCTAATCCTCCCCCTCAACCTAACTCTAACCCTAAACCTCACCCTGACCCTATCCCTAATCCTAGCCCTAAGCCTAAACCTCACCCTAACCCTAAACCTAACCCTCACCCTCTCCCTCACCCTCACCCAAAACATAGTCAAACCCTAACCCTAACATTAACACTAATCCTAACCCTAAAACTAACCCTAACCTAACCCTAACCTTCAACCACAGCCTCACCCTCACTGCAAATGTAACAATAATCATAACACTTACAACAACCCTAACCGTAATCCTAACCATCACCCACTCCCTAACCCTAATCCTAACCCTAACCATCACGCTAAAATTAACCCTCACCCTCACTGAAACCCTAACCATCATCTTAACTCTCACCCTAACCCTAAGCCTAACTCTCACCATAAACCTTAACGTCACCCTAATCCTAACACTAAGCCTAACCTAAACCTTACCCTAACCCTCGCCCTCAGCCTAATCCTAACCCAAACCCTAACCCTCAACCTAACCCTCACTCTAACCCTAACCCTAACCCTAAACCTCACATTTAACCTAACACTCACCCTAACCATAACCCAAACCCTCACACTAACCCTGATGCTAAATCTAACCCTCACCATTACCAGAACCCTAAACCTAACCATAAACCTCACCTTAAGGCTAACTCCAACCCTAAACCTAACCCTAACCTGCACCCTAACCCTAACCCTCAACTTCACCCTCACCCTCAGCCTAACCCTAAGCCTAAACCTAACACTAACCCTAACCCTCACACTCAACCTCACCTTAACCCTAATCCTAAACTTACCCTATCCGTAAACCTAACCCTCACCTTAAGCCTAACCCTAACACTAACCCTAACCCTAACCCTCACCCTAACCCTCACCCTAACCCTAACTCTAACCCTAAACCTCAACTTCACCCTAACCCTAAATCTAACCCTAACCCTAACCCTAAATCATAACCTAACCCTAACTCTAATCCTCACCCTCACCCTCAACATCACCATAAACATAAACCTAAACCTAACCCTAACAATAACCCTAACCCTAACCCTAAAACTCACCCTAACCCTAACCCTCACCCTAACGCTAAACCTCACCCTAACATTTACCCTCACCCTAACACTAACCCTCACACTAAACCTAACCCTCACCATAACCCTAAACATCACCCTAACCCTAACCCTCACCCTAACCCTAATTCTAACTCTAACCCTCACCCTAACCCTAACCCTCATCCTCACCCTAACACTCACCCTAACCCTAACCCTCACCCTTACCGTAACACTCGCCCTCAGACTAACCCTCAACTTTAACCTTAACGACACCCTCAAACTAACCCACACACTAACCATAAACTTAATCCGAACCCTAACTCTCACCCTGACCCTAACCCTAACACTCACCTAACACTAACCCTCATCTTCACCCTCACCCTCAGCCTAAAACTAAGCCTAAACCTAACCCAAACCCTAACCGTCACACTCACCGTCTCCCTAACCCTAATCCTAAACCTCACCCTCACCCTAGCCCTCACCCTAACCCTAATCCTAAACCTAACCCTCACCCTAACCCTAACACACATCCGCAGCCTAACCCTCACACTAACTCTAACCCTAACACCAGCCCTAACAATAACCCTCAGCCTAACCCTCACCCTAACCCTATCTCTAAAGCTAAACCTCAAACTCACACTGACCCTAACCCTAACCCTAATCCTCACCCTAACACTAACCCTAAACCTCACCCTCACCCTAACCCTAATCCTAAACCTAACCCTCATCCTAAACCTTACCCTCACCCTAACCCTAACCCTCACCCTAACCCTAACCCATACTCTCAACCTAACTCTCAGACTAACCCTAAGCCTAACCCTAAACCTAACCCTAACCCACTCACTCACCGTCAACCTAACCCTAATCCTAACCATAAGCCTAACCCTAAATCTCACACTAACCCAAACATAAAATTAACCCTAACCCTAACCCTCATCCTAACCCTCACCTGAACCCTAACTCTCACCCTAAACCTCAACCTTACCCTAACCCTAACCCTAACGGTAACCCTAAACCTCTCCCTAACCCTAACCCTCACTCAAACCCTCACCGTAACCCTGACCCTCACCCTAACCATAACCCTCACCCTAACCCTAACCCTTACCCTAACCCTTACCCTGACCCTAAACATAACCCTCAACCTAACCCTAACCCTCAACTTAACCAAAACCCTCATCCTAATCCTAACCCTCTCCCTAACACTTACCCTCACCCTAACACTATCGCTCATTATACCACTAACCATCACACTAACCCTAACTCTCACCCTAACCCTAAACCTCACCCTAACCCTAACCGTCAGCCTCACCCTAGCCCTCACTCTAACCCTATTCTAACCCTAACCCTTACCCTAAAACTAAACCTCATCCTCACGCTAAACTCACACAAACCCTAACCCTAATCCTCAATCAAACCCTCACCATTACCCTAACCCTTACCCTAACCCTTACCCTAACCCTCACCCTAAACCTAACCCTCACCCTTAGGGGAACACTCACCCTCAGCCTAACCCTCACCTTTACTCTTACCGTCACGCTCATCCTAACCCTAATCCTAACCCTAACACTCATCCTAACACTCACCCTAAACCTAACCCTGTCCATCAACCTAACCCTAACCCTCACCCTCACCCTCAGCCTAACCCTAGGACTAAGCCTAACCCTAAACCTAAACCTCACCCTCACCCTAGCACTCAGCCTTAACCTAATACTAACCCTAACCCTCATCCTAACCCTCACCCTAACCCTAACCCTAACCATCACCCAAAACCTATTCCTCACCCCCACCCTCATCCTCAGCCTAACCCTAACCATAACCCCCACCCTCATTCTCACCCTCACCGCAAACTTAACCCAAACCAAAACACTAACAATAACCCTAATTTTAACCCTAACCCTAACCCTAATCCTCACCCCCAACCTCACCCTCAGCCTAAACCTAAGCCTAACACTAGGCCTAACCCTAACCCTCAACCTAAGCCTAACCCTAATCCTAACCCGAACCCTAATCCTAAACCTAACCCTAATCCTCAGCCACACCCTCATCCTAACCCAAATCCTAACCCTAACCCTCACCCTAACCCTAAGTCTAAGCCTAACCCTAATCCTAAAGCTCACACTCTCCCTCACCCTAACCCTGATCCTAAACCTAACCCTATCCCTAACACTAACCCTCACCCTAACACTAACCCTAGCCCTCACCCTAACCCTAATCCTAACCCTAACCCTCACCCTCATACTCCATCTAAGCCTAAGCCAAAGCCTAAGCCTAACCCTAACCCTATCCCTCACACTTACCCTAACAATAACACTAACACTAACTCTAACCCTAAAACTAACCCTCACCCTAGCCCTAACTCTGACCCTAACTCTAACCCTAATCGTCACCCTCACCGTCACTCTCATGCTAACCCTAACCTTAACCCTCACCCTAACCCTAAACCTCACCCTAATCCTGACCTTAAACCTCACTCTCACCTGCACCCTCACCCTAACCCTAATGCTAACTGTAACACTCACCCTAACCCTCACGTTATCACTTACCCGCACCACAAACCTAACCCTAAACTTAACCCTCACCCTCACCCTAAACCTCACCCTAACCCTAAAACTAATCCTAACGCTCACCCTCACCCTAACCCTCACCCTCACCCTAACCCTCACCATAATCCTTACCCTCACCCTCACCCTCACCCTAACAGTAACCCTCACACTAAACCTAACCCTCACCGTAAACCTAAACCTACACCTCACGCTAACCCTCAACCTAAACTTAACCCTAACACTAACCCTCACCCTCACGCTAGCCCTTACCCTAACCCTAATTCTAACCCTAACCATCACCCTAACCCTCATCATCACCCTAAACCTCACACTACCCCTAAACCTAATCCTCAATCTAACCCTAACCCTAACCCTTACACTAACCCTCAACCTAAACCTAACCCTAACCCTTACTGTAACCCTAAGGCTTATACTAACCGTCAGCCTAACCCGAACCCTCATCCTAACCCTCACCCTAATCCTAACCATAGCTATCACCATAATAACACTAACCCTTACCCTCACCATCACCCTCAGCCTAAACCTATGCCTAAGCCTAAGCCTAACCCTAACCCTCACTTTCACCCTAGTCCTCTCCCTAACCCTACTCCTAAACCTAACCCTCATCCTAACCCTCACCCTAACCCTAATGCTAACCATCACTCTAAGCCTAATACTCACCCCCACCCTCACCCTCACCCTAACCCTAAGCCTAACACTCACCCTAACCCTAACCTTCACCCTCATCTAACCCTCATCCTATCCCTAACCCTAACCCTACTGCTCACAGTCACCCTAACCCTAACCATCAAACTCACCTCACCCTCACCTTAAACCTAAGCCTAAACCTAACCCTAACCCTAACCCTCACAATCACCCTCACCCTAAGCCTAACCCTAACCCTAACCCTAACCCTCACAATCACCCTCACCCTAAGCCTAACCCTAACCCTAAACCTAACCCTCACCCTCACCTTCAACCTAACCTTAACCCTAACCCAAACCCTCAACCGAAACCTCATCCTCAACCTCACCCTAACCCTCACCCTCAACCTAAACATCACCCTAAACCTAACGCTCACCCTAACCCTTAGCCTAACCCTCACCCTAACCCTAAACCTCACCCTCACCCTCACCCTCAGGCTCATCATAACCATAATCCTAACCCCAACCCTCACCCTCATCCTCAACCTAAACCTATCCCTAACCCTAATCCTCACCCTAACCGAAACCTCTAACCTAACCCTAAGCCTCAACATAACCCTAACACTAACCCTAACCCTAACCCTAACCCTAACCCTCACCCTCACCCTCAGGCTAAGCCTAAGCCTATCCCAAACCCTCACACTAACTCTTACCCTAAAACTAACCCTAAGCCTCAACCTCAACCTCAACCTCAACCTAAACCTAACCCAAACACTCATCGGAACCGTCACACTCACACTAACCCTCAACCTCACCCTAAACATCACCCTAACCCTAACCCTCACCCTAACCCTAACCCTCACATTAACCCTAACCCTCACTCTAACCCTAACCTTCAACCTAACCCTTACCCTCATCCTAACACTAAGCCTAATCCTAACTTGAACCCTCAGAGTAACCCTAACCCTCACCCTAACCCTAACCCTCACAGTAAACATAACCCTCACCCTAACCCTAACACTACACCTCACTCTACCCCTCACTCTAACCCTAACCCCAACCCTAACCCTCAACCTCACCGTCACCCTAACACTCACGCTAACCCTAACCCTCACCCAAACCCTAACTCTCACACTCTCAAGAACACTCATCCTAACTCAAACACTCACTGTGAAAATAAACATAACCCTAACCCTAAACTTCACCATGACCGTAACCCTAACCCTCACACTAACAGTAACCCTAAACCTCACCCTCACTCCAACCCTCACACTTACCTTATCCTCACCCTAACCCTAACCCTCACACTAAACCTAACCTTAACTCTAACCCTACCCCTCACCCTAACTCTAACCCTAACCCTCACCACAAACCTAACCCTTATCCTCACCCTCACCATAACCCGCACCGTAACATTAACCCTCACCCTAACACTAACCCTCATCTATACCTTAACCTTCACTGTCACCCTCACCCTAACCCTCATCCTCATTCTACACATCACCCTAAACATAACCCTCACCCTAACCCTAACCATATCACTTACCTTAAACCTAACACTAACCCTATCCCTCACTCTAACCCTAACTTCCAACCTAATATGAACCCTGACCCTAACCCTAATGCTAACCCTCACCCTAACCCTAAACCTCACCTGACCCTTAACCTCACTCAAACCCTAACCCTCACACTATCCCTAATCCTCACGCTAAACCTAACACTACCCCTCACCCTAACCCTCACTCTAAACCTAACCCCAACCCTAAAACTCACCCTCACCATCAACCTAACACTCACCTTAACCCTCAACCTTACCCTCACCCTAACCGTAACCCTAACCCTAAACCTCACATTAACCCTAACACTAACCCTAACCCTAACCCAAACCCTCACCCTAACCCTGATGCTAACTCTAACCCTCACCATTACCAGAACCCTAAACCTAACCATAAACCTTACCTTAAGGCTAACTCTAACCCTAAACCTAACCCTAACCCGCACCCTAACCCTAACCCTCACCTTCACCCTCACCCTCAGCCTAACCCTAAGCCTAAACCTAACACTAAACCTAGCCTTCACACTCACCCTCATCCAAACCCTAAACCTAATCCTAACCCTATCACTAACCCTAACCCTCACCCTAAACCTCACCCTACCCCTAACCCTAACACTAACCCTAAACTTCATCATAACCCTCATCCTAACCCTAACTGTAACCCTAAACCTCAACTTCAATCTAACCCTAAATCTAACCCTAACTGTAACCCTAAATCTCACACTAATCCTAACCCTAAACATTTCCCTCACCCCAACCCTCACCATAATCGTATCCCTAACCCTAAGCCTAACAATAAACCTAACCCTAACCGTAAACCTCACCCTAACCCTAACCCTCACCTTAACCCTAAACCTCACCCTAACACTTACCCTCACCTTAACACTAAACCTCGCACTAAACCTAAACCTCACCATAACCCTAAACCTCACCCTAACCCTAAACTTAACAGAACCCTCACCCTAACCCTAATTCTAACCCTAACACTCACGCTAACCCTAACCCTCATCCGCACCCTAACTCTCACCCTAACCCTAAACTTAACACTAAACCTCACCCAAACCCTAACCCTCACCCTCAGCCTAACCCTAAACCTAACCCTAACCCACACACTCACCCTCACCCTAACCCTAATCCAAAAACTATCCCTAACCCTAACCCTCCCCCTAAGTCTCACCCTAACCCTAAACCTAACCCTCAACCTAACCCTCACCCTAAACATAACTCTAACCCTAAACCTCACCCTAACCCTAAACCTAATTCTAACCCTAACCCAAACCCTAAACCACACCCTATCCATCACCCTAACCCTAATCATCACACCCTCCCTCACACTCAGCCTAACCCTAAGCCTAAGCCTAAACCTAAACCTTACCCTCACAGTCACTCTCAACCTAAGCCTAATCCTAACCCTAACCCTAACCCTTAACCTCAACCTAACCCTCACCCTAACCTTAACCCTAACACTCACCCTAACCCTAACCCACGAACTAACCCTCCCCCTAACCCTAAATCTAACCCTAAACCTCACCCTCCCCCTAACCCTTATCCTAACCCTAACCCTAACCCTCACCCTAAACCTAACCCTCACCGTCACCCTCATCGTCACCCTCACCGTAACTCTAATCATTACCCTAACAATAACACTAATCCTAAAGCTAAAGCTAAACCTAACCCTAACCCTAACCCTAATCCTAACCCTAACACTCAGCCTAACCCTAACCCTCGCCCTCACCATAACTCTAACCCTCATCCAAACCCTCTCCCTAACCCTAACCCTAACCCTAAACCTCAGCCTAACACTAAACCTAACTGTAACCCTCACCCTAACCCTAAACTTAACCCGAACCCTAACTCTCACCCTAAACGTAACCTTAAACCTCAACCTAACCCTAACCCTACACCTCATCCTCAACCTCAGCCTAAGCCTAACCCTAACCCTCACACTCACCCTATCCCTTACCCTAATCCTAATCCTAACCCTAAGCCTAACCCTCACCCTCACTCTAACCTTCACCCTAACCCTAACTCGAACATTAACCCTAACCGTAAACCTCACAAACAGCCTCACCCTAACCCTAACTCTAACCATATAGCTCACCCTCACCCTAACCCTAACCCTAAACCTCACCCTAACCCTAACCCTAAACCTCACCCTCATCCTAATCCTCACCCTAACCCTAATCATAAACCTAACCCTCATCATAAGCCTCAACATAACACTAACCCTAAACCTAACCCTCACCATCACTGTAACCCTTACCCTAATGCTCACCCTAAACCTACACTTAACCCGAACCCCAACTCTCACCCTAACCCTAAGCCTAACCCTCACCCTAACCCTCAACTTAACCCTCACCCTCAGCCTCAGCCTAATCCTAAGCCTAACCCTAAACCTAACCCTCACCCTTACCGTCACCCTCACCATAACTCTAACTCTAACCCTAACAATAACACTAATTCTAACCCTAAACCTAACCTTAACCCTAACCCTAACCCTAATCCTAAGACTCACCCTCACCCTACCCTAATCCTAACCCTAACCCTCACACTAACCCTCACCATCACCCTCATTGTAACCCTAACCTTCATCCAAAACCTCACCTAACCCTAAAACTAACCCTAAACCAAAACCAAACCCTAACACACACACTCACCCTCGCCCTAACTCTAATCCTAACCCTAACCCTATAACCCTGAACGTCCCCCTAACTCTCACACTAACCCTAACCCTAACACTAACCCTAACCCCAACCCGCAACCTAACCCTCACACTAACCCTAACTCTAACCCTAACCATCACCCTCACCCTCACCTTCACTGTAACTGTAACAGTAACCCTAACCCTACAATAAAAGCAACCCAAATCCTAACCCTCACCCTAACCATAACCCTCACCCTAACCAAAACCTCACCCTAACCCTAACCCTAAACCTAACCAACACCCTCACCCTAGACCTCACCCTAATTCTAACCCTCACCCTCACCCTAACCCTAACCCTTACCTGAACCCTAAACCTAACCCTAACACAAACCCTTATCTTAACCATCACCCTTAGCCTAAACCTCAGCCTTAACATTAACATAATCCTCACGCTAACCCTCACACTCACACTAAACCTCATTCTAACCGTCAACCTAAGCATCACCCTAAACCTAACCCTCAACCTCAAACACACACTCAGACTAAGCCTAAGCCTAATACTAAGCCTTACCCTAACCCTCACCCTAGCCTTCACCGTAACACTAACCCTAACCCTAACCCACAAACGTTAGTTTGTGGTTAACCTTAACCTTAATCTTAAGGTTAACCCTAACCTTAACCATCACCCTTGCCCTAATCCTCAACCCCACCCTTACCCTCAGCCTAACCCTAGGCCTAAGCCTAAACCTATCACTAACCCTAACACTCACCCTCACCTTAACACTAATCCTAACCCTAACCCTAACCCTAACCCTAAACCTCAACCTCACCCTCACACTAACCCTAATCCTAACCCTAATCCTAACCCTAACCCTAAACCTCACCCTAACCCTAACACTCACCCTCAACTTCAACCTCACCGTAACTCTAAACCTAACCCTAATCCTAAACCTAACCCTAAGACTAACCATAAACCTCAACATAACCCTAACCCTAACCTTAACCCTAACACTAAGCCTAAACTTAACCTTCGACCTAACCCTCCCCCTAACCCTAAATCTAACTATAAACCTCACCCTCACCCTTACCCTAAACCTCACCCTAACCCTAACCCCAACCCTCACCCTCACCCTCACCCTCACGGTAACTCTAACCCTAACCTTAACAATAACACTAATCCTAACCCTAAACCTAACCCTAACCTTAACCCTAACCCTAATCCAAAAACTCACCCTCACCCTAATCCTAACCCTCACCCTCACCGTAACCCTAACCCTCACCCTCACCGTGACCGTAACCCTAATCGTAACCCTCACCCTAACCCTAACCCGAAACTTAAACCTCTTGTTAACACCTACCCTAACCCTCTACGTCACCCTAGCCCTCACCCTAACCCTAATCTTAACCCTAATCCTCATCCTACCCCTCACCCTAACCCTAACCCTAACTCTCATCCTAACTCTAAGCCTAACCCTAACCCTCAACCTAATCCTAACACTCATCGTCACACTAAACGTAACCCGAACCCTAACACACACCCTAACCCTAACTCTAACCCTCACCCTAATCCTAAACCTCACCCTCAGCCTAAACCTAAGCCTAACCCTAACCCTAACAGTAACCCTCACACTCACCCTAACCCTTACCCTAATCCTAATCCTAACCCTAAGCCTAACCCTCACCCTCAACCTAACCCTCAACCTAACGCTAACTCTAATGCTAACTCTAACCCTAACCCTCACCTCACACTCACCCTTACCCCAATTCTATCCCTAAACCTCACCCTCACCCTAACCCTAAACCTCACCCTCGCCCTAGCCCTCATCCTAACCCGAATCCTAACACTAACCCTCCTGCTAACCCTCACCCTAACACTAATCCTAACCCTAACCCTCACCCTCACCCTAAACCTAATCTTAACCCTCAACATAACCCCAACCGTCACCCTCACCGTAGCCCTTACCCTCACTTACACCCTAACCCTAAACTTAACCTGAACCCTAACTCTCAGCCTAAACATAGCTCTAACACTCAACCTAACCCTAAGCCTCACCCTCACCCTCACCCTCAACCTAAGCCTAAGCCTAAGCCTAACCCTCACACTCACCCTAACCCTAACACTAATCCTAACCCGAATCCGAACCCTAACACGATCCCTCACCCGAACCCTCACCTTAACCCTAACCCTAACATTAAACCTAAACCTAACCCACACCCTCAGATTCACCCTAACCCTAACAATAAACGTAACCCTGACCCTCACCCTAACCCTAAACTTAAACCTAAACCTCACCCTAACCCTAAAACTCAACCTCACCCTCAGCCTAGCCCTCACCTTAACCCTAATCCAAACCCTAAATCTCATCCTAAACCTCTCCATAATCCTAAGCCTAACCCTCACCCTAACCCTAACTTTCTCACCCTCAACCTCACCCTCAGCCTAACCCTAAGCCTAACCCTAATCCTAACCCTCACCCTCAACCTCACCCTCAGCCTAAACCTAACTCTAACCCTAACCCTCGCCCTAACACTAACCCTCATCCTCACCATCACCATAACTCTAATCTTAACCCTAACCCTAACCCTTACCTTCACACTCACCCTCACTTTAACCCTAATCCTAAACCTAACCATATCACTAATCCTCACTCCCACAGTAAACCTCACCCTAACCCTTACCCTAACACTAACCCTAACCCTAATCCTAACCGTCACCCTAACCCTAACTCTAACCCTTAACCTCACCCTCACCCTAACCCTAACCCTAACCATAATCCTAAATCCTACCCTAAACCTAAATCTTACCCTAACACATACCCTCACCCTAACACTAACACTAACCGTAACACTAACCCTCACACTAATGTTAACCATCACCTTAAACCTAAACCTCACCCTAACCCTAACTCTAACCCTCAACTTCAACTTAGCCATCACCCTAACCCTAACCCTCATCCTCACACTAAACCTCACACTAACCCTAACAATAATCCTCAATCTAACCCTGTCCCTCACATTAACCATAACCCGAAACCTCACCCTTACCTTAACCTTCACCCTCAGCCTAACCCTCACCTTTATTCTTATTGTCACCCTCATCCTAACCCTCACCCTAACCCTAACCCTTATCCTAACCCTCACCCTAACCATAACCCTAACCATCACCCTAACCCTAACCCTAACCCTCACCCTCACCTTCAACCTCAGCCTAACACTAAGTCTAAGCCTAAACCTATCCCTAAACCTCACACTCACCCTAGCCCTCACCCTAACCCTAATCCTAACCCTAACCCTCATCCTAACACTAAACCTAACCATAAACTAAACCAGGACTCTAAACCTAATCCTCATCCTAATCCTCACCCTCACCCTCAGCCTAACCCTAAGCCTAAGCATAAGCCAAACCCTATCCCTAACCCTCACACTCACCCTCACCCTAACCCTAATCCCAACCCTAACCCTAACCCTAAACCTAAACCTCAACCTAACCCTCACCCTACACCTAACCCTAACCCTAAACCTCACCCTTACCTTAGTCCTCACCCTAACCCTCACCCCAAACCTAAGCCTCACCCTCATCCAAACCCAAACCTTAACCCCCACCCTAACCCTACGCTTAACATTAACCCTAAACCTCACCCTAACCCTAACAATAACCCTCACAATCACCCTAGCCCTCACCCTAACCCTAATTGTAACCCTAAACCTCATCCTAAGCCTCACCCTAACCCTAACCCTAACGCTCACCCTAACCCTAAACCTAATTCTAACCCTCAAACTAGACCTAATGCTGACCCTCACCATAACCTTAACCCTAATCCTCAGCCTAAATCTAAACCTAACCCGAACAATAAACCTCACCCTAACCCTATCCCTAATCCTCACGCTCACCCTAGCCCTCATCCTAAACCTAATCCTAACCGGAACCCTCATGCTAACCCTCACCCTAACCCTAACACTAACCCTAACCTTAAACCAAGCCCTAATGCTATCCCTCACCCTATTCCTAAACTTAACCCTAACCCTAATCCTCACCCTCACATTAGCCCTCACACTAACCCTAATCCTAAACCTAACCCTCATCCTAACCCTCACCCTCAGCCTAACCCTAACCCTCACCCTCACCCTCAGCCTAACCCTGAAGCCTAACCCTAACATTAACCGAACCCTAACCATCACACTCATCCTCACCCAAACCTTAATCCTACACCTAACCCTATCCCTTACCCTAAACCTCACACTAAAACTCACGCTAAACCTAACCCAAACACTAACCCTAACACTAACCCTCACACTAACCCTCACCTTAACACAAACTCTAAGCCTAAACCTCACCCTCACCCTAACCCTAAACCTCACCCTTAACCTCTCCCTCAGCCTTTCACTATGCCTAACCCTAACCCTAACCCTAACATGCACACTCACCCTCACCCTAACCCTCAGCCTTACCCTAAGACTAAGCTTAAGCATAACGCTAACACTAACCCTCACCCTAACCATAACCCTCACCCTAACCCTAACACTCACACTAAGCCTAACACTAACCCTCACCCTCACCCACACCCTCACCCACACCCTAACCCTCACCCTGACCCTAACTCTAAGCCTCAACCTCATGCTCTGCCTTAGTTTAAGTCTAAGCCTAAGCCTAACCTGAACCCTCACCTAACCCTAACCTGAACACTAATCCTCTCTAACCCTAAACCTCACCCTCACCCTAACCCTAACCCTAACCCTAACTCTAAACCTCATCCTAACCCTAACCCTCACCCTCAACCTAGCCCTCACCCTAACCCTAATTCTAACATTAAATCTCATCCTAACCCTCACCCTAACCCTAACCCTAACCCTCACCCTAACCCTAGCCCTAACCCTAACCCTAACCCTCAAACTAATCCTAACCCTCACTCTCACCGTAAACCTAACCCTAACCCTCACCCTAACCCTAAACTTAACTGGAAAGCTAACTCTCACCCTAGCCCTAAACTTAACCCTCAGCATAACCCTAACCCTCACCCTCACCATCATCCTCAGCCTAACCCTATAGCTAATCTTAATCCTCACACTCACCCTAACACTTGCCCTAATCCTAATCCTAACCCTATTCCTAACCCTCACCCTAACCCTCACCCTAACCCTAAATCTAACGCTAGCCCTAACCCAAAACCTCACAATCAGCCTCACCCTAACCCTAACTCTAAACCTAAACCTCACTCTCACCCTAATTCTAACCCTAAACCTCACCCTAACCCTAACCCTAACCCTAAACCTCATCTTCACCCTAGCCCTCACCCTCACCCTAATCCTAAGCCTAACCCTCATACTAACACTCACCCTAACCCTAACCCTAGCCCAAAACCTCACCCTATGCCTAACCCTCACCCTCAACCTCAGCCTCAGCCTAAGCCTAAGCCTAACCCTAACAATAACCCTCACACTCACCCTAACCCTTACTCTAATCCTAATACTAACCCTAACCCTAAACCTCACCCTCACCCTATCCCTCACCTTAACCCTAACACTAACACTAACCCTAAACCTAAACCTCACCCTCAGCCTCAACCTAACGCTAACACTAACCATAATCTCAACCTCAACCTAAACCTAACCCTACACCTCAACCTAACCCTAAACATAAACCTCACCCTCACTCTACCCCCAACCCTAGAACTCACCCTAACACTAACCCTCACACTTTCAGTAACCCTCACCCTCAGCCTAACACTCACGTTTACCCTGACCATCAACCCCACCCTAAACCACACCCTAACCCTTAACCTCACCCTCATGCTCAGCCTAGGACTAAGCCTAAGCCAAAACTTAAACCTGACCCTCATTCTAACCCTAACCCTAAAACTAACCCTAACTCTAAACCTAAAACTAACCCTCACCCTCACCCTCAGCTTGAACCTAAGGCAAACCCTAACCCTAACATTAACCCTCACACTCACCCTAACCCTCACCTTAACCCTAACCCTAACACTAACCCTAACCCCCTAAGTCTCACCCTCAGCCTCACCCTAACCCTAATTATAACCCTAAACCTCACCCTCACCCTAACCCTAACCCTAAACCTAACCCTAACCCCAACCCTAACCCTCCCCGTAACACTCAACCTAACCCTAACACTAATCACTAACCCTAACTCTAACCCTAACCCTAACACTAAACCTCACCCTAACCCTAATCCTAACCCTCACCCAAACCCTAACCCTCACCCTCACCCTCATCCTCAGCCTAACACTAAGCCTAACAATTACCCTAACCCTAACCCTCACACTAATCCTAACAATAACCCTAATCCTAATCCTAACCCTAACCCTATCCCTCACCCTCACCCTAACCCCAACCCTAACACTAAACCTAACCCTAACCCTCACCTTCAACCTCACCCTCAGCCTAACTTTAAGCCTAACCCTAAACCTAACGCTAACACACACACTCACCCTTACCCTAACCCTAATCCTCACCCTAAGGCTAACCCTAACCCTAACCCTCCCCCTAATTCTCACCCTCACCATAACCCTAACATTAAGCCTAAACCTAACCCTCACCCTATCCTTAACTCTAACCCTAAATCTCACCCTCTCCCTAAGCCTAACTCTAATCCTAAACCAAACCCTAAACCTCACCCTATCCCTAAACCTAACCCTAACCCTAATATTCACCCTAACCGTAACTCTAATCCTAAACCTCCCCCTCCCCTAACCCTAACCCAAAGCCTGATGTAAACGTCACCCTAAACCTAAACCTTACCCTAACACTTATCCTCACCCTAACACTAACAGTAACAATAACCCTCCACTTAACCCTAACCATCACCCTTACCGTAACCCTAACCCTCATTCTCACCCTCACCCTAAACCTAACCCTAACCCGAAACCTCACCCTAACACTAACCCTAACGCTCACCCTCAGCCTAGCCCTCACCCTAACCCTATACGTAACCCTAACGCTCAAACTAAACCTAACCCTCAAGCTCAACGTAACCCTAACCCTAACCCTCACCCTAACCCTAAACTTAACCTGAACCCTAACTCTCACCCTAAACATAACCCTAACCCTCACTCAAAACCTAACCCTCACCCTCAACCTCACCCTCAGTGTAACCCTAAGCCGAACCCTAACCCTAACCCTAACCCTCACACTCAACCTAACCCTTACCCTAATCCTAATCCTAACCCTAACTCTAATCCTAAACCTCAACCTCACCCTAACCCTAACCCTAAACCTCACCCTATCCCTAACCCTAAACCTCACCCTCAATCTAGCCCTCACCCTAACCCTAATCCTAACCCTAACCCGCATCCTAACCCTCAAACTAACGATAACCTGAACCATCACTCTAAACCTAATCCTCCACCCGACCCTCACCCTCAGCCTAACCCTCAGCCAAAGACTAACCCTAACCATAACCCTCACACTCACCCTCACCCTAACCCTAATCCTAACCCTAACCCTAACCCTTAACCTAAACCTCAACCTAACACTCACCCTAAGCCTAACCCTAACCCTCACGCTCACCTTAGTCCTCACCTTAACCCTCACCCCAAACCTAACCCTCACCCTCACCCAAACCCTACCCCTAACCCTCACACTCACCCTAACCCTACCCCTATCCCTAATCCTAAACCTCACCCAACCCTAACACTAACCCTCACAATCACCCTAATCCTAACCCTAACCCTACCTCTAAAATTCATTCTAACCATAAACCTGACCCTCAACATCACGCTCACGCTCAGCCTTACCTTAACCTTAACCCTAACCCTAAATCTAAGAATAACCCTAACCATAAACCTAACCCTAAACCTCATCCTAACCGTAACTCTAACCCTAACCCAAACCTTCACCCTAACCCTAACACTGACCCTAACCCTAACCCTAAACCTCATCCTAACCCTAAACCTAACCCTCACCCTAGCATATATCCTAACCCTAATCCTAACACTACCACTCACACTAACCCTCACTCTAATCCTCAACCTCACCCTCAGCCTCAGACTCAGCCTAACCCTAACGCTAACACTAACTCTAACCCTCACACTCACCATCACCTTAAACCTAATCCTAACCCTAAGCCCAACCCTAAACCTAAACCTAACACTAAAACTAACCCTCAACATCAACCTAACCCTAAACCTAACACTCACCCTAGCACATACTTTAACCCTAACCCTAACCCTAACACTCACCCTAACGCTGACCCTCACCCTACCCCTACCCCTAACCCTCACACTAACCCAAAACCTCACCCTAACCCTCACCCTAACGCTAACTCTAAACCTAAAACTCACACTCTCCCTAACCCTAACCATAACCCTAAACCTCAAACTAACACTAACCCTAAACCTCACCCTCACCCTAAACCTCACCCTCACCCTAATCCTAAACTTCACCCTCACCCTAGTCCTCTCCCTAAACCTAACCCTAGCCCTAACACTCACCCTAACCATAACCCTCAACATAACCCTAACACTCACACTTACCCTAACCCTAACCCTCACCCTCACCCTAACCCTAACCCTAACCCTCCCCCTCACCCTAAACCAAACCCTAACCCTAACCCTCACCCTAACCCTAAGCCTAAGCCTAACCCTAACCCTAACCCTCACACTCACCCTCAACCTACACCTAATCCTAAACCTAAACCTAACCCTCACAGTAACCCTCAAACTAGCGCTCACACTAACCCTAATCCTAACCCTAAAACTCATCCTAACCCTCACCCTAACCCTAACCCTAACCCTCACCCTAACCCTAACCCTAACCTTTACCCTCATGCTCGGGCCTAAGCCTAACCCTAAGCCTAAGCTTAAGCCTAAACCTAACCTTCACACTAACCCTCAACCTAACACTAACCCTAACACAAAAGCTAACTCTAACCCTAAACCTCACCCTCACCCTAACCCTAACTCTAACCCTAACCCTAAACATAAACCTAACCCTCACCCTAACCCTAAACCTCACACTCACCTTAACAGTAAACCTAATCCTAATCCTAACAGTAACCCTAACCCTAACCCTCATACTAACCATAACACTCACCCTAAACCTAACCCTCACCCTAACACATAAATTCACCCTAACACTAAACCTAACCCTAACACTAGCACTCACACTAACCCTAACACTCCCCCTCACCCTAAACCAAGTCCTAACCCTAACTCTCACCCTAAACCTAAGCCTAACCCTAAACCTAACCCTCACACTCACCCTCAACCTACACCTAATCCTAAACCTTACCCTAACCCTCACAGTAACCCTCAACCTAGCGCTCACCCTAACCCTAGTCCTAACCCTAAACCTCATCCTAACCCTCACCCTAACCCTAACCCTAACACTCACCCTCATGCTCGGCCTAAGTCTAACCCTAAGCCTAAGATTAAGCCTAAACCTAACCCTCACACTAACCCTCAACCTAACCCTAACCCTAACACAAAAGCTAACTCTAACCATAAACCTCACCCTCACCCTAACCCTAACACTAACCCTAACACTAAACATAAACCTAACCCTCAACCTAACAGTAAACCTCACACTCAACAGTAAAACTAATCCTAACCCTAACAGTAACCCTAACCCTAAACCTAACCCTCATTCTAAACATAACACTCACGCTAACACTAACCCTCACCCTAACACTTAAATTCACCCTAACACTAAATCTAACCCTAACACTAGCACTCACACTAAACCTAACCCTCACCCTCACCCTAGCCCTCACCCTAAACCTAACCCTCATCCTCATCCTAAACCTCACACTAACCCTAAAACTAATCCTCAATATAAACCTCACCCTCAACTTAACCCTAACCCTAACCCACACCCTAACCCTAACCCTCACCCTTAACTTAATCCTCACTCTCAGCCTAACTCTCACCTTTACCCTTACCTGCACCCTCACCCTAACCCTCACCCTAAGCCTAACCCTCATCCTAACCCTAACCCTGACCGTAACCCTAAGCCTAACCCTAAACCTCACCCTCACCCTAGACATCATCCTAACCCTAATCCTAACTCTAAACCTATCCCTAACCCTCACCATCACCCTTAACCTAATCCTAAACCCCACCCTCACCCTCAGCCTAACCCTAAGCCTAAGCCTAATCATAACCCTAACCCTCACACTCAGCCTCATCATAACCCTAATCCTAAACCCAACCCTAACACTAACCCTAAACCTCAACCTAACCCTGCCCCTAACCCTCCCCCTAACTCTAACTCTAACCCTAAACTTCACCATCACCCTCACCCTAACCCTCACCCTAAACCTAAATCTAACCCTCACCCTCACCGTAAGTCTAACCTTAACCCTAACAATAACACTAACCCTAACCATCACCCTAACCCTAACCGTAACCCTAAACCTCACCCTAACCCTAAACCAAACCCTCAACGTCAGCCTCACCCTAACCGTAAACTTAACCTTAACCATAACACTAACAATAACCCTAACCCTAAACCTAACCCTGAAACTAACCCTAACCCTAACCCTCACCCTAACCCTCACCCTCAGGTTAAGGCTAAGCCTTAACCCTATCCCTAAACCTAACACAATCACTCACCCTAATATTAACCCTAATCCTAAACCTAACCCTAACCCTAACCCTCATTCTAACCCTCACCCTAACCCTAACCCTAACACTAACCCTATCCCTAACACTCAACCTAACCCTAACTCTAACCCTAGACCTCACCCTCACCTTCACCCTAACCCTAATCCTAACCCTAAACCTCACCCTAACCCTAATCTTTACCCTCACCCTCACTGTAACTCTAAACCTAAACCTAACAGTGACACTAACCCTAACACTAACCCTCACCCTCACCCTCACCGTAACCCTAACCCTAACCCAAAACCTCACCCTAACCCTAACCTTAACCCTAACCTGAACCTCACCCTAACCCTAACCCTAACCGTCACCCTGAGCCTCACCCTCACCATAAACTTAAACCTAACCATAACACTAACAATAATCCTAACCCTAATCCTAATCTAACCCTCACTCTCACCCTAACCCTAACCGTAACCCTTATCCTAACCCTAACCCTCACCCTCACTGTAACCCTCACACTAACACTCACCCTAACCCTAAACTTAACGCTAACCCTAAACGTCACCCTAACGCTAACCCTAACCCTCACCCTCACCCTAGCCCTCACCTTAGCCCTAATCCTAAAACAAAACCTCACCCTAACCCTCACCCTAACCCTTAAACTCTAACAATCACCCTAATCCTAACCCTTAACCTCACCCTCACGCTCGGCCTAAACCTAAGAAGAAGGCTAACCCTAACCCTAACTTTCACACTCACCCTCACCCTCATCCTCACAGTAACTCTAACCTTAACCCTAACAATAACACTAACCCTAACCTTAACCCTAATCCTAACCCTCACCCTAACAGTAAACCTCAACCTAAACCAAGCCCTCACTCTAACACTAACACTAACCCTAACCCTAAACCGCATCCTAACCCTGACCCTAAACCTCAAAATCACACTCACCCTCACAAAAACACTTATCCTAATCCCAGGCCTAACCCTAAAACTCACCCTAACCCTAGCCCTCACCCTAACCCTAAACCTAACACTAACCCTAACTCTAACCCTCACCCTAACCCTAATTCTAAACCTAAACCTCACCCTCACCTTAACCCTAACCCTAACCTTAACCCTAACCCTATAACTCACCCAAAACATAACCCCCAAACTTACCTTCACCCTAGCCCTCACCCAAACCCTAATCCTAACTCTAACCCTCATCCTAACCCTCACCCTAACCCTAAACATAACCATCACCCTAACCCTAACCCTCAGCCTCAACCTCACCCTCAGCCAAAATTTAACCTTAAACCTAAACCTAAACCTAACCCACACACTCACCCTCACCCTAACCCTAATCCTAATCCTAAACCTAAAAATAACCCTAACCCTAAACCTACCCCTTAAACTAAACATAACACTCACCCTAACCCAAACCCTCACTCTAACACTTACCCTCACCCTAACAGTAACCCTCACACTAACACTGAAGCTCACAGTAACCCTAAACCTCTCCCTAACCTTAACCCTAACCCTAACCTAAACATCACCCTCACCCTAGCCCTCACCTTAACCCTAATTCTAACCCTACCCCTCAACCTAAATCTATCCCTCAACGTCACCCTAAACCTCACACTAACCCTAACCCTAATCCTCAATCTAACCCTCACCCTAACCGTAACCCGAACCCTTAACCTAACGCTCACCCTAACCCTAACCCTCACCCTTATCTTAACCCTCACCCTCAGCCTAACCCTCACCTTTACCCTTACCATCACTCTCATCCTAACCCTCAACCTTAACCTAACCCTAACCAAAGCACTCACCCTAACCCTAACCCTAAACCTCACCCTCACCCTCAGATTTACACTAATCCTATCACTATTCCTAACCCTAAACCTCACCCTCACCCTAGCCATGACCCTAATTCTTACCCTCACACTAATCCTAACTCTAACCCTAAACCTAACTCTCACAATAAACCTAACCCTCACCCTAACCGTAACCCTACCCCTTACCCTAACCCTCACCTTAACCCTAACACTAACCCTCAACCTAACCCTCACCCAAAACCTCACTGTCACCCTAAATCTGACCTTAACCCTAATAACAACCCTAACCCTCACCCTCACCCTAACCCTCACCCTAAAACTCACCCTAATCATAACCCTAATCCTTAGCCTAACCCTCACCCTAACCCTAAGCATAACCCTAACCCTAACCCTCACCCTAACCCTCACCCAAACCCAAATCTTAACCCTAACCCTCACCCTCACCCTAAACCTCATCCTAACACTTACCCTCATCCTCACCCTAAACCTCACACTTAACCGAATCCCCACCGTAACTCTAACCCTAACCGTCACCCTCACCGTCACCCTCACGCTAAGCCTAACCCTAACCCTCTCCCTAACCCTAATGCTAAGTCTAACACTCACACTAACCCTCATGCTATCACTTATCCACACCACAAACCTAACCCTAAACTTAACCCTCACCCTCACCCTAAACCTCACCCTAACCCTAAACCTAATCCTAACCCTCACCCTCACCCTAACCCTAAAAATAACACTCACCTAACCCTAACCCTAACCTTCTACCTCACCCGAACCCTCACCCTAACCCTAATGCTCACCCACACCCTAAACCTCAAGCTCACCCTTACCATAACCCTCAACTGATCCTCACCCTAACCCTAACCATTACCTAACGAAGAGCCTAACCCTCACTCTCACCTTACCCATATCCCTAACCCTAAACCTCACCCTCACCCAGACCCTCTACCTCAGCCTTTCCTTAACCCTATCCCTAATCCTAACCCTAACCCTCACCCTCACCCTAACCCTCACCATAAACCTTAGCCTCACCTTCACTCTCACCCTAACCGTAACCCTTACACTAATCCTAACCCTCACAATAAACCTAAACCTACCCCTCACCCAAAACCTCACCATAAACTTAACCCTAACCCTAACCCTCACCCTCACGCAAGCCCTCAACCTAATACTAATTCTAACCCTAACCCTCACCCTAACCCTCATCCTCACCCTAAACCTCACACTAACCCTAACCCTAATCCCCAATCTAACCCTAAACCTAACCCTTACCCTAACCCTAACCCTAACCCTAACCCTAACCATCACCCTCACCGTAACAGTAACCCTAACCCTAACAATAAACCAACCCTAACGCTAACACTAACCCTAAACATATACCTCACCCTAATGCTAACCCTCACCCTAAAACTAACCCTAATACTAACACTAACCGTCACACTAACCCTAACCATCACCTTAACCCTAAACCTCAACATAACCCTAAACCTAACCCTCACCCTCACCATAGCACTCACACTAACCCTAACCCTCATCCTCACCCTAAACCTCACACTAACCCTAACACTGATATTCAATCTAAACCTCGCCCTCACCCTAACCCTAACCCTAATCGTCACCCTAACTCACACCCTAACCCTAACCCTCAACTTTACCCTTAATGTCACCCTCACCCTACCCCTAACAATCATTCTAACCCTCACCTTAAACATAACCCTAACCATCACACTAACCCTAACTCTCAACCTCACACTCAGCCTCATTCTAAACCTAAGCCTAACCCTAACCCTAACTCTGACCCTCATCCTCACCCTACCCCTCACCCTAACCCTATTCCTAACCCTAACCCTAAAAATAACACTAACCCTAACCCTAACCCTCATTCTAACCCTAACCCTCACCCTAACCCTTACCCTCACCCTAACACTTACCTTACCCTAACAATAACCCTAACCCTAACCCTAACCCTCATTCTAACCCTAACCCTCACCCTAACCCTTACCCTCACCCTAATACTTACCTTACCCTAACAATAACCCTAACCCACACACTAACCCTCACACTAACCCTAACCATCACCCTACCCTAACCCTAACCCTAAACCTCATCCTAACCCTAACCCTAACCCTCACCCTCACCCTCACCCTCAACATAACTCTGATCCTAACCTTAACAATAACACTAATCCTAACCCTAAATCTAACCCTAATCCTAATCCTAAACCTAATACCCACCTTCAGCCTCACCCTAACCACAAACTTACCCCTAACCATAACACTAACAATAACCTGAACCCTCACCCTAACCCTAACATTAACCCTCACCTTAACACTAACCCTAACCCTAATCCTAACGCTATACCTCATCCTAACCCTCACCCTAACCCTAACCCTAAACCTCAACCTAACCCTAACCCTCACCCCCACACACAGCCTAAACCTAAACCTAAGCTTAACACTAACCCTCACACTCACACTCAAGCTAACCCTAAGCATAAATCTAACCCGCTCCCTAAACATAATCCTCACCCTAAACCTCACCCTAACCCTAACCCTAACACCAATACTAACACTATCCCTCACAATAACCCTAACTCTAACCCTAAACCTTACCCTCACCCTCACCTTAACCCTGACCCTAAACCTCCGCCTAAACCTAAGCCTGACCCTAACCCTAACCCTCACACTCACACTCACCCTCACCCTAACACTAATCCTAATCCCAGCCCTAACCCTAACCATCACCCTAAACCTAACCCTCACAATAATCCTAAACCTAACACTAACCCTAACGCTAACCCTCACCCTAACCGTAACTCTAAACCTAAACCTCACCCTCAACTTAACCCTAAGCCTAACCCTAACCCTAACCCTAAACCTCACCCTAAACATAACCTTAAACTTCACCTTCACCCTAGTCCTCACCCAAACCCTAATCCTAACTCTAACACTCATCCTAACCCTCACCCTAACCCTAACCCTAACCATCACCCTAACCTTAGCCCTCAGCCTCAACCTCACCCTCAGCCTAACCTTAAGCCTAAGCCTAAACCTAAACCTAACCCACACTCACCCTCACCCTATCCCTAATCCTAATCCTAATCCTAACCCTAACAATAAACCTAACCCTAAAGCTAACCCTCACCTTAAATATAACCCTCACCCTAACCCAAACCCTCACCCTAACACTTACCCTGACCTAACACTAACCCTAACCATCACCCTAATGTTCACACTAACCCTAACCCTCACAGTAACCCTAAACCTCATCCGAACCTTAACCCTAACCCTAACTTAAACCTAACCCTCATCCTAGCCCTCACCCTAACCCTAATTCTAACCCTAACACTCACCCTCAACCTCACCCTAAACCTCACACTAACCCTAACCCTAATCCTCAATCTTAACCTCACCCTAACTGTAACCCGAAACCTTAACCTAACCCTCACCCTAACCCTAACCCTCACCCTTATCTTAACCCTCACCCTCAGCCTAACCCTCACCTTTACCCTTACCATCACTCTCACCCTAACCCTCAACCTTACCCTAACACTCACCCAAGCCCTCACCCTAACCCTAACCCTAAACCTCACCCTCACCCTCAGATTTACACTAATCCTATCACTATTCCTAACCCTAAACGTCACCCTCACACTAACAGTCAGCTAATTCTTACCCTCACACTAATCCTAACCCTAACCCTAACTCTCACACTAAACATAACCCTCACCCTAACCGTAACCCAAAACCTTACCCTAAACCTCATCTTAACCCTAACTCTAACCCTCACCCTAACCCTCACCCAAAACCTCACTGTCACCGTAAATCTGACCCTAACCCTAATAACAACCCTAATCCTCACCCGAACCCTAACCCTCACCCTCACCCTAACCCTCACCCTAACCCTCACTCTAATCATAACCCTAACCCTCAGCCTAACCCTCACCCTAACCCAAACCTTAACCCTAAGCCTCACCCTCACCCTAACCCTCATCCTAACACTTAACCTCATCCTCTCCCTAAACCTCATACTTAACCGAATCCTCACCGTAACTCTAAACCTAACCGTCACCCTCACCATCACCCTCACGCTAAGCCTAACCCTAACCCTCACCCTAACTCTAAAACTCACCCTAATCCTCATCATAACTCTAATGCTAGTCTAACACTCACCCTAACCCCCATGCTATCACTTATCCACAGAAAAACCTAACCCAAACCTTAACCCTCACCCTCACCCTAACCCTAATCCTAACCCTAACCCTCATCCTAACCCTCACCCTAATCCTAAGCTTAACCATCACCCTAAGCTTAATCCTCACACCCACCCTCACCCTCAGACTAACCCTAAGCCTAAGCTTAATCCTAACCCTACCCCTCACACTCACCCTCACCCTAAACCTAATCCTAACCCAAAACCTAACCCTAAACCTAAACCTCAACCTTACCCTCACCCTAAACCTAACGTTAACCCTAACACTAACCCTAACCCTAACACTCAGCCTTACCCTCCCCCTCAACTTAACTCTAACCCTAAACCTCTCCCTCAGCCTATCCCTAATCCTAACCCTAACTCTAAACCTCACCCTAACCCTAACACTAACCCTCCCCCTCCCCCTCACCCAAACCGTAAATCTAACCCTAACCCTAACATTAACACTAATCCTAACCCTAAAACTAACCCTAACCCTAAGCCTAACCCTAATGCTAACACTCACCCTCACCCTAATCCTAATCCTAACCCTAACACTCAAACTAACCCTAACCCTCACCCTCACTGTAACCCTAACCCTCATCCAAAAGCTCACCCTAACACTAACCCTAACCATAACTCACCCTAACTCTAAACCTAACCCTCACCTTCACCCTAGCCCTCACCCTAACCCTAAGCATAACCCTAATCCTCATCCTAACCCTCACCCTAACCCTAACTCTAACCCTAACCCTCACACTAACCCTAACCCTCACAGTAAACCTAAAACTCACCCTAACCTTAACCCTAACCCTAACCTAAACATCACCCTCATCTTAGTCCTCACCCTCACCCTATTTCTAACCCTAACCCTAAACCTAACGGTAACCCTCAATCTCACCCTAAACCTCACACTAACGCTAACCCTAATCCTCAATCTAACCCTCACCCTAACTGTAACCCGAACGCTTATTCTAACCCTCACCCTAACCCTTACCCTCAGCCTTATCTTAACCCTCACCCTCAGCCTAATCCTCACCTTTACCCTTACCATCACTCTCACCCTAACCCTCAACCTTACCCTAACCCTCAACCAAGCCCTCACCCTAAACCTAACCCTAAACATCACCCTCACCCTAAACCTCACCATAAACTTAACGCTAACCCTAACCCTCACCCTCACGCTAGCCCTCACCCTAACCCTAATTCTAACCCTAACCCTCAACCTAACCCACATCCTCCCCCTAAACCACACACTAACCCTAACCCTAATCCCCTATCTAACCCTAACCCTAACACTTACACTAACCCTAACACTCACCCTTACCCTAACTCTCACCCTTAGCCTAACCCTCAACTTTACTCTTACCATCACGCTCATCGTAACCCTCACCCTAACCCGAACCCTCATCCTAACCCTCACCCTAACCCTAACCCTATCCATCACCATGACCCTAACCCTGACCCTCACCATCATCCTCAGACTAAACCTATGCCTAAGCCTAACCCTAACCTCAACCCTCCCCTCACCATAGCCCTCACCCTAACACTAATCCTAACCCTAACCCTCATCCTAATCCTCACCCTAACCCTAAGGTTAACCATCAACCTAAGCGTAATCCTCACACCCACCCTCACCTCAGCCAAACCCTAAGCCTAAGCCTAATCCTAACCTTAACCCTAACACTAACCCTAACCCTAACCCTCACCCTAAACCTCCCCCTCAACCTAAGTCTAACCCTAAACCTCAACCTCACCCTAACCCTAATCCTAACCCTAAACCTAAACCTCAACCTCACCCTCACCCAAATCGTAAGTCTAACCCTAACCCTAACATTACCACTAATCCTAACCCTAACACTAACCCTTACCCTAACCCAAACCTTCACTCTCAGCCTCACCCTCACTACAAATGTAACCCTAACCATTACATTTACAATAACCCTAACCCTAATCCTAACCATTACCCTCACGCTAACCATAATCCTAACCCTAACTCTCGCCCTAAACTTAACCCTCACTATCACTGAAACCCTAACCCTCACCCTAACCTAACCTTAACCCTCACCCTAACCCTTTACCTCACCCTAATTCTAACGCTAAGCCTGACCTAATCCTCCCCCTAAACCTCTCCCTCACCCTAACCCTAACACAAACCCTAACCCTCAAACTAACACTCAACCTAACCCAAAACCTAACCCTAACCCTAAACCTCACATTAATCCCAACCCTCACCCTAACCCAAACCCTACCCCTCACTCTAAACCTCAAGCTAAGTCTAACCCTCACCCTCACCAGAACCCTAAACCTAACCATAACCCTAAACCTCACCTTAAGGCTAATTCTAACCCTAAACCTAATCCTAACCGGAAACCTAACACTAATCCTCACCTTCACCCTCACCCTCAGCCTAATCCTAAGCCTAACCCTAACCCTAACCCTAACCCTGACATTCACCCTCACCATAACCATAAACCGAAAACTAACCCAAGCCCTAACCCTTACCCTCAACCTAACCCTCACCCTAACCCTAACCCTAACACTAACCCTAAACCTAACACTAACAATCACCCTAAACCTCAACCTAACCCTAACCCTCACCCTCACTCTAACCCTCACCATAAACCTTAGCCTCACCCTCACTCTCACCCTAACCGTAACCCTCACACTAATCCTAACCCTCACCCTAAACTTAAACCTACCCCTCACCCTAAACCTCACCATAAACTTAACCCTAACCGTAACACTCACCCTCACGCTAGCCCTCAACCTAATCCTAATTCTAACCCTAAACCTCACCCTAAACCTCATCCTCACCCTAAACCTCACACTAACCCTAACCCTAATCCCCAATCTAACCCTAACCCTAACCCTTGCCCTAACCCTAACCCTGACCCTCACCCTCACCCTCACCCAAATCGTAAGTCTAACCCTAACCCTAACATTACCTCTAATCCTAACCCTAAAACTAACCCTTACCCTAACCCTAAACTTCACTCTCAGCCTCACACTCACTGGAAACGTAACCCTAACCATAACATTTACAATAACCTTAACCCTAATCCTAACCATCACCCTCACCCTAACCATAACCCTAACCCTAACCCTCGCCCTAGCCTTAACCCTCACTCTCACTGAAACCCTAACCTTCATCTTAACCCTCACCCTAACCTAACCTTAACCCTCACCCTAACACTTAACCTCACCCTAATCCTAACACTAAGCCTAACCTAAACCTCCCTCTCCCCCTAAACCTAACACAAACCCTAACCCTCAAATTAACCCTCAAACTAACCCTAACCCTAAACCTAACCCTAAACCTCACATTCACCTAACACTCACCCTAACCCTAACCCTAACCCTCACCCTAACCCTCAAGCTACCTCTAACCCTCACCCTCACCAGAACCCTAAACCTATCCCTAACCCTGAACCTCACCTTAAGGCTAATTATAACCCTAACCCTAACCCTAATCCTCACCTTCAACCTCACCCTCAGCCTAACCCTAAGCCTAAACCTAACGCTAACCCTAACCCTCACACTCACCCTCACACTAACGATAATCCTAAACCTAATCCTATCCCTAATCCTTACCCTCAACCTAACCCTCACCCTAAACCTAACCCTAACACTAACCCTAACCCTAAACCTCACCCTAAACATCACCCTAACCCTAACACTAATCCTAAACCTGACCTTCACCCTAACCCAAACTCTAACCCTAATCCTAACCCTAAACCTCATCCTAACCTTCACCCTAACCCTCACTCTCACCCTAAACCTAACCCTAACCCTAACCATCAAGCTGGGCCTAGGCCTAAGCCTAAGTCTAGTCCTAACCCTAACGCTCACCCTAACCCTAACCCTAACACTAACCATAACTCTAACCCTAAACCTCACTCTCACCCTAACCCTAACTCTAACCCTAACCATAACCCTAATCCTCATCTTAACAATAAACCTAACCCTCACCTTCACCCTCACATTAAACATAACCTTAAACTTAACGCTAACAATAACTCTAACCCTAACCCTAACCCTCAACCTTACTATAAGCCTCGCCCTAACATTTACCCTTAACCTAACACCCTAATCCTAACAGTAACCCTCACACTAACCCTAACCATCACCCTAACCCTAAGCCTAACCCTCACCCTAACCATAAACCTCACGCTCAACATCACCCTCAGGGTAACCCTAAGCCTAACCCTAAACCTAACCCTAACAATAACTCTAAACTTAATCCTAACACTCATCCTAACCATAACCCTCACCCCAACCTAAACCCTTACCCTAACACTTACCCTCCCACTAACACTAACCCTAACCCTAACAATAACCCTCAAACTAACCCTAACCTAACCCTAAACCTCAACCTAACCCTCAACCTCACCCTAACCCTAACACTAACCCTAACCATAACCCTCACCCTAACCCTCCCCCTAACCCTACATCTCACACTAAATCTCACCGTCACCCAAATCCTTACCCTAACCCTAACCCTAAACCCCACCCTAACCCTAACCCTAACCCTGACCCGCACCCTCAGCCTAACCCGAATCCTAAGCCTAACCCTCAAACTAACCCTCACACTCACCCTCACCCTAAACCTAATCCTAAACCTAACCCTATCCCTAAACCTCAACCTAACCCTCAGAATCACACTAAACCTAACACTAACCCTAACCCCAAACCTCAACCTAACAGTCCCCATAACCATAACTCTAACCCTAATCCTAAGCCTAAATCTAACCCTAACCGTCACCGTAACCCTAACCCTGACCCTCAACCTAAACCTAAACCTAAACCTAACCCTAAACCAAACCCTAATCCTCAGCCTCACCCTCACCCTAATCCAAACCCTAACATTAACCCTCACCCTAACCCTAAGCTTAATCCTAAACCTAACCCTAACCCTCACATTCAACCTCAACCTAATCTTAATCCTAAATCTAACCCTATCCCTAACCCTAACCCTCAACCTAACCCTCACCCTAGCCCTAACCCTAACAGTAATCCTAACCCTAAACCTCATCTTAACCCTCACCCTCAACCTCATGCTCGGCCTAAGCCTAAGCCTAAGCCTAAGCCTAACAATAACCCTCACCCTAACCCTAAAATTAACACTAACACTAACTATAAACCTAAACCTCACTCTCACCCTAACCCTAATTCTAACCCTAACCCTAACCCTGAACCTCATCCTAACCGTAACCCTAAACCTCACTCTAACCCTCACTGTAACCGTAACCTTAACACTAACAATAACCCTAACCCTAACCCTAACCCTCACCCTAACTATAACCCTCACCTTAAACCAAGCCCTCACCCTAACACTCACCCTAACCCTAACACTAACTCTAACCCTAACATTAACACTCACACTAACCCTAACAGTAACCCTAAACCTTAACCTCAACCTAACCCTCACCCTCACCCTAACCCTAACACTGACCCTAACCCTAGCCCTACCGCTAACCCTCCCCCTAACCCTATATCTAACCCTAAACCTCACCCTCACACTAACCCTCACCCTCACCCTAGCCCTCACCCTAACCTTAATTCTAACCCTCACCCTCACCCTAACCCAGACCCTCATCCTCACCCTAAACCAAAACACTAACCCTAACCCTAATTCTCAATCTAACCCTCACCCTAAGCCTAACCCTTACCTAACCCTAAACCTAACCCTAACACTCAGCCTTATCTTAAACCTAACCCTCAGTGTAAACTTCACTTTTACCCTTACCATCATCCTCACCCTTACCCACACCCTAACCCTAAACCTCATCCTAACCCTCACGCTATCCGTAACTTAACCATCACCCTAACCCTAACCATCACACAAAACCTCACGCTCAGCCTAACCCTAAGCCTATGCCTAAGCCTTAACCTAACCCTCATCCTCACCCTAGCCCTCAAACTAACCCTAATCCTAACCATCACCATAACCCTAATACTGACCGCCACCCTCAGCCTAACACTAAGCCTAAGCCTAACCCTAACCCTCACTCTCACAGTCACCCTCACCCTAAACCTAACCCTAACCCTAACCCTAAACCTCAACCTAACCTTCACCCTAACCTTAACCCTAACACTAACACTACCCCTAACCCTCGATCTAACCTTCCCCCTAACCCTACATCTAACCTTAAACCTCACCCTCACCCTAACACTAATCATAACACTAACACTAAACCTCACCCTAAACCTAACTCTCACCCCCACCCTCACCCTCACTCTCACAGTAAATCTAACCCTAACCCTAACAATAACACTAATCCTAACCCTAAACCTAACTCTAACCCTAACAGTAATCCGAAGCTCACCATCACCCTAACGCTAATTCTTACCCTAAGCCCCACTGTAACATTAACCCCCATGTCACCATAACCCTAACTCACCCTTTCCCTAACCCTAACCCTAAACCTCACACTAACAGTAACTCTAATACTCACCTTCACCCTAGTTCTCACCCTAACTCTAATCCTAACCCTAATCCTCAATCTAACCCTCACCCTAACCCTAACACTAAACCTCACCATAACCCTAAACCTAACCCTCAACCTAACCTTAACACTCACCCTAACCCTAACTCTCACCCTCACCCTCAACCTCAGCCTAAACCTAAGCCTAATCCTAAATCTAACCCTAACACACACACTTAACCTCACCCTTACCCTAATCCTAAACCTAACCCTAACCCTAAACCTCCCCCTACCTCTCACCCTAAACCTAACTCTAACCCAAACCCTAAACCTGACCCTAACCCTAACCATAACCCTCACACTAACCCTAACCCTCACCCTAACACTTACCATGACCCTAACACTAATCCTAACCCTAACACTAACCCTCACACTAACTCTAAACCTAACCCTCACCCGCAACCTCATCCTCATTGGAACTCTAACCCTATCTCTAAAAATAACACTAATCCTAAACCTAACCGTCACCCTAACCCTAATCCTCAACCCCACACTCACCCTCATACTAACCCTAAGCCTAAGCCTAACCCTCAACCTATCCCTTACACTCAGCCTCACCCTAACCTAATCATAACCCTAAACCTATCTCTAAACCTCATCCTAACCCTCACGCTCACCCGAACCCTAACAATCACCCTAACCCTACCGCAACCCTAACTCTAACCCTAAAGCTCAAACTCACCCTCACCCTAAACCTAAACCTCACCCTAAACCTCACCCTAACCTTAAACCCTCACCCTCACCCTCAACCTCACAGTAACTCTAACCCTAACAATAACACTAACACTAACCCTAACCCTAACCATAACCATAACCCTCAACCTCAGCCTCACCCTCACCGCAAACTTAACCCTAACCATGACCCTAACAATAACCCTAAACCTAACCCTAACCCTAATCCTCACCCCCACCCTCACCCTCAGCCTAACCCTAAGCCTAAGCCTAACCCTAACCCTAACCCTCACCATAACCCTAACCCTAACCCTAACCCTAAACCTAACCCTAAACCTCACTGTAAACCTCACCCTAACACTAATCCTCACCCTTACCCTCAACCTCACCGTAACTTTAACCCTAACCCTAAAAATAACATTAACCCTAACCCTAACAATAACCCTCACCCGCAGCCTCATCCTCACCGCAAACTTAACCCTAACCATAACACTAACAATAACCTAAACCAAACCCTAACCCTAACCCTAATCCTCACCCTCAGCCTAACCCTAAGCCTAACCCTAACCCTAATCCTCACCCTCAGCCTAACCCTAAGCCTAACCATATCCCTAAACATAACCCTCAACATAACCCTAACCCTAACCCTAAGTCTAAACCTAACCCTAACCCTAAACATAACCCTAATCCTAAACCTAACCCTAATCCTCAGCCTCACCCTCACCCTAACCCAAACCCTAACACTAATCCTCACCCTAACCCTAAGCCTAATCCTAACCCTAGCCCTAACTCTCACACTCACCCTCACCCTAAACCTAATCCTAAACCTAACCCTGTCCCTAAGACTAAACCTCACCCTAACACTCACCATAGCCCTCACCCTAACCCTAAACCTAAAACTCATCCTCACCCTAGCCCTCAACCTAACCCTAAATCTATCCCTCACCCTCACCCTAACCCTAACCCTCATCCTCACCCTAAAAATCACACTAAACCTAAACCGAATCCTCAATCTAACCCTCACCCTAACCCTAACACTAACCCTTAACCTAACACGAAAAATAACCCTAAACTCACCCTTATCTTAACACTTACCCTCAGCCAAAACCTCTCCTTTACCCTTACCATCATAATCACCCTAACCCACACCCTAACCCTAAACCTCATACTAAGCCTCACCCTAACCGAAACCCTCACCCTAGCCCTCAACCTAACCCTAATCCTAACCCTAACCCTCATTCTAACCCTCACCCCAACCCTAACCCTAACCATCACCCTAACCCTAATCCTCACCCCCACCCTCACCCTCAGTCTAACCCTAAGTCTAAGCCTAACCCTAACCCTAAACCTCACACTCACTTTCACCTAACCCTAATCATAACACTAACCCTAACCCTAACCCAAAACCTCAACGTAACCATCAACATAACCTTAACCCTAACACTAAACCTAACCCTAACCTCGAACTAACACTCCCCCTAACCCTAAATCTAACACTAAACCTCACCCTCACCCTAAAACTAATCCTAACCCTAACCATAAACCTCAAACTAACCCTAACCCTAACATTCACCCTCACCCTCACCCTTATCATAAATCTAACCCTAACCCTAACAATAACACTAATCCTAACCCTAAACCTAAGACTAACCCTAACCCTAACCCTCACTCTCACCCTCACTGTAACCGTAACGCCAAACTTAAACCTAACAATAACCCTAACCCTACACCTAACCCTCACCCTAACCATAACACTAACCATAACCCAAACGCTCAACCTAACACTTACACTAACCCTAACACTAACCCTAACCCTAACACTAACCCTTACATTATCCCTAACCCTTAACCTCAACCTAACCCTCACCCTCACCCTAAACCTAACATTAACCCTAATCCTAACCCTCCCCCTAACCCTATATCAAACACTAAACCTCAACCTCACCCTAAACCTAACCCTAAACTTCACTCTAAACCTCACCCTAAACTTGACCTCACCCTCACCCTCAACCTCACCGTAACTCTAACCCTAAACCTAACCCTAACAATAACATTAACCCAAACACTAACCCTAACCATAACCCTCACCCTCAGCCTAGCCTTACTGGAAAATTAACCCTAACCATAACATTAACAATAACCTAAACCAAACCCTAACCTTAACCCTAATCCTCACCCCCACCCTCACCGTCAGCCTAACCCTAAGCCTAACCCTATCCCTAACCCCAACCCTCACCATAACCCTAACCCAAAACGTACCCTGAGTCCTCAGCCTAACCCTAAGCCTAATCCGAACCCTAAACCTAAGCCTAATCCTAACCGTAACCCTAAACCTAATCCTAAACCTAACCTTATCCCTAACACTAAACCTTACCCTATCACTCACCCTAGCTCTCAACCTAACCCAAAACCTAAACCTCATCCTTACCCTAGCCCTCACCCTAACCCTAATTCTATCCCTCACCCTCACCCTAATCCTAACCCTCATCCTCACCCTAAACCTCACACTAACCCTAAACTGAATCCTCAATCAAACCCTCACCGTAACCCTAACACTAACCCTTACTCTAACCCTAAACCTAACCCTAACCCTCACCCTTATCTTAACACTCACACTCAGCCAAAACCTCTCCTTTACCCTTACCATCATAATCACCCTAAACCAAACCCTAACCCTAAACCTCATACAAACCCTCACCCTAATTGTAAACCTAAAAATCACCCTAACCGAAACCCTCAACCTCAACCTCAAGCTCAGCCTAACCCTAAGCCTAAGCCTTACCCTAATCCTCACCCTCACCCGAGCCCTCACCCTAACCTTAATCCTAACCCTAACCCTCATTCTAACCCTCAACCTAACCCTAACCCTAAGCATCACCTTAACCCTAATCCTCACCCCCGCCCTCACCCTCAGCCTAAACCTAAGCCTAAGCCTAACCCTAACCCTAACCCTACCCAAAACCTCAACATTACCATCAACCTACCCATAACCCTAACACTAACACTAACCCAAAACCTCAAACTAACATCACTCTCACCCGAGCCCTCACCCTAACCTTAATCCAAACCCTAACCCTCATTCTAACCCTCAACCTAACGCTAACACTAACCATCACTGTAACCCTAATCCTGACCCCCACCCTCACCCTCACCCTAACCCTAATCCTAACCCTAAACCTAACCCTAACCCTAAACCTCAACCCTACCCTCACCCTAAACCTAACGCTAACCCTAACACTAACCCTAAACCTAACACTCACCCTTACCCTCCCCCTCAACCTAAATCTAGTCCTAAACCTCTCCTTCACCCTATCCCTAATCCTAACCCTAACTCTAAACCTCACCCTAACCCTAACCCTAACCCTCACCCTCACCCAAACCGTAAATCTAACCCTAACCCTAATATTAACACTAATCCTAACCCTAAAACAAACCCTTACCCTAACCCTAACCTTCACCCTCAGCTTCACCCTCACTGCATAAACATAACATAACATAACCCTAAACATAACATTTACAATAACCCTAACCCTAATCCTAACCATCACCTTCACCCTAAACTTAATCCTAACCCTAACCCTCACCCTAACTTTAACCCTCACCCACACTGAAACCCTAAACCTCATCTTAACCCTCACCCTCAAACTCACCCTCACCCTCACCGTAACTCTAACCCTAACCCAAACAATAACACTAATCCTAACTCTAAACCTAACCCTAACCCTAAGCCTAACCCTAATGCTAACACTCACCCTCAACCTAATCCTAATCCTAACCCTAACACTGAAACTAACCCTAACCCTCAACCTCACTGAAAACCTAACCTCGTCCAAAAGCTCACCCTAACCCTAACCCTAACCCTAACCCTAAAACTCACCCTAACACAAACCCTAACCCTCACCGTCACCCTAGCCCTCACCCTAACCCTAATCATAACCCTAATCCTCATCCTACCCCTCACCCTAACCCTAACTCTAACCCTAAAATTCACCCTTACCCTAACCCTAACTAAAACCCTAACCCTAACCCTAAACCTCACCCTAACCCTAACCCTCACCCTCACCCTCACTAACACTAACCCTAAACCTAACAATAACCCTAAACCTAACCCTAACCCTCACACTAAACATAACACTCACCCTAACCCTAACTCTCAACCTAACACTTACCCTTACCCTTACCCTAACCCTAACTCAAACACTAACCCTCACTGTAACCCTAACTCTCACCCTAACCCGAAACCTCACACTCACCCTAACCCTAACCCTAACCCTGACCTTCACCCTAGCACTCACTCTAATCCTAATTCTAACCATAACCCTCACCCTAACCCTCAACTTCAACCTCAGCCTAAACATCACACTAACCCTAACTCTAATCCTCAATCTAACACTCACCCTCACCTTAACCCTCACCCTAAACCTGATGCTGACCCTCACCCTAATCCTAACACTCACCCTTAGGGGAACACTCACCCTCCGCCGAAACCTCACCTTTACTGTTACCATCATGCTCACCCTAACCCTCACCCTAACCCTAACACTCATCCTAACACTTGCCCTAAACCTAACACTATCCATCAGCCTAACCCTATCACTCACCCTCACCGTCACCCTCACCCTAGCCCTTACCCTAAAACTTATCCTAACCCTAACCCTCATCCTAACCCTCACCCTAACCCTAACCCTAAACATCACCCAAAACCTATTCCTCCCCCCACACCCTCATCCTCAGCCTAACCCTAAGCCTAAGCCTAAGCCTAAGCCTAACCCTCACACTCACCCTAGCCCTCACGCTAAACCTAATCCTAACCCTAACCCTCATCCTAACCCTCACCCTAACCCTAACCCTAAAAATCACCCAAAACCTATTCCTCACCCCCACCCTCACCCTCAGCCTAACCCTAAGACTAAGACTAACCCTAACCCTCACCCTAGCCCACACCCTAACACTAGACCTAAACCTAACCCGAACCCTAATCCTCACCTTAAACCTAACCCTAACCTTAACCCTCACCATAGCCCTCACCGTAACCTTAATCCTAACCTTATACCTCATCCTAACCCTCACCCTAACCCTAACCCTAACCCTCACCCTAACCCTAACCCTCACGCTCACCCTCAGCTTAACACTAAACCTACCCTAACACTAATCCTCACACTCACACTCACGCTAAACCTAATCCTAAATCTAACCCGATCCCTAAACATAATGCTCACCCTATCCTTCACCCTAAACCTAACCCTAACACAAATCCTAACACTAACCCTCATACTAACCCTAACTCTAATCCTAAACCTCACCCTCACCCTCACCTTAACCCTCACCCTCAACCTCAGCCTAAACCTAAGCCTAAACCTAACCCTAACCCGAACCCTCACACTCACACTCACCCACACTTTAACACTAATCCTACTCCCAGCCCTAACCCTAACCCTCACCCTAACCCTAACCCTCACCCTAACCCTAAACTGAACATTAACCCTAACCCTTACCCTCACCCTAACCCTAACTCTAAACCTAAAACTCACCCTCACCTTAACCCTAAACCTAATCCTAACCCTAACCCTAAACCTCACCCTAAACATAACCCTAAACCTCACCTTCAACCTAGCCCTCACCCAAACCCTAATCCTAACTCTAACCCTCATCCTAACCCTCACCCTAACCCTAACCCTAAACCTCACCCTAACCCTAAACCTCACCCTCACCCTCAGACTAACCCTAACACTAATCCTCACACTCATACTCACACTAACCCTAATCCTAAATCTAACCTGATCCCTAACCATAACCCTCACCCTAAACCTCACCCTAACCCTAACCCTAACACCAATCCTAACACTAACCCTCGCACTAACCCTAAATCTAACCCTAAACCTCACCCTCACCCTCACCTTAACCCTCACCCTCAACCTTAGCCTAAACCTAAGCCTAACCCTTAGCCTAACCCTAACCCTCACACTCACACTCACCTTCACCATAACACTAATCCTACTCCAAGCCCTAACCCTAACCCTTATCCTAACCCTAACCCTCACCCTAAACCTAAACCCAACATTAACCCTAAGCCTAACCCTCACCCTAACCTAATCTCTAAACCTAAACCTCAGCCTCACCTTAACCCTAACCCTAACCCTAACCCTAAAACTAAACCTCACCCTAAACATAATTCTAAACCTCACCTTTACCCTAGCCCTTACCCAAACACTAATCCTAACTCTAACCCTCATCCTAACCCTCACCCTAACCCTAACCCTAAACATCAACCTAAACCTAACCCTCAGCCTCAACCTCACCCTCAGCCTAACCTTGAGCCTAACCCTAACCCTAACCCACACACTCACCCTCACCCTAACCCTATTCCTAATCCGAACCCTAACAATAACCCTAACCCTAAACCTAACCCTCAACCTAAACATAATCCTCACCCTAACCCACTCACCCTAACACTTACCCTCACCCTAACACTAACCCTAACTCTAACACTAACCCGCACACTAACCCTAACCCTCACAGTAACCCTAAACCTTAACCCTAACCCTAACCTAAACCTCACCCTCATCCTAGCCCTCACCCTAAACCTAATTCTAACCCTAACCCTCACCCTAACCCTAACCCTCAACCTCACACTAAACCTCACACTAACCCTAACCCTAATCCTCAATCTAACCCTCACCATAACCGTAACCCGAACCCTTAACCTAACCCTCACTCTAACCCTAAACCTCACCCTTATCTTAACCCTCACCCTCAGGCTAACCCTCAATCTTACCATTACCATAACTCTCACCCTAACCCTCAACCTTACCCTAACCCTCACCCAAGCCCTCACCCTAACCCTAATCCTAAACCTCACCCTCACCCTCAGCTTTACATTAATCCTATCACTATTCCTAATGCTAAACCTCACCCTCACACTAACAGTCACCTAATTCTTACCCTCACACTAATCCTAACTCTAACCCTAACCAAACTCTCACAATAAACCTAACCCTCACTCTAACCGTAACCCTACCCCTTACCCTAACCCTCATCTTAACCATAACTCTAACCCTCACCCAAAAACTCACCGTAACCCTAAATCTGACCCTAACACTAATAACAACCCTAACCCTCACCCTCACCCTAACCCTCACCCTAATCATAACCCTAACCCTCAGCCTAACCCTCACCCTAACCCTAAGCATAACCCTAACCCTAACCCTCACCCTAACCCTCACCCTAACCCAAACCTTAACCCTAAGCCTCACCCTCACCCTAACCCTCATCCTAACCCTTAACCTCATCCTCACCCTAAACCTCACACTTAACCGAATTCTCACCGTAACTCTAACCCTAACCGTCACCCTCACGCTAAGCCTAAACCTAACCCTCACCCTAACCCTAAAACTCACCCTAATCCTCACCATAACTCTAATGCTAAGTCTAACACTCACCCTAACCCTCATGCTATCACTTATCCATACCACAAACCTAACCATAACCTTACCCCTCACCCTCACCCTTTACCTCACCCTAACCCTAAACCTAATCCTAACCCTCACCCTAACCCTAACCCTAACACTAACCCTCACCTAATCCTAACCCTAACCTTCTACCTCACCCTAACCATCACCATCACCCGAACCCTCACTCTAACCCTAACCCTCACACACACCCTAAACCTCAAGCTCACCCTTACCCTAACCCTCAAATAATCCTCACCCTAACCCTAACCATTACCTAACCAAGACCCTTACCCTCACCCTCACCTTCAACCTAAACCTCAACCTAGACCTCACCCTAACCATAACCCTAACCCTAAACCTCACCCTAACCCTAACCCTTACCCTCAACCTCAATCTCACCCTAACCCTCACCCTCACCCTCACCCAAATCGTAAGTCTAACCCTAACCCTAACATTACCACTAATCCTAACCCTAAAACTAACCGTTACCCTAACCCTAACCTTCACTCTCAGCCTCACCCTCACTGGAAATATAACCCTAACCATAATATTTACAATAACCCTAACCCTAATCCTAACCATCACCCTCACCCTAACCATAATCCTAACCCTAACACTCGCCCTAACCCTCATTTTAACCCTCACCCTAACCTAAACATAACCCTCACCTTAACCCTTTACCTCACCCTAATCCTAACACTAAGCCTGACCTAAACCTCCCCCTAAACCTCCCCCTCACCCTAACCCTAACACAAACCCTAACCCTCAACCTAACCCTCAACCTAACCCTAACCCTAACCATAACCCTAAAACTCACATTAACCCTAACCCTCACCCTAACTCTAACCCTACCCCTCACCCTAAAACTCAAGCTAACTCTAACCCTCACACTCACCAGAATCCTAAACCTAACCCTAACCATAAACCTCACCTTAAGGCTAATTCTAACCCTAACCCTAACCCTAACCGGCACCCTAACCCTAGTCCTCACCTTCACACTCACCCTCAGCCTAACCTTAAGCCTAAACCTAACCCTATCCCTAACCGTCACACTCACCCTCACACTAACCTTAATCCTAAAACAAACCCGAGCCCTAACCCTTATTATCAACCTAACCCTCACCCTAACCCTAACCCTGACCCTAACCCTCACCCTAACCCTCACACTAACCATCACCCTAACATTAACACTAACCCTAAACCTGACCTTCACCCTAACCCTAGCTCTAACACTAACCCTAACCCAAAATGTCACCCTTACCCTAGCATTAAACCTCACCCTCACCCTCACTATCACCCTCACCGTAACTGTAACCCTAACCCTAACAATAACCCTAACACTAATTCTAAGCCTCACCCTAACCATAACCCTCACCCTAAACCTAAACCGTGCCCTAACACTTACCCTCACCCTAACACTAACGCTCACACTAATCCTACCCCTCAGCGAAACCCTAAACCTCACACTAAACCTAACACTAATCCTCAATCTAACCCTCACCCTCACCCTAAACCTAACCCTAACCCTTACCCTATCCCTCACCCTAACCCTAACCCTCCCCCTTACCGTAGCCCTCACCCTCAGCCTAACCCTCACTTTAACATTACTAACACCCTCAACCTAACCCTCACCCTAACCCTAAACTCGAACCCTAACTCTCACCCTAAACCTAACCATAAGCCTCACCCTAACCCTAACACTCACCCTAACCCTAACACTCACCCTCACCCTCACCCTGAGCCTAACCCTAAGCCTAACCCTAACTCTAACCCTCACACTCACCCTCTCACTGACCCTAATCCTAATCCTAACCCCAACCCTAACACACAACCTCACCCTAACCCTCACCCTAACCCTAACGCTAACCCTAACACTAACAATCACCCTAACCCTCAACCTAACCCTATCTCTAACACTAAACCTCAAACTCACACTGACCCTAAACTTAACCCTAACCCTAAACCTCACCCTAAACCTAACCCTAAACCTCACCCTCACCCTAGCCCTCACCATAACCATAATCCTAAAATTAACCCTCTTCTTAACCCTCATCCTAACCCTAACCCTAACCCTCACCCTAACCCTAATCCTAACCATAACCCTAACCCTAAACCTCACCCTAACCCTAAACCTAAAACTAACCCTAACCCTAACCCTCATCCTCACCCTCACTTGAATCCTATCTGTAACGGTAAACCTCACCCTCACCCTCACCCTAACTCTAACCCTAAACCTAAACCTAAACCTCACCCTAACCCTAACCCTCACCCTCACCCTCAACCTAACCTTAACTCGAAACTTAACAATCACCCTAAACCTAACCCTAACCCTCACCCTAACCATAAAAGTCACCCTAACCCTAACCCTAACCCTAACCCTTACTCTCACCCGAAACCTAAACCTCACCTTAACCCTAACCCTAACCCTCAGTCTCACCCTAGCCCTCACCCTAACCCTAATTCTAACCCTAACCCTCACCCTAACCCAAACCCTAATCCTCACCCTAAACCTCACACAAACCCCAACCCTGATCCTCAATCTAACCCTCACCCTCACCCTAACCCTCATCCTAACCCTTACCCTAACCTCAACCTAATCCTAACCCTCACCCTTAGGGGAACACTCACCCTCAGCCCAACCCTCAACTTTATTCTTACCGTCACACTCATGCTAACCCTCACCCTAACCCTAACCCAGATCCTAACACTCACCCTGAACCTAACCCTATCCATCACACTAACCAAAACCCTCACCCTCACCCTAAGCCTAACCCTAAGCCTAAGCCTAACCCTAACCCTAACCCTCACCCTCACCCTAGCTCTCACCCTAAACCTAATCCTAATGCTAAGACTCATCCTCACCCTCAACCTAACCCTAACACTATCCATCACCCAAAACCTATTCCTCACCACCATACTCACCCTCAGCCTAACCCCAAGACTAAGCCTAACCCTAACCATAACCCTCACCCTCAGGCTCGCCCTCACCGCAAACTAAACCCAAACAATAACACTAACAATAACACTAATTTTAACCCTAACCCTAACCCTAATCCTCACACCCACCCTCACCCTCAGCCTAACCCTAACCCTAACCCTAAACCTAAACCTAACACTAAAACTCACCCTAATCCTCAGCCTCAACCTCACCCTAAACCAAACCCTAACATTAATCCTCACCCTAACCCTAAGACTAATCCTAACCCTAATCCTAACTCTCACACTCAATCTCAACCTAAAATTAAACCTAACCCTAAACCTCACCCTAAACCTCACCCTAAACCTAACCCTCACCCTCAACCTCAACCTCACCACAAAATTTACCCTACCATAAAACTACCAATAACCCTAACCCTAACCCTAACCCTAACCCTAATCCTCACCCCCACCCTCACCCTCAGCCTATTCATAAGCCTAATCCTAAGCCTAACCCTAAGCCACACCATAACCCTAAAACTAACCCTCGCACTAACCATAACCCTAACACGAAACCTCAACTTAAGGCTAACTCTAAACCTAACCCTAACGTAACCCGCACCCTAACCCTAACCCTCACACTTACACTCTACCTCAGCCTAACCCTAAGCCTAAATCTTATCCAAACCCTAACCCTCACACTCACCCTAACCCTAAACCTAGTCCTAAATCTAACACTATCCCTAACCCTAACCCTCACCCTAACGCTCACCCTACCATTAACCCTAACACTAACCCTAAACCTAACCCTCACCCTAACCCTCACCCTAAACCTATCTCTAACCCTAAACCTCAAACTCACCCTGACCCTAACCCGAAACCTAACCCTCACCCTCACCCTAACCCTCACCCTATTCATAACCCTAATCCTCAGCCTAACCCTCACCCTAACCCTAAGCATAACCTTAACCTTAACCCTCACCCTAACCCTCACCCTAACCCAAAACATAACCCTAACCCTCACCCTCACCCTAACCCTCATCCTAACACTTAACATCATCCTCACCCTAAACCTCACACTTAACCGAATCCTCACCATAACTCTAACTCTAACCCTCACCTTCACGCTTAAGCCTAACCCTAACCCTCACCCTAACCCTAAAACTCACCCTAATCCTCACCCTCACCCTCACCCTAACACTAATGCTAAGTCTAACATTCACCCTAACCTTCATGCTATCACTTATCCACAGCACAAACCTAACCCTAACCTTAACCCTCACCCTCACCCTAAACCTCACCCTAACCGTAAACCTAATCCTAACCCTAACCATAATCCTAACATTAACACGAACCCTCACATAGTCCTAACCCTAACCTTCTACCTCACCCTAACCCTCACCATCACCCGAAACTTCACCCTAATCCTAACGCTCACCCACACCCTAAACCTCAAGCTCACCCTTACCATAACCCTCAACTAATCCTCACCCTAACCCTAACCATTACCTAACCAAGACCCTCACCCTCACCTTCATCCTAACCCTCACCCTCACCCTAGACCTCACCCTAACCATAACCCTAACCCTAAACCTGACCCTCACCCTCACCCTCAAACTCAGTCTATCCCTAAACCTATCCCTAATCCTAACCCTAACCCTCACCATTACCCTAACCCTCACCATAACCCTTACCCTCACCCTCACTCTTGCCCTAACCGAAACCCTCACACTAAACCTAAGCCTCCCCCTAAACCTAAACCTAACCCTCACCCTAAACCTCACCATAAACTTAACCCTAAACCTAACAGTCAACCTCACGCTAGCCCTCAACCTAATCCTAACTCTAACCCTAACCCTCACCCTAACCCTCATCCTTACCCTAAACCTCACATTAACCTAACCCTAATCCCCAATCTAACCCTAACCCTAAACCTTACCCTATCCCTCACCCTAACCCTAACCCTAACCCTCACGCTCAACCTCACCCTCACCCAAATCGTAAGTCTAACCCTAACCCTAACATTACCACTAATCCTAACCCAAAAACTAACCCTTACCCTAACCTTAAACTTCACTCTCAGCCTCACCCTCACTGGAATTGTAACCCTAACCATAACATTTACAATAACCCTAACCCTAATCCTAACCATCACCATCACCCTAACCATAACTCTAACCCTAACCCTCGCCCTAACCTTAACCCTCACTCTCACTGAAACCCTAACCCTCATCTTAACCCTCACCCTAACCTAACCTTAACCCTCACCCTAACCCTTAACCTCAACCTAATCCTAACACTAAGCCTAAACTAAACCTCCCCCTCACCCTAACCCTAACCCTCACCCTCAAGCTGGGCCTAAGCCTAAGCCTAAGCCTAACCCTAGTCCTAACACTAACCCTCACCCAAACCCTAATGCTAACACTAACCCTAACTCAAACCCTAAACCTCACTCTCACCCTAACCCTAACTCTAACCCTAACCCTAAACCTAAACCTCATCCTAACACTAAACCTAACCCTCATCCTCACCCTCACTTTAACCATAACCTTAAACTTAACCCTAACAATAACTCTAACCCTAACCCTAACCCTCACCCTTACCATAAGCCTCAGCCTAACATTTACCCTCAACCTATCACTCACCCTAACCCTAACACTAACCCTCACACTAACCCTAAACATCACCCTAACCCTAAGCCTAACTCTTACGCTAACCATAAACCTCACCCTCAACATCACCCTCAGGCTAACCCTCAGGCTAACCCTAAACCTAACCCTAACAATAACCCTAACCTTATCCCTAACCCGCACCCTCACCCTCACTGGAAATCTAACCCTAACCCTAACAATACCACTAACCCTAAACAAAACCATCACCCTAACCCTAATCCTAACCCCCACCCTCACCCTCAGCCTAACCCGAAGCCTAAGCCTAACCCTCAACCTAACCCTCAACTCACCCTCACCCTAAACCTAATCCTAAACCTAACCCTATCCCTAAACCTCAACCTAACCCTCACAAATCACCCTAACCCTAACACTAACCCTAACCCTAAACCGCAACCTAACAGTCCCCCTAACCATACCTCTAACCCTAATCCTAAGCCTAAGCATAACCCTAACCGTCACCGTAACCCTAACCCTAAACCTAAACCTAACCCTAAACCTAACCCTAAACCAAACCCTAATCCTCATTCTCACCCTCACCCTAACCCGAACCCTAACCTTAACCCTCACCCTGACCCTAAGCCTAATCCTAAACCTAACCCTAATCCTCACATTCAACCTCAACCTAACCTTAATCCTAAAACGAACCCTATTCCTAACTCTAACCTTAACCTAACCCTCATCCTAGCCTTAACACTAACCCTAATGCTAACCCTACACCTCATCCTAACCCTCACCCTCAAACTCATGCTCAGCCTAAGCCTAAGCCTAAGCCTACGCCTAACCCTAACCCTCACCCTAACCCTAAAATTAACACTAACCCTAACTCTAAACCTAAACCACACTCTCAGCCTAACCCTTATTCTAACCCTGATCCTAACCATAAACCTTATCCTAACCGTAACCCTAAACTTCTCTGACCCTCACTGTAACCGTAACTGTAACCCTAACTCTAACAATAACCCTAACCCTAACCCTCACCCTAACAATAACCCTCACCCTAAACCAAACCCACACCCAAACACTTACCCTCACCTTAACACTAACTCTAACCCTAACACTAACACTCACACTAACCCTAACCGTAACCCTAAACCTTAACCTCAACCTAACCCTCACCCTCACCCTAACCCTAACACTGACCCTAACCCTAACCCTCTCGCTAACCCTATATCTAACCCTAAACCTCACCCTCACCGTAACCCTCACCCTCAGCCTAGCCTTCACCCTAACCTTAATTCTAACCCTCACCCTCACCCTAACCCATACGCTCATCCTCACCCTAAACCTCACACTAACCCTAACCCTAATCCTCAATCTAAACCTCACCCTAAGCCAAAACCTAACCCTTATCCTAAACCTAAACCTAACCCTAACCCTCAGACTTATTTTAACCCTAACCCTCAGCGTAAACTTCATTTTTACCCTTACCATCATCCTCACCCTTACCCTCAACCTTACCCTAAACCTCACCCTAACCTTCACCCTAACCTTAAATTTAACCATAACCCTAACCCTAACCCTCACCCAAAACCTCACGATCAGCCTAACCCTAAGCCTAAGCCTTACACTAACCCTCACCCTCACACTAACACTAATCCTAACCATCACCATAACCCTAATCTTCACCCCCACCCTCAACCTCAGCCTAACCCTAAGCCTAAGCCTAACCCTAACCCTAAGCCTCAAACTCACACTCACTCTAACCCTAACCCTAAACCTAACCATAAACCTCAACCTAACCCTCACCCTAACCTTAACCCTAACACTAACCCTAACCCTAACCCTAGATCTAATCTTCCCCTAAATCTACATCTAACCTTAAACCTCACCCTCACCTTAACACTAATCCTAACCCTAACCCTAAACCTCACCCTAAACCTAACTCTCACCCTCACCCTCACCCTCACTCTCACAGTAAATCTAACCCTAACCCTAACAATAACACTAATCCTAACCCTAAACCTAACCCTAACCATAAAACTAATCCTAAACCTCAGCATCACCCTAACCCTAATTCTAACCCTAAGCCCCACCCTACCACTAACACTCATGTCACCATAACCCTAACCCTCATCCTAACCCTCACCCTTTCCCTAACACTAACCCTAAACCTCACACTAACACTAACCCCAATACTCACCCTCACCCTAGCCCTCACCCTAACACTAATCCTAACCCTAATCCTCAACCTAACCCTCACCCTAACCCTAACCCTAACCCTCACCATAACCCTAAACCTAACCTTCAACCTAACCTTAACACTCACCCTAACCCTAACCCTAAACCTCACCCTAACCCTAACTCTCACCTTCATGCTCACACTCAGCCTAACCCTAAACCTAACCCTAACCCTAACCCTAACCCTCAGACTTACCCGAAAGCTTACCCTAATCCTAATCCTAACCCTCAGCCTAACCCTAAGCCTAAACCTCACCCTCACCTTAATCCTAAATCTAACTCTAACCCTAAACCTAATGCTCAACCTCAGCCTCACCGTAACACTAACTCTAACCCTAAACCTCAACCTCACCCTAACCCTAACCCTTACCCTAACCCTAAACGTCACACTAACCCTAAGCCTAAATCTCACACTCAAAATAGCCCTCACTCTAACCCTAATCCTAAAATTAACCCTCATCCTAACTCTCACCCTAAACCTAATGCTAATCCTCACCCTCACCCTAACCCGAACCTTCAAACTAATCCTAACCCTCTCCCTCAACATAACCTTTACCCTAACCCTCACCCTAAACCTAAACGTAACCCGAACCTTAATGCTCACCCCAACCCTAACCTTCATCCTCAACCTCACCCTGAGCCTAAACCTAAGCCTAATCCTAAACCTAACCCTAACACACACACTCACCCTCAACCTAACCCTAATCCTAACCCTAACCCTAACCCTAAACCTCCCCCTACCTCTCACCCTAAACCTAACTCTAACCCAAACCCTAAACCTGACCCTAACCCTAACCATAACCCTCACACTAACCCAAACCCTCACCCTAAAACTTACCATGACCCTAAAACTAATCCTAACCCAAGCACTAACCCTCACACTAACACTAAACCTAAACCTCAGCCGCACCCTCACCCTCACCGGAACTCTAAACCTAACTCTAACAATAAGACTAATCCTAACCCTAACCATCACCCTAAACCTAATCCTCACCCCCACCTTTAGCCTCATCCTAACCCTAAGCCTAAGCCTAACCCTCACCCTAACCCTTACACTCAGCCTCACCCTAACCCTAATCCTAACCCTAATCCTATCCCTAAACCTCATCCTAACCCTCACCCTCACCATAACCTTAACACTAACCATAACGCTAAACCTCACCATAAGCTTCCCCCTAACACTAACTCTAACCCTAAACCTCACCCTCAGCCTAAACCTAACCTTAAACCTCACCCTAAACCTCACCCTAACTCTAAACTATCACCCTCACCCTCAACCTCACAGTAACTCAAATCCTAACCCTAACAATAACACTAACACTAACCCTAACCCTAACCATAACCATAACCCTCAACCTCAGCCTCACCCTTACTGCAAACTTAACCCTTACTATAACACTAACAATAACCCTAACCCTAACCCTAACCCTAACCCTAACCCTCACTCCTACCCTCACCCGCACCCTCACCCTCAGCCTAACCCTAACCCTAACACTAACCCTCACCATAACCGTAAACCTAACCCTAAACCTAACGCTAAATCTACCCCTAAACCAAAACCTAATCCTCAGCCTCACCCTCATCATAACCCAAACCCTAATCTTAACCCTCACTCTAACCCTAAGTCTAACCCTAATCCTAACCTTAACCCTCACACTCAACCTCACCCTAACCTTAATACTAAACCTAACTCTCACCCTAACCCTAACCCTCAACCTAACCCTCACCCTAGCCCTAACCCTAAACCTAATACTAACCCTAAACCTCATCCTAACCCTCACCCTCAACCTCATGCTCGGCATAAGCCTAAGCCTAAGCCTAAGCCTAAGCCTAACCCTAACTCTCACACTAACCGTAAAACTAACACTAATCCTAAATCTAAACCTAAACCTAACTCTCACCCTAACCCTAATTCTAACCCTAACATAACCCTAAACCTCATCCTAACCCTAACCCTAACCCTCACTCTCTTCCTCACTGTAACCGTAACCCTAACCCTAACCATAACAATAACCCTAACCCTAACCCTAACCCTCACCCTAACCATAACCCTCACCCTAACCCAAACCCTCACCCTAACACTTACGCTAACCATAACACTAACCCTAACCCTAACACTAACCCTCACCATAACCCTAAATCTAACCCTAAACCTAACGCTAAATCTAACCCTAAACCAAAACCTAATCTTCAGCCTCACCCTCATCATAACCCAAACCCTAATCTTAACCCTCACTCTAACCCTAAGTCTAATCCTAATCCTAACCTTAACCCTCACACTCAACCTCACCCTAACCTTAATACTAAACCTAACTCTCACCCTAACCCTAACCCTCAACCTAAACCTCACCCTAGCCCTAACCCTAAACCTAATACTAACCCTAAACCTCATCCTAACCCTCACCCTCAACCTCATGCTCGGCATAAGCCTAAGCCTAAGCCTAAGCCTAAGCCTAACCCTAACTCTCACACTAACCGTAAAACTAACACTAATCCTAAATCTAAACCTAAACCTAACTCTCACCCTAACCCTAATTCTAACCCTAACATAACCCTAAACCTCATCCTAACCCTAACCCTAACCCTCACTCTCTTCCTCACTGTAACCGTAACCCTAACCCTAACCATAACAATAACCCTAACCCTAACCCTAACCCTCACCCTAACCATAACCCTCACCCTAACCCAAACCCTCACCCTAACACTTATGCTAACCATAACACTAACCCTAACCCTAATACTAACCCTCACACTAACATTAACCCTAACCCTTACCCTTAAACTCAACCTAACCTTCCCCCTTACCCTAAGCCTAACACTAACCCTAACCATAACCCTCACCCTAACCTTACCCCTAACTCTATATGTAACCCTAAATCTCACCGTCACCATAATCCTAACCCTAAACCTAACCTAAACCTCACCCTGATCCAAACCCTAACAATAATCCTCACCCTAACCCTAAGCCTAATCCTAACCCGAACCCTAAACCTCACCCTCATCCTCACCCTCAGCCTAACCCTAAGCCGAAGCCTACCCTTAACCCTAATCCTCACACTCACCCTAAACCTTAACCTAATCCTAAACCTGAGCTTAACCCTCAACCTCAGCCTAACCCTCACCCTAACCCTAACCCTAACACTCACACTAAACCTAACCCTCACCCTCAGCCTAAACCTAAGTCGAAGCCTAACTCTAACCGTAACCCTCACACTCACCCTAATCCTTATATTCACCCTAACCCTTACCATAATCCTACCCTTAAACCTAAGCCTAACCCTCATCCTCACATTAAACATCACCCTAACCCTAACTCTAACACTAACCCTAACCCTAACCCTCACTCTCAGCCTCACCCGAGACCTAACTCTAATCCTAAACCTCACCTCACCCTAAACCTAACCCTAAACCTAAACCTCACCCTAAAACTAAACCTCACCCTCACCCTAATCCTAACCCTAACCCTGATCCTAACCCTCACCCTAACACTAAACAAAACCCTCACCCTCACCCCCACCCTCACCCTCAGGCTAACCCTAAGCCTAACCCTAACTCTAACCCAAACCCGTACCGGAACCATAAGCCTAACCCTAAACCTTACCCTAAATCTAACCCTAAACCAAACCCTAATCCTCAGCCTCACCCTCACCATAACTCAAACCCTAATCTTAACCATCACCCAAAACCTAAGCCTAATCCTAACCCTAACCCTAACCCTCACACTCAACCTCACCCTAACCTTAATCCTAAACCTGACTCTTTCAATAACCCTAACCCTCAACCTAACCCTCACCCTAGACTTAACCCTAACCCTAATCCTAACCCTAAACCTGATCCTAACCCTCACCCTCAACCTCATGCTCGGCCTAAGCCTAAGCCGAAGCCTAAGCCTAACCCTAACCCTCACCGTAAACCTAAAACTAACACTAAGCCTAACTGTAAACATAAACCTCAGTCTCAACCTAACCCTAATTCTAACCCTAACATAACATTAAACCTCATCCTAACCCTAACCCTAACCCTCACTCTCACCCTCACTGTAACCGTAACCCTAACCCTAACCCTAACAATAACCCTAAACCCACACCTAACCATCACTCTAAACATAACCCTCACCCTAACCCAAACGCTCACCCTAACACTTACCCTAACCCTAACACTAACCCTAACCCTAATATTAACCCTCACACTAACCCTAACCCTTAAACTCAACCTAACCCTCACCCTCAAACTAAACCTAACATTAACCCTAACCCTAACGCTCACCCTAACCCTCTCCCTAACCCTATATCAAACCCTAAACCTCACCCTCACCCTAACACTAAACCTAACCCTAAACCTAAACCTCACCCTAAACCTCGCCCTAACCCTAACCCTCACCCTCACCCTCAATCTCACCGTAACTTTAACCCTAACCCTAATAAAAACATTAACCCAAACCCTAACCATAACCATAACCCTCACCCTCAGCCTCACCCTCACTGCAAACTTAACCCTAACCATAACACTAACAATAACCTAAACAAAACCCATCCTCACCCTCAGCTTAACCCAAAGCCTAACCCTATCCCTAACACTAACCCTCACCGTAACCCTAACCCAAACCCTACCCCTAGTCCGCACCCTAACCCTAAGCCTAATCCTAACCCTAACCCTAACCCTCACACTCACCCTCACCCTAAACCTAATCCTAAACCTAACCCTATCCCTAACACTAAACCTCACCCTAACACTCACCCTAGCTCTCACCCTAACCCTAAACCTAAACCTCACCCTCACCCTAGCCCTCACCCTAACCCTAATTCAATCCCTCACCCTCAACCTAACCCTAACCCTCATCCTCACCCTAAACCTCACACTAACCCTAAACTGAATCCTCAATCTAACCCTCACCCTAACCCTAACACTAACCATTATCCTAACACGAAAAATAACCCTAACCTTCACACTTATCTTAACACTCACCCTCAGCCAAAACCTCTCCTTTACCCTTACCATCATAATCACCCTAAACCAAACCCTAACCCTAAACCTCATACAAACCCTCACCCTAACCTTAAACCTAACCATCACCCTAAACGAAACCCTCACCCTCAACCTCAAGCTCAGCCTAACCCTAAGCCTTAGCCTTACCCTAAACCACACCCTCACCCAAGCCCTCACCCTAATCTTAATCCTAACCCTAACCCACATTCTAACCCTCAAACTAACCCTAACACTAACCATCACTGTAACACTAATCCTCATCCCTGCCCTCACCCTCAGCCTAACCCTAACCCTAAGCCTAAACCTAACCATAAACCTCATACTCACCCTCATCCCAACCCTAATCCTAACCCTAACCCTAATCCTAACCCAAAACCTCAACATAACCATCAACCTAACCTTAACCCTAACCCTAAACCTAACCCTAAACCTAACCCTAACATTAACCCTCGAACTAACACTCCACCTAACCCAAAGTCAAACCCTAAACCTCACCCTCACCCTAACCCTAATCCTAACCCTAACCATAAACCTCACCCTAACCCTAACCCTAACCTCACCCTCACCCTCACCCTCACCTTACCATAAATCTAACCCTAACCCTAACAATAACACTAATCCTAACCCTAAACCTAAACCTAACCCTAAGCCTAACCCTAATCCTAACACTCACCCTCAACCTAAACCTAATCCTAATGCTAACCCTCAACCTAACCCCAATCCTCACCCTCACTGTAACCTTAACCCTCATCCAAATCCTCACCCTAACCCTAACACTAATCCTCAACCTCACCCTAGTCCTCACCCTAAAATTAATCCTAACTCTAATCCTCATTCTAACCCTAATCCTAACCCTAACTCTAACCATCACAGTATCCCTAAACCTAACCCTCAACCTAACCCTAACCCTTACCCTAACCCTAAACTTAAGCGGAACCCAAACTCTCACACTAATCCTAACCCTAATCCTCACCCTAACCATAAATCTAACCCTAAACCTCACCCTCACCCTAACCCTAATCCTAACACTAACCATAAACCTCACCCTAACTCTAACCCTAAATTTCACCCTCACTCTCACCCTCACCCTTACCATTAATCTAACCCTAACCCTAGCAATAACACTAATCCTAACCCTAAACCTAACCCTAAAACTAAGCCTAACCCTAATCCTAACACTCACCCTCACCCTAACCCTAATCCTAACGCTAACCCTATACCTAACCCTAACATTAAACCTCACTGTAACCCTAACCCTCATCCAAAACCTCACCCTAACCCACACCTTAACCCTAAAACTCATATTAACCCTCACCCTAACCGAAACCCTCAACCTCAACCTCAAGCTCAGCCTAACCCTAAGACTAAGCCTTACCCTAATCCTCACCCTCACCATAGCCCTCACCCTAACCCTAATCCTAATCCTAACCCTCATTCTAACCCTCAAAATAACCCTAACCCTAACCATCACCCTAACCCTAATCCTCACCCCCACCCTCACCCTCAGCCTAACCCTAACCCTAACTGTAACCCCCACACTCACCCTCACCCTAACCCTATTCCTAACCCTAACCATAACCCTAATCCAAAACCTCAACGTAACCATCAACCTAACCTTAACCTTAAAACTAACCCTAAACCTAACCTCGAACTAACACTCCCCCTAACCCTAAATCTAACCCTAAACCTCACCCTCACCCTAAACCTAATCCTACCCCTAAGCATAAACCTAACCCTAACCCTAACCCTAAACTTCACCCTCACCCTCACCCTCACCCTTACCATAAATCTAAAACTAACCCTAACAATAACACTAATCCTAACGCTAAATCCATGCCAAACCCTAATTCTATCCCTCACCCTCACCCTAACCCTAACCCTCATCCTCACCTTAAATTTCACACTAACCCTAAACTGAATCCTCAATCTAACCGTCACACTAACCCTAACACTAACCCTTACGTTAACCCTAAACCTAACCCTCACCCTCACCCTTATCTTAACACTCATGATCAGCCAAAACCTCTCATTTACCCTTACCATCATAATCACCGTAACCCTAAAAATCATACAAACCCACACCCTAACTGTAAACCTAACCATCACCCTAACCGAAATCTCACCCTCAACATCAAGATCAGCCTAACCCTAAGCCTAAGCCTTACCCTAATCCTCACCCTTACCCAAGCCCTCACCCTAACCTTAATCCTAACCCTAACCCTCATTCTAACCCTCAACCTAACCCTAACCCTAACCATCACTGTAACCCTAATCCTTACCCCCGCCCACATCCTCGGCCTAACCCTAAGCCTAAGCCTAACCCTAACCCTAACCCTCACACTCACCCTCACCCTAACCCTAATCCTAACCCTAACCCTAATCCTAACCCAAAACCTCAACATAACCACCAACCTAACCTTAACCCTAACCCTAACCCTCACCCTAACCCTCGAACTAACACTCGCCCTAACCCAAAATCTAAACCTAAACCTCACCCTCACCCCAACCCTAATCCTAACCCTAACCATAAACCTCACCCTAATCCTAACCCTAAACTTCACCCTCACCCTAACCCTCACCTTATCATAAATCTAACCCTAACCCTAACAGTAACACTAATCCTAACCCTAAACCTAAACCTAACCCTAAGCCTAAATCTAATCCTAACACTCACCCTCAACCTAACCCGAATCCTAATGCTAACCCTCAACCTAACCCTAATCCTCACCCTCACTGTAACCCTAACCCTCATCCAAACCCTCACCCTAACATTAACACTAACACTCAACCTCACCCTAGTCCTCACCCTAACATTAATCCTAACTCTAATCCTCATCCTAACCCTAACCCTAACCCTAACTCTAACCATCACACTATCCCTAATCCTAACCCTCAACCTAACCCTAACCCTCACCCTAAATCTAAACTTAAGCGGAACCCAAACTCTCACCCTAATCCTAACCCTAAACCTCACCCTAACCCTAAATCTAACCCTAAACCACACCCTCACCCTAACCCTAATCCTAACACTAACCATAAACCTCACACTAACTCTAACTCTAAACGTCACCCTCACACTCACCATAAATCTAACCCTAAACCTAACAATAACACTAATCCTAACCCTAAACCTAACCCTAAACCTAAGCCTAACCCTAATCCTAACACTCACCCTCACCTTAACCCTAATCCTAACCCTAATCCTATACCTAACCCTAATCCTCAACATCACTGTAACCCTAACACTAATCCAAACCCTCACCCTAACCCACACCCTAACCCTAAACCTCATACTAACCCTCACCCTAAATGAAACTCTCACCCTCAAACTCAAGCTCAGCCTAACCCAAAGCCTAAGCCTTACCCTAATCCTCACCCTCACCCTAGCCCTCACCCTAACCCTAATCCTAATCCTAACCCTCATTCTAACCCTCAACCTAACCCTAACCCTAACCATCACCCTAACCCTAATCCTCACCCCCACCCTCACCCTCAGTCTAATCCTAAGCCTAAGCCTAACCCTAACCCTCACACTCACACTCACCCTAAACCTAATCCTAACCCTAACCATAACCCTAACCCAAAAGCTCAACGTAACCATCAACCTAACCTTAACCTTATCACTAACCCTAACCCTAACCTCGAACTAACACTCCCCCTAACCCTAAATCTAACCCTAAACCTCACCCTCACCATATACCTAATCCTAACCCTAACCAAAAACCTCACCCTAACCCTAACCCTAACCTTCACCCTCACCATCATCCTCACCCTTACCATAAATCTAAAACTAACCCTAACAATAACACTAATCCTAACCCTAAACCTAAGCCTAACCCTAATTCTATCCCTCACCCTCACCCTAACACTAACCCTCATCCTCACCTTAAACCTCACACTAACCCTAAACTGAATCCTCAATCTAACCCTCACACTAACCCTAAAACTAACCCTTACCCTAACCCTAAACCTAACCCTAACTATCACCCTTAAATTAACACTCACACTCAGCCAAATCCTCTCCTTTACCCTTACCATCATAATCACCCTAACGCTAAACCTCATACACACCCTCAAACTAACCATAAACCTAACCATCACCCTAACGGAATCCCTCACCCTCAACCTCAAGATCAGCAAAACCCTAAGCCTAAGCCTTACCCTAATACTCACCCTCACCCAAGCCCTCACCCTAACCTTAATCCTAACCCTAACCCTCATTCTAACCCTCATCCTAACCCTAACCCTAAACATCACTGTAACCCTAATCCTCACCCCCACCCTCACCCTCAGCCTAACCCTAAGCCTAAGCCTAACCCTAACCCTAACCCTCACACTCACCCTCACCCTAACCCTAATCCTAACCCTAACCCTAATCCTATCACAAAACCTCAACATAACCATCAACCTACCCTTAACCGTAACCCTAACCCTAACCATCGAACTAACACTCCCCCTAACCCAAAATCTAACCCTAAACCTCACACTAACCCTAACTCTAATCCTAATCCTAACAATAAACCTCACCCTAATCCTTACCCTAACCTTCACCCTCACCCTCACCCTCACCTTACCATAAATCTAACCCTAACCCTAATAATAACACTAATCCTAACCCTAAACCTAAACCTAAACTAAGCCTAACCCTAATCCTAACACTCACCCTCAACCTAACCCTAATCCTAACGCTAACCCTCAACCTAACCCTAATCCTCACCCTCACTGTAAACCTATTCCTCATCCAAACCCTCACCGTAACCCTAACACTAACCCTCAACCACACCCTATTCCTCACCCTAACCTCAATCCTAACTCTAATCCTAATCCTAAACCTAACCCTAACCCTAACTCTAACCATCACACTGTCCCTAAACCTAACCCTCAACCTAACCCTAACCCTCACTCTAACCCTAAACTTAAGTGGAACCCAAACTCTCACCCTAATCCTAACCCTAATCCTCACCCTAACGCTAAATCTAACCCTAAACCACACCCTCACCCTAACCCTAATCCTAACACTAACCATAAACCTCACCCTAACTCTAACCGTAAACGTCACCCTTACACTCACCATAAATCTAACCCTAGCCCTAACAATAACACTAATCCTAACCCTAAACCTAACCCTAAACCTAAGCCTAACCCTAATTCTAACACTCACCCTCACCTTAACCCTAATCCTAACCCTAATCCTATACCTAACCCTAATCCTCAACATCACTTTAACCCTAACACTAATCCAAACCCTCACCCTAACCCACACCCTAACCCTAAACCTCATACTAACACTCACCCTAACTGAAACCCTCACCCTCAAACTCAAGCTCAGCCTAACCCTAAGCCTAAGCCTTACCCTAATCCTCACCCTCACCCTAGCCCTTACCCTAACCCTAATCCTAATCCTAACCCTCATTCTAACCCTCAACCTAACCCTAACCCTAACCCTAACCCTAACCCTAATCCTCACCCCGACCCTCACCCTCAGCCTAACCCTAAGCCTGAGCCTAACACTAACCCTCACACTCACACTCACCCTAAACCTAATCCTAACCCTAACCATAACCCTAACCCAAAACCTCAACGTAAAAATCAACCTAATCTTAACCTTAACACCAACCCTAACCGTAACTTCGAGCTAACACCACCCCAAACCTAAATCTAACCCTAACCCTAAACCTCACCCTCACCCTAAACCTAATCCTAACCCTAACCATAAACCTCACCCTAACTCTAACCCTAAACTTCACCCTCACCCTTACCCTCACCCTTACCATAAATTTAAAACTAACCCTAACAATATCACTATTCCTAACCCTAAACCTAAGCCTAACCCTAATTCTATCCCTCACCCTCACCCTAACACTAACCCTTATCCTCATCCTAAACCTCACACTAACCCTAAACTGAATCCTCAATCTAACCCTCACCCTAACCCTAAAACTAACCCTTACGATAACCCTAAATCTAACCCTAAACCTCACCCTTAAATTAACACTCACGCTCAGCCAAAACCTCTCCTTTACCCTTACCATCATAATCACCCTAAACCTAAATCTCATACAAACCCTCACCCTAACCGTAAACCTAACCATCACCCTAACCGAAACCCTCACCCTCAACCTCAAGCTCAAACTAACCCTAAGCCTAAGCCTTACCCTAATCCTCACCCTCACCCAAGCCCTCACCCTAACCTTAATCCTAACCCTAACCCTCATTCTAACCCTCAACCTAACCCGAAACCTAACCATCACTGTAACCCTAATCCTCACCCCCGCCCTCACCCTCAGCCTAACCCTAAACCTAAGCCTAACCCTAACCCTAACCCTCACACTCACCCTCACCCTAACCCTAATCCTAACACTAATCCTATCACAAAACCTCAACATAACCATCAACCTACCCTTAACCCTAACCCTAACCCTAAGCCTCAAACTAACACTCCCCTAACCCAAAGTCTAACCCTAAACCTCACCCTCACAATAACCCTAATCCTAATCCTAACAATAAACCTCACCCTAACCCTAAACCTAACCTTCACCCTCACCCTCACCCTCACCTTACCATAAATCTAACCCTAACCCTAACAATAACACTAATCCTAACCCTAAACCTAAACCTAACCCTAAGCCTAAATCTAATCCTAACACTCACCCTCAACCTAACCCTAATCCTAATGCTAACCCTCAACCTAACCCCAATCCTCACCCTCACTGTAACCCTAACCCTCATCCAAACCCTCACCCTAACCCTAACACTAAACTACAACCACACCCCAGTCCTCACCCTAACCTTAATCCTAACTCTAATCCTCATCCTAACCCTAACCCTAACCATAACTCTAACCATCACACTATCCCTAAACCTAACCCTCAACCTAACCCTAACCCTCACCCTAAATCTAAACTTAAACGGAACCCAAACTCTCACCCTAATCCTAAACCTAATCCTCACCCTAACCCTAAATCTAACCCTAAACCTCACCCTCACCCTAACCCTAATCCTAACACTAACCATAAACCTCACCCTACCTCTAACCCTAAAGTTCACCCTCACCCTCAACATAAATCTAACCCTAACCCTAACAAGAACACTAATCCTAACCCTAAACCTAACCCTAAACCTAAGCCTAACCCTAATCCTAACACTCACCCTCACCCTAACCCTAATCCTAACCCTAACCCTATACCTAACCCTAATCCTCAACCTCGCTGTAACCCTAACCCTCATCCAAACCCTCACCCTAACCCACACCGTAACCCAAAACCTCATACTAACCCTCACCCTAACCGAAACCCTCACCCTCAAACTCAAGCTCAGCCTAACCCTAAGCCTAAGCCTTACCCAAATCCTCACCCTCACCCTAGACCTCACCCTAACTCTAATCCTAATCCTAACCCTCATTCTAACCCTCACACTAACCCTAACCCTAACCATCACCATAACCCTAATCCTCACCCCCACCCTCACCCTCAGCCTAACCCTAAGCCTAAGCCTAAGCCTAACCGTAACCCTCACACTCACCCTCACCCTAACCCTAATCCTAACCCTAACCATAACCCTAACCCAAAACCTCAACGTAACCATCAACCTAACCTTAACCTTAACACTAACCCTAACCCTAACTTCGAACTAACACTCCCCCTAACCCTAAATCTAACCTTAAACCTCACCCTCACCCTAAACCTAATCCTAACCCTAACCATAAACCTCACCCTAACCCTAACCCTAACGTTCACCCTCACCCTCACCCTCACCCTTACCATAAATCTAAAACTAACCCTAACAATAACACTAATCCTTACCCTAAACTTAAGCCTAACCCTAATCCCTAACACCCTCACCCTAACCCTAATCCTAACCTTAACCCTCAAACTAACCCTAACCCTCACCCTCACTGTAATCCTAACTCTCATTCAAACCCTCACCCTAACCCTAACGCTACCCATAAACCTCACCCTAACACTAACCCTACCCCTCAACCTCACCCTAGCCCTCATCCTAACCCTAAACCTAACCCTAATACTAATCCTAACCCTAACCCTCACCCTAGCCCTAACTCTAACACTAACCCTAACTCTAACCCTCACCCTCAGCCTCACCCTAAACCTAACTCTAATCCTAAACCTCACCCTCACCCTAACCCTAACCCTAACCCTAAACCTCACCCTAAATCTATACCTCACCCTCACCGTAATCCTAAACCTAACCCTAATCTAATCTTAAAGCTCAACCTAAACCTAAAGCTCACCGTCAAATTAACCCATACCCTAACCCTCACCCTAAACCTAAACTTAACCGGAAACCTAACTCTCACCCTAACCCTAACCCTAAACCTCACCCTAACACTAAACCTCAGCCTCACCCTCAGCCTAACCCTAAGCATAACTCTTACCCTGACCCTAAACTTCACACTCATTCTAACCCTAAGCCTAATCCTAATCCTAACACTAACATTAAACCTAACCCTCAACCTAACCATCAAATTAACCCTAACCCTAACAATAACCCTAACCCTAACCCTCACCCTCATCCTCAGCCTCACTCTAACCCTAACTTTAACCCTAAGCCTCACCCTCATCCTAACCCTAACCCTAACACTAACACTAAACCTCACCAAAACCATAACCTCACCCTATTGCAAACCCTCACCCTAACACTTAACCTCACCCAAACATTAACCCTAACCTTAACACTAACACTCACAATAACCCTAACCCTAACCCTTAAGCCTAAACCTTAACCAAACCCTCACCCTCACCCTAACACTAACACTAAGCCTCACCCTAACCGTCCCCCTAATCCTATATCTAACCCTAAACCTCACTGTAACCCTAACCCAAACCCTACCCCTAGTTCACACCCTAACCCTAAGCCTAATCCTAACCCTCACCCTAACCCTCACACTCACCCTCACCCTAAACCTAATCCTAAACCTAACCCTATCCCTAACACTAAACCTCACCCTAACACTCACCCTAGCCCTCACCCTAACCCTAAACCTAAACCTCACCCTCACCCTAGCCCCAACCCTAACCCTAATTCTATCCCTCACCCTCACGCTAACCCTAACCCTTATCCTCACCCTAAACCTCACACTAACCCTAAACTGAATCCTCAATCTAACCCTCTACCCCTAGTTCACACCCTAACCCTAAGCCTAATCCTAACCCTCACCCTATCCCTCACACTCACCCTCACCCTAACCCTAACACTAACCCTTACCCTAACCCGAAAAAAAAACCCTAACCCTAACCCTTATCTTAACACTCACACTCAGCCAAAACCTCTCCTTTACCCTTACCATAATAATCACCCTAAACCAAACCCTAACCCTAAACCTCATACAAACCCTCACCCTAACCGTAAACCTAACCATCACCCTAACCGAAACCCTCACCCTCAACCTCAAGCTCAAACTAACCCTAAGCCTAAGCCTTACCCTAATCCTCACCCTCACCCAAGCCCTCACCCTAACCTTAATCCTAACCCTAACCCTCATTCTAACCCTCAGCCTAATCCTAACCCTAACCATCACCGTAACCCTAATCCTCACCCCCGCCCTCACCCTCAGCCTAACCCTACGCCTAAGCCTAAGCCTAACCCTAACCCTCACATTCACCCTCACCCTAAGCCTAATCCTAACCCTAACCCTATTCCTAACCCAAAACCTCAACATAACCATCAACCTACCCTTAACCCTAACCCTAACCCTAACCCTAACCCTCGAACTAATACTGCCCCTAACCCAAAATCTAACCCTAAACCTCACCCTCACCCTAACCCTAATCCTAACCCTAACCATAAACCTCACCCTAACCCTAACCCTAAACTTCACCATCACCCTCACCCTCACTTTACCATAAATCTAACCCTAACCCTAACAATAACACTAATCCTAAACCTAAACCTAAACCTAATCCTAAGACTAACCCTAAACCTCACACTCACCCTCAGCCTAACCCTCATCCTAACCCTAACCATAACCCTAACCCAAAACCTCAACGTATCCATCAACCTAACCTTTACCTTAACATTAACCCTAACCCTAGCCTCGAACTAACACTCCCCCTAACCCTAAATCAAATCCTAAACCTCACCCTCACCCTAAGCCTAACCCTCACCCTAACCCTCACCCTACTCCTCAGCCTAACCCTAATCCTAACCCTAAACCTCATCTTAATCCTCACCCTAACCCTAACCTTAACCCTCACCCTAATCCTTACCCTAACCCTCACCCACAAGCTGGGCCTAAGTCTAAGCCAAAGCCTAAGCCTAACCCTAACCCTAACGCTAACCCTAACTCTAACCCTAACACTCACCCTAACTCTAACTATAAACCTCACTCTAAAACTAATCCTAACTCTAAACCGAAATGTAAACTTAAACCTCATCCTAACCCTAACCCTAATAATAACCCTAACAAAAACCCTTACCCTAACCTTACCCTAAACCAAACCCTAACCGTAACACTAAACCTAAACCTAAACCTAGCCCAAACCCTAACCATAACCCTCACCCTAAACCTAACACTAAACCTAATCCTCACCCTCACCCTAGCCCTCATCCTAAGCCTAAACCTCATCCTCACCCTCAAACTCACACTAACCTTAACACTAATCATCAATCTAACCATCACGCTCACCCTCACCCTAAACCTAATCCTCACACTAACCTTCACCCTAACCCTAACTCTACCCCTAAACCTCACCCTCACCCTAATCGTATCTCTAACCCTAACCCTAACTCTAAAAAGCTCACCCTAACTCTAACCCTAACCCTCAACCTCACTGTAACGGTAACCCTAACCCTAACAATAACCCTAACCCTAACCCTAATCCTAACCCTCAACCTCACATTAACCCTAATCCTGACCCTAACCCTCAGCCTAACCCTAACCCTCACCCTTACCGTAACCCTAACCCTCATCCTAACCCTCACCCTAACACTAACCCTAAACCTAAAACTCACCCTAACAATAAACATACCCCTCACCCTCATCCTCACCCTCAACCTCACCTTAACCCTAACCCTAACATTAACACTAATACTTATCTTAAACCTAACCCTAACCCTAACCCTAACCCTAATCCTAACACTCACCGTCAACCTAAACCTAACCCTAACCCAACCCTCACACTCAGCCTCACCCTAACCTAACCTCTAACCCTAAACCTCACCCTAACCTTAACCCTAAACCTCACCCTAATGCTAGCCCTCACCCTAACCCTAATCCTAACCCTGACACTCATCCTGAACCTCATCCTAAAAATAACCTTAACCCTAATCCTCACCCTCACCCTAACCCTAAACCTAACCCTAACCCTCAACCTAACCCTAACCCTCAACCTCACTGTAACCCCTACCCTAACCCTCACCCTAACCCTAAACTTAACTCAAACCCTAACTCTCACCCTAACCCTATCCCTCACCCTAACTCTAAGCCTCACACTCACCCTCACCCTCAGCCTAAACCTAAGCCTATCCCTATCCCTAACCCTAACCCTCACACTTAACCTAACCCAAATCCCAATCAAACCCTAACCCTGACGCTCACCCTCACCCTAAGCCTCACCTTAAGCCTAACCCTAACATTAATCCTAACCCTAACCCCATCCCTAAACCTCACACTAACAATAACCCTAACCATCACTCTAACACTAACCCTCACCTTAACACTAACCCTAACCCTCACACTTACCCTACCCTCACCCTAACCCTAAGCCTCATTCTCACCCTAAACCTGACACTAACCCTAACACTAATCCTCAATCTAAGCCTCACCCTCACCCTAACCCTAACCCTAACCCTCAACCTAGCCCTAACCCTCACCCTTACCGTAACCCTCACCCTCAGCTTAAATTTCACATTTACCCTTACCATCACCCCCACCCTAACCCTCACCCTAAACCTAACCCTCATCCTAACCCTAACTCTACCCCTAAACCTCACCCTCACCCTAACCCGAACTCTATCCCTAACCCTAACACTAAACCTCAACCGAACCCTAAAGCTAATCCTCGCCCTCAACCACATGCTCAGCCTAAACCTAAGCCTAAGCCTAATGCTTACCCTAACCATCAACCTCACACTAGCCCTAATGCTAACCCTAATCCTAAACCTAACCCTCATCCTAACACTCACTCTATCTCTAACACTAAACCTCAACCTAAACCTAACCCTAAACCTCACCCTCACCCTAGCCCTCATCCTAGCCCTAATCCTAACCCTAACCCTCATACTAACCCTCCCGATAACCCTAACCCTAACCCTCAACCTAACCCTAACACTCAGCTTCACCCTCACACTCAGCCTAATCCTAAGCCTAAAACTAACCCTAACCTTAACCCTCAATCTCACCTTAATCCTCACCCTAACCCTAACCCTAACACTAAGCCTAACCCTAACCCTCACCTTCAGCCTCATCCTAACCCTAACTCTAACCCTAAACCTCACCCTCACCATAACCCTTAGCCTAACCCTAACCCTAAACCTGACCCTAACCCTAACTCTAAACCTACCCTTATCCTAGCCCTTACACTAACCTTAATCCTAACCCTAACACTCATCCTAACCCTCAGCCTAATCCTAACACTAACCCTAATCCTCACCCTCACCCTAGCCCTCACCCTAACCCTAACCATCACCCTAGGCCTAACCCTCACATTTAACCTTATCATGACCCCCACCTTAATCCTCAGCCTAATTGAACCCTAACCCTAACCCCCACCCTAACCCTCACCCTAACCCTAACTCTAACCCTAAATCCCACCCTCACCCTAAACTACTAAATCTCACCGTAACCCCAACCATAATCCTAACCCTAACCCTAACCATAACCATAACCACAACCCTCACCATAACCCAAAACTTAACCCTAACAATAACCCTCACAGTAACCCGAACCTCACGCTAAATCTAACTCTAACCCTAACCATAACACAAAAAACCTCACCCTAACCCTAACCCTAAACCTCAACCTCACCATAATCGTAACCCTAACCCTATCCCTAACAATAACCCTAAACCTAACCCTAATCATAATCCTCAAACTCACACTAACGCTAATCCTAAACCTAAACCTCAACCTAACCCTAACCCTCACATTTATTCTAACCCTAAACCTCATCCTAACCCTCACCCTAAGGCCTAAACCTAACATTAAAAGTCACCCTAACACTAAACCTAACCCTCACCCTCAACCTATACCTCATCCTAACCCTAATCCTAACCCTACTTCTCATCCTAAAACTCACCCTAAACCAAACCCTAAACCTCACCCTAAACCTAACACTCAACCTAACCCTAATCCTCACGCTCAACTTAACACTAACTCTAACCCCCACCCTAACCCTAAACTTTACCTGAACCCTAACTTTCACCTTAACCCTAACCCTAACCCTCACCCTAACCCTAACCCTCACACTCACCTTACCCTTACCTTAATCCTAATCCTAACCCTAACCCTAAGCCTCAACCTCCACCTCACCTTATCCCTAACTCTAACCCTAAACCCCACTCTCACCCTAACCCTAACCCTAAACCTAAACCTAAACCTCACCCTAACCATAACCCTAAAACTCACCCTCACCCTAGCCCTCACCCTAACCCTACTCCTAACACTAACCCTCATCCTAACCCTCCCTATAACCCTATCCGAAACCCTCACCCTATCCCTAACCCTCACACTCACCCTCACCCTCAGCCTAACCCTTAGCCTAACCACAAGCCTTACCTGAAACCTAACCTTAACCCTCAAACTCACCCGCACCCTCACCCTCACCATAACTCAAAACCAAACCATAACCCTAACCCTAAACCTCACCCTAACCCTAACCCTAACCCTCACCCTCACCCTCACCCTAACCCTAACACAAACCCTAACCCTAAACCTCAACCTACCCCTCCCCCTAACCCTGTATCTAACCGTAAACTTCACCCTCCACCTAACCCTAACCCTAACTCTAACCCTAAAACCCACCCTAACCTTAACACTAACCCTAATCCTCACCCCCACCCTCACCATCAGCCTAACACTAAGCCTAAGCCTAACCCTCACCCTAACCCTCACACTCATGCTCACCCTAACCCTAATCTTAAACCTAACCCTATTCCTAAACCTCAACTTAACCCTCACCCTCACCCTAGCCCTAACACTAACCCTAACCATAAACCTCCGCCAAAACCTCCCCCAAACCCTAACTCTAACGCTAAACCTCACCCTCACCCTAACCCTAAAACTCACCCTAAACCTAACCCTCACCCTCACCCTCTAACTCACCCTAACTCTAACCCTGTCCCTAACAACACTAACCCTAACCCTAACCCTAAACATAACCCTCACCCTCAGCCTCACCCTCACTGAAAACTTAATCCTAACCATAGCACTAACAATAGGACTAACCGTAAACTTAACCCTAACTCTAATCCTCACCCCCAACCTCAGCCTCAGCCTAACCCTAACCCTAACCCTCCCTTTAACCCTAACTGTAACCCTAAACCTAACCCTAACCCTAAACCTAAAACAAAACTTAAACCTAACCTCAAACCTAAACCTAATCCTCAGCCTCACACTCACCCTAACCCAAACCTTAACCTTAACCCTCACCCTAACCCTAAGCCTAACCCTAACCCTTAGCCTAACCCTCACACTCACACTCACCGTACCCCAAATCCTAAACCTAATCCTATCCCTAACCCCAACACTCACCCTAACCCTCACCCTAGCCCTCACCCTAAATCTAACCCTAACCCTAACCCTAACCCTAACCCTAACCCTAACACTTACCCTCCCCCTTATGCTCGGCCTAAGCCTACCCCTAAGCCTAAACCTAACCCTAAACATAACCCAACCCTCACCCTCAGCCTCACCCTAACATTAACTCTAACCCTAAAGCTCACCCTCACCCTAACCCTAACCCTTACCCTAACGGTAAACCTCACCGTAACCTTAACCCTAAACTTCACCCTCATGCTAGCCATCACTCTAACCCTAATCCTAACCCTAACACTCATCCTAACCCTCACCCTAACACTAACCCTAACCCTCACCCTCAATCTCACCCTAACACTAACTCTAAGCCTTACACTCAACTTCACCCTAACCCTAACCTAACCCTAATGCTCAACCTATCCCTAACCCTCAACCTCACCTTAACCCGTACCCTAACCCTCACCCTAACCCTAAACTTAACCGGAACTCTAACTCTCACCCTAACCCTAACCCTAAACCTCACACTCACCCTAACCCTAAGCCTACTCCTAATCCTAACCCTAACCCTCACCCTAACCATCACATTAACCCTAACCCTAAAAATAACCCTAGCCCTAACCCTCACCTTCAGCCTCACTCTGACCCTAAGCCTCACCCTAACCCTAACCCTACCCCTAAACCTAACACGAAACCTCACCAAAACCATAACACTGACTCTAACCCAAACCCTCACCCTAAAACTTACCCTCACTCAAACACTAACCCTAAACATAACACAAACCCTCACACTAACCCTAACCCTAAACCTCATACTAAGCCTCACCCTCACCCTAACCCTAACAACTAAGCCTCACACTAACGCTCACCCTAACCCTCCCCCTAACCCTATATCTAACCCTAACCCTCACCCTCACCATCAACCGAACCCTAACCCAATCCCTAAACCCCACCCTAACCCTAAACCTAAACCTCACCCGCACCCTCACCCTCTATGTAGCTCTAACACTAATACTAACAATAACACACACCATAACCCTAAACCTAATCCTCACCCCCACCCTCACCCTCAGCCTAACCCTAAGCCTAAGCCTAACCCTCACCCTAACCCACACACTTAACCCTACCCTAACCCTAATCCTAAACCTAATCCTAACCCTAAACCTCAAACTAACCCTCACAATCACCCTAACCCTAACACTAACCCTAACCCTAAACCTCAACCTAACCATCCCCATAACCGTAACTCTAACCCTAAACCTCACCCTTACCCTAACCCTAACCCTCAACCTAAACCTCACCCTAAACTTCACCTTTTCCCTAACTCTCACCCGCACCCTCAACCTCACCATAACTCTAACACTAAATATAAATATACCACTAAACCTAACCCAAACACTAACCCTAAACATAAACCTCACCCTCAGCCTCACCCTCACCTAAAACTTAACCCTAACCATAACACTAAAAATAACCCTAACCCTAACCCTAACTCTAACCATAATCCTCACCCCCATCCTCACCCTCAGTCTAAACCTAAGCCTAAACCTACCCCTAATCCTAACCCTCACTGTAACCCTAACCCTAACCGTAACCCTAACCCTCACACTCACCCTCACCCTAAACCTAATCCTAAACATAACCCTAACCTTACCCAAACCCTCAATATAAGCCTCACCCTAGCCCTCAACCTAAACCTAATCCTAACCCTAAACCTCATCCTAACTCTCACCCTAACCCTAAACCTAACCCTCACCCTAAACCTAACCCTAACCCTCACCCTCATGCTCGGCCTAAGCCTAAGCCTAAGCCTAAGCCTAGCCCTAACCCTAACCCTCACCCTAACCCTAACCCTTACACTAACCCTAACTCTAACCCTAAACCTCACTCTCACCCTAACCCTAACTCTAACCCTAACCCTAAACCTAAACCTCATCCTAACACTAAATCTAACCCTCACCCTGACCTTAACCATAACCCTAAACCTAACCCTAACAATAACCCTAACCTTAACGCTAAAACTAACCCTTATCTTAAGCCTCAACCTAACATTTACCCTCAACCGAACGCTCACACTAATCCTAACACTAACCCTCACACTAACCCTAACCATCACCCTAACCCTAAAGCTCACCTTAACCCTAACCCTAACCCTCACCCTCATCCTAGCCCTCACCCTAACCCTAACACTCATCCTCACCCTAAACCTCACACTAACCCTAACACTAATACTCAATCTAACCCTCACCCTCACCCTAACCCTAACCCTAATTTTCATCCTAACCCTAACCCTCACCCTTACAATAACCCACAACCTCAGCCTAACCCTCACGTTTACCCGTACCGTCACTCCCACCCTAACCCTCACCCTAACCCTAACCCTCAACTTAACCCTCACCCTAACCCTGACTCTACCCCTAAACCTCATCCTCACCCTAAACCTACCTCTAACCCTAATCCTAACATTAAATCTCACCATAATGCTAACGCTAATCCTCACCCTCACCCTCATTGTAACTGTAACCTTAACCCTAACCCTAACAATAACTCTAAACCTAGTCCCTAACCCTCACTATAACCCTAACCATAACACTAACACTAACCCTAAACATAAACCTAACCCTCAACCTAAACCTAATCCTCAGCCTCATCCTCACCCTAACAAAACCCTAACCCCACCCTTCACCCTAATCCTAAGCCTAAACCTAACCCTAATTCTAACCCTCACATTCACCCTCACCCTAAACCTAATCCTAAACCTAACCCTATCCCTAACCCTCAGCCTAATCCTCACCCTAGACCTCAGCCTAACCCTAATCCTAACCCTAAACCTCATCCTAATCCTCACCCTAACCCTAAAATTAACCCGAACCCTAAACCGAACCCTAACCCTCACCCATATGCTGGGGCTAAGCCTGAGCCAAAGCCTAAGCCTAACCCTAACCCTAACGCTCACCCTAGCCCTAACCCTAACACTAACACTAACTCTAACCCTAAACCTCACACTCACACTAACCCTAACTCTAACCCTAAACCTAAACCTCATCCTAACCCTAACCCTAACAACAACCCTAACCCTAACCCTAACCCTAACCCTACACTAACCTTAACCTTAACCTTAACCCTAACACTGAACCTAACCCTAACCCTCATACTAACCATAACCCTCACCCTAACCCTAACCGCACCCTAACACCAACCCTAATCCTCTCCCTCACCCTAGCCCTCACCCTAACCCTTACCCTCATCCTCACCCTAAACATCACACTAACCCTAACACTAAGCCTCAATTTAACCCTCATCCTCACCCTCACCCTAACCCTAACCCACACCCTAAACCTAACCCTCACCTACCGTAACCGTCACCCTAGGCCTAACCCTCAACTTTACCCTTACCGTCACCCCACCTTAACCCTCACCTTAACCCTAACCCTCAGCCTAACATTCACCCTAACCCTAACTCAACCCCTAAACCTCACCCTCACCCTAACGCTATCTCTAACCCTAACCCTAACACTAAAAACCTCACCCTAACTCTAACACTAACCCTCAACCTCACTGTCACCGTAACCCTAACCCTAACAATAACCCTAACCCTAACCCTAATCCTAAACCTCACTCTCAGATTAACTCTAATCCTAACCCTAAACCTCACCCTAACCCTAACCCTCACCCTTACCGTAACCCTAACCTTCATCCTAACCCTCACCATAACACTAACCCAAACCCTAAACCTCACCATAACAATAAACCTACCCCTCACCCTCACCCTTTCCCTTAACCTCACCTTAACTCTAACCCTAACCCTAACAATAACACTAATCCTAACCCTAACCCTAACCCTAACCCTAACCCTAATCCTAACACTCACCCTCAACCTAACCCTAACCCTAACCCAACCCTCACCCTCAGCATCACCCTAACCCTACCTCTAACACTAAACCTCACACTCACCCTAACCCTAACCCTAAACCTCACCCTAAACTTAACCCTAAACCTCACCCTCACGCTAGCCCTCACCCAAACCCTAATCCTATCCCTAACACTCATCCTAACCCTCACCCTAAAAATAAACCTAACCCTCAACCTCACCCTCACCCTAACCCTAACCCTAACCCTAACTCTCAACCTAACCCAAACACTCACCCTCACTATAACCCCTACCCTAACCCTCACACTAACCCTAAACTTAACCCAAAACCTAACTCTCACCCTATACCTAACACTATCCCTCACCCTCAACTTAACTCTCAACCTCACCCTCACCCTCAGCCTAACCCTAAGCCTATCCCTATCCCTAAACCTAACCCTAACAATCAACCTAACCCTAATTCTAATCAAACCCTAGGCCTAACTCTCACCCTCACCCTATCCCATACCTTAAGCCTAAACCTAACATTAATCCTAACCCTAACCGTAACCCTCAACCTCACCCTAACACTAACACTATCACCCTAACCATAAACCTCAACCTAACACTAACCCTAACCCTCACACTCACCCTAACCCTAACTCTCATCCTCACCCTAAACCGCACACTAACCCTAACACTAATCCTCAATCTAACCCTCACCCTCACCCTAACCCTAACCCTAACCCTAACCCTAACCCTCACCCTAACCCTAACCCTCACCCTTACTGTAACCCTTACCCTCAGCCTAATCTTCACTTTTACCCTTACCGTCACCCCAATCCTAACCCTCACCATAAACCTAACCCTAACTCTAACCCTAAACCGCACCCTCACCCTTACCCGAACTCTATCCCTAACCCTAACACTAAACCTTACCCTAACCCTAAAGCAAACCCTCAACCTGAACAGTATGCTCAGCCTAAACCTAAGCCTAAGCCCAACGTTTACCCTAACCCTCACCTTCAGCCTAGCCCTCACCCTAACCCTATTCCTAAACCTAACCCTCATCCTAACCCTCACCCTAACCCTAACCCTAAACCTCACCCTAAACCTCACCCTCACACTAGCCCTCAACCAAGCCCTAATCCTAACCCTAACCCTCATCCTAACCCTCCCCATAACCCTAATCATCACCCTCACCCTAACCCTAAACCTCCCCTTCACCCTCACCATCAGTCTAACCCTAAGCCTATACCTAACTCTAACCCTAAAACTAACACTAACCCTAAACCTAACCCTAACATTAATCCTAACCCTAACACTAACCCTCAATCTCACCTTAACCCTCACCCTAACCTCAACCATAATCCTAACACTAAGCCTAACCCTAACCCTCACCCTCAATCTCACCCTAACACTAACTCTAACCCTAAATCTCACCCTCACCATAACCCTTACCCTAACCCTAAACCTAAACCTCAACCGAACCCTAACTCTAAACCTCACCCTCACCCTAGCCCTTAACCTAAACCTAATCCTAACCCTAACCCTCATCGTAACCCCCCATCTAACCCTAACCCTAACACTCACCCTAACCCTAAACCTCACCGTCAACGTCACCCTCAGCCTAACCCTAAGCCTAACCCTAAACCTAACCCTAACACAAACACTCACCCTAACCCTAACCATAACCCTCACCCTAACCCTAACCTCACCCTATCACTAATCCTAATCCTCACATTCACCCTAGCCCTAACCCAAACCTAACCCTCACCCTCACCTTAAATCTCACACTAACCCTAACACTAATGCTCAATCTAACACTCAGCCTCAGCCTATCCCTAACCCTAACCCTCACCTAACCCTAACCCTCACCCTTACCGTAACCCTCACCCTAGGCCTAACCCTCACCTTTACCCTTATGGTCACCCCCACCTTAACCCTAACCCTAATCCTAACCCTCACCCTAATCCCCACCCTAACCCTCACCTTAACCCTAAATCTAACCCAAAACCACACCTTCACCCTAAACCTAACTCTAAAGTAACCCAAACCCTAAACCTCACCCTAACCCTAACGCTAATCCTAACCCTAACCCTCACCCTAACCCTAAGCCTAACCCTAACCCTAAGCCTAACCCTCACACTCACCCTCACCCTAACCGTAACAGTAAACCTAACCATAACAATAACCCTAACCCTAATCCTAAACCTAACTGTAACCATAACCCTCATTGTAACCCATACCGTAACCCTAACACTAACCCTCACACTAACCCAAACAATAACCTCACCCTAACCCTAACTCTAACCCCAAGCATAACACTAAAAACCTCAGCCTAACCCTAACCCTAACCCTCACCCTCACCTTAACCTTAAACCTAACACTAACCCTAACAATAACACTAACCCTAACCCTAATCATAATCCTCAACCTCACACTAACCCTGATCCTAACTCTAATCCTCACCCTTATCCTAACCCTCACACTTACCCTACCCCTAACCCTCATCCTAACCCTCAACCTAACCCTAACCCTAAACCTAAACCTCACACTAACACTAAACCTAACCCTCATCCTCACCCGAGCCCTCACCCTAACTCTAATCCTAACCCTAATCCTCATCCTTAGCCTCACCCAAACACTAACCCTAAACCTCACCCTAACCCTAACCCTAAACCTAACCCTCAACCTAACCCTAATGCTCACGCTCAACTTAACACTAACCGTAAACCTCAACATAACCCTAAACTTTACCTGAACCCTAACTCTCAACGTAACCCTAACCCTAACCCTCACCCTAACCCTAACCCTCACCCTCACCCTCAGTGTAAACCTAAGCCTAACCCTAACCCTAACCCTCACACTCACCCTAACCTTACCCTAATCCTAATCCTAACCCTAACCCTCACCCTCAGCCTCACCTTAACCCTAACTCTAACCCAAAAAATTACCCTCACCCTAAACCTAACCCTAACCCTAAACCTAAACCTCACCCTAACCCTAACCCTTAACCTCACCCTCACCCTAGCCCTCACCCTAACCCTAATCCTAACCCTAACCCTCATCCTAACACTCCCTATAACCCTATCTGAAACCCTCACCCTAACCCTAAACGTGAAACTCACCCTCACCCTCAGCCAAACCCTAAGCCTATCCACAAGCCTTACCAGAAACAGAAACCTAACCCTCATACTCACCCGCACCCTCACCCTCACCATAACTCTAAGCCTAACCCTAAACCTCACCCTAACCCTAACCGTAATCCTAACCCTCACCCTCACCCTAACCCTAACACAAACCCTAACCCTAACCCTCACCCTAACCTTCCCCTAATCCTATATCTAGCCCTGAACCTCTACCTCAACCTAACTCTAACCCTAGCCTTAACCCTAAACCCCACCCTAACCCTAACACTAACCCTGACTCGCACCCTCACTCTCACCGTAACTCTAACCCTAACCCTAAAAATAACACTAAGCCTAACCCTAACCATCACCCTAACCCTAATCCTCACCCCCAACCTCACCATCAGCCTCAAACTCACGCTCACCCAACCCTAAACCTAAACCTAAACCTGTCCCTTAATCTCACCTTAACCCTCACCCTCACCCTAACCCAAACACTAACCGTAACCCTAAATCTCACCCTTACCCTCCCCCAAACCCTAACTCTAACCCTAAACCTCACCCTCACCCTAAAACTAAAACACCCTAACCCTAACCCTCAACCTCACCCTCAACCACACCGTAACACTAACCCTGTCCCTAACAATAACTCTAACCTTAAACCTATCCCTAAACATAACCCTCACCCTCAGCCTCACGCTCACTGAAAACTTAACCCTAACCATAACACTAAAAATAACCCTAACCCTAACCTTAACCCTACCCCTATTACTGACCCCCACTCTCACACTCAGCCTATCCGTAACCCTAACCCTCCCTGTAACCCTAACCCTAACCCTAACACTAACACTAACCCTAAACCAAACACTAAAACTAAACCTAATCCTCATCCTCACCCTAATCCAAACCCTAACCCTAACCCTCACCCTAACCCTAAGCCTAACCATAACCCTTAGCCTAACCCTCACCCTCACCCTTATCCTACCCCAAATCCTAAACCTAACCCTATCCCTAACCCTAACCCTCACCCTAACCCTCACCCAAGATCTCACCCTAAACCTAATCCTAACCCTAAACCTCATCCTAACCCTCACACTAAACCTAACCCTAACGCGAACCCTAACCCTCCCCCTCATGCTCAGCCTAAGCCTAAGCCTAAGCCTAAACCTAACTCTAACCCTAACCCTATCCCTAACCCTAACCCTAACTCTAACCCTAAATCTCACCCTCTCCCTAACCCTCAGTCTAACCCTAACCCTAAACCTAAACCTCATCCTAACCCTAACCCTAACCCTCACCCTCACCCTCACTCTAACCGTAAACATAACCCTAACCCTAACAATAACGCAAACCCTAACCCTAACCATCACCGTAACCATAACCCTCACCCTAACCCTAACCCTCACCCTAACATTTACCCTCACCCTAACACTAACCCTAGCGCTAACACTAACAATCACACTAAACCTAAACTTCACCCTAACCCTTAACCTCACTCTAACACTAACCCTAAACCTCACCCTCACCCTAGCCGTCACCCTAACCCTAACACCCATCCTCACCCTAACCTCACACTAACCCTAACACTAATCCTCAATCTAAACCTTACCCTCACCCTAACCCTAAACCTAACCCTCACCATAACCGTAACCCTCACACTTACCGTAACCCTCACCCTCAGCCTAACCCTCACCTTTACCCTTACCGTCACCCGCACCCTAAACCTCACCCTAACCCCAACCCTCTCCCTAACCCTAACTCTACACCTAAACCTCACCCTCACATTAAACCTAACTCTAACACTTACCCTATCACTAAACCTCAGCCTCACCCTTTCCTTAACGCTCACACTCACCCTCACTGTAACCATAACCGTAAACCTAACAATAACCCTAAACCTAACCCTATCCCTCACCCTAACCATAACCCTTACCCTAAACATCACCCTCAACCTAACACTTACCCTCACCCTAACACTAACCCTAACACTAACCCTAACACTAACCCTAACCCTAACCCTCACTCTAATCCTAAACCTCACCCTAACCCTAACCCTAACTCTAAACCTCACCCTCTCCCTAGCCCTCACACTAACCCTAATTCTAAACCTCCCCATCTCCCTAAGCCTAGCCCTAATCCTCACCCTAAACCTCACACTAACCCTAACCTTAAACCTAATGCTCAATCAAACCCTCACCCTAACCTTAACCCTAACACTAAACCTAACCCTATCACACACACTCATCCTCACCCTAAATCTAACAATAACCCTAACCCTTACCCTAACTCTCCCCCTAACTCTCACCCTAAACCTAACACTAACACTAACCCTAACCCTAAACCTCAACCTCTCACACTAACCCTAACTCTAAATCTAAACCTAACCCTCACCCTAAACCTAAATCTAACCCTAACCCAATCCCTAAACCTCACCCTAAACCTAACCCTAAACATCACCCTCAACCTCACCATAACCGTAACTCTAAACCTAACCCTAACAATAACCCTAACCCTAATGCTAACCCTCACCATAACGATAACCCTCACCCTCACCCTCACCCTAACCCAAACCCTCACCCTAACACTTACCCTGACCCTAACACTAATCCTAACCCTAACACTAACCCTCACACTAATCCTAACCCTAACCTCACCCTAAACCTAACCCGAACCCTATCCCTCAACCTAACCCTAACCCTCACGCTCAACATAACCCTAACCTTAACATTCACCCTAACCCTAAACTTAAACTGAACCCTAACTCTCACCCTAACCCTAACCCTAATCCTCACCCTAAACCTAACCCTCACCCTCAACGTAACCCTAAGCCTAACCCTAAATGTTACCCTAAACCTCACACTCACCCTATCCCTTACCCTAATCCTAATCCTTACCCTAAATCTAACCTGACCCTACGCCTCAACTTAACCCTAACTCTAACCCTAAACCTCACCCTCACCATAACCCTGTCCCTAACCCAAACTGTAAACCTCACCTTAACCCTAACCCTCACCATAGCCCTCACCCTAACCCTAATCCTAACCCTAACCCTCATCTTATCCCTCCCCATAACCCTAATCCTAACCCTCGCCCTAACCCTAACCCTCACCCTCACCCTCAGCCTAAACTTAAGCCTAACCCTAACCCTAACCCTAACCCTAACCATCACACTCACCCTAAACCTAACCCTAAACCTCACCCTAACCCTAACCCTCACCCTCACGCTCACCCTCAGCCTAACCCTAAGCCTAACCCGTACCCTAACCCTAAGATTCACACTCACCCTAAACCTAACCTTAATCCTAATCCTAATCCTAAACCTAACCCTAAACCTCACCCTCAACCTTACCCTCACCTTAAGCCTAAACCTAACATTAATTCTAACCTAACCCTCACCCTCAGCCTGACCCTAACCCTAACTCTAACCCTAAACCTCACCTGACCCTACCCCTAACCCAAACCCTATCTCTAAGCCTCATCTGAACCATAACCCTAAACCTCACCCTCACCCTCACAGTAACCATAACCCTAACCTTAACGCTAACAATAACCCTAATTCTAACCCTAACCCTCGCCCTAACCATAACCTCACCCTAAATCTAACACTCACCCTAACACTTACCCTCACCTTAACACTAACCCTAACCCTAATACTAACCCTCAAACTAACCCTAGTCATCACCCAAACCCTAAACCTCACCCTACCACTAACCCTAAACCTCACCCTCTGCCTAGCCCTCACCCTAAACCTTAACCCTCATCCTCACCCTAAACCTCACAGTAACCCTAACACTAATCCTCAATCTAACCCTCACCCTCACCCAAACCCTAACCCTAAACCTCACCCTAACATTAACCCTGACACTTAACTTAACCCTCACCCTAAGCCTAACTCTCAACTTTACACTTACCATCACCCCCACATTAACCCTAACACTAAATCTCACCCTAACCCTAACCCTAACCCTCACCCTCACCTTAGGCTCACCCTAAGCCTAAGCCTAAGCCTAAACCTCACCCTCACCCTCACCCTCAGCCAAAACCTAAGGCTAACCCTAACCCTAATCCTAACCCTCACACTCACCCTGTCCCTAACCTTAATCCTAACCCTAACCCTAACCCTAACCTTCACCCTCAAACTCAGCCTAACCCTAACACTAATTCTAACCCTAAACCTAACCCTCAGCTTAACCCTAATACTAACCCTAACCCTAACCCTAACCCTCCCCCTAACTCTCACCCTAACCCTAACCGTAACACTAACAGTAACCCTAAACCTCACCCTAACACTCACCCTAACTGTAACTCTAACCCTAAACGTCACCCTCACCATCACCCTAACCCTAACCCTCACCCTAACACTTACCATCACCCTAACGCTCACGCTAACCCTCACACTCACCCTCAACCTAACCCTAATCCTAAACCTAACCCTAACCCAAAACCTCACCCTAACAATCCCCCTAACCCTAACTCTAACCCTAAACCTCACCCTCAAACTACCCCTAACCCTAGCCCTAAACCGCAACCTAAACGTTAGCCTAAACCTAACTCACACCCTCACACTCAAGCTCACTGTAACTCTAAGCCTATCCCCAAAAATAATACTAATCCTAACCCTAACCCTCAGCCTCACCCTGACCGCAAACTTAACCCTAACCATAATCCTTACAATAAGCCTAGCCCTAACCCTAACCATAACCCTCTCCATAACCCTAACCCTAACCCTAATTCTAAACCTAACCCTATCCCTAAGCCTAACCCTAACCCTAACCTCACCCTCACCCTCACCCTAATCCGAATCCTAACCCTAACCGTATGCCTAAACCTAACCCTCACCATAACACTCACCCTAGCCCTCAACCTCATGCTCGGCCTAAGCCTAAGCATAAGCCTTAGCCTAATCCTAACCCTAACCCTCACACTAACCCTAACCCTACACTAACCCTAACTCTAATTGTAAACCTCACGCTCACCCTAACCCTAACTGCAACTCCAACTCTAAAACTAACCCTAAACCTAACCCTAAAATAACCCTAACCCCAACCCTAAATCTACCCCTAAATCTCATGCTCACCCTAAAGCTAACTCTAACCCTAACCCTAACACTAAAACTCACCGTAACCCTAACCTTAACGCTCAGGCTAAACCTAACCCTCACCCTCACCCTCACTCTCAGCCTAAACCTAAGGTTAACCCTAAGCCTAACCCTAACCCTCACACTCACCCTAACCCTAACCCTAATCCTAATCCTAATCCTAGCCTTAACACTAACCCTCACACTAACCCACACCCTAACCCTCGCCCTAACCCTAACCCTAAAACTAACCCTCACCCTCAGCCTCACCCTAACCCTAATTCTAACACTAAACCTCAACCACACCCTAACGCTAACGCTAACCCTAACCCTAACCCTAACAATCCCCCTAATTCTCACCCTAACCCTAACACTAACATCCTAACCCTAAACCTCAACCTAAACCTCACCCTAAACCTAACTCTATCACTAAACCTCACCCTCACCCAACCCTCACATTAACTCTAACCCTCACCCTAACACTTACCCTCACCCTAACAATAACCCAACATTAACACTAACCCTCAAACTAACCCTAAACTTAACCCTAACCCTAAACCTCAACCTAACCCTCACCCTCACCTTAACCGCAATACTAACCCTATGCCTAACCCTTACCCAAACCATCGCCCTAACCCTATATTTAACCTAAAACCTCACCCTAACCCTAACACTAAGCCTAACCCTAACCCTAACGGTAATGCTAAACCTAACCCTAACCCTAACCCTAAAAGTAAGCCTAATGCTCAGCCTCACCCTCACCTTAACCCAAACCCTAACCCTAACCCACACCCTAACCCTCACCCTAAATCTCAGGCTAACCCTAACCCTAACCCCAACCCTAACAATCACCCTCACCCTAACCCTAATCCTAAACCTAACCCATTTCCTAACCCTAACGCTCACCCTAACCCTCACCCTAGCCTCACCCTAACCCTAATCCTAACCCTAAACCTCATCCTAACCCTCACCATAACCCTAACCCTCACCCTAACCCTAACTCTAAACCTCACGCTCATGGTCGGCCTAAGCATAAGCCTAAGCCTAAGCCTAACCCTAACCCTATACCTAACCCTCACCCTAACCCTAACCCTAACACTAACTCTAACTCTAACCCTAAATATCACACTCACCCTATCCCTAAATCTAACCCTAACCCTCACATTAACCATTACACTCGCCCTTACGCTAACCCTCACCCTAACACTTACCCTCACATTAACACTAAACCTAACAATAACACTAAGTCTCACCGTAACCCTAACCCTCATCCTCACCCTAAACCTCTCACTAACCCTAATACTAATCCTCAATCTAACCCTCACCCTCACCCTAACCCTAACACTAACCCTCACCCTAACCCTAACACTAACTCTCACCCTAACCCTAACCCTCACTCTTACCGTAACCCTCACCCTCAGCCTAACCCTCAAATTTACCCTTAACGTCACCCCCACCCTAACCCGCACAATAAGCATAACCCTAACCCTAACCCTCACCTTAACCCTAGCTCTACACCTAAACCTCACCCTCATGCTAACACTAACTCTAACCCTAACACTAAACCTCACCCTAAGCCTAACCCTAACCCTTACCCACACTCTCACCGTAACCGTAACACTAACCCTAACCCTAACATTAAACCTAAACCTAAGCCTAACCTTCACCATAAACATAACCCTCATCCGAACCCTAAACCTCACCCTTACACTTACCCTCACCCTTACACTAACCCTAACCCTACCACTAACCCTCACTCTAACCTTAAACCTCATCCTAATTCTAAACCTCACCCTAACCCTAACCCTAAACCTAACCCTCACCCTCACCCTAGCACTCACCCTAACCCTAATTCTAACCCTCACTCTCAGCCTAAACCTAACCCTCATCCTCACCCTAAAGCTCACACTAACCTTAAACCTAATCCTCAATCTAAAGCTCACCCTAACCCTTATCCTAACACTAAACCTAAAACTAAACTTCACCCTAATCTTAAACCTCACCCTCAGGCTAAACCTCACCTTTACCATTACCATCATCCTCAACCTAACCCTCAACCTAACCCTAAATCCCATCCTAACCCTCACCCTAAGAGTAAACCTAACCATCACCCTAACACTAACTCTCACCCTCACCCTCACGCTCAGCCTAAACCTAAGCCTAAGCCTAAAACTTACCTTAACCCTCACCCTCACCCTAGACTTCACCTGAAACCTAATCCTAACCCTAACCCTCATCCTAACCCTCACACTAACCCTAACCCTAACCCTCATCATAATCCTAATCCTCAACCCCACCCTCACCCTCAGCCTAACCTTAAGCCTAAGTCTAAGATTAACCCTAACCCTCACACTCACACTTATCCTAAACCTAATCCTAAACCTAACCCTAACCATAACCCTAAACCTCAACCTAACCTTCACCCAACCCTTAACCCTAACACTAACACTAACACTAACCCTCAACCTAACCCTCCAACTTACCCTAAATCTAACACTAAACTTCACCCTCACCCTAAACCTAATCCTATCTATAACCCTAAACCTCACCCTAACGCTAACCCTAATCCTCACCCTCACCCTCACCTTAACCATCACGATAACTCTAACCCTAACCCTAACAATAACACTAATCCTAACCCTAAACCTAACCATAACCCTAACACTAATCCTAACACTCACCGTCACCCTAAACCTAATCCAAACCCTAAACCTCACCCTAACCCTAACCCTCACCCTAACCCTAACTCTCACCCTCCCTGTAACCCTAATCCTCAACCTAACCCTCAACCTAACCATAACCCTAACCCTAAACCTTAACCTAACACTAAACCTAACCCTCACCCTCATCCTAGACCTCACCCTTACCCTAATCCTAACCCTAATCCTCATCCTAACCCGCACACCAACCCTAACCCTAACCATCACTCTAACCCTAACCCTAAACCTCAACCTAACCCTAAACCTCACGCTCACCCTTACCCTAACCCTCACCCTAACCCTGAACTTAACCGAACCCTAACTCTCACCCTAACCCTAACCCTAACCCGAACCCTTACTCTAACCCTTACCCTCACCCTCACCCTCAGCCTAACCCTAAGGCTAAGCCTAACCCTAACCTTAACTGTAAAACTCACCCTAAACCTTACCCTAATCCTAATAGTAACCCTAAGCCTAACCCTCAACCTCAACCTAACCCTCAACCTAACCCTAACTCTAACACTAACCCTAACCCTAACCCTCAACCTCAGCCTCAAGTTAAACCTACCTCTAAATCTCACCCTCACCCTAACCCTAACCCTAACACTAAACCTCACCCTAACCCTAAGCTAAACCTCACCCTCACCCTAGCCCTCACCCTAACCCTAATCCTAAACATAACCTTATTCCTAAACCTCAACCTAACCCTCACCCTCACCGTAAACCTAACACTAACACTAACCCTAAACCTCACCCTAACCCTCCACTTTACCCTAACTCTAACCCTAAACCTCATCCTCACCCTAACTCTAAACCTAAACCTAACCCTAAAACTCAACCTAACACTAACCCTCACCCTCACCCTCAACCTCATCGTAAATCTAACAATAACCCTAAGAATAACACTAACCCTAACCATAACCATAACCCTAACAATAACTCACACCCTCAGCCTCAACCTCACAGCAAACATAACCCTAACAATAACACTAACAATAACCCTAACCCTAACCCTAATCTTAACTCTAATCCTCACCGCCACCCTCACCCTCAGCGTAACACGAAGCCTAATCCTATCCCTAACCCTAACCCTAAACCTCACCGTAACCCTAACCCTAACCCTCACCCTAAATCTAACACTAACCCTAACACTAAATCTAACCCTAATTCTCAGCCTCACCCTCAAACTAAACCAAACCTTAACCCTAACCCTCACCCTAACCCAAAGCCTATATCTAACCCTAAAGCTCACCCTCACCCTAACCCTAACCCTAAACCTAACACTTAACCCCACCCTAACCATAACACTAACCCTCAACCGCACCCTCATCCTCAAAGGAACTCTAACCCTAACCCTAACAATAACACTAAACCTAACTCTAATCATCAACTTAACCCTAATCCTCACCCCTACCCTCACCCTCAGCCTAACCCTAAGACTAAACCTAACCCTCATCCAAACCCTCACACTCACTCTCACCCTATCCCTAATCCTAAACCTAACCCTATCCCTAAACCTCAACCTAACCCTCATCTTCACCCTAACCCTAACACTAACCCTATCCCTAAATCTCAACATAACCCTCACCCTCACCCTAACCCTAACACTAACCCTAACACTAAACTTCATCCTAACCCTCCCCCAAACACTAACTCTAACCCTAAACCTCACCCTCACCCTCACCCTAACCCTAACCCTAACCCTAAACATCAACCTAACCCTAACCCTCACCCTCAACCTCAACCTCACCGTAACTCTAATCCTATTCCTAACAATAACACTAACCCTAACCCTATCCTTAACAATAACCCTCACGCTCAGCCTCACCCTCACTGCAAACTTAACCCTAACCATAACACTAAAAATAACCCTAACCCTAACCCTAAACATCACCCCCACCCTCACCCTCAGCCTAACCCTAAGCCTATCCCTAACCCTAAACCTAACCCTAATTGTAAACCTAACCCTAACCCTAACCCTAACACTAACCCTAAACTTATCCCTAACCCAAACCCTAACCCTAATCCTCAACCTAACCCTAAGCCTAACCCTAACCCTAACCCTAACCCTCATACTCACTCTCACCCTAAACCAAATCCTAAAGCTAACCCTATCCCTAAACCTAACCCTCAACCTAACCCTCACACTTGCCCTCACCCTAAACCTAACCCTAACCCTCACCCTAACCCGAACCATAACCCTCCCCCTCATGCTCGGCCTCAGCCTAAGCCTAAGCCTAAGCCTAAACCTAACCGTAACCCTCAACCTATCCCTAAACCTAACACTAACCCTAACTCAAACCCTAAATCTCACCCTCACCTTAAGCCTAACTCTAACCCTAACCCGAAACCTAAACCTCATCCAAAACGTAACCCTAAACCTAACCATCACCCTAATTTTTACACTCACCCTAAAATTAACCCTATTGCTAACACTAATACTCACAGTAACCCTAATCATCACCCTAACCCTAAATCTCACCCTAACACTAACCCTAACCCTCTTCCTCACCCTAGACCTCACCCTAAGCCTAACCCTCATTATCACCCTAAACCTCACACTAACCCTAACACAAATCCTCAATCTAACCTTCACCCTCACCCAAACCCTAAACCTAAACCTCACCCTAACCCTAACCCTCACCCTTACCGTAACCCTCACCCACAGCCTAACCCTCACTTTTACCCTTACCGTGATCCGCACCATAACATTCACCCTAACCCTAACTCTACACCTTAACCTCACCCTCACCCTCACCCTCACCCTCACCCTTACTCTAACCCTTACCCTTACACTAAACCTCACCCTAACCCTATCCCTAACCCTCAGCCTCACCCTCAACCTCAGCCTAACCCTAAGCCTAAGCATAACCCTAACACTAAGGCTCACACTCACCCTCACCCTAAACCTAATCCTAACACTAACCCAAACCCTAAACCTCAACCTAACCCTGACCCTAACCTTAACCCTAACACTAACGCTAACCCTAACCCTCAAACTAACCCTAACCCTCTTCCTCACCCTAAACCACACACTAACATTAACTCTAACCCTAATCTCCAATCTAACCCTCACCCTAACCATAACACTCACCCTAAACCTAACCCTCACCCTAACACTAACCCTAACCCTAACACTAACCCTAACACTAACCCTAACACTCACCCTAATCCTAAACTTCACCCTAACCCTAACCCTAACTCTAACCCTCACCCTCACCCTAGACCTCACCCTAACCCTAATTCTAACCCTAACCCTCACCATAACCCTAACACTCATCCTCACGCTAAACCTCACACTAAACTAACTCTAAACCTAATCCCCAATCTAACCCTCACCCTAACCCTCAAACTAATCCTAAACTTCACCCTCACCTTCACCCTCAGCCTAAACCTAATGCTAACCATAACCCTAACCCTAAACCTCACACTCACCCTCACCCTATCCCAAATCCTAATCCTAACCCTAACCCTAACACACACCCTCACCCTCAGCCTCAACCTAACCCTAATTCTAACCCTAAACCTCACCCCACCCTCACCCTCAGCCTAACTCAAAGCCTAACCCTAAGCCTAACCCTAACCCTAACCCTCACCATAACCCTAACCCTAACCCTAACACTAACCCTAACCCTAACCCTAACCCTCACACTCAATCTTACCCTAAACCTAATCCTAACCCTAACCGTATACCTAACCCTAACCCTCACCCTACACCTCAACCTAGCTCTCTCCCTAACCCTAATCCTAACCCTAAAACTCATCCTAACCCTCACCCTAAACCTAACCCTAACCCTCACCCTAACCCGAATCCTAACCCGAACCCTCATGCTGAGCCTAAGCCTAAGCCTAAGCCTAAGCCTAAACCTAAACCCAACCCTCACCCTAACCCTAACCCTAACCCTTACCGTAACCCTCACCCTCAGCCTAACGCTCAACTTTAGCTTTAACGTCATCCCCTACCTAATCCGCACCCTAACCCTAACCCTCACCCTAACCCTCACCCTAACCCTAACACTATACCTAAACCTCACCCTCACTCTAACCCTAAACCTAACACTAAGACTAAACTTCACCCTAGCCCTAAACATAACCCTCACCCTCTCACTCTCCCTCAACATAACTCTGAACCTAATGCTAACAATAACACTAATCCTAACACTAAACCTAAACCTAACCCTAATCCTAACACTCACCCTCACCCTAACACTAATCCTAACCCTAACCCTCACAGTAACCCTAACTCTCACCATCACCGTAACCCTAACCCTCAACCTAACCCTCACCCTAACCCTAACCCTAACCCTAAACTTTAATCTAACACTAACCATAACCCTCACCCTCACCCTAGCCCTCAAGCTAACTCTAATCCTAACCCTAATCCTCACCCTTACCCACACCCTAACCCTAAAACCCACCCTAACCTTAACCCTAACCCTAACCCTAAACCTAACTCTAATCCTCACACTCACCATAACCCTAACCCTAACCCTAACCCTAAGCCTAAACTTAACCGAACCCTAAATCTCACCCTAACCCTAACCCTAACCCTCACCCTAATTCTAACCCTCACCCTCCCCTCACCCTCAGCCTAACCCTAAGCCTAACCCTAACCCTAACCCACACACTCACCCTAACCCTTACCTAATCCTAATCGTAACCCTAAGCCTAACCCACACCCTTAACCTAAACCTCAACCTAACCCTAAATCTAACCCTAACCCTAACCCTAACCCTAAACCTCAGCCTCACCATAACCCTAACCCTAACACTAAACCTCACCATAACCCTAATCCTAAACCTCACCCTGTCCCGAACCCTCACCCTAACCCTAATTCTCACCCTAACCCTCATCCTAACCATAAACTTCAACCTAACCCTAACCCTAACTCTAACCCTAACTCGATCCCAAACTCTCAACCTAAGCCTAACCCTGACCCTCACCCTAACCCTAACCCTCACCCTTACCATAACTCTCACCCTCAGCCTAACCCTCACGTTTACCCTTACCATCAATCCCACCCTCAGTCTCACCCTAACCCTAATTGTAACCCTAAACCTCACCCTCACCCTCACCCTCAGACTAATCCTAAGGCTAACCCTAACCCTAACCCTTACCCTCACACTCACCCTAACCCTAAACCAAATCCTAATCCTAACCCTAACCCTAACCCTCACCCTCAGCCTCAACCTAACCCTAATTCTAACCCTAAACCTCACCGTGAGCCTAACGAAAAGCCTAACCCTAAGCCTAAACCTAACCCGAACCCTCACCGTAACCCTAACCCTAACCCTAACACTAACCTTAACCATAAACCTAACCCTCACACTCACCCTTACCCTAACCTTAATCCTGAACCAAACTTATACCTAACCCTAACCCTCACCCCAAACCTCTTCCTAGCTCTCACCCTAACCCTAATTCTAACCCTAAACCTCATCCTAACCCTCACCCTAACCCGAACCCGAACCCTCACCCACATGCTGGGCCTAAGCCTAAGGCTAAGTCTTACCCTAACCCACACCCTCTCCTCAGCCCTAACCCTAAACCTAAACCTAAACATCATCCTAACCCTAATCCTCAACCCCACCCTCACCATCAGCCTAAGCCTAATCCTAAGCCTAATGGTAAACCTAACCCTCACACTCACCCTCACCCTAACCTTAATCTTATCCCTAAACCTAACCCTAAGCCTAACCTTCTCCCTAACTCTCACCTAACCCTATGCCTAACACTAACCCTAAACCTAACTCTCAACCTAACCCTCACCCTACCCCTAACCCTAACCCTAAACCTCAACCTCACTCTAACCCTAACTCTAACCCTAACCCAAACCCTAAAACTCACCCTAATCCTAAACCTAACCCTCACCCTCACTGCAACCATGACCCTAAACCTAAGCCTAACAATAACCGAACCCTAATTCTAACCATCACCCTAACCATAACTCTCACCCTAACCCATACCGTCACCCTAACACTTACCATCCCCCTAAGACTAACCCCAACCCTAACACTAACCCTCACACTAACCCTAACCCTAACCCTAACCTTAAACCCAACCTAACCCTCACCCTAAACCTAACCCTACCACTAACCCTAACCTAACCCTCAACCTAACCCTCACCCTAACCCTATATCTAACATTAAACCTCACCCTAACCCTAACCCTAACCCTAAACCTAACCCTAAACCTCATCCTAACCCTAACCCTCAACTGCACCCTCACCCTCACCGTAACTCTAACCCTAACCCTAACAATAACACTAACCCTAACCCGAACCATCACCCTAACCCTAATCCTCACGCCCAACCTCACCCACAGCCTAACCCAAAGCCTAAGCCTAATCCTCACCCTAACCCTCACACTCACCCTAACCCTAACCCTAATCCTAAACCTAAACCTATCCCTAAACCTCAACCTAAACCTCACCCTTACCCTAACTCTAACACTAACCCTAAACCTAAACTTCACCCTAACCCACACCGTAACCCTAATTCTAAACCAAAACCTCACCCTCACACTAACCTTAACACTAACCATAACCCTAAACCCCACACTAAACCTAACCTTCACCCTCACCCTCAACCTCACTGTTACTCTAACCCTAAGCCTAACAATAACACTAATCCTAACCATAACATTAACCATAAACATAACCCTCACCCTCAGCCTCACCCTCACCTCAAATATAACCCTAACCATAACACTAAAAATAACCCTAACCCTAAGCCTATGCCAAAACCTAATTCTAATACTCACCCCCACCCTCACCCTCAGCCTATCCCTAAGCCTAACCCTATATCTAACCCTAAACCTAAACATCACTTTAACCCTAACGCTAACACTAACCCTAACACTAACCCTAAAACTAAACCAAACCCTAAACCTAACCCTAACCCTCACCCTAAATCTAAGCGTAACCCTAACCCTAACCCTAACACTCACATTCAACCTCACCCTAACCCTAATCCTAAACCTAACCTTATCCAAAACCTAAAACTCATCATAACCCCCACCCTAACCCTAACCCTAACCCTAACCCTAACCCTCAACCTCAGGCTCGGCCTAAACCTAAGCATAAGCCTAAGCCTAACCCTAACCCCAACCCTCACCCTAACCCTAACCCTAAACCTAACCATCACCCTAACCATAACCCTCACCCAAACCCTAACCTTCACCCTAATATTATCCTCACCCTAACACTAACCCTAACGCTCAAACTAACGCTCACACTAATCCTGACCTTCACCCTGGCCCTCACCCTAACCCTAACCCTCACCCTCACTATCAGTGTAACTCTAAGCCTAACCCTAACCCTAAACCTAACACTCATGCTCACCCTAACCCTTACCCTAAACCTAACCCTAACCTTAACCCACACCCTCAGGCTCACCTTAACCCTAAATCTAAAACTAACCCTAAACCTCACCTTAACCCTAACCCTAAAAGTAACCGATACCATAGACCTCACCGTAACCCTAATCCTAACCATAACCATAATCCTAACCCTCCTCATAACCCTAACGTTAACAATCACCCAAACCCTAACCCTCACTCTCACCTTCACCCTCAGCCCAACCCTAAGCCTAACTCTAAACCTAACCCTCACACTCACCTTAACCCTAACCCTAACCCTAATCTTAACCCTAACCCTAACCTCACCCTCACCTAAACTCTCACCCTAACCTGAACCGAAACCTAACACTAACCCTAATCCTAACGATAACCCTAACCCTCACCTTCAGCCTCACCCTAACACTAACTCTAACCCTAAACCTCACCCTCACCCTAAACCAAACCCTAACCCTAAACCTCACCCTAAACCTAACCCTAAATCTCACCCTCACCCTAGCCCTTACCCTATTCATAACCCTCACCTTAATCCTAACCCTCACCCTAACCCTTACCCTAACCCTAATCGTAACCCTAACGCTCATCCTAACCCTCACCCTAACCCTAACCCTCACACTCAACCCTCAGCCAAACCCTAAGCCTAACCTTAAACCTAACCCTAACACACACACTCACCCACACCCTAAGCATAATCCTATCCCTAAACCTAAACCTATTCCTAAATCTCTCCCGAACTCTCACCTAACCCTAACCCTAACACTAACCCTCACCGTAACCATATCCCTCACCCAAACCCTAACCTTCACCGTAACACTTATCCTCACCCTACCACTAACCCTAACGCTAAAACTAACGTTCACACTAATCCTCACCTTCACCCTAGCCCTCAACCTAACCCTAACCGTCATCTTCACCCTAAACCTCACACTAACCCTACCACTAATCCTCAATCTAACCCTCACCTTCACCCTAACCTAACACTAACCCTGACCCTAACCTTAACCCTAACCCTAACCCTAACCTTAACCCTCACCCTTACCGTAACCATCACCCTCAGTTAAAACCTCACATTTACACTTACCGTGACCCCCAACCTAAACCGCACCCTAACCCTAACCAACACCCTAACCCTCACCCTAAACCTAACCCTAACACTCACCATAACCATAAATCTAACCCTAACCCTAACCCTCACCCAAACACTTACCCTAAATTAACACTAACCCTAAACCTAACACTAAAGCTCACACTAACCCTAACCCTAATCCTACTCCTAAACCTCACCATAACCCTAACCCTAAACCTAATCCTCACCCTCACCTTTGTCCTCACCCTAACCCTAATTCTAACCCTCAACCTCACCCGAACCCTCATCCTCACCCTAAAACTCACACTAACCCTAAACCTAAACCTCAATCTAACCCTCACCCTAAGCCTAACCCTAACATTTACCCTAACCCTAACTCTCAACCTAACCATCCCCCTAACCCTATATTTAACCTTAAACCTCACCCTCACCCTAAACCTAACACTAACCCTAAACCCCACCCTAACCCTAAACCTAACCCTCACCCACACCCTCACCCTCACCATAACTCTAACCCTAACTCTAAGAATAACACTAACCCTAAACCGAACCATCAACCTAACCTTAATTCACAACCCCACTGTCACGCTCACCCTAACCCTAATCCTATCCCTAAACCTAACCCTAATCCTAACCCTCTCCCTAACTCTCACCTAAACCTAACCCTAACACTAACCCTAACCCTAACCCTCAACCTGACCCTCACCCTAACCCTAACCCTAACCCTAAACCTCACCCTCACTCTAACCCTAACTCTAACCCTAATCCAAACCCTAAACCTCACCCTAACCCTAACCCTAACCCTCACCCTCACCCTCACCACAACCATTACCCTAAACTTAACCCTAACAGTAACCCTAAAACTAATCCTAACCGTCACCCTAAACATAACACTCAGCCTAACCCATACCATAACCCTAACAATTACCATCCCCCTAAAACTAAGCCTAACCCTAACACTATCCCTCACACTAACCCTAACCCTAACCCTAACCCTAAACCTCAACCTAATCCTCACCCTCAACCTAATCCTAACAGTAACCATAAACCTAACCCTCACCCTAACCCTCACCCTAACCCTATATCTAATCCTAAACCTCATCCTCAACCTTACCCTCACCCTAAACCTCACACTAACCCTAACACAAATCCTCAATCTAACCCTCACCATCACACTAAACCTAACACTAACCCTCACCCGAACCCTAACCCTCAACCTTACCATAAACATCACCCTCAGCCTATCCCAAAGGTTTACCCTTACCATCACCCCCAGCCTAACCCGCACTCTAACCCTAACCAACATCCTAACCCTCACCCTAAAACTAACCCTAATCCTAACCCTCACCCTAACCATAACCCTCACCCTAACCCTAACCCTCACCCTAACACTTACCCTCACCCTAACTCTAACCCTAACCCTAAAACTAACGATCACACTAACCCTAACCCTCACCCTAGTCCTAAACCTTACCATAACCCTAACCATAAACCTAACCCTCACCCTCACCCTAGCCCTCACCCTAACCCTAATTCTAACCTTCACCCTCACCCTAACCCTAACCCTCATCCTCACCCTAAACCTCACACTAATACTAAAACTAATCCTCAATCTAACCCTCAACCTAACCCTAACACTTACCCAAACCCTAATCCTCAACCTAACCATCCCCCTAACCTTATATTTAACCCTAAACCTCACCCTCAAACGAACCCTAACACTAAAACTAAACCCCATCCTAACCCTAAACCTAACCCTCACCCACAAACTCACCCTCACCGTAACTCTAACCCTAACCCTAAAAATAACACTAACCCTAAACCGCACCATCACCCTAACCCTAATCCTCACACCCACTGTCACCCTCAGCCTAACCCTAAGCCTAAGCCTAACCCTCACCCTAGCCCTCACACTCACCCTCAACCAAACCCTAATACTAAACCTAACTCTATCACTAAACCTCAAATTACCCCTCAACCTCACCATAACCCTAACACTAACCCTAACCCTAAACCTCAACCTAACCCTCTCCCTAACCTTAACTCTAACCCTAACCCTCACCATCACCCTCAAACTCACCATAAATCTAACCCTAACAATAACACTAACCCTAACCCTAACTCTAACCCTAAACATAACCCTCAACCTTACCCTCAATCTCACCGAAAATTTAACCGTAACCATAACACTAGCAATAACCCTAACCCTAAACCTAAACCTAATCCTCAACCCCACCCTCAACTTCAGCCTAACCCTAAGCGTATTCCTAAACCTAACCCTAACCCTAACCCTCACTGTAAACCTAACACTAACCCTAAACCTAACCCTAAACCTAACCCTAAACCTAACCCTAACCCTAACACTAACCCTAATCCTCATCCTCATCCTCACCCTAACAGAAACTCTAACCCTAAACCTCAACCTAACCCTAAGCCTAACATTAAACCTAACGCTCAAACTCACCCTCACACTAACCCTACTCCTAAACCTAACCCTTAACCGAACCCTCACCCTAGTACTCAACCTAACCCTAATCCTAAAAGGAACCTCATCCTAACCCTCACCCTAACCCTAACCCTAACTTTCACCCTAACCTAACCCGCACCATCATGCTAGGCCTAAGCCTAAGACTAACCCTAACCCCAACCTCGCAATAAGACTAACCCTAACTCTAACCGTAAACCTCGCTCTCAACCTAACTCTAACTCTAACCTTAACCCTAAAGCTAAACCTCATCCTAACCCTAAACCTAACCCTCACCCTCAACCTCACCATAACCGTAACCCTAACCCTAAACCCTAACCCTAAACTTCAACCTAACAATAACCCTCACCCTGACACTAACCCTCACCCTAACACTTACCCTCACCCTAACACTAACCCTAACCCTAACACTAACCCAAAACATCACCCTGACCATAAACCTCACCCTAAACCTAAACCTAACCCTCACCCTCACCCTAGCCCTCACCCTAACCCTAAACCTCATCCTCACACTAAAACTCACACTAACCCTAACCCTCACCCTAAACCTAACCCTCAGTCTACTGTAACCCTCAGCCTCAGCCTAACCCTCACGTTTACCCTTAACATCACCCCCAACATAACCCTTACCCTAACCCTCAACCTAACCCTAACCCTAACCCTAACTCTACCTCTAAACCTCACCCTCACCATAACCTTAACTCTAACCCTAACCCTAACACTAAACCTCACCCTGACCCTAAACCTCACCGTTACCTTAACCCTCAATCTCAGCCTAAACCTCTCTTTTAAACTTAACAACATCCTCACCCTAAACCTCACCCTAACCATAAATTTCATCCTAACCCTCACCTTACCCGTAAACCTAACCATCACCTTAACACTAACCCTCACCCTCAACCTCATGCTCAGCCTAACCCTAAGCCTAAGCCTAACCCTTACCCTTACCCAAACCCTCACCCTCACCCTAGACCTCACCCTAACCCTAATCCTAAACCTGACCCTCAACATAGAACTCACCCTAACCCTAATCCTAACCCTAACCCTCATCCTAACCCTCACCCTAACCCTAACCCGCACCCTCACCCTCACCCTAACCCTAATCCTAACCCTAACCCTCAACCTAACCCTAACACTAACACTCACCCTCACCCTAACCCAAATCCTAATCCTAACGATAACCCTAACCCTCCCCCTAACTCTCACTCTAATCCTAACCCTAACACTAACCCTAACCCTAAACCTAACTCTCACCCTAACCCTAACTCTAACCCTAAACCTCACCCTCAACTTAAACCTCACGCTAACCCTAACCCTAATCCTCACCCTCACCCTCACCATAACCCTCACCTAACCCAAACCATCACCCTAACACTTACACTCACCCTAACACTTAACCCTAACCCTAACACTAACCCTCACACTAACACTAACCCTAAATCTAACACTAAACCTCAACCTCACCCTAACCCTAACCCTAACCGTAAACCCCACCCTAACCCTAAACCTAACCCTCACCCTAACCCTCACACTAACCATAACCCTACCCCTAATCGTAACTCTAACCCTAAACCTCACTCTCACCCTAACCATAATTCTAACCCAAACCCTAAACCTAAATCTCATCCTAACCCTAACCCTAAGCCTCACACTCACCCTCATCTTAATCATAACCCTAACACTAATCCTAACCCCTACCCTCATCCTAACCCTCCCCCTAACCCTAACCCTCACCCTCAGCCTCACCCTAAGCCTAACTCTAACATTAAACCTCAACCTCACCCTAACCCTAACACTAACCATAACCAAAAACCTCACCCTAACGCTAACCCTAAATCTCACCCTCACCCTAGACCTTACCCTAACCCTAATCCTAACCCTAACCCTCATTCTAAACCTCCCCCTAAACCTCACCCACAGCCTAACCCTAAGCCTAAACTTAGACCTAACCTTAACACACACCCTCACCCTCACCCTAAACCTAATCGTATCCCTAAACCTAACTGTAACCCTAACCCTCCAACTAACTCTCACACTAACCCTAACCCTAACCCTCACCCTAACCCTAACTCTAACCCTAACCAAAACCCTAAACCTCAAACTAAACCTAAACCTTACCCACACCCTCACCTTCACCATAACCGTAACCCTAAACCTAACCCTAACAATAACCCTAACACTAAACCTAATCCTCACCCTCACCCTCAGCCTAACCTAAGCCTAAGCATAACCTTCACCTTAACCCTCACACTCACACTCAACCTAAACCCAATCCTAAACCTAACCATATACCTAAACCTCGCCTAACCCTCACTCTCACCCTAACCCTAACACTAACCCTTACTCTAAAACTTACCCTAACCCTCCCCCTAACCCTAACTCTAAAACTAAACCTCACACTCACCCTAACCCTAACCCTAATCATAAACCTCACCCTTACCCTAACCCTCACCCTCACCCTCAACCTCTCCGTAACTCTAACCCTAGCCCTAAGAGTCACACTAACCCTAACCCTAACCCTAACCCTAACCATAACCATAACTCTCACCCTCAGCCACACCCTCACCTCAAACTTAACCCGAACCATAACACTAACAATAACCCTAAACCTAAGCCTAACCATAATCATAAATCTAATCCTCACCCCCACCCTCACCCTCAGCCTAATCCTAAGCCTAACCCTAACCCTAACCCTAACACAAAACCTCACAGTAACCCTAACCCTAACCCTAACACTAAACCTAACCATTAACCTAACCATAAACTAACCCTAAAACTCAGACTCACCCTCACCCTAAACCAAACCCAAACCCGAACACTATTTCTAACCCTAAATCTCAACCTAATCCTAACCCTAACTCTATCCCTAACCCTAAACCTAAACCTCATCCTAACCCTCACCCTAACACTTACCCTGACCCTAACACTAACCCTAACGCTAACACTAATGCTCACACTAACCCTAACCATCACCCTAAACCTAAACCTCACCCTAACACTAACCCTAACCCTCAACCTCACCCTAGACCTCACCCTAACCCTAACCCTCATCCTCACCCTAAACCTCACACTAACCCAAACACTAATCCTAAATCTAACACTCAACATCACCCTAACACTAACCCTCACACTCAGCCTAACACTCAAATTTGCCATTACCATCAACCCCACCCTAACTCGCACCCTAACCCTAACCCTCACCCTAAACTTCACCCTAACCCTAACTCTACCCCTAAACCTCACCCTCACCCTAACCCTACCTCTAAACCTAAACCTAATCCTAACCCTAATCCTAGCCCTGACTCTCACCCTCACTCTAACCCTAAATCTCACCCTAACACTTACCCTCACCCTAACACTAACCCTAACCCTAACACTAACCCTCACACTAACCCTAAACCTCACCCTAATCCTAAACCTCACCATAACCCTAAAACTAACCCTAACCCGAATCCTCACCCTAGCCCTCAACCTAATCTTAATTCTATCCCTCACCCTCACCCTAACCCTAACCCTCATCCTCACCCTAACCTCACACTAAACCTAAACCTAATCCTCAAACTAACCCTCACACTGACCCTAACCCTAATCCTTACCCAAACCCTAACCCTCACCCTAACCCAAACCCTCACCCTAACAATTACCCTAACCCTAACACTAACCCTACCCTAACACTAACCCTCAAACCAACGCTAATCCTAACGCTAACCCTAAACTTCAACCTAACCCTCAACTCACCCTAACCCTAAGACTAACCCTAACCCTAAACCCCACCCTAACCCTAACCATAACCGTCAGCCTTCGCCTCACCCTCACCGCAAACTTAACCCTAACCATAACACTAAAAATAACCCTAAACCTAACCCTAACCCTCACCCTAATCCTCACGCCACCCTCACCCTCAGCCTAACACTAAGCCTAACTCTAACCCTAACCCTAACCCTCACCATAACCCTAACCTTAAACCTAACCCTAACCCTAACCCTAAACCTAAAGCTAACCCTAACCCTAAACCTAACCCTAATCGTCAGCCTCACCCTCACCCTAACCCAAACCCTAACCCTAACCCTCAACCCAACCCTAAGCCTAATCCTAACCCTAACCCTAACCCTCCTACTCACCCTCAACATAACCCTAATCCTATCCCTTAACCTAACCCTCACCATAACCCTCACCCTAGCCCTAACCCTAACCCTAATCCTAACCCTAAAACTCATCCTATCCCTCACCATAACCCTAAACCTAACCCTGACCCTAACCCGAACCCTAACCCTCACCCTCATCCTCGGACTAAGCCTAAAACTAAGCCTAAGCCTAACACTAACCCTAACCCTTACCCTAACACTAACCCTAACATTAACCCTAACTGTAAACGTAAACCTCACTCTCACACTAACCCTAACTCTAACCCTAAACATAAACCTAAAACTCACCCTAACCCTAAACCTAAACCTCACCTTCACCCTCACTGTAACTGTAACCCTAACCCTAACCATAACAATAATCATAACCCTAACCCTCACCATAACCACAACACTTACCCTAACCCAAACACTCACCCTAACACTTACCCTCACCCTAACACTAACCCTAACCCTGACACTAACCCTCACACTAACCCAAACCCAAACCCTAACCCTAAACCTTAACCTAAACCTCACCCTCACCCTAGCCCTAACACTAACCCTAACCCTCACCCTCACGCTAACCATCCCCCTAACCCTATATCTAAACCTAAACCTCACCCTCATCCTAACCCTAACCCTAACCGTAACTCTAAACCCCACCCTAGCCCTAACCCTAAACCTCACCTGCACCCTCACACTCACCGTAACTCTAACCCTAACACTAACAATTACATTAATCCTAAACCTAACCATCTCCCTAACCCTAATCCTCACACCCACCCTTACCCTCAGCCTAACCCTAAGCCTAAGCCCAACCCTCTCCATAACCCTCACACTCACCCTCCCCCAAATCCTAACTCTACCCTAAACCTCACCCTCACCCTAACTCTAACACTAACACTAACACTAAACCTTACCCAAACCCTAACCCTAACCCTAAACCTAACAATAACCCTCACCCTCAGCCTCACCCTCACCCTAACACTTACCCTCACCCTAAAACTAACCCTAAACCTAACACTAACCTTCACACTAACCCTAACCCTCACCCTAATCCTAAAACTCACCTGAACCCTAACCCTAATACTAAACCTCACCCTCATCCTAGCCCTCACACTAACCCTAATTCTAACCCTCACCTTAACCCTAACCCTAATCCTCACCGAAACCTCACACTAACATTAACCCTAATCCTCAATCTAACCCTCACCCTAACCCTAACCCTAACCCATACCCTAACCCTAAACCGAACCCTAACCCTCACCCTTATCTTAACCTTCACTCTCAGTCTCAACCTCAACTTAACCCTTACCGTCATCCTCACCCTAACCCTCACTGTAACCCTAAACCTCATCCTAACCCTCACCATAACCGTGAACCTAAACATCACCCTAACCCTAACCCTCACACTAAACCTCACACTCAGTCTAAACCTAAGCCTAATCCTAAGCCTTACCCTAATCCTCACACTCACCCTATCCAACACCCTAACCTTAATCCTAACCATCACCCTAAACCTAATCCTCATCCCCACCCTCACCCTCAGCCTAAGCCTAAACCTAACCGTAAACCTCACACTCACCCTCACCCTAACCCAAATCCAAACCCTAAACTTAACCCTAACCCTAAAACTCAACCTAACCCTCACTCTAACCTTAACCATCACACTGACCCTAATCCTAACCCTCGACATAACCCGCACTCTAACCCTACATCTAACCCTAAACCTCACCCTCACCATAACCATAATCCTAACCATAACCCTAAACCTCACCCCAAACCTAACCCTCAACCTCACCCTCACCTTCACTCTCACTGTAACTCTAACACTAACACTAACACTAATCTTAACCCTAAACCTAAACCTAACCCTAACCCTAACCCTAATCCTAACACTCACCCTCACCCTAACACTAATTCTAACCCTAACCTAAACCCTAACCCTAACCCTCATGTCACCATAACCATAACCCTCATCCTAACCCTCACCCTAAACCTAACCCTAACCCTAATCCTCACCCTAACACTAACCCTAACTCTCAACCTCACACTAGCCCGCACCCTAACCCTAATCCTAACACTAATCCTCATCCTAACCCTCACCCTAACTCTAACCCTAACCGTCACAATAACCCTAATCCTAATCCTAACCCTCAACCTAACCCTAACTCTCATGCTCACTGTAAGACTAACCGTAACACTCACCCTAACCCTAAACTTAAGGCAAACCCTAACTCTCACCCGAACCCTAATCCTAAAACTCACCCTAACCCTAAACTTCAACCTCACCCTCACCCTCGGCCTAAACCTAAGCCTAACCCTAAGCCTAACCCTAACCCTCAGACTCACCCTAACGCTTAACATAATCCTAATCCTAACCCTTAGCCTAACCCTCACCCTCACCCTAACCATAAATGTAACACTAACCCTAAACCTAAACTTCAACCTCAGCCTCACCCTAAACCTAACTCTAACCCTAAACCTCACACTCATCCTCACCTTAACCCTAACCCTAACCCGAAACCTCATCCTCACAATAGCCCTCACCATAACCCTAATCCTAAAACTAACCCTCATCCTAATCCTCACCATAAGCCTAACACTCATCCTCACCCTTACCCTAAACCTAAACCTAACCGTCAACCTAACCCTAACCCTCACCCTCACCATAACCCTTACCCTAACCCTCACTCTAACCCTAAACTTAACCCTCACCCTAACCCTCACCCTAATCCTAACCCTCACCCTCAACCTCACCCTCAGCCTAACCCTAAGCCTAACCCTAAACCTAACCCTAACACACACACTCACCATCACCTTAACTCTAATCCTAACCCTAACCCTCCCCCTAACTCTCACTGTAAACCTAATCTTAACACTAACACTAACTCTAAACCTCAACCTAACCCTCACCCGAACCGTAATTTTAACCCTAAACCTCACCCTCACCCTAAACCTAACTCTAACCCTAACCCAAACCCTAAACCTCACCCTAACCCTAACCCTCACCCGCACCCTCACCCTCACCCTCACTGTAACTCTAAACCTAACCATAAAAATAACACTAACCCTAAACGGAACCATCACCCTACCCCTAATCCTCACCCCCAACCTCACCTTCAGCCTAACCATAAGCCTAGGCCTAATCCTCAACCTAACCCTTACACTCACTCTCACCCTAACCCTAATCCTAAACCTAAACTTAAACCTAACCCTAACCCTAACCCTAAACCTAATCCTAATCCTCACACTCACCCTTGCCCAATTCCTAAACTTAAGCCTCACCCTAACCTTAAGCCTCATCCTCACCCTAAGCCTCACACTCACCCTCACACTCACCCTAACCCTAATACTAACCCTAACCCTAACCCTAACCCTCACCCTAACCCTCAACCTAGCCCTAATCCTAACCCTAACCCTAATCCTAAACCTCATCCTAACCCTCACCCTAAACCTAACCCTAAACCTCACCCTCAACCTAGCCCTCACCCTAAACCTAATCCTAACTTTAAAGCTCATCCAAAACCTCCCCATAACCCTAACCCTAGCTCTCAACCTAAACCTAACCCTCACCCTCAACCTCACTCTCAGCCTAACACTAACCTTCACCCTAACCCTCACATTCACCCTAACAGTAACCCTAATCCTAAACCTAACCCTATCACTAAACCTCAACCTAAACCTCACCCTCACCCTAAACCTAACACTAACCCCAACCCTTAAACTCTCCATAACCCTAACTCTAACCCTAAACTTCACCCTCAACCTAACCCTAACCCTAAGCCTGACTCTCACCCTCCCCCTAACCCTAACCCTATCACTCACCCTAACCATAAACTTAATCCGAATCCTAACTCTCACACTAACCCTAAACCTCAGCATAACCCTAAACATAAACGTAACCCTAACCCTAACCATCACACTCACCCTCACCCTACCGTCCCCCTAACCGTATATCTAACCCTAAACCTCACCCTCACTCTAACCCTAACCCTAACACTAAACCCCATCATTATAACCCTAAACTTAACCCTCACCCGCACCCTCACCCTCACCGTAACTCTAACCCTAACCCTAACAATAACACTAACCCTAACCCAAACATCACCCTAACCCTAATGCTCACCCCCACACTCACCGTCACCCTAACCCTAATCCTAAACCTAGCCCTATCCCTAAACCTCAACCTAAACTTCACCCTCACCCTAACCCTAACACAAATCCTAACCCTAATCCTCATCCTAACCCTCCCCTTAACGCTAACTCTAACCTTAAACGTCACACTGACCCTCACCCTAACCCTAACCCTAACGCTAAACCTCTCCCTAAACCTCACCCTAACCGTAACCCTCACCCCCATCCTCAACCTCACCGTAACTCTAACCCTAACTATAACAATAACACTAACCTCAACCCTAACCATAACCACAAACCTCAACCTCAGCCTAACCCTCACCACTAACTTAACTCTAACCATACCACAAACAATAACCGTAATCCTAACCCTAACCCTAATACACACACCCACTCTCACCCTATGCCTAACCCTAAACCTAACCCTAACCCTAACCATAACCCTCACTGTAACTCTAACCCTGACCCTAACCCTTACACTAAACCTAACCCTAAGCCTCAGCCTCATCCTCACCTTACCCCAAACACTAACCCTAACCCTGACCCTAACCCTAATCCTGACCCTATCCCTAAACCTAACCCATACACTCAGCTTCTCCCTACCCCTAATCCTATACCTAAACCTATCCCTAACCCTAACCCTCACCCTCACCCAAAACCTCAAAGTAACTCTAACTCTAAACCTAACAATAACACTAACCCTAACCCTAACCATAACCCTCACCCTCAGCCTCATCCTCACCGCAAACTTAACTCTAACCATAATACTAACAATAACCCTAACCCTAACATTAACCGTAATCCTCACCCCCACCCTCACCCTCAGCCTAACCCTAAGCCAAACCCTAACCGTAACTCTAACACTAACACTCACCATAACCCTAACCCTAAACCTAATCCTAAAACTAAACCTAAGCCAAACCCTAACCCTAAACCTAAATCTAATCCTCAGCCTCACTCTCACCCTAAACCAAAACCTAACCCTAACCCCCAACCTAACCCTAAACCTAACCCTAAACCTAACCATAACCATAACCCTCACTGTAACTCTAAAACTAAACCTAAACCTAACCTTAAACCTAACCCTAAACCTCAGGCTCAACCTCACCCTAACCCAAAACCTAACCCTAACCCCCACCCTAACCCTAAGCCTAACCCTAACCCTAACCCTCACACTCACCCTCACCCTAACCCTAAACATAAACCTAACCCTTTCCCTAACCCCAACCCTCACAGTCAGCCTCAACCTAGCCCTCACCCTAACCCTAATCCTAAACCTAAACCTTATCCTAACCCTCACCCTAACCCTAAACCTAACCCTCACCCTAACCCTAAACCTAACCCTCTCCCTCATGCTCAGCCAAAGCCTACGCCTAAGCCTAAACCTAAGCCTAAACCTAACCCTAACCCTCACCCTAACCCTTACCCTAACACTAAACTTAACTCTAACCCTAAACCTCACCCTTTCCCTAACCCTAACTCTAACCCTAACAGTGAACCTAAACCTCATCCTAACCTTAACCCTCACACACACCCTAACCCTTACCCTAATCCTAATCCGTTCACTAAGCCATAAACTCACCCACACCCTAACCCTAACTCTAACACTAACCCTAACCCTAACCCTCACCTTCAGCCTCACCCTAACCCTAACTCTAACCCTAACCCTAAACCTCACCCTAACCCTAACATTAAACCTAACGCCAAACCTCACCCTAAGCCTAATCCTAAAACTCACCCTCACGCTAGCCCTCACACTAACCCTAATCCTAACCCTAACGCTCATCCAAACCCTCCCAATAACCCTAAACCTAGCCCTCACCCTATCCCTAACCCTCAAAGTCTCCCTCATCCTCAGCCTAACCCTAAGCCTAAACCTAACCCACACCCTAACCCTCACACTCAACCTCACCCTAACCCTAATCCTAAACCTAACCCTATCCCTAAACCTCAAACTAAACCTCAGCCTCACCCTAAACCTAAAAATAACCCTAAACCTGAACCTCCCCCTAACCCTCCCCCTAACCCTAACTCTAACCCTAAACCTCACGCTCACCCTAATCCTAACCCTAACCCTAAACCTCACCCTAAACCTCACCCTAACCCTAAAACTCACACTCACCCAAAACCTCAAAGTAACTCTAACTCTAAACCTAAAAATAACACTAACCCTAAACCTAACCCTAACCATAACCCTCACCCTTACCGAAAACTTAACCCTAACCATAACACTAACAATAACCCTAACCCTAACACTAACCCTAATCCTCACCCCTACCCTCACCCTCAGCCTAACCCTAAGCCAAACCGTAACCCTAACCCTAAAGCTAACCCTCACTGTAACCCTAACATTAAACCTAACCCTAACCCTAAACCTATCCCAAACCTTAAACCTAAACCTAACCCTAATCCTCAGCGTCAACCTCACCCTAACCCTAACCCGCACACTTACCCTAAGCCTAACCCTAAACCTAAAACTAACCCTCACACTCACCCTCACCCTAAACCTAATCCTAAACCTAACCCAAACCCTAACCCTAACCCTCACCCTAAGCCTCAACCTAGCCCTCACCCTAACCCTAAATCTAAACCTAACACTAAACCTAAACCTCATCCTAACCATAAACCTAACCCTCACACTCACCCTCACCATAACCGTAGCCTTAACCCTAACAGTAACCCTAACCCTAGCCCTAACCCTCACCCTTACCATAACCCTCACCCTAACCCTAACGCTCACCCTAACACTTACCCTCACCCTAACACTAACTCTAACCCTAACACTAACCCTCACACTATCCCTAACCATCACCCTAACCGTAATCCTCAAACTAACCCTAACCCTAATCCTCACCCTCAACCTAACCCTCATCCTAAACCTAACCCTCATCCTCACCCTAAACCTCACAATAACCCTAAGACTAATCCTCAATCTAACCCTCACCCTCACCCTACCCCTAAACCTAACCCTCACCTTAACCCTAACCCTCACCCTAACACTCACCCTAACCCTAACTCTACGCATAAACCTCACCCTCAGGCACACCCTCTCCATCACTGTAACCCTAAGCCTAACCCTAACCCTAATCCTAACCCTCAAACTAACTCTAACCCTTACCCTCACCCTAACCCTCACCTTCACCCTCAGCTTAAACCTAAGCCTAAGCTTAACCCTAACACTCACACTCACCCTAAACCTTAGCCTAATCATAATCCTAACCCTAAACCTAACTCTCACCCTCACCCTAACCCTCACCCTAACCCTAAACCTAACCCTAATCCTCAGCCTCACCCTTACCCTAACCCAAACCCTAACCCTAACCCCCAGCCTAACCCTAAGCCTAACCCTAACCCTCACACTCACCCTCACCCTAAACCAAATACTAAACCTAAACCTATCCCTAACCCTAACCCTCACCCTAAGCCTCAACCTAGCCCACACCAGAAACCTAAATCTAACCCTAACCCTAAACCTAAACCACATCCTAAACCTAAACATAAGCCTCACCCTCACCCTCACCCTAACCGTAGCCCTAACCCTAACAGTAACCCTAATTCTAGCCCTATTCCTCACAGTTACCATAAGCCTCACCCTAACCCTAACCCTCAACCTAACACTTAACCTCACCCTAACACTAACTCTAACCCTAAGACTAACCCTCACACTATCCCTAACCATCACTCTAAACCTTATCCTCACCCTAACCCTAACCCTATCTCTCACCCTCAACCTAACCCTCACCCTAAACCTAACCCTCATACTCACCCTAAACCTCACAATAACCGTAACACTAATCCTCAATCTAACCCTCACCCTCACCCTACCCCTAAACCTAACCCTCACCCTAACCCTAAACCTCACCCTAACCCTCACCCTAACCCTAACTCTACACCTAAAACTCACCCTAACCCTAACTCTAACACTAACCCTAACCCTAACCCTCACCCTCAGCCTGACCCTAACCCTAAACCTCAACCTCACCCTAACCCTATCCCTAAACCTAACGCTAAACCTCACTCTAACCCTAACTCTAACACTAACCCTAACCCTAACACTCACCCTCAGCCTCACCCTAACCCTAAAACTCAACCTCACCCTAACCCTAACCCTAAACCTAACACTAAACCTCACCCTAATCCTAACCCTAAAACTCACCCTCACCCTAGTCCTGATCCTAACCCTAATCCTAACCCTAACAATCATCCAAACCCTCGCCATAACCCTAACCCGAACCCTCACCCTAACCCTAAACCTCAAACTCACACTCACCCTCAGCCCAAACCTAAACCTAAACCTAAACGTCACCCTAACCCTCACACTCACCCTCACCCTAACCCTAATCCTAAACGTAACCCTATCCCTAAACCTCAACCTAAACCTCACCCTCACCCTAAACCTAACACTAACCCTAACCCTGAAACTCACCCTAACCTTCCCCCTAACCCTAACTCTAACCCTAAACCTCACCCTCACCCTAACCCTAACCTGAACCCTAAACCTTACCCTAACCCTAACCCTCACCCTCACCCAAAACCTCAAAGTAACTCTAACTCTAAACCTAACAATAACACTAACCCTAACCCTAACCCTAACCCTAAACATAACCCTCACCCTCAGCCTCACCCTCACCGCAAACGTAACTCTAACCATAACACTAACAATAACCCTAACGGTAACACTAACTCTAATCCACACCTCGACCCTCAGCCTAACCCTAAGCCAAACCCTAACCCTAACCCTAAACCTAACTCTAACCCTAAACCTCACCCTCACCCTAAACCTAACTCTAAACCTAACCCTGAACCTAAACGTCATCCTAAACCTAACCCTCACACACACCCTAACCCTTACCCTAATCCTAATGCTTTCACTAAGGCTAACCCTCACCCACACCCTAAACCTCACCCTACCCTAACTCTAACACTAACCCTAACTATAACCCTAAACCTCAGCCTCACCCTAACCCTAACCCTAAACCTAACGCTAAACCTCACCCTAACCCTAACCCTAAAACTCACCCTCACCCTAGCCCTCACCCTAACCCTAATCCTAACCCTAACGCTCATCCAAACCCTCCCCATAACCCTAAACCTAGCCCTAACCCTAACCCTCAAAATTTCCCTCACCCTCAGCCTAACCTTAAGCCTAAACCTAACCCTCACGCTAACCCTCACATTCAACCTCTCCCTAACCCTAATCCTAAAGCTAACCCTATCCCTAAACCTCAACCTAAACCTCCCCCTCACCCTAAACCGAACCCTAACCCTAACCCTGAACCTCATCCTAACTGTCCCCCTAACCCTACTTCTAACCCTAATCCTCCCCCTCACACTAACTCTAATCCTAACCCTAAACCTCACCCTAAACCTCACCCTAACCCTAACCCTCACCCTCACCTAAAACTTCAAAGTAACTCTAACGCTAAACCTAACAATAACACTAACTCTAACCCTAACCCTAACCATTAACCTCACTCTCAGCCTCACCCACACCGCAAACTTAACCCTAACCATAACACTAACAATAACCCTAACCCTATCCCTAACCCTAACCCAACCCTAACCCTCACACTCACCGTCACCGTAAACTAAATCCTAAACCTAACCCTATCCCTAACCATAACCCTCACCCTAAGCCATAACCTAGCCCTCACCCTAATCCTAAATCTAACTCAAACCCTAAACCTAAAACTCATTGTAACCCTCACACTCACCCTCACCGTAACCGTAGCCTTAACCCTAACAGTAACCCTAAATCTACACCTAACCCTCACCCTTACCATAACCCCCACCCTAACACTAACCCTCACCCTAACACTTATCCTCACCCTAACACTAACTCTAACCCTAGCACTAACACTCACACTATCCCTAACCATCACCCTAAACCTAATCCTCACCCGAACCCTAAGCCTAACCCTCACCCTCAACCTAACACTCACAATAAACCTATAAACCTAACCCTCATACTCACCCTAAACCTCACAATAACTCTAACACTAATCCTCAATCTAACCCACACCCTCACCCTACCCTTAAACCTAACCCTCACCCTAACCGTAAACCTCACCCTAACCCTCACCCTAACCCGAACTCTAAACCTAAACCTCACCCTAACCCTCTCCCTCACGCTCACCCTCTCCCTCAGTGTAACCCTAAGCCTAACCCTAACCCTCACACTAACTCTAACCCTTACCCTCACCCTAACCCTCAACCTAACCCTAGCCCTCACGCTCACTGTAACCCTAACACTTACCCTCACCCTCACCCTAACCTTCACCATCACACGCACCCTCAGCTTAACCCTAAGCTTAAGCCCAACCCTAACCCTAACCCTCACCCTCACCCTAACACTCAAACTAACCCTAACTCTAACACTAAACCTAACCCTCATCCTCAGCCTCACCCTAACCCTAACTCTAACCCTAAACCTCACCCTCACCCTAACTCTAACCCTAAGCCTAACCCTAAATCTCACGCTCATCCTAGCCCTCAACCTAACCATAATCCTTACCGTAATGCTCATCCTAACCCTCCCCTAACCCTAACCCTAACCCCCACCCTAATCCTCAACCACACCCTCACACTCAGCCTAACCCTAAGCCTAACCCTATCCCTAATGCTAACCCTAACCCTCACCGTAAACCTAACCCTATCCCTAACGCTAACCCTAAACCTAAACCTAAACCTAACCCTAATCCTCAGCATCACCCTCACCCTAACCCAAACCCTAAACCTAATCCTCACCCTAACCCTAAGCCTAAGCCTAACATAACCATAACCCTCACACTAACCCTCACCCTAACCCTAATCCTAAGCCTAACTTAACCCTAAAACTAAACCTCACCCTATCCCTAACAATAACATTAACCCTAACCCTAACCCTCACCCTCAGCCTCACCCTAACCCTAACTCTATTCCTAACCCTAACACAAAACCTCACCCTCAGCCTAAGCCTAAACCTAACCCTCACCCTCACCATCACCGTAACCGTAACCCTAACCCTAACCCTAAAAATAACCCAAACCCTATCCCTATTCCTCACCCTAACCATAACCCTCACCCTAAGGCTAACCCTCACCATAACACTTACCCTCACTCTAACACTAACCCTAACCCTAACACTAACCCTCACACTAAACCTAACCCTCAACCTAATCCTAAACCTCACCCAAACCCTAACCCAAACCCTCACCCTCACCATAGCCCTCACCCTAACCCTGATTCTAACCCTCAACCTCACCTTAAACCTAACCCGCATCCTCACACTAAACCTCACACTGACCCTAACCCTAATCCTCAATCTAACCCTCACCCTACCTCTAACCCTAACCCTTACCCTAACCCTAAACTGAACTTTAACCCTCACCCTTATCTTAACCTTCACCCTCAGCCTAAACCATACCTTTTCCCTTAGCATCTCCCTCACCCTAAACCTCACCCTAACCCTAAACCTCATCCTAAACCTCACCCTAACCATAAACCTAACCATCACCCTAAACCTAGCCCTCACCCTCAACCTCAAGCTCAGCCTATCCCTAAGAATAAGGCTAAGCCTAAGCCTAACCCTCACCCTCACTGTAACTCTAACCCTAACCCAAACAATAAAACTAATCCTAATCCTAAACCTAACCCTAACCCTAACCCTACCCTAATCCTCACACTCACCCTCACCCTCACCCGAACCCTGATTCTAACCCTCACCCTCACCCTAACCCTAACCCTCATCCTCAACCTAAACCTCACACTAACCATAACCCTAATCCTCAATCTAATCCTCACCCTAACACAAAACCTAACCCTAACTCTAAACCTAAACCTCAAACTCACCCTCACCCTAACGTTAACCCTAACCCTAAACCTCACCCTTACCCTAACCCTCACCCTCACCCTCAACTCCACCGTAACTCTAACCCTAACAATAACACTAACCCTAAACCTAACCATAACCCTATCCATAACCCTAAACCTCATTGTAAGCCTAACCCTTACACTAACACTAACCCTAACCCTAAACCTATCCCGAAACCTAAAACTAATCCTCAGCCTCACCCTCACCCTAACCAAACCCTAACCCTAAACCTCACCCTAACCCTAAGCCTAACCCTAACCCTAACCCTAATCCGCACACTCACCCTCATCCTAACCCTTATCCTAAACCTAACCCTATCCCTAACCTTAACCCTTATCCTAACCCTCAACCTAGCCCCTACCCTAACCCTATTCCTAACTGTAAATCTCAACCTAACCCTCAGCCTAACCCTAACCTTAACCCTCACCCTAAACCTAAACCTATCACTCACCCACATGCTGGGCCTAAGCCTAAGCCAAAGTCTAACCCTAACCCTAAACCTAAGCTTCAGCCTAACCCTAAACCTAACACTAACTCTAACACTAAACCTAAACCTCACCCTCATCCAAACCCTAACTCTAACCCTAACCCTAAACCTAAACCTCATCCTAAACCGAAAACTAAAAATAACCCTAACCCTAACCCTAACCCTAACCCTACCCTAAATATAACCCTAAAACTAAACCTAACCCTAACCCTAACCTTAACCCAAACCCTAACCCTAACCCTAACCCTAACACTCACACTAACCCTAACCCTAACCCTCACCCTAATCCTAATTTTAACCGTAACCCTCACCCTAACCCTAAACTTAACCAAACCCTAACTCTCATGCTAACACTAACCCTAACCCTCACCAAAACCCTAACATTCACGCTCACCCTCACTCTCAGCCTAACCCTAAGCCTAATCCTAAACTTAACTCTCACACTCACCCTAACCCTTACCCTAATCTTAAACCTAACCCTAAGCCTAAGCCTCACCCTCACCCTAACCCTCACCCTAAACCTAACTCTAACACTAACCCTAAACATAAACCTCAACCTAAGCCTCACACTTACCCTAACTTTAATCCTAAACCTCACCCGAACCCTAACCATAACTCTAACCCTAACCATACCACTAAACCTCAAATTGACCCTAAACCTAACCCTCACCCTCACCTTAACCTTAACCCTAAGCCTAACCCTAACAATAACCCTCACATTCACCGTAACACTGATCCTAACACTGACCCTAACCCTAACCCTAAAACAAACACTCACCATAACTCTAACCCTCATCCTAACCCTCACCCTAACCCTTACCCTAAACCTCACCCAAACACTAACCCTAACCATCACCCTCACCCTAACCCTAATCCTAACCCTAATCCTCATCCTAAATCTCACCCTAAATTTAACCCTAACCTTCACCCTCACCCACACCTTAACCTTAACCCTAAGCCTAACTCTCACCCTAACCCTATTCCTAACACTCCCCCTCACCCTTACCCTAAATCTAAACCTAACCCTCACCCTAACCCTAACCCTCACCCTCACCGTAACCCTAACCCTCAAGCTAACCCTCACCCTAACCATAACCCTAAACCTAAACCTTAATCTAACACTCACCCTAAACCTAACCCTCAACATAAACCTCACCCTAAACCTAACTCTATCCCTAAATATCACCCTCACCCTTACCCTAACCTTTCCCTTAAACCTAAACTTAAACCTCAACTTAACCCTAACCGTAAACCTCACCCTCACCACAGCCCACACCCTAACCCTAATCCTAACCCTCAAGCTAACCCTAACCCTCACCCTCACTGTAACCCTTACTCTAACCCTCACCCTAACCCGAAACTTAACCCGAACCTTAACTCTCACCCTAACTCTAACGCTAAACCTCACCCAAACCCTAATCCTCCTCCCTCACTCTCACTTTCAGCCTAAAACTAGGCCTAAACCTAACCCTAACCCTAAACCTCACACTAACCCTCACCATAACCCTAATCCTAATCCTAACACTAACCCTAAACCTCACTCTCACCTAACCCTCACCTTAAGCCTAACACTAACCCTAACCCTAAACCTCATCATCACCCTAAACCTCACACTAACCCTAACACTAATCCTCAATCTAACCCTCACCCTTACCCTCACCTTAGCCCTCACCCTAACCCTAACCCTCATCCTCACCCTAAACCTCACACTAACCCTAACACTAATCCTCAATCTAACCCTCACCTTCACGCTAACCCTAACCGAAACATCACCCCAAACCTAACCCTCACCCTTACCATAACCCTCACATTCAGCCTAACCCTCACCTTTATCCTTACCGTCACCCCCACCCTAAAACTCACCCTAACCCTACCCCTCACCCTGATCCTAATCCTACCCTTAAACCTCACCCTCACCCTAACCCTAACTCTAACCCTAACCCTAACATTAAACCTCACCCTAAACCTAACCCTAACCCTCACCCTCACCCTCACTGTAATCGTAACCCTAACCCTAACCCTAACAATAACCGTAACCATAACCCTAACCCTCACCCTAACCATAACCCTCACCCTAACCCTAACCCTCACCCTCAACCTCATGCTAAGCATAACCCTAAGAGTAAGAGTAACCCTTAAAAAACCCTCATCCTCAACCTAGCCCTCACCCTAACCCTAATTCTAATGCTAACCCTCAACCTAACCCTAACCCTAACGATCACCCTAACCCTAATCCTCACCCCCACCCTCACCCTCAGCCTAACCCTAAGCCTAAGGCTAACCTTAACCCTAACCCTAACACTAAACCTAAACCTAACCCTAATCCTAACCCTAAAACTAATCCTAACCCTAAACCTCAACCTAACCCTCACCCTAACCTTTACCCTAACTGTAACCCTAAATCTCTAATCCTAATCCTAACCCTAATCCTAAACCTCACCCTAAGCCTCACCTTAACCCTAACCCTAACCCTATCAATCACCCTCACACTAGCCATCACCCTAACCCTAATCCTAAACCTACCGCTCATCTTAACCCTCCCCATAACCCTAACCCTAACCCTCACCCTAACCCTAACCCGCACCATCACCCTCCCGTCAGCCTAACCCTAAGCCTAACCCTAAGCCTAAAACTAAACTTAAATCTTTCCCTCACACTCACCCGAACCCTCACCCTCTCCATAATTCTAACCCTAATCCTAACCCTAAACCTAAACCTCACGCTCACCCTAACCCTAAACCTAACCCTCACCCTCACCCTATCCCTAACACTAACCCTAACACTAACCCTCCCCCTAAGCCTCTCCCTAACCCTATATCTAACCCTAAACCTCACCCTCACCTAATCCTAACCCTAACCCTTAACCCCACCCTAACCCTAACCCTAACCCTAAACCGCACCTTCAACTTCACCATAACTCGTACCTTAACCCTAACAATAACACTAACCCTAACCCTAACCATCACCCTAACCCTAACTCTACCCCTAAACCTCACCCTCACCCTAACCCTAACTCTAACCCTAACCCTAACACTAAACCTCACCCTAAACTTAAACATAACCTCACCCTCACCCTCACCGTAATCGTAACCCTAACCCTAACCCTAACAATAACCGTAACCGTAACCCTAACCCTTACCCTAACAATAATCCTCACCCTAACATTAACCCTCACCCTAACACTTACACTCATCCTAACACTAACCCTAAACCTAACACTAACCCTTGCACTAACCCTAACACTCACTCTAATCCTAAACCCCACCCTAAACCTAACACTAGCTCTAACACTCACCCTCACCCTAGCCCTCACCCTAACCCTTATCCTAACACTCAACATCACCCTAACCATAATCGTAACTCTAACCCTCAACCTAACCCTAACCCTCACCCTCACCGTAACCCTAACCCTCATCCTAACCCTAACCCAAACCCTAATCCTAACTCTAAACCTCACCCTAACCTTAACCCTAACCCTCACCCTCACCCTAGCACTCACCCTAATACTAATCCTAACCCTAACCCTCAACCTAACCCTAAAATTAATCGAACCCTAACTCTCACCCTAAACCTAACCCTAACCCTCACCCTAACCCTTACCCTCACACTCACCCTCACTCTCAGCCTAAACCTAAGCCTAAGCCTAACTCTAACTCTAACCCTCACACTCACCCTAACACTTACCCTAATCTTAATCCTAACCCTAAGCCTAACCCTCAACCTCATCCTAACCCTCACCTTAACCCTAACTCTAACACTAACACTAAACCTAACCCTCATCCTCAGCCTCAACCTTACCCTAACTCTAACCCTAAACCTCAACCTCACCCTAAACCTAACCCTAACCCTAACGTTCAACGTCACCGTATCCCTAACACTTAACCACACCCTCACCCTAGCCCTCACCCTAACACTAATCTTAACCCTAACATTCATCCTAAACCTCCCCATAACCCTAAACCTAACTCTCACCCTAACCCTAACCCTCTACCTAACCCTCACTCTCAGCCTAAACTTAATCCTAACCCTAAACCTAAACCTAAACCTCAGACTCACCCTAACACTAAAACTAATCTTAATCCTAACCCCAACCCTAATGCTCACCCTCACTCTAACCCTCAACTAACCCTAACCCTAAACCTAACACTAACCCTAAACCTAACCCTCACCCTCACCCTCAGCCTCACCCTAACCCTAACTTTAACCCTAAAATTCACCCTCACCCTAACCCTAACCCTAACCTTAACCCTAAACCACAACCGAAACCTAACCCTAAACCTCACCCTCACCCTAGCCCTTACCTTAACCCAATCCTAACCCTAACCCTCATCCTAACCCTCCCCCTAACCCTAAACCTAACACTCAACTTAACCCTAACCCTCACCCTCAACATCAACCTCAGCATATCCTTAAACCTAAACCTAAACCTAACCCTAACACACACACTCACCCTCGACCTATCCCTAATCCTATCCTTATCCCTAACCCTAACCCAAACCGTCCCCCTAACTCTCACTCTAAAGCTAACCCTAACACTAACCCTAACCCTCACCCTAAGCTTAATTCTAATCCTAAACTTCACCCTCACACTAACACTAACTCTAACCCTAACCCAAACCCTAACCCTCACCCTAAACCTAACCCTCACCCTCACCCTCAATCTCACCGTAACTATAACCCTAACCCTAACAATAACACTAAGCCTAACACTAATCATAACCATAAAACTCAGCCTCAGCCTCACGCTCACCGCAAATTTATCCCTAACCATAACACTCACAATAACCCTAACCCTAACCCTAATCCTAATCCTCACCACAACCCCCAACCTCACCATCAGCCTAAGCCTAACCCTAACCCTAACGTTAACCCTAGCCCTCACCGTAACCCTAAACCTAACCCTAACAATAACCCTAACCCTACCCCTAATCCTAACCCTCACCCTCACCCAAACCCTCACCCTTACTGTAACCCTAACCCTCACCCTAACCATCACTCTAACCCTAAACCTAAACCTAAACCTCACCCTAACACTAACCCTAAACCTCACCCTCACCCTAGCCCTCAACCTAACCCAAATCTTAAATCTAATCCTCATCCTAACCCTCACCCTAACCCTCACACTAACCCTAAACTTAACCTGAACCCTAACTCTAATCCTAAAGCTAGCCCTAACTCTCAGCCTAACCCTAAAGCTCACCCTCTCCCTCACCCTCAGTGTAATGCTTAGCCTAATCCTAACCCTATCCTTAACCCTCACACGCACCCTAATGCTTACCCAAACCCTAATCCTAACCCTAATCCTAAACTTCACCCTCAGACTCACCTTAACCCTAAGTCTAAGCCTAAACCTCACCCTCACCCTAACCCTAACCATAAACCTAACCCAAAACCTCACCCTAACCCTAAACCTAATCCTAACCCTAACCCTCATCCTAACCCTCACCCTAACACTAAACCTAACCCTCACCCTCAACCTCACCCTAACCCTAACCCTAAACCTAACCCTCAACCTAACCCTAACCCTAAACCTAACCCTCAACCTAACCCTAATCCTAACCCTAACCCTCAACCTAACCCTAACCCTCACCCTCAATTTAACCCTTACCCTCACCCTCACCCTAACCCTAAACTTAAACTGAAACCAAACTCTCACCCTAATCCTAAACCTAACCCTCCCCCTAACCCTAACCTTCAAACTTACCCTCACCTTCAGCCTAACACTAAGCCTAAACCTAACTCTATGCCAAACCCTCACACTCACCCTAACCCTAATGCTAATCCTAATCATAACACTAACCCTAAACCTCACCCTCACCTTAACCTCACCTTAAGCCTAAACCTAACATTAATCCTAAACCTAACCCTAACCCTAAACCTCATGCTCACCCAAAACCTCACACTAACCCTCACACTAATCCTCACCCTCACCCTCACCCTCACCTTCACCCTAGCCCTCACCCTAACACTAACACTCATCCTCACCCTAAACCTCACACTAAACCTAACACTAATCCTCAATCTAACCCTCACCCTCACCCTAACCCTAACCCTAACCATCACCCTAAACGTAACCCTCACCCTTAAAATAACCCTCATCCTCAGCCTAACCCTCAACTTTACACTTACCGTCACCCCCACCCTAACCCTCACCCTAACCCTACCCCTCACCCTGACCCTAACCCTACACCTAAACCTCAACCTCACACTAACCCTAAATCTAACCCTAACCCTAACACTAAACTTCATGCTATCCCTAACCCTAACCCTCACCCTCAACCTCATGCTCACCCTAACCCTAAGCCTAAGCCTAACCATTAACCTAACCCTCACCCTCAACCTAGCCCTCAACCTAACCCTAATGCTAACCCAACCCCTCATCCTAACACTCACCCTAACCCTAACCCTAACCATCACCCTAACCCTAATACTCACCCCCACACTCTCCCTCTGCCTAACACAATGCCTAAGCCTAACCCTAACCCTAAACCTCACACTGACCCTCAGCCTAACCCTAAAACTAACCCTAACCCTAACCCTATCCCTAAACATCAACCTAACCCTCACCATAACCTTAACCCTAACACTAACCCTAGCATTAACGCTCGACCTAATGCTCCAACTAACTCTAAATCTAACCCTAAACCTCACCTCACCCTAACGCTAATCCTAAAACTAACCCTAAACCTAACCCTAAACCTCACCCTCACCCTCACCCTCACACTCACCATTACGCTAACCCTAACTCTAACAATAACACGAATCTTAACCCTAAACCTAACCCTAACCCTAACCCTAATCCTAACAATCACCCTCACCCTAACCATAATCTTAACCCTAACCCTCATCCTAACCCTAATGCAAAACCTACCCCTAACCCTAAACATTACCCTAACACTAACCCTAATCCTCACCCCCACCCTAGCCCTCACCCTAACACTAATCCTTACCTTATCCCTCACCCTAACCCTAACTTTAACAGAACCCTCACTCTCACCTTAACCCTAACATTCACCCTCAACCTAACCCTAACCCTCACCCTCACCATGACTCTCAGCCTAACCCTAAGCCTAAGCCTAACCCTAAACCTAAACCTAAATCTCACACTCACCCTAACCCTTACCCTAATCCTAAACCTATCCCTAAGCCTAAACCTAACCCTCAACCTCAGCCTCACCCTTACCCTAACTCTAACCCTGAACCTCAGCCTCACCCTTACCCTAACTCTAACCCTAAACCACACCCTAACCCTAAACCTAACTCTAACCCTAACCCTAACACTAAACCTCACCCTTACCCTAACCCTAAACCTCAATTTCACCGTAACCCCAACCCTAACCCTAACCCTAACAATAACACTCACCCTCACCATAACCCTAATTCTAACCGTAACCGTCACCCTAACCCTAACCCTCACCCTCATCGTAACACTAACCCCCGTCCCAAGCCTCACCCTAACCCTAATACTAAACCTAAACCTTACCGTAACACTAAACGTAACCCTCACCCACACCCTAGCCCTCACCCTAATGCTAATCCTCACACTAACCCTAAATTTAACCGATCCTTAACTCTCACCCTAACCCTAACCCTAACCCTCACCCTCACCCTCAGCCTAACCTTAAGCCTAAACCTAAACTTAAACCTAACCCTCACACTCACCCTAACACTAAACGTAATCCTAACCATAACTCTAACCCTCACCCTCACCCTAACCCTGACCCTAACCCTCACCCTAACCCTGACTCTAACTCTAACTCAAACCCTAAACCTAAACCTCACCCTCAGCCTCACCCTAACCCTAACTCTAAACCTAAACCTCAACCTCACCCTATCCCTCACCCTAACCCTAAAGCTAAACCTAAGCCTAAACCTAACCCTAAACCTCATCCTCACCCTAGCCCTTACCTTAACCCTAATCCTAAACCTGACACTCATCCTAACCCTGCCACTAAACCTAACCCTAACCCTCACCCTAACCCTAACCCTCACCCTCAACCTCACCCTCAGCCTCACCCTAAGCCTAACCCTAAACCTAACCCTAAAACACACACTCACCCTCACCCTAACAATAATCCTATCCGTAACCCTAACCCTAACCCATACCCTTCCCCTAACACTAACCCTAACACTAAACCTAAACCTAACCCTCACCCTAAACCTAGCTCTAACCCTAAACCTCACCCTCACCCTAACACTAACTCTAAGCCTAAACCTCAACATAACCGTAACCCTAACCCTCACCTTCACCCTCACCGTAACCCTAACCCTAACTCTAATAATAACCTTAACTCTAACCCTAATCCGAACCCGAACCCTCAACCTAACCCTAATCCTAACACTAACCCTCACCCTAACCCTAACTCTCACCCTTAATGTAAACCTAACACTCACACTAGCCCTCACCCTAACCCTAATCATAACCCTAATACTCATCCTAAGCCTCACACTAACCCTAAACCTAAACCTCATCCTAACCCTAACCCTAACCAACAACCTAACCCTAAACCTCACCTTCAATGTAACCCTAACCTTCACCCTAACCCAAAATTAACCTGAACCCTAACTCTCACCCTAACCCTAAGCCTAACCCTCACCCTAAACCTAACACTCACCCTCACCCTCAGTGTATCCCTAAGCCTAACCCTAACCAAAACCCTAACACTCACACTCAACCTAATCCTTACATTAATTCTAATCCTAACCCTAATCCTAAACCTCACCCTAAGCCTCACCTTAACCCTAAGTCTAACCCTAAACCTTACCCTCACCCTAACACTAACCCTAACCCTTACCCTCACCCTAACCCTACCCCTAAACCTATATCTAACACTAAACCTCATCCTCACCCTAAACCTAACCCTAACCCTAAATCCCACCCTAACCCTAAAACTAACTCTCACCCGAACCCGAACCCTCACCGAAACTCACACCCTAACCCTAACAATAACACTAACCCTAAACCTAACAATCACCTTAACCCTAATCCTCACAACCACCATCACCCTCAGCCTAACCCTAAGCCTAAGCCTCACCCTAACCCTCATACTCATGCTCACCCTAACTCTAATCCTAACCCTAAACCTACCCCTAAACCTCAAACTAACCCTCACCCTGACCCTAACACTGACACTAACCCTAACCTTAAACCTCACCCTAACCCTCCCCCAAAATCTAACTCTAACCCTAAAACTCACCCTCACCCTAACAATAACCGTAACCTAACCCTAATCCTCACCCCCAGCCTCACCCTAATCCTAACCCTCACCCTAGCCTTCACCCTAAACCTAATTCTAACCCTCATCCTCACCCTAACCCTAACCTTCATCTTCACACTAAACGTAACACAAACCCTAACCAGAAACCTAAACCTCAATCGAACCCTCACCATAACGCTAACCCTAACCCTAAACCTAACCCTAAACCTCACCCTAATCCTAACCCTAAACCTCACCCTAACCCTCAACCTAACCCTAACCCTCATCCTCACACTGAACTTAACCCGAACACTAACCCTCACCCTAAACCTAACCCTAACACTCACCCTTACCCTAACCCTCACCCTCACCTTCAGCCTAACACTAACCCTCACCCTAACCCTAAATCTAACCCTCACACTCACACTAACCCTAACCCTAATCCTAACCATACCTCTAAACCTAAACCTCTCCCTCACCGTAACCCTCACCTTCAACCTAACCCTAACATTAATCCTAAACCTAACCCTAACCCTAAACCTCATCCTCACCCTAAACCTCACACTAACCCTAACACTATTCCTCAATCTAACCCTCACCCTAACCCTAACCCTAACCATCACCCTGAACCTAAGCCTACCCTTAAACCTCACCCTCAACCTAACCCTAACTCTAACCCTAAGCATAACACTAAACCTCACCCTATCCCTAACAATAATCCTCACACTCAACTTTATGCTCAGCCTAACACTAAGCCTAACACTAACCCACACCAGCACTCACACCTTCACTGAAACTCGAAACCTAACCCTAACAATAACACTAATCCTAACTCCAACCATCAGCCTCACCCTAATCCTCACCCCCACCCTCACCCTCAGCCTAATCCTAAGCCTAAGCCTCACCCTAACCCTCATACTCATGCTCACCCTAACTCTAATCCTAACCCTAAACCTATCCCTAAACCTCAACCTAACCCTCTCCCTAACCCTCCCCCTAAACTAACTCTAACCCTAAACCACACCCTCACCCTCACCCTAACCCTAACCCTAACTATAATCCTAAACTTCACCCTAAACCTAACCCTGACCCTCAATCTTAACCTCACTGTAACTCTAACCCTAACACTAACAATAACACTAACCCTAACCCTAATCTTAAACCTAAACATAAACCTCACCCTCAGCCTCACCCTCACCCCAAACTTAACACTAACCATAACACTAACAATAACCCTAACCCTAACCCTAACCCTAATCCACACTCCCACCTCATCCTTAGTGTAACCCTAACCCTAACCCTAAACCTAACCCTCAAGGTAACCCTAACCATAACATTAACACTAACACTAATCCTAAACCTAATTTAAACACTAAACCTAAACCTAAACCTAACCCTAATCCTCAGCCTCACCCTAACCCTAATCCAAACCCTAACAATAACCCTCACCCTAACCCTAAGCCTCACACTAACCCTGACCCTAACACTCACACTCACCCTCACCCTAACCCAAATCCTAAACCTAAACCTATCCCTAAACCTCACCCTAACCATCACCCTAGTCCTCACCCTAAACCTAATCCTAACCCTAAACCTCATACTAAAACTCACCCTAACCCTAACCCTAACCCTCACCCTAAATCTAACCCTAACCCTGACCCTCATGCTTGGCCTCAGCCTAAGCCTAAGCCTAAGCCTAACCCTAACCCTCATCCTATTCCTAACCCTAACACTATCCCTAACTCTAACCCTAAACCTCACCCTCACCCTAACCCTAACTCTAACCCTAACCCTAAACCTAAACCTCATCCTAAACCTAACCCTAACTCTCACTGTAACAGTAACCCTAACCGTTACCCTAACAATAACCCTAACCCTAAACCTCACCTCAACCATTACCCTCACCCTAATCCTCACCCTCACCCTAACATTTACCCTCACCCTAACACTAACCCTAACTTAACACTAATGCTCACACTAACCCTAACCATCACCCTAACCCTAGACCTTACCCTAACACTATCCCTATCCCTCACCCTCACCCTAGACCTCACCCTAAACCTAATCCTCATCCTCACCCTAAACCTCACACTAACCCTAACACTAATCCTCAATCTAATCCTCACCCTCAACCTGACCCTAAACCTAACCCTCACCCTAACCCTAACCCTCACTCTTAACGTAACCCTCACCTTCAGCCTAACCCTCACCTTTACCCTTGCCGTCACCCACACCCTAACCCTCACCCTTACCCTACCCCTCACCCTGACCCTAACCCTACCCCTAAACCTCACCCTCAACCAAACCCCAACTCTAACCCTAACCCTAACCCTCACCCTCAACTTCATACTCAGCCTAACCCTAAGCCTAACCCTAAAACTAACCCTCACACTCACACTAACCCTTACCCTAATCCTAATTCTAACACTAAGCCTTAACTTCACCCTCACCCTAACCCTCACCATAACCCTAAATCTAACACTAACCCTAACCCTAACCCTCATCCTCACCCTAATTCTAACTCTAGCCCTAAACCTCACACTCACCCGCACCATCACCCTCACCGTAATTTGAAATCTAACCCTCACCCTAACCCTAACCCTCACCCTAACCCTAACCATAACCCTAAGCCTCACCCTCACAGTAACTCTAACCCTAAACCTAACCCTAACTGTAAACCTCACCCTAACTATAAACCTAACCCTAAGCTAACCCTAACCCTCCCCCAAATCCTATATGTTGAACCTAAACCTCACCCTCACCGTGACCCTAACTCTAAACCTAACCTTAACCCTCCCCCTAACCCTATATCTAACCCTAAACCTCACACTGACCCTAAACCTAACCCTAACCCTAACCCTAACCCTCACTCGCACCCTCACCTTCACTGTAACTCGAACCCTAACCCTAACAATACCACTAAACCTAACCTTAACCATCACCCTAACCCTAATCCTCACCCCTACCCTCACCCTCAGCCTAAACATAAGCCTAAGCCTAAGCCTCACCCTTACCATCATACTTATGCTCACCCTAACCCTAATCCTAAATCTAACCCTATCCCTAAACCTCAGCCTAACCCTCACCCACACCCTAACCCTAACACTAACCCTTACCCTAAACCTCACCCTAACCCTCCGCCTAACTCTAACCATAAACCTCACCTGAACCCTAACCCGAATCCTAACCCTAACCCTAAACCTCACACTAAACCTAACCCTCACCCTCAACCTCAACCTCACTGTAACTCTAAACCTAACCCTAACAATAACACTAACCCTAACCCTAATCCTAACCCTAAACATAACCCTCACCCTGAGCCTCACCCTCACTGCAAACTTAACCCTAACCATAACACTAAAAATAACCCTAACCCTAAACCTAAACCTAATCCTCACACCCACCCTCACCTTCAGCCTAACCCTAACCCTAACCCGAACCCTAACCCTCAAGGTAACCCTAACCCTAACCCTAAACCTCACACTCACCCTCACCGTAAACCAAATCCTAAACCTATACCTATCCCTAAACCTCACTCTAAACCTCACCCTAGTCCTCACCCTAAACCTAATCCTAACCCTAAACCTCATCCTAAATCTCACACTAACCCTAACCCTAACCCTCACACTAACCCTAACCCTCACCCTCGTGCTCCGCCTCAGCCTAAGCCTAAGCCTAAGCCTAAGCCTAACCCTAACACTATCCCTAACTCTAACCCTAAACCTCATCCTCAACCTAACCCTAACTCTGACCCTAACCCTAAACCTAAACCTCATCCTAACCCTAACCCTAACCCTAACCCTCACCCTCAGTGTAACATTAACCCTAACACTAACAATAAACCTAACCTTATCCGTAAACCTCATCCTAACCATAACCCTCACCCTAACCCTCACCCTCACCCTAACATTTACCCTCACCCTAACACTAACCCTAACGCTAACACTAATGCTCACACTAACACTAACCATCACCCTAAACCTAAACCTCACCCTAACACTAACCCTGACCCTCACCCTGACCCTAGCCCTCACCCTAACCCTAATCCTCATCCTCACCCTAAACCTCACACTCTCCCTAACACTAATCCTCAATCTAACCCTCACTCTCACCCTAAACCTAAAACTAATCCTCAACCTAACCCTAAACCTCACCCTTACTGTAACCCTCATCCTCAGCCTAACCCTCACCTTTACATTTACCGTCACCTCCACCCTAACCCTCACCCTAAGCCTAACTCTACACCTAAACCTCACCCTCACCCTAACCCTCACCCTAACGATAACACTAAACCTCACCCCAAACCTAACCCTAACCCACACCCTCACCCTAACCGTAAATGTAACACTAACCCTAACACTAACAATAACGCGAACCCTAACCCTAAAACTCACCCTAACCATAACCCTCACCCTAACATTAAACCTCACCCTAACACTTACCCTCACCCTCACACTAACCCTAACCCTAACCCTAACCTTCACACTAACCCTAACCATCACCCTAATCCTAAACCTCACCCTAAACCTAACCCTAACTCTAACCCTCACCCTCACCCTAGCCCTCACACTAACCCTAATTCTAACCCTCACCCTCAACCTAACCCTAACCCTCATCCTCACCATAAACCTCACACTAACCCTAACCCTAACCCTAATGCTCAATCAAACCCTCACACTAACACTAACCCTAAACCTAAACCTAAACCTAATCCGAACCCTCACCCTTATCTTAATTCTCAACCTCAGCCTAAACCTCAAATTCACCCTTACCATAATCCTCACCCTAACCCTAAACCTCATCATAATCCTCACCCTAACCATAAACCTAACCATCACCATAATCCTAACCCTCACCCTCAACCTCATGCTCAGCTTAAACCTAAGCCTAAGCCTAACCCTTATGCTTACCCTCACCCTCACCCTAGCCATCACCCTAACAATAATCCTACCCCATCCCTCATACTAACCCTCACCCTAACCCTAAACCTAACCTTCACCCTAACCCTAATCCTAACTCTCACCCTCACCCCAGCCCTCACCCGAACCCTAATCCTAACCCTAATCCTCATCCTAACCCTCACCCTAACACTAACCCGTAACACTCACCCTAATCCTAAGCCTAACCCTAACCCTCAACCTAACCCTAAAACCCACCCTCACTGTAAACCTAACCCTAACCCTCACCCTAACCCTAAATTTAATCTGAACCCTAACTCTCACTCTAAACCTACCGCTAACTCTCACCCTAACCCTAACCCTCACCCTCACCTTCACACTAAGCCTAACCCTAAGACTAAACCTAAACCCTAACCCTAACCCTCACACTCACCCTAACACTTACCCTAATCCTAATCCTAACACTAAGCCTTCCCCTCACCCTCACCCCAACCATCACCATAAACCTAACTCTAACACTAACCCTAACCGTTACCCTCACCCTCAGCCTCACCCTAACCCTAACTCTAACCTTAAACCTCACACTGACCCTAACCCTAACCCTAAACCTAACCCTAAACCTCACCCTAACCCTAACCCTAAACCTCACCCTCACCCTAGCACTCACCCTAACCCTAATCCTAACCCTAACCCTCATCCTAATCCTCACCCTAACACTAACACTAATCCTAACCCTCAACCTAACCAAAAGCCGCACTCTCACTGTAACCCTTCCCCTAACCCTCACCCTAACCCTAAACTTAACCCGAACCCTAACTCTCACCTTAACCCTAACAATAACACTAACCCTAACCCTAAACCTCACCCTCACCCTCACCTTCAGCCTAACACTAAGCCTAACCCTAACCCTAAACCTCACCCTCACCCTAACCCTCACCTGAAGTCTAACCCAAACATTAATCCTAACCCTAACCCTAAAACTCATCCTCACCCTAAAGCTCACACTAAACCTAACACTAATCCTCAATCTAACCATCACGCTCACCCTCACCCTAGCCCTCACCCTAACCCTAACCCTCATCCTCAGCCTCACCCTCACCCTAACCCAAACCCAAACACTAACCCTCACCCTAAACCTAAGCCTCAACCTAACCCTAACCCTAACCCTCACCCTTACCCTAGCCCTCACCGAACCCTAATCCTAACCCTAATCCTCATCCTAACCCTCATCCTAACACTAACCCTAACCCTCACCCTAATCCTAAGCCTAACCCTAACCCTCAACCTAACCGTAACCTTCACCCTTACTGTAACTCTAACCCTAACGCTCACCCTAACCCTAAATTTAACCCGAACCCTAACTCTCACCCTAACACTACCCCTAACTCTCACCCTAAGCCTAACCCTAACCCTCACACTCACCCTAACACTTACCCTAATCCTAAACCTAACGCTCACCCTAACCCTAACCCTCAACCTCACCCTCACCTTCAGCCTAACACTAAGCCTGAGCCTAATTCTAACCCTAAGCCTCACACTCACCCTAACCCTTGCCCTAATCCTAATCCTAAACCTAAGCCTAACACTCACCCTCACCCTCACATTCATCCTAACCCTCACCGTAACCTTAACACTAACACTAACCCTAAACCCAACCTTCAACCTCAGCCTCACACTTACCCTAACTCTAAACCTAAACCTCACCCTCACCCTAACCCTAACTCTAACCTTAACACTAACACTAAACCTCACCCTAAACCTAACCCTAAACCTCACCCTCACCATAACCATAACCTTAACCCTAACCCTAAAAATAAAACTCACCCTCATTTTAAACCTAACCCTAACCCAAATCCTAATCCTAACACTAACCCTAAACCTCACCCTCACCCTAACCCTCACCTTAAGCCTAACCCTAACATTAATCCTAACCACAAACCTAACCCTAAACCTCATCCTCACCGTAAACCTCACACTAACCTTAACACTAATCCTCAATCTAACCCTCACCCTCAATCTCACCCTAGCCCTCACACTAACCCTAACACTTATCCTCACCCTAAACCTCAAACTAACCCTAACACTAATCCGCAATCTAACCCTCACCCTCACCCTAACACTAACACACACCCAAAATCTAACCCTCACCCTTACCATAACACTCACCCTCAACCTAACCCTCACCTTTACCCTTACCTTCACCCCCACCCTAACCCTCACCCTAACCCTACCTCTCACCCTGAACCTAACCCTAACCCTAAACCTCACCCTCATCCTAAACCTAACTCTAACCCTAACCCTAACACTAAACCTCACCCTACCCCTAACCCTAACCCTCACCCTCAACCTCATGCTCAGCCTAACCCTAAGCCTAAGATTAAACCTTACCCTTAATCTCACCTTCACCCTAGCCCTCACCCTAACTTTAATCCTAAAGCTTACCCTCATACTAACCCTCACCCTAACCCTAACCCTAACTATCACCCCAACCCTAATCCTCAGCCCCAACATCACCATCAGTCTAAGCCTAAACCTAACCCTAACCCGCACACTCACCCTCACCCTCACCCTAATCCTAACCCTAACCTAACCCTAATCCTAAACCTCAAGATAAACCTCAAATTAACCTTAACCCTTACACTAAACCTAACATTAACGCTCGACCTAACCCTCCAAATAACCCTAAATCTAAAACTAAACCTCACCCTCACCCTAACTCTAATCCTAAACCTAACCCTAAACCTCACCCTAACCCTAAACCTAACCCTCACCCTCACCATAACTTTAAACCTAACACTAACAAAAACTAATTCTAACCCTAAACCTAACCCTAACCCTAATCCTAACAATCACCCTCACCCTAACCATAATCTTAACCCTAACCCTCATCCTAACCCTAATGCAAAACCTACCCCTAACCCTAAACATTACCCTAACACTAACCCTAATCCTCACCCCCACCCTAGCCCTCACCCTAACACTAATCCTTACCTTATCCCTCACCCTAACCCTAAACTTAACTGAACCCTAACTCTCAACCTAACCCTAAACCTAACCCTCACCTTAACCTTAACCCTCAACCTCAACCTCACTCTCAGCCTAAACCTAAGCCTAAGCCTAAACCTAACCCTAACCCTAAACCTCACCTTCACCCCAACCCTCACCTTAAGCCTAACCCTAACATTAATCGTAACCCTAACTCTAACCCTAAACCTCATCCTCACCCTAAAACTCACTCTAACCCTAACACTAATCCTCAATCTAACCCTTACCCTCAACCTCACCCTAACAATCACCCTAACCCTAACCTCATACTCACCCTAAACTTCACACTAACACTAACACTAATCCTCAATCTAATCCTCACCCTCACCCTAACCCTAACCCTAACCCTCACCCTAAACCTAACTCTCACCCTTACCATAACCCTCACCCTCAGCCTAACCCTCACCTTTACCCTTACCGTCAACCCTACCCTAACACTCACCCTAAACCTAACTCTCACCCTTACCATAACCATCACCCTCAGCCTAACCCTCACCTTTACCCTTACCGTCAACCCTACCCTAACACTCACCCTAACCCTACCCCTCACACTGACCCTAAACCTACACCTAAACCTCACCCTCACCCTAATCCTAACCCTAACCATAACCCTAATATTAAACCTCACCCTATCCCTAACCCTAAGACTCACCGTAACACTTACCCTAATCCTAATCCTAACCCTAAGCCTAACCCTCACTCTCACCCTCACCCTCACCCTAACCCTCACCCTAACCCTAATTCTAACACTAACCCTAAACCCAACCCTCAACCTCAGCTTCACCATTACCCTAACTCTAAACCTAAACCTCACCCTCAGCCTAAGCCTAACGCTAACCCTAACCCTAACACTAAACCTCACCCTAAACCTAACCCTAACCCTCATCCTCACGATAACCATAACCCTACCCCTAACCCTAACAATAACACACACCCTCACTGTAACCCTAAACCTAACCCTAACCCTCACCCTAAACCTAACTCTCACCCTCACCGTAACCCTAACCCTCATCCTAAACCTCACCCTAACCCTAACCCTAAACCTCACCCTAACCCTAACCCTAACTCTCACCCTCACCCTAACCCTCACCCTAACCCTAATATTAACCCTAATCCTCATCCTAACCCTCACCGTAACCCTAACCCTAACCCTCACACTAATCCTAAGCCTAACCCTAACCCTCAACCTAACCCTAACCCTAACCCTCACTGTAACCCTAACCCTAACTTTCACCCTAACCCTAAACTTAACCCGAACCCTAAATCTCACCCTAACCCTACCCCTAACTCTCACCCTAACCCTAACCATCACCCTCACCTTCACAGTAACCCTGACCCTAAGCCTAACCCTAAACCTAATCCTAACCCTCAAACTCACCCTAAACCTTTCCCTATATCTAATCCTAACACTAAGCCTTACCCTCACCCTCACCCTAACCCTCACCATAACGCTAACTCCAAGATTAACCCTAACCCTAACCCTCATCCTCAGCCTCACCCTAACCCTAACTCTAACACTAAACCTCAGCCTCATCCTAAACCTAACCCTAACCCTAGCCCTAACCCTAAACCTCACCCTCACCCTAACTCTAAAACTCACACTCACCCTAGACCTCACCCTCACCCTAATCCTAACCCTCAAACTCACCCTAACCCTATACTTAACCGAACCTTAAATCTCACCCTAACCCTAACCCTAACCATTACCCAAACCCTAACCCTCACCCTCATCCTCACTCTCATCCTAACCCTAAGCCTAAGCCTTACCCTAACCCTAACCTTCACACTCATCCGAACCCTTACACTAATCCTAATCCTAACCCTTAGACTAAACCTCACCCTCACCCTAATCCTCACCGTAACTCTAACTCTAGCATTAACCCTAAACCTAACCCTCAACCTTACCCTAACTCTAACCCTAACCCTAACACTAAACCTCACCCTACCCCTAACCCTATCCCTCATTCTCACAGTAACCGTAACCCTAACCCTAACAATAACCCTAACACTAACCCTCACCCTAACCATAACCTTCACCCTAACATTAACCCTCACCCTAACACTTACCCTCACCCTATCACTAACCCTAACCCTCACACTAAATCTCACACTAACCCTAACCCTCAACGTAATCCTAAACCTCACCCTAATCCTAACCTTAACTCTAACCCTCACCCTCACCCTAGCCCTCACCCTAAACCTAATTCTAACCTTCACCCTCACCCTTATCTTAACCCTCAACCTCAGCCTAAACCTCACCATTACCCGTACCATCATCCTCACCCTGTCACCCTAACCCTAAACCTCATCCTAACCGTCAACCTAAACTTAAACGTAACCATCACCCTAACCCTAACCCTCACCGTCAACCTCATGCTCAGCCTAACTCTAAGCCTAAGCCTAACGCTCACTCTAACTCTCACCCTCACCCTAGCACTCACCCTAACCCCAATCATAACCCGATCCCTCATCCTAACCCTAAACATACTAGAACCTTAACTCTCACCCTAACACTAACCCTAACATTCACCGTAACCTTAACCCTCACCCTCATCCTCACTCTCAGCCCAAACCTAAGCCTATGCCTAACACTAACCATAAACATCACACTCACCCTAACCCTTGCCCTAATTCGAATCCTAACCCTATGCCTAAGCCTAACCCTCACCCTCAAAATCACCCTAATCCTAACCCTCACCCTAAACTTAACTCAAACACTAACCCTAACCCTAACCCTCAAACTCAGCCCCACCCTTACCCTAACTCTAAACCTAAACCTCACCCTTGCCCTAACTCTAACCCTAACCCTAAACCTAAACATTACCCTAACCCTAACACTAAACCTCACCCTCAACCTAGCACTCACCCTAACCCTAATCCTAACACTAACCCTCATCCTAACCCTCCCCATAACCCTAATCCTACACCTCACCCTCAACCTAACCCTAACCCTAAACTTAACCCTAACCCTAACACTAACCCTAACCCTAACCCTAACCCTCAACATAACCCTCACCCTAACCCTAACTCTAACTCTAAACCTCAACCTCACCCTAACCCTAACCCAAAACCTAAACCTGACCATAACCCTAAACCCTAACGCTCACCCTTACTCTCAACGTTACCTCAACCCAAAACCCAACACAAACAATAACCCTAACCCTAATCCTAACCCTCACCCTAACCAAAATCCTCACCGTAACCCATACCCTAACCCAAACACTAACCCTCACAGTAACCCTAACACTAACCTCACCCTATCCCTAACTCTAAACCTAACCGTAACACTAAAATCCTCAACCTAACCCTAACCCCAACCCTCACCCTCACCCTCACCATAACGGTAACCCTAAAAATAACCCTAACCCTAACCCTAATCCTAACCCTCACCCTCACCCTAACCCTAAACCTAACCCTAACACCCACCCTAACCCTAACCCTCACCCTTACCGTAACCCTAACCCACATCCTAACACTTACCCTAACCCTAACTCTAAACCTCACCCTAACCCAAACCCTACCCCTAACCCTCAACCTAACCCTAACTCTCACACTCAACGTAAACCTAACCCTAACCCTCACCCTAACTCGAAACATAACCTGAACCCTAACTCTCACCCTAACCCTCACCCTCACGCTCACGCTCAATGTAACCCTAAGCCTAACGCTAACCCTAACCTTAACCCTGACACTCACCCTAACCCTTACCCCAATCTTAATCCGAACCCTAACGGTTTCCCTCACCCTCACCCTCACCCTAACCCTAACCCTAAACCTCACCCTAAATTAACCCTAAACATCACCCTCACCCTAGCCATTACCCTAACCCTAATCCTAACACTAACCCTCATCCTAACCCTCTCCATAACCCTAACCCTAACCCAAACAATAACCCTAAACCTCAAGCTCACCCTTAGCCCAAACCTAAGCCTAACCCTAAGCCTAACCCTAAACCTAACCACAACCCTCACACTCATTCTGCACCCTCACCCTCACCATAACTCTAACCCTAACCCTAACCCTAACCCTAAACCACACCCTTACCCTATACCTAACCCTAATGCTAACCCTCATCCTCACCCTAACCCTAACACTAAACCTAACCCTAACCATCACCCTAACCCTATATCTAACCCTAAATCTCACCCTAAACCTCATCCCAACCCTAACCCTAACCCTAAACCCCACCCTAACCCTAACCCTAAACCTCAACCGCACCCTCACCCTCAGGGTAACTCTAACCCTAACCCTAAAAATATCACTACACATAACCCTAACCATCACCCTAACCCGAATCCTCACCCCACACTCACCCTCAGCCTATCCCTAAGCCTAAGCCTAAACTTTACCCTAACCCTCACACTCATGCTCACCCTAACCCTAACCCTAAACCTAACCCTATCCCTAAACCTCAACCTAACCCTCACCCTCACCCTAACCCTAACACTAACCCTAAACCTAAACCTCACACTAACCCTCCCGCTAACCCTAACTCTATACCTAAAGCTCAACCTCACCATAAACCTAACCCTAAACCTTACTCTAAACCTCACCCTAACCCTAACCCAAACCCTCACCCTCAACCTCACCATAACTCTAACCCTAACCCTAACAATAAAACTAACCCTAACGCTAACCCTAACCCTAAACATAACCCTCACCCTCAGCCTCACCCTCACTGCAAACTTCACCTTAACCATAAAACTAAAAATAACGCTAACCCTAACCCTAACCCTAATCCTCAATCCCACATGCACCCTCAGCCTAAACCTAACCCTAACCCTAACCCTCACCATAACCCTAACCCTAACCCTAAGACTAACCCTAACCCTAACCCTAATCCTAAACCTCACCCTAACTGTAACCCTAAACCTCACCCTCAACCTAGCCCTCACCCTAACCCTAATCCTAACTCTAACCCTCATCCTAACCCTCCCCATAACACTAAACCTAACCCTCACCCTCAACCTAACCCTCACCCTAACCCTAACCCTAACACTAACCCTAATCCTTAACATCAACCTAAACATCACCCTAAGCCTAACTCTAACCCTAAACCTCACCCTCACCCTAACCCTAACTTTAAACCTTACCCAAACCCTTAACCTCACTTTAACCCTAAACCCTAACCCTCACCCTTACCCTCACCGTAACTGTAACCCTAAACATAACCCTAACAATAACCATAACCCTAATCCTAACCCTCACCCTTACAACAACCCTCACCGTAACCCATATCCTAACCCAAACACTAACCCTCACACTAACCCTAACCATAACCTCACCCTAACCCTAACTCTAACCTTAACCCTAACACTAAAAACCTCAACCTACCCCTAACCCTAATCCTCACCCTCAACCTCACCATAACTGTAACCCTAACAATAACCCTAACCCTAATCCTAACCCTCACAGTCACCCTAATCCTAAACCGAAACTTAACCCTCACCCTAACCTAACCCTCACACTTACTGTAAACCTAACCCTCATGCTAACCCTCACCCTAACCAGAACCCTCACCGTAACCCATACCCTAACCCAAACACTAACACTCAGAGTAACCCTAACCCTAACCTCACACTAACCCTAACTCTAACCCTAACCCTAACATTAAAAACCTCAACGTAACCCTAACCCTCACCCTCACCCTCACCATAACCATAACCCTAACAATAACCCTAACCCTAACCCTAATCCTAACACTCATCCTCATCCTAACCTTAAACCTAACCCTAACCCTCACCCTTACCGTAACCCTTACCCTCATCCTAACCCTCACTCTAACTCTACCCCTAAACCTAAACCTCACCCTAACACTAACCCTAACCTTCACCCTCAACCTAGCCCTCAACCTAACCCTAATCATAAACCTAATCCTCATCCTAACCCTCACCCTAACCCTAACCCTAAACCTCACCCGAAGCCTAAACCTAACACTAACCCTCAACCTAAGTCTAACCCTCACACTCAACGTAAACCTAACCCTAACCCTCAAATTAACCCTAAACTTAACCTGAACCCTAACTCTCACCATAACCCTAACCCTCACCCTCACCCTCAGTGTAACCCTAAGCCTAAGCCTAACCCTAACCCTAACATTCACACTCACCCTAACCCTTACCCTAATGCTAATTCTAAACCTAACCCTCACCCTCAGCCTCACCCTAACCCTAACCCTAACCCTAAACCTCACCCTAACCTCACCCTAAACCTCACCCACACCCTAGCCATTACACTAACCCTAATCCTAACACTAACCCTCATCCTAACCCTCCCCATAACCTTAACCCTAAACCTCACCCTCACCCTAGCCCTCACCCTAACCCTAATCCTAACCCTAATACTCATCCTAACCCTCAGACTAACCCTAACCTTAACTCTCACCCTCACCCTCACACTAACCATAACCCTAACCCTCAACCTAACCCTAACCCTCACCCTCACTGTAACCATTACCCTAACCATCACCCTAACCCTAAAATTAACCCGAACCCTAACTCGCACCCTAACCCTGACCATAAACGTCACACTAACCCAAACCCTCACCCTCACCCTCACCCTCAGCCTAAACCTAAGCCTAACCCTATCCTTAACCCTCACCCTCATCCTATCCCTCATCCTAACCCTAAACCTAATCCTAAACCTAACCCTAACCCTAAACCTCACCCTCACCCTAACCCTCAACTTAAGCCTAACACTAACATTAATCCTAAACCTAACCCTAACCCTATACCTCAGCCTAAACCCGAAACCTCACACTAACCCTCACACTAATCCTCAACCGAAACCTCACCCTAACCTTAATCCTAACACTAACCCTAACATTAACACTCGACCTAACCCTACAACTAACCCTAAATCTAACCCTAAACTGCCCCCTCATCCTAACCCTAATCCTAACCCTAACCCTAAACCTCACTCTAACCCTAAACCTCACCCTCAACCTCACCCTCACCCTCACCATAACTCTAACCCTAACACTAACAATAACACTAATCCTAATCCTAAAGCGAACCCTAACCCTAAACCTAAACCTAACACACACCCTCACCCTAACCATAATATTAACCCTAACCCTCAACCTAACCCTAACCATCACCCTCACAGTAACCCTAACCCTCACCTAACCCTAACCCAAATCCTAACCCTAACCCAAAACCTTATCCTAACACTAACCCTAGCCCTCACCCTCACCCTAGCCCTCATTCTAACCCTAATCCTAACCCTAACACTCACCCTACCCCTAAACATAATCAAACCCTAACTCTCACCCTAACCCTAACTCTAACTTTCACCCTAACCCTAACCCTCACCCTCACCCTCACTCTCAGCCTAACCCTAAGCCTAAGCCTAACCCTAACCCTAACGATCACACTGACCCTAACCCTTACCCTAATCCGAATCCTAAACCTAAGCCTAATCCTCACCCTCATCCTCATCCTAATCCTAACCCTCACCCTAAAACTAACTCTAACACTAACCCTAACCCTCAACCTCAGCCTCACCCTTAACCTAACTCCAAACCTAAACCTCACCCTTACCGTAACCTAACCCTACACCTAAACCTAACCCTAACCCTAACACTAAACCTCACCCTCAACCTAGCACTCACCCTAACCCTAATCCTAACCCTAACCCTCATCCTAAAACTTCCCATAACCCTAACCCTAAACCTCACCCTCAACCTAACTCTCACCCTAACCCTAACTCTAACCCTAACACTAACCCTAACCCAAGCCCTCAACCTAACCCTCACCCTAACCCTAACTCTAACTCTAAACCTCAACCTCACCCTAACCCTAACTATAACCCTAACCCAAAACCTAAAACTCACCCTAACCCTAAACCCTAACGCTCACCCTTACCCTCAACGTTACCTTAACCCAAAACCTAACCCAAATAAAAACCCTAACCCTATTCCTAACCCTCACGCTAACCACAGCCCTCACCGTAACCCATAGCCTAACCCAAACACTAAACCTCACAGTAACACTAACCCTATCCTCACCCTAACCCTAACTCTAACCCTAACCCTAACACTAAAAACCTCAACTTAACCCTAACCCTAACCCTCACCCTCACCTAAATGTAACCCTAAAAATAACCCTAACCCTAACCCGAATCCTAACCCTCACCCTCACCCTAACCCTAAACGTAACCCTAACCCTCACCCTCACCCTAACCCTAACCCTCACACTTACCATAACCCTAACCCTCATCCTAACCCTCAAACTAAACGTAACCCTAACCCTAAACCTGACCCTAACACTAACCCTAACCCTCACCCTCACACTAGCCCTCACCCTAACCCTAATCCTAAACCTAATCCTTATCCTAACCCTCACCCTAACCTTAACCATAACCATTACCCTAACCCTGAACCTAAACCTAAACTTCAACCTAACCCTAACCCTCACCTTAACCCAAACCCTCACCCTCACCCACACTCTCAGCCTAAACTTAAGCCTAAGCCTAACACTAAACCTAACCCTCACACACAACCGAACCCTTACACTAATCTTAATCCTAACCCTTAGCCTAACCCTCACCCTCACCCTAGCCCTCACTCTAAACCTAATCCTAACCCTAACCCTCACCCTAACCCTAAACATAATAGAACCTTAACTCTCACCCTAACACTAACCCTAACATTCACCGTAACCTTAACCCTCACCCTCACCCTCACTCTCAGCCCAAACCTAAGCCTAAGCCTAACCCTAACCATAAACATCACACTCACCATAACTCTTGCCCTAATCCGAATCCTAACCCTAAGCCTAAGCCTAACCCTCACCCTCAAAATCACCCTAAACCTAACCCTCACCCTAGCCTTAACTCAAACACTAACCCTAACCCTAACCCTCAAACTCAGCCCCACCCTTACCCTAACTCTAAACCTAAACCTCACCCTTGCCCTAACTCTAACCCTAACCCTAAACCTACACATTACCCTAACCCTAACACTAAACCTCACCCTCAACCTAGCACTCACCCTAACCCTAATCCTAACACTAACCCTCATCCTAACCCTCCCCATAACCCTAATCCTAAACCTCACCCTCACCCTTAGCCTAACCCTATGCCTAACCTTAAGCCTCACCATAAACCTAACCCTAATCCTCACACTCATCTGCACCCTCAACCTCACCGTAATTCTAACCCTAACCCTTACCTAAACCCTATCCCTAAACCTCAAACTAACCCTCAACCTCACCCTAACCCTAACACTAACCCTAACCCTAAACCTCACCCTAACCCTCCCCCTAACCATAACTCTAACCCTAAATATGACCCTCACCCTAACCCTAACAAAAACCCTAAGCCTAAACCTCACCCTAACCCTAACCTCACCCTCACCCTCAAACTCACCGTAACTCTAACCCTAACCCTAACAATAACACTAACCCTAACCCTAATGCTAACTCTAAACATAACCCTCACCTTCAGCCTCACTATCACTGCAAAATTAACCCTAACTATAACACTAACTATAACACTAACTATAACACACCCTAACCCTAAGCCTAACCTAATTCTAAATCTAATCCTAACCCCCACCCTCAGGCTCAGCCTAACCATAAGCCTAACCCTAACCCTAAACCTAACCATAATCCTCAGCCTCAGCCTCACCCTATCCCAAACCCTAAACCTAGCACTCACCCTAACTCTAAGCCTAACCCTAACCCTAACCCTCACACTCACCCTCAAACTAACCCTAATCCTAAACCTAACCCAATCCCTAACCCTAACCCTCACCCTAACCCTCACCCTAGCGCTTACCCTAAACCTAAACCTAACCCTCAAGCTCAACCTAGCCTTCAACCTAACCCTAAACCTCACCCTCACCTTAACCCTTACCCTAACCCTCACTCTAACCCTAAACTTAACCCAAACCCTAACTCTCACCCTAACCCTAACCCTAACACTCACCCTAACCCTAACCATCAACCTTACCATAAACCTCACCCTCAGCCTAACCCTCAAGTTTGCCCTTACCGTCACCCCACCCTAACCCTCACCATAACCCTCACACTCACCCTAACCCTCACCCTAAAACTAACTCTACCCCTAAACCTCACCCTCACCCAAACCATAACTCTAACCCTAACCCTAACACTAAACCTCACCCTAACCATAACCCTACCCCTCAGAATAACCCTAACCCGCAACCTCACGCAAACCCTCAGCCTAAACCTAAGGCTAACCCTAACCCTAACCATGAGCCTCACACTCACCGTAACCGAACCCTAATCCTAATCCTAACCCTAAACCTAAACCGAACCCTAATCTACAGCCTCACCCTAACCCTAATTCTAACCCTAAACCTCACACTGACCCTAACCCTAATCCTAAAACTGACCTTTACCATAACGGAAACCCTAAACCTAACCCTAAACTAAACCCTAACCCTAACCCTAACCCTAACCCTAACTCTCACCCTAACCCTAACCCTAACACTAACCCTAACCCTAAACCTCACCCTAACCCTCACCCTAACTCTAACACTAACTGTAAACCTCACCATCATCCTAACCATCACTCTAACCCTAACCCAAACCATAAACCTTACCCTAACCCTAACCCTAAAAGTCACCCTCAACCTCACCGTAACCAAAACCCTAAACCTAACCCTAACAATAACCCTAACCCTAATCCTAACCCTCCCCCTAACCATAACCCTCATCCTAACCCAAACCCTCACTGTAAAACTTACCCTCACCCTAACACTAACCCTAACCGTAAAACTAACCCTCACACTAACCACAACCATAACCCTAACCCTAAACCTCAAACTAACCCTCACCCTCAGCCTAACTCTAACACTAACCCTATCCCTAACCCTCACCCTAAACCTCACCCTCACACTAACCCTAACCCTAACCCTAAACCATACCCTAACCCTAACCCTACTCCACACCCCCACCCTCACCCTCACCGTAACTCTAACCCTAACCTTAACAGTAACACTAACCCTAACCCAAACCATCACCCTAACCCTAATCCTCACCCCCACCTTCGCCCTCAGCCTAAACCTAGGCCTAAGCCTCACCCTCACCCTAACTGTCACACTCACCCTCACCCTACCCCTAATACTAAATCTAACCCTAACCCTAAACCTCACCCTAAATCTCACCCTAACCCTTACCCTCACCCTCACCCTCAATCTCACCATAACTCTAAACCTAACCCTAAACCTAACACTAACCCTAACCCTAACCATAACCATAACCATAACCCTCACCTTCAGAATCACCCTCAGCTCCAACTTAACCCTAAACATAACACAAACAATAACCCTAATACTAAACCTAACCCTAATCCTCAACCCCACCCTCACCCTCAGCCGAATCCTAAGCCTAACCCTAAGCCTAAACCTAACCCTAAACCTAACTGTAACCCTAACCCTAACCGTAACCCTAACCCTAAACCTAACCATAAACCTAACCCTAATCCTCAGCCTCACCCTCACCCTAACAAAATCCCTAACCCTAACCCTCACCCTAACCCTAAGCCTAACCATAACCCTGACCCTCACACTCATTCTCAACCTAACCCTAACCCTAAACCTAACCATATCCCTAAACTTAAACCTCACCCTAACCCTCACCCTAACACTAATCCTAACCCTGAACCTCATCCTAACCCTCACCCTAACTGTAACCCTAAACCTCACCCTAACCTTAAACCTAAACCTCACCCTCATGCTTGGCCTAAGCCTAAGGCTAAGCCTAAATCTAACCCCAACATTCAACATAACGCTAACCCTAGCTCTAATCCTAAACCTCACTCTCACACTAACCCTAACTCTAACCCTTACCCTAAAACTAAACCTCATCCTAACACTAAACCTAAACCTCATCCTCACCCTCACTGTAATCCTAACCCTAACCCTAACCCTAACAATAACCCTAACACTAACCCTAATCATCAACCTAACCCTAATCCTCACCCTAAACCTAACCCTCACCCTAACACTTACCCTCACCCTAACACTAACACTAATCCTAACACTAACCCTCACACTAACCCTAAACATCACCCTAACCCGAAACCTCACCCTAAACCTAAACCTAACCCTCACCTTCACCCTAGCCCTCACAATAACCCTAGACCTCATCCTCACCCTAAACCTCACACTAACCCTAACACTAATCCTCAAGCTAACCCTCACCCACACCCTTCCCCTAACCCTAACCCTCCCTCTAACCCTAACCCTCACCCCACTGTAACCCTCACCCTCAGCCTAAACCTCACGTTTACCCTTACCATCACCCCCACGCTAAACCTTACCCTAAACCTAACCCTCAGCCTAATCCTCACCCTAACCCTAATTCCACCCCAAACCTCACGCTCACCCTAACCCTAACCCTAACCCTAACCCTATCCCTCATCCTCACCCTAAACCTCACATTAACGCTAACCTTAAACCTCAATTTAACTCTCACCCTAACCCTAATCCTAACCTTTACCCTAACCCTAAACCTAACCCTAACAATCACCATTATCTTAATCCTCATCCTCAGCCTAAACCTCACCTTTACCCTTACTATCATCCTCACCCTAAACCTCCCCCTAACTCTAAACCTCATCGTAACCCTCACCCTAACCAGAAACCTAACCCTCACCCTAACCGTAACCCTCAACCTCAACCTCACCCTCAGTCTAACCCTAAGCCTAAGCCTAAACCTTACCATAATCGTCACCCTCACCCTAGCCCTCACTCTAACCCTAATCCAAACCCTAACCCTCATCCTAACCCTCACCCTAAACCTAATTCTAACCCTCACCATCACCCTCACCCTAACCCTCATCCTAACCCTAAGCCTCAACCTAATCCTAACCCTCACCCTCACAGTAACTCTTTCCCTGACACGCACCCTAACCCTAAACTTAACCCAAAACCTAACTCTCACCCTAAACCTAACACTAACCCTCACCCTAACCCTAACGCTAAACTTCATCCTCACCCTAGCGCTCACCCTAACCATAATCCTAAACCTAACCCTCATCCTAACCATCCTCCTATCCCTAAACCTAACTCTCACCCTAAACCTAACCCTCACACTCAACCTCACCCTAAGCCTAACCCTAAGCCTAACCCTAAACCTACCCCTAACACACACACTCACCCTCACCCTAACCCTAATCCTAATCCTCATCCTAACCCTAACCCTAAACCTAACCCTCACCCTAACCCTAACTCTAACCCTAAACCTCACCCTCACACTAAATCTCACCCTAACCCTAACCCTAACCTTCACCCTCACCCGCACCATAACCGTAACCTTAAACCGAACCCTAACAATAAACCTAACGCTAATCCTAACCCTCACCCTAACCATAACCCTCACCCTAACCCTAAACCTAAACCTCACCCTCACCCTAGCTCTCACCCTAACACTAATCCTAAACCTAACCCTCATCCTAACCCTCCCCCTATACCTTACTCTAACCCTCACCGTAACCCTAACCCTCACCCTCAACCTCACCCTCAGCCTAACCCTAAGCCTAACCCTAAACCTAAAACTAACACACACACTCACCCTCACTCTAACCCTGATCCTGTCCCTAACCCTAACCCTAACCCTCATCCTCACTCTAAACCTCACACGAACGCTAACCCTAATCCTCAATCTAGCCCTCACCCTAAACCTAAACCAAACCCTAACCCTCACCCTTATCTTAACCCTCACCCTCGGCCTAAACCTCACCTTTACCCTTACCATCATCCTCACCTTAACCCTCACCGTAACCCTAAACCTCATCCTAACCCTCACCCTAACCGTAAAAATAACCCTCACCCTAACCATCACCCTCACCCTCAAACTCACCCTCAGCCTAACCCTAAGCCTAACCCTAAACCTAACCCTAACACACAAACGCACCCTCACCCTGACCCTAATCCTAACTCTAACCCCTACACTCCCCATAACTCTCACCCTAACCCTAACCCTAACACTAACCCTAACCCTCAGCCTCACTCTCACCCTAAGTCTAATCCTATCCCTAACCCTCCCCCTAACCCTTACCCTAAACTTCACCCTAACCCTAACCCTCAAACTCAACTTCACCCTTAGCCTAAACCTTAGCCAAAACCTAAAACTAAACCGAACACACTCACTCACCCTCACCGTAAGCCTAATCCTAACCCTAACCTTCACCCTCAACCTCACCCTCAGTGTAAAAATAAGCCTAACCCTTATCCTAACCATCACACTCACCCTAACCCTTACCCTAATCCTAATCCTAAACCTAACCCTAAGCCTCACCCTCAGCCTCACCTTTACCCTAACTCTAACCCTATACCTCACACTCACCTTAACTCTAACACTAACCCTAACCCTAAACCTCATCCTAACCCTCTCCATAACCCTAACCCTACCCCTCACCCTAACCCTAACCCTCAAACTCACCCTCAACCTCAGCCTAAGCCTAAGCCTAAACCTAAAACTAAACCTAACACCCTCAATCACCCTCATCCTAAACCTAATCCTAACCCTAACCTTCACCCTCACCCTCACCCTCAGTGTAAACCTAAGCCTAACCCTAACCCTAACCATCACACTCAACCTAACCCTTACCCTAATCCTAATCCTAACCCTAACCCTAAGCCTCACCCTCAGCCTCAACTTTACACTAACTCTAACCCTATACCTCACACTCACCTTAACCCTAACCCTAACCCTAAACCTAAACCTCACCCTAACAGTAACTCTAAACCTCAACCTCACCCTAGCCCTCACCCTAACCCTAATCCTAACCCTAACCCTCATCCTAACCCCACCCATAACCCTAACCCTAACCCTCACCCTAACCCTAACCCTCAAACTCACCCTCAACCTCAGCCTAAACCTAAGCCTAACACTAAACCTAACACTAACCCTCACACTCACCCTAACCATAAACCTACTCCTAACCCTATCGCTCACACTCACCCTAACGCTCACCCTACACCTAAACCTAAACCTAACAATACCCCTAACCCTAAACCTCAACCTCAGTCTCACCCTAACCCTAACTCTAACCCTAAACCTTAAACTCACAGTAAACCTAACCCTAACCCTAACCTTAAACCTCACACTCACACTCACCCTTGCCCTTACCCTAACCCTAATCCTAACCCTAACCCTCATCCTAACCCTCCCCCTAAACCTAACCCTCACCCTCAACCTCACCCTCAGCCTAACCCTAAGTCTAACCCTAAACCTAAAACTAACACACACACTCACCCTCACTCTAACCCTGATCCTGTCCCTAACCCTAACCCTAACCCTAACCCTCCCCCTAACTATCACCCTAACCCTAACCCTAAAACTAACCCTTAGCTTTACCCTCAACCTAAACATCACCCTAACCCTAACTCTAAACCTAAACCTCACCCTCATTCTAACCCTAACTCTAACCCTAACCATAACCCTAAACCTCACACTAACACTAACCCTAACACTAACCCACCCCCTCACCCTCATTCTAATCCAAGCCTAACCCTAACCCTCACATTCACCCTAAACCTAACCGTAAACCTCACCCTAACCCTCACCCTCACCCTCAACCTCAGACTAACACTAATCCTACTCCTAACCCTAAACCCAAACCTCACCCTCAACCTAACCCTCACCTTAAGCCTAACCCTAACATTAATCCTAACCCTAACCCTCACATTTAGCCTCACCCTAACTCTAACTCTAACACTAAAACTAACCCTGACCCTAACCCTAACCGTAACCCTATCCCTAAACCTCATCCTAGTCCTAACCTTAACCCTAACCCTCACCATAACCTTAACCCTAACCCTAAAGCTAAAATAACCCTAACCCGAACCCTAAACCTCACCCTAAACATAACCCTCACCCTAACCCTAACCCTCACCATAACGCTTAACCTCACCCTAACACTAACCCTAACACTAACACTAAACCGCACACTAACCCTAACCATCACCATAACCCTAAACCTCACCCTAACACTAACCCTAAACCTCACCCTCTCCCTAGACCTCGCCCTAACCCTAACCCTCATTCTCACCCTAAACTGCACACTAACCCAAACACTAATCCTCAATCTAACCCTCACCCTTAACCTATACCTAACTCTCACCCTCACCATAAACCTAACCCTCACCCTAACCCTAAGCCTCAACCTCACCCTCACCCTCAGCCTTACCCTATGCCTAACCCTAACCCTAACGCTCACACTCACCCTAACCCTTACCCTAAACCTAATCCTAACCCTAAGCCTAACCCTCACCTTCAACCTAACCCTAAATCGAACACTAACCCTAAACCTCACCCTCACCCTATCCCTCACCCTTACCATTACCATCCCCCTCAGCCTAACCCTCACCTTTACACGTATCGTCAATCACACCCTAACCCTCACTCTACCTCTAACACTCACCCTAACCCTAACTCTACGCCGAAACCTCACACTCACCCTAACCCTTACTCTAACACTAACCCTAACAATAACCCACACCCTAACCCTAAGCCTAACCATCACCCTAACCCTAATACTCACCACCACCCTCACCCTCATCCTAACCCTAAGCCTAAGCCTAACCCTAACCCTAAACCTCACACTCACCCTCACCCTAACCCTAACCCTAACCCTAAACCTCAACATAACCCTTAACCTAACCTTAACCCTAATACTTACCCTAACCCTAACCCTCCACCTAACCCTCCAACTAAACCTAAGTCTAACCATAAACCTAACCCTCACCATAACACTAATCCTAGACCTAACCCTAAACCTCACCCTAACCCTAACACTCACCCTCACCCTCACCCCAAAAATAACCCTAATCCTCACCCTAAACCTAACCCTCACCCTCACCGTAACCCTTACCCTCATCGTAAGGATCACCCTAACCCTAACCCTAACCCTAACCCTAAACTTTACCCTAAAACTAACCCTAATCCTCACCTTCACCCTAGCCCTCACCCTAAACCTACTGGTAAACCTAATCCTCATCCTAACTCTCACTTTAACTCTACGCCTAACTCTAATCCCAACCCTAACCCCAAAACTAACTCTAACCCTAACACTAACCCTAACACTAACACTAACCCTAAAGCTAACCTTAAAACTAACACTAAACCTAACCCTAATCCTCAGCCTCACCGACACCCTAACCCAAACCCTAACCCTAACCCTCATAATAATTCTAAGGCTAACCTTAAACCTAATCCTAACCCTCACACTCAAACTCACCCTAACCCTAATCCTAAACCTAACCCTATCCTTAACCCTAACCCTCACCCTAACCCTCAGCCTAGCCCTCACCCTTACACTTATCCTAACCCTAACCCTCACCCTAAACATAAACCTCACCCTAACCCTAACCCTCTCCCTAAGACTTACCCTCACCCAACACTAACCCTAACCCTAACACTAACCGTCACACTAACCCTAAACATCACCCTAACCCTAACACTCACCCTAAGTCTAACCCTAACCTTCACCCTCACCCTATCCTTCACCCTAACCCTCATCCTAACCATAAACCTCACTTTAACCCTAACCCTCACCCTAACCCTCACATTAACCCTAACTCTACCCCTAACAATAACACTAATCCTAAACCTAAACCTAACCCGAACCCTAAACCTAATGCTAACACTCAACCTCACCCTAACCCTCACCCTAACCCTAAATGTACCCCTAAACCTCACCCTCACCCTAACCCTAACTCTAACCCTAACCCTAACACTAAACCTCATTGTAACCCTAAACCTAACCCTTACCCTCACATTAAACATAACACTAACCCTAAACCTAAGAATAACCCTAAACCTAACCCTAACCCTCACCTAAACATAACACGTACCATAACTTTAACCCTCACCCTAAAACTAACCCTAACCTTCACCCTTATCTTATCCCTCACCGTCATCCTAAACCTCACCTTTACCCTTACCTTCAACCTCACCCTAAACCTATACTTCATCCTAACCCTCGCCCTAAGCATAAACCTAACCATCATCCAAACCCTAACCCTCTCCCTCACCCTAACCCTAATCCTAATCCTAACCCTCATCATAACCCTCACCTTAACCCTAACCCTAACGATCAAACCTAAACATAATCCTCAACCCCACCCTCACCCTCAGCCTAACCCTAAGCCTAAGCCTAACCCTAACCCTAACCCTAAACCTCACCCTCACCCTAGCCCTCACCCTAACCCTAATCCTTACCCTAACCCTCAACCTATCCCTCACCCAAACACTAAACCTAACCCTCACCCTCACCCTCACCCTAACCTTAATCCGAAACCTAACCCTCAATCTCACCCTAACCATCACCCTCACCATAACCCGTACCCTAACACTCAACCTAACCCTAAACTTAAACCGAACCCTAACTCTCACCCTTACCCTAACCATAACCCTCACCCTAACCCTAACCCTAAAAATCACCCTCACCCTAGCCCTCACTCTCAACCTCAACCTCAGCCTAACCCTAACCCTAACCCTAAACCTAATGCTAACACACACACTCACCCCCACCCTAACCCTAATCCTAAACCTAACCCTCATCCTAACCCTCCCAATAACCCTAACCCTCAACCTAAACCTAACCATCACCCTCAGCCTAATCGTAAGCCTAACCCTAACCTTAACCCTCACACTCAACCTAACCCTATCCCTAAACCTCATCCTAGCCCTAAACCTAACTCTCACCCTCACTCACAATAACCGGAACCCTAACCCTAATGCTAACAATTATCCTAAACCTAACCCTAACCCTCACCCTAACCATAATCCTCACCCTAACCCTACCCCTCACCCTAACATTTACCCTAACCCTAACCCTCACCCTAACACTGACCCTCACCCTAACACTAACCCTAACACTAACACTAACCCTCACAATAACCCTAAACATCAATCTATACCTAAACCTCACCCTAACCCTAAACCTAAACCTCACCCTCTCCCTAGAACTCACCCTAAAACTAACCCTCATCCTCACCCTAAACTTCACACTAACACTAACACTAATACTCAATCTAACTCTCACCCTCACCCTAAACCTCACCCTAACCCTAACCCTAACCCTTACCCTTACCGTAACCCTCACCCTCAGCCTAACCCTCAACTTTACCCTTACCGTCACCCTCAAACTAACCCTCACTCTAACGCTAAACCTCACCTTAACCATAACTCTACCCTTAAACCTCAAACTCACCCTAACCCTAACTCTAACCCTAACCCTAACACTAACCCTCACCATAACCCTAACCATAACCATCACCCTAACCCTAATCCTCACCCCCACCCTCACCCTCAGCCTAATCCTAAGCCTAAACCTAACCCTAACCCTAAACCTCAAACTCACCCTCAGCCTAATCCTAATCCTAACACTAAGCCTAACCCTAACCCTCGACCTAACCCTCCAACTAAACCTAAATCTAACCATAAACCTCACCCTCACCCTAACACTAATCCAAACACTAAACCTAACCCTAACACTAAACCTCACACTAACCTAACCCTCACCCTAATCCTACTCCTAACCCTAACCCTCATCCTAACCCTCACCCTCAGTGTAAGCCTAAGCCTAAACCTAACCCAAACACTCACACTCACCCTAACCCTTAACCTAATCCTAATCCTAACCCTAACCCTAAGCCTCACCCTCAGCCTCAGCTTAACCTTCACTCTAACCCTGTATCTCACACTCACCCTAACCTTAACCCTAACCCGAAACCTCACCCTAACACTAACCCTAATCCTGAACCTCACCCTAGCCCTCACCGTAACCCTAATCCTAACACTAAAATTCATCCCAAACCTCCCCATAACCCTAACCCTAACCTTCAGCCTAACCTTAAACCTCACCCTCAACTTCACCCTCAGCCTAACCCTAAGAATAACCCTAAACCTAACCCTAAACCTCACACTCACCCTAACCCTAACCCTAATCCTAATCTTAAACCTCACCCTAAGCTTCACCCTCAGCCTCAGCTTAAACTTCACTCTAACCCTGTACCTCACACTCACCCTAACCCTAACCCTAACCCGAAACCTCACCCTAACACTAACCCTAAACCTCAACCTCACCCTAGCCCTCACCGTAACTCTAATTCTAACACTAAAACTCATCCCAACCCTCCCCATAACCCTAACCCTAACCCTCACCTTAACCCTAAACCTCACCCTCACCCTCACCCTCAGCCTAACCCTAAGAATAACCCTAAACCTAACCCTAACCCTCACACTCACCCTAACCCTAACCCTAATCCTAATCTTAAACCTCACCCTCACTCTAACCCTCCCCCTAAACCTAACCCTAAACCTGACACTAACCCAAAACCTAACACTAACCCTAACCCTAACCCTCATTCTCAGCCTCACCCTAACCCTAACACTAACCCTAAACCTCACCCTCACCCTAACCCAAACTCTAACCCTAACCCAAACCCTAAACCTCACCCTAACACTAAACCTAACCCTAACCCACACCTTCACCCTCAGCCTAATTCTAAACCTAACCCTAACCCTAAACCTCACACTCACCCTTATCCTAACCCTAAACTTCACCCTAACCTTAATCCTCACATTCACCCTAACACTAATCCTAATCCTACTCCTAACCCTAACCCTAACTCTAAATCTTACCCTATCACTAACCCTAAACCTCACCTTCAACATAGCCCTCACCCGAAACCTAATCGAAAACCTAAGCGTCATCCTAACCCTCACCCTAAATCTAAGCCTAAGCCTAAGCCTAACCCTAACCCCAACCCTCACTGTAACACTAACACTAACCCTAACACTAACACTAACCCTAAACCTAACCCTAAATCTAACCCTAATCCTCAGCCTCACCCTAACCCTAACCCAAACCCTAAACCTATCCCTCATCCTAACTCTAAGCCTAACCCTAACCCTAATCCTAACCCTCACACTCGTCCCCACCCTAAACCTAATCCTAAACCTAACCCTATCCCTAACCCTAACCCTCACCCTAAATCTCAGCCTAGCTCTCACCCTTACACTTATCCTAACCCTATCCCTCACCCTAACCATAACCCTCACTCTAAACCTAACCCTCACCCTAACACTTACCCTCACCCTAACACTAACCTTAACCCTAACACTAACCCTCAAATTAACCCTAAACATCACCCTAACCCTAAACCTCCCCCTAACACAATCTCTAACCCTCATCATCTCCCTAGCCTTCATCCTAACCCTAACCTTAATCCTCACCATAAACCTCACACTAACCCTAACACTAATCCTGAATCTAACCCTCAACCTCACCCTAACACTAACACTAACCCTCACACTAACCCTAACACTCACACTTATGGTAACCTTCACCCTCAGCCTAACCCTCACCTTTACCCTTACCATCACCCCCACGCTTACCCGCACCCTAACCCTAACCCTCACTTTAACCCTAAATGTACCACTAAACATCACCCTCAACCTAACCCTTACTCTAACCCTAACCCTAACATTAAACCTCACTGTAATTCTAACCATAACCCTCACCCTCACCGTAACCATAACCCTAACCCCAAACCTAACAATAACCCTAACCCTAACCCTAAACCTCACCCTAAACATAACCCGCACCCTAACCCTAACCCTCAACCTAACACACTTATCCTCACCCTAACACTAACCCTCACACTAACCCTAACCCTCACCCTAATCCTAAACCTCACCCTAATCCTAACCCTAACCCTAATCCTCACCCTCATCCTAGCCCTCACCCTAACCCTAATTCTAACCCTCACTCTCACTCTAACCCTAACCCTCATCCTCACCCTAAACCTCACACTAACCCTAACTCTAATCCTCAATCTCAACTTCACCTTCACCCTAACACTAACCCTTACCCTAAACCTAAACCGAACCCTAACACTCACCAGTACCTTAACCCTCACCCTCAGCCTAAACCTCAACTTTACACCTACCATCATCCTCACCCTAACCCTCACCCTAACCCTAAACCTCATCCTAACCCTCACCCTAACAGTTAACCTAACCATCACCGTAACCTTAATCCTCACCCTCACCCTAGCCCTAAACCTAACCTTAATCCTAATCCTAACTCTCATCCTAACACTCACCTTAACCCTATCACTAACACTTAACCGAAACCTAACTCTCACCCTAAACCAAAACCTAACCCTCAACATCACCCTCATTCTCAGCCTAACCCTAAGCCTAAGCCTGAGCCTAACCCTAAACCTAACCCTCACACTCACCCTAAACCTTACCCTAATCCCAATCCTAAACCTAATCCTAACCCTCACCATCACCTTCACCCTCACCCAAACCCTCAACCTAACCTTAACCCTAACAGTAACCCTACGACTAACCCTCAAACTCAGCCTCACCCTTACACTAACTCTAACCCTAAACCTCACCCTCACGCTAACCCTAACTCTAACACTAACCCTAACACTGAACCTCACCTTAATACTAACCCTAACCCTCTCCCTAACTATAACCCTCACCCTAACATTAACCCTCACCCTAACCCTTACCATCACTCTAACACTAACACTAACCCTAACACTAACCCTCACACTAACACTAACCCTCCCCCTAATCTAAAACCTCACCCTAACCCTAAGCCTTATTCTAACCCACACCCTTACCCTAGCCCTCACCCTAACCCTAATTCTAACCCTCACCCTCACCCTAACCCTAACCCTCATCCTCACCCTAAACCTCACACTAACCCTAACCTTAGTCCTCAATCTAACCCTCACGCTAACTCTAACCCTAACCTTAAACCTAACCCTAACCCTCACCCTTATCTTAACCCTCACCCTCAGCCTAAACCTCACCTTTACCATTCCCATCATCCTCACCCTAACCCTAAACCTCATCCTAACCTTCACCCTAACCATAAACCTAACCATCACCCTAACCCTAACCCTCACACTCAACCTCACGCTCAGCCTAACCCTACGCCTAAGCCTAACCCTTACTCTAACCCTCACCCTCACCCTAGACCTCACTCTAACCCTAATCCTAAACCTATCCCACATTGTAACCCTCACGCTAACCCTAACCCTAACAATCACCTTAACGATGATCCTAACCCCCACCCTCACCCTCAGCCTAACCCTAACCCTAAACCTAACCCTCACATACCCTCACCCTAAACGTAACCATAAACCTTAACATCACCCAAACACTCACCCTAAACCTCACCCTCACCCTAACTCTCATCCTAAGCCTAACCCTAACCCCAATCCTCATCCTAACCCTGATCCTAACCCTAAACCTAACCCTCACCCTAATCCTAAGCCTAATCCTAACCCTCAACCTAAGCCTAACCCTCATGCTCATTGTAACCCTAACTCTAACCCTCAGCCTAGCCCTAAACTTAACCCGAACCCTAACTCTCACCCTAACCCTACCCTTAACACTCACCCTTACCTTAACCCTCACCCTCACCCTCACCTTCAGCCTAACATTAAGCCTAACCCTAACCCTAACCCTAACCCTCACACTCAAGCTAACCCTAACCCTAATCCTAATACTAACACTAAACCTAAACCTCACCCTCACCCTAATCCTCACCTTAACCCTAACCGTAACATTAATCCTAACCTTAACCCTAATCCTAAAACTCAACCTCACCCTAAACCTCACACTAACCCTAAAACTAATCCTCAATCTAACCCTCACCCTAACCCTAACCATAACCATAAACCTAACCCTAAACCTCACCCTTATTTTAACCCTCAACCTCAGTCTTAACCTCATCATTAGCCTCACCATCATCCTCACCCTAAACTTCACCCTAATCCTAAACCTCATCCAAAGCCTCACCTTAACCTTAACCTCACCCTAACCCGAACCCTCACCCTCAAGCTCATGCTCAGCCTAACCGTAAGCCTAAGCCTAATCTTATTCTAAACCTCACCCTCACGCTAGCCCTCACCCGAACCCTAATCCTAACCCTATCCCTCATGCTAACCCTCACCCTAACCTTAACCCTAACCATCATCCTAACCATAATCCTCACCCCCACCCTCACCCTCAGCATAACCCTAACCCTAACCTAACCCTCACATACCCTAACCCTAACCCTAAACCTAACCCTAACCCTAAACATCAACCTAACCCTCAACCTAACCTTAACCCTAACACTAATCCTAACCCTAACCCTCGACCTAACCCTCCCCCAACCCTAAAGCTAAACCAAAAACTCACCATCACTCTAACCCAAAACCCAAATACTAACCCTAACCCTCACCCTAACCCTAACCCTCACACTCACTGTAACCCTCACCCTCATACTAAACCTCACCCTAACCTTAACCCTAACCCTAAACCTCACCCAAACACTAACCCTAACCCTCACCCTCACCCTACCCCTAATCCTAACCCTAATCCTCATCTTAACCCTCAACCTAACCCTAACCCTAAACCTCACCCTCACTGTAACCCAAACCCTAAACCTCACACAAACCATAAACTTAACACTCATCCTAATCTTCACCCTAACTCTTACACTAACCCTAACCCTAACCCTCACCCTAACCATCACCCTAACCCTTACTCTAACCCTAAACCTCACCCTCACCCTAACGCTAACCCTAAAAATCACCATAACCCTAACCCTCACAGTCACCCTCAACATAACACTAACCCTAACCCTAATAATAACAAGAACCCTAACCCTAACCCAAACCCTCAGCCTCACCCTAACCCTAACCATAACCCTAAACCTCACCCTAACCCTAACCCTAACCCTCACCGTCAGCTAACCGTAACCTAACCCTAACACTATCCCTAACCCTAACACTAACCCTCACACTAACCGTAACCCTCACCCTAACCGTAAACCTAAATATCAACCTAACCCTATCTTCACCCTCAAACTCACGCTCAGCCTAAACCTAATCCTAAGCCTAACCCTGACTCTAACAATCACCCTCAACCTAGCCCTCACCCTAACCCTAATCCTAACCCTATCCCTCATACTAACCCTAACCATAAGCCTAACCTTAACCATCACCCTAACCCTAATCCGCACCCGCACCCTCACCCTCAGCCTAACCCTAACCCTAAGCTTAACCATAACCATTACATACTCTCACCCTTACGCTAACCCTAACCCTAACCCTAAACCTCAACCTAACCCTCACCCTAAACTTATCCCTAACACTAAGCCTAAACCTCGACCTAACCTTCCCCCTAACACTAAATCTAACCCTAAAACTCACCCTCACCACAACTCAAATCCTAAACCTAACCCTAATCCTTACCCTAACCCTCAACTTCACTGTAACCCTAACCCTCAAAACCCTCACCCTAACCCTAACCCTAAACCTAAACCTCACCCAAACACTAACCCTAACCATCACCCTCACCCTAGCCCTCACCCTAACCCTAACCCTAACGCTAATCCTCATCCTAACCATCACCCTTAGCCTAACCCTAACCCTCACCCTAATCCTAAGCCTACCCTAAACCTCAACCTAACCCTATCCCTCATGCTCACTCTAAACCTAACCCTACCCTCACCCTAACCCTAAACTTAAACCGAACCCTAACCCTCACCCTAACGATACCCCTAACTCTCACCCTAACCCTAACCCTTACCCTCAACTTCACCCTCAGCCTAAACCTAAGGGTAAACCTAAACATAACCCTAACCCTCACACTCATACTCACCCTTACCCTAATCCTATTCCTAACAATAACCCTAACCCTCACAATCACCCTAACCCTCATCGTAACCCTAACTCTAACACTAACCCTAACCCTAACCCTCAACCTCAGGCTACCCTAACCCTAAACCTAACCCTAAACCTCACCCTATTCCTATCCCTAAACCTCACCCTCAACCTAGCCCTCACCCTAACCCTAATCCTAACCCCAACCCCCATCCTAACACTAACCCTAAAACTCACCCTCACCCTCACCCTCACCCTAACCCTAACCCTAACCCTCATCCTAACCCTAACCCTCAACCTCACTGTAACCGTTACCCTAACCCTCACTTAACCCTAAACTTAACCTGAACCCTAACTCTCACCCTAAGCCTAAACCTAACCCTCACCCTAACCGTAACCCTCACCCTCACCCTCACCCTCAGCCTAACACTAAGCCTAACCCTATCCCTAAACCTAACCCTAACCCTAAATCTCACCCTATCCCAAACCCTCAAGTTAAGCCTAACCCTAACATTAATCCTAACCCTAACCCTAACCCTAAACCTCATCCTAAACCCTAAATTTCACTCTACCCATCACACTAATCCTCAACCTAAACCTCAACCTAACCTTAACCCTCACACTAACCCTAACATTAACGCTCAAACTAACCCTACATCTAACCCTAAATCTAATCCTACACCTCCCCCTCATCCTAACCTTAATCCTAACCCAAACCTAAACCTCACTCAAACACTAACTCTAATCCTCACACTCAAACTAGCCTTCACCCTAACCCTAATCCTTACACTAATCCTCATCCTAACCCTCACCATAACACAAACTCTAACACTGATTCTAACACTAACCCTCACACTCAGCCTCACCCTAACTTTAACTCTAACCTTAAACCTCACCCTCACCCTAACCTTAACCCTAAACCTAACACTAAATCTCACCCTAACCCTAACCCTAAACCTCACACTAACCCTAACCCTCACCCTAACCCTAATCCTAACCCTAAACCTCATCCTAAGCCTCAGCCTAACACTAACCCTAAACCTCACCCTCACCCTCACCCTAACCCTAACCCTAACCCTAACCCTCAAACTAACCCTATCCCTAATCCTCATTGTAACCCTTACCGTAACATTCACCCTAACCCTAAACTTAACCGAACCCTAACTCTCACCCTAAACCTAACCCTAATCCTCACATACCCTAACCCTAATCCTAATCCTAACCCTAACCCTAACCCTAACCCTAAACATCAACCTAACCCTCAACCTAACCTTAACCCTAACACTAATCCTAACCCTAATCCTCGACCTAAACCACCCCCAACCCTAAAACTAACCCTAAATCTAACCCTAAAACTCACCATCACCCTAACCCAAATCCTAAGCCTAACCCTCACCCTAACCCTAACCCTCACCCTCACTGTAAACCTCACCCTCATCCTAACCCTCACCCTCACCCTAACCTCACACAAACACTAACCCTAAACCTCATCCTCACCCTAGCCCTCACCCTAACCCTAATCCTAACCCGAATCCTAATCCTAAACCTCACCCTAAACCTAACCCTAACCCTCACCCTCACTGTAACCCGAACCCTAAACCTCAAAAAACCATAAACTTAACCCTCATCCTAACATTCACCCTAACCCTTACACTAACCCTAACCATAACCCTCACCCTAACCCTCACCCTAACCCTTACTCTAACCCAAACCTCACCCTCACCCTCACACTAACCCTAACCATAACCCTAAACCTCACCCTAACCCTAAACCTCACCTTCGCCCTCACCGTAACCCTAACCCTAACCCAAACACTGAGCCTCACCGTAACCCTAAGCCTAACCCTAAACCTCACCCTAAACCTAACCCTAAACCTAGCCCTCACCCTAACCCTAAACTTAACCGAACCCTAACCTAAACAATAACTCTAACCCTAACCCTAACCCTCACCCTAAACAAAAACCTCACCTTAACATTAACTCTTACCCTAACACGTACCCTCACCCTAATACTAACCCTAACACTAACACTAACCCTCACACTAACCCTAACCCTCACCAAAACTGTAAACCTAACCTTCACCCTAACCCTACCTTCACCCTCAAACTCACGTTCAGCCTAAACCTAAGCCTAAGCCTAACCCTTACTCTTAACCTCATCCTCATCTTAGCCCTCACGCGAACCCTAATTCTAACCCTATCCCTCATCCTAACCCTCACCCTCAGCCTAACCGTAACCATCACCCTAACCCTAATCCTCACCCGCACCCTCACTCTCATACCTACCCTAACTCTAAGCTTAACCCTAACCCTCACATACCATCACCCTTACCCTAACCCTAGACCTAACCCTAACCCTAAACCTCAACCTAAGCCTCACCCTAACCTTAGCCCTAACACTAACCCTAACCTTCGTCCTGACTTTCCCCCTAAAACTAAATTGAACCCTAAAATTCACCCTCAACACAACCCAAATTCTAACCTTAACCCTCACCATTACCCTAACCCTCACCCTCACTGTAACCCTAATCCTCAACCTAACTCTCACCCTAACCCTAACCCTACACCTAAACCTCACCAAACACTAACCCTAACATTCACTCTAACCCTAGCCCTCACCCTAACCCTAATCCTAACCCTAATCCTCATCCTAACCCTCACCCTAAGCCTAGCCCTAACCATCACCCTATTCCTAAGCCTAGCCTAACCCTCAAACTAACCCTAACCCTCATGCTCACTGTAACCCTAACCCTCACCCTAACCCAAACTTAAACTGAACCCTCACCTTCATCCTAACCCTAACCCTAACCCTAAACCTAAACCTAACCATCACACACACACTAATCCTTACTCTAATCTTATTCCTAATAATAACCCTAACCCTCACACTCAACCTAACCCTCATTGTATCCCTAACTCTAACACTAACCCTAACCCTAACCCTCAAACTCAGGCTTACCCTAACCCTAACTCTAACCCTAAACCTCACCCTCACCCTAACCCTAACCCTAAACCTAACCCTAAACCTCACCCTAATCCTAACCTTAACCCTCCCCCTCCCCCTCCCCCTCCCCCTTACCATAACTCTAACCCTAACCCTAACAATAACACTAATTCTAATCCTAAACCTAACCCTAACCCTAACCCTAATCCTAAAACTCACCCTCACCCTAACCATAATCTTAACCCTAAACCTCAAACTAAACCTAACCCTCACCCTCACTGTAAACCTAACCCTCATCATAACCATAACCCAAAAACTAACCCTAACCCTAAACCTTTCCCTAACACTAACACTAACACTCAACCTCACCCTAGCCCTCACCCTAACCCTAATCCTAACCCTAACCCTCACCCTAACCCTAACGCTCACCCTCAGCCTCACTCTCAGACTTACCCTAAGCCTAAGCCTAACCCTAACCCTAACCATCACAATCACCCTAAATTTACCATAATCCTAATCCTAACCATAAGCCTAAACCTAACCCACACACTCACCCTCACCACAAACCTAACACTCACCCTATCCCTAAATCTAACCCTAAGCCTAAACCTAACCATCAACCTCGGCATCACCCTTACCCGAACTCTAAACCTAAACCTCAACCTTACCCTAACTCTAACCCTAACCCTAAGCCTCACCCTAACCCGAAAACTAAACCTCACCCTCAACCTAGACCTCACCCTAACCCTAATCCTAACCCTAACCCTCATCCTAACCCTTCCCATAACCCTAACCCTAAAGCACAGCCTCAAACTAACCCTCACCCTAAACTTAACCCTAACCCTGACACTAACCCTAAACCCAACCGTCAACCTAACCCTCACCTTAACCCTAACCCAAACCCTAATCCTAATCTTAATCCTACAACTAACCCTAAGCCTCACCCCCACCCTAACCCTCACCATAAGCCTAACCCTAACATTAATCCTAAACCTAACCCTAACCCTAAATGTCATCCTCACCCTAAACCTCACACTAAACCTAACACTAGTCCTCAATATAAACCTCACCCTCATCCTCACCCTACCCCTCACCCTAAGCCTAAACCTCGTCCTCAACCTAATCCTCACACTAATCATAACAATAATCCTTAATTTAACCCTCACCATCACCCTAACCCTAACCCTAACGCTCATCTTAAACCTAACCCTCACCCTTACTATAACACTCAACCTCAGCCTAACCCTCACCTTTACCCTTACCGTCACCCCCACCCTAACCCTCACCCGAACCCTAACCCTCACCCTGACACTTACCCTACACCTAAACCTCACCCTCACCCTAACCCTAACTCTAACCCTAACCCTAACACTAAATCTCAACTTATCCCTAACCCTAACCCTCACCCTAAACCTCATGATCAGCCTAACCCGAAGCCTAAGCCTTACCCTTACCCTTACCATAACCCTCACCCTGAACCTAGCCTTCACCCTAACCCTAAGCCTAACCCTAACCCTCATTTTAACCCTAACACCCTAACTCCAACACTAACAATCACTCTAACCCTAATCCTCACACCCAACCTCAGCCTCAGACTAACCCTAAGCCTAAGCCTAAGCCTAACCCTAACCCTCACACTCACCCTCACCCTAACCTTAACCCTAACACTAACCCTAACAATAACGCTCGAACTTACCCTCCAACTAACCCTAAATCTAACCCTAAACCTCACACTCACCCTCACCCTAATCCTAACCCTAACCCTAAACCTCACCCTAACACTAAACCTAACCCTCACACTCACCCTCACCATAACTCTAACCCTAACACTAACAATAACACTAATCCTAACCCTAAACCTAACCATAACCCTCACCATAATCCTAACACTCACCCTCACCCTAACCATAATCTTTACCCAAACCCTCAACCTAACCCTAACCCTCACCCTCACCATAAACCTAAGCCTCATCCTAACCCTAACTGAAACCCTAAATCTAGCCAAAAACTTACCCTAATACTAACCCTAACCCTCACCATCACCCGAGCCCTCACCCTCACACTAATCTTAGCCCTAACACTCACCATAACCCTATACTTAACCGAACCTTAACTCTCACCCTAACCTTAACCCTAACCCTCACCTAAACCTAACCCTCACCCTCACCCTCACTCTCAGCCTAACCCTAAGCCTAAGCCTAACCCTGACCCTAACCTTCACCCTCAACCTCATGCTCAGCCTAACCCTAAGCCTAAGCTTAACACTTACTCTAACCCTCACCCTCACACTAGCCCTCAGCCTAAACCTAATCCTAATGCTATCCCTCATCCTAACCCTCACCCTAACCCTAACAATCACCCTAACCCTAATCCTCACTCCCACCCTTACCTTCAGTATAATCCTAACCCTAAGCCTAACCCTAACCCTAACCCTCACATACCCTAACCCTAACCCTAATCCTAACCCTAAACCTAACCCTAACCCTAAACATCAACCTAACCCTCACCCTAACCTTAACCCTAACATTAATGTAGGGAGCCGAGGCGAGACTCCGCCCACTCCCTTGCAGTTTTGAGGATTACCACTCCAGACGGTGCTTGGCGGGACGCCTGGGCTGTGCGCGTGCGCGAGCCAGGTAGTGTCCCCAGCCAATCCCATGACACCTGGTGACGGTGAAAGGCAGGCGACCAACAATAGAAAGACCCGTGTTCCAATTCCCTATATAAGCGGCTGTATTTCGGGTGCACGCTCTCTCGCGCCCAAGCTCTCCTACAACTAAAAGGCTCTCCAATAAAGCGTGATCTGAGAAGACTCCTGGTGTGGTGGTCGTTTTTCCTCGCTGGTCGAGTACACGGTCACTACACATTAATCCTAACCCTAACCCTGGAACTAACCCTCCCCCTAACCCTAAATCTAACCCTAAAACTCACCATCATCCTTACCCTAATCCTAACCCTAACCTTCACCCTAACCCTAAACCTCACCTTCACTGTAACCCTAAACCTCACCCTTACCCTCACCCTAACCCTAACCCTTAGCCTAAATCTCACCCAAACACTAACGCTAATCCTCACCATCACCCTAGTGCTCACCCTAAATCTAATCCTAACACGAAGGTGAACCCTTAACCTCACCCTAACCATCGCGGTAACCGTAACTCTAACACTGACCCTAACACTAACCCTCAACCTCATCCTCACCCTAACCTTAACTCTAATCTTAAACCTCACCCTCACCCTAACCCTAACCCTAAACCTGACCCTAAAGCTCACCCTAATCCTAAGCCTAAACCTCACCCTAACCCTAGCGCTCACCCTAATCCTAATACTAACCCTAACCTTCATCCTAAGCCTCACCCTAAAACTAACCCTAACCCTCACCCTCACCCTCACCCTAACCCTAACTCTAACGCTCAACCTAACCCTATCCCTCACCCTCACTGTAACCCTTACCCTAACACTAACCCTAACCCTAAAATTAACAGAAACCTAACTCACACCCTAACCCTAACTCTAAACCTCACCCAAACCCTAACCCTCAACCTCACCCTCACTCTCAACCTAACCCTAAGCCTAATCCTAAACCTAACCCTAACCCTTTCCCTCATCCTAATCCTAACCCTAACCCTCACCCTGTTGCTCGGCCTAAGCCTAAGCCTAAGCCTCACCCTACCCCTAACCCTAACAGTAACCCTAACTCTAGCCGTAAACCTCGCTCTCACCCTAACCCTAACTCTAACCCTAACCCTAAACCTAAACCTCATCGTAACCCTAACCCTCACCCTCACCCTCACCCTCACCGTAACCGCAACCCTAACCCTAACCCTAACAATAAACCTAACCCTAACCCTCAACCTAACCATAACGCTCACCCTAACCCTAACCCTCAACTTAGCATTTACCCTCAACCTAACTCTAACCCTAACCCTAACCCTCACCCTCACCATAACCCTAAACCTGAACCTCATCCTAACCCTAACCCTAACCCTAACCCTCACCCTCACCCTCACCGTAACCGTAACCGTAACCCTAACCCTAACAATAAACCTAACCCTAACCCTCAACCTAACCATAATGCTCACCCTAACCCTAACCCTCACCCTAACATTTACTCTCACCCTAACCCTAACACTAACACTAACCCTCACACTAACCCTAACCATCACCCTAACCCTAAACCTCACCCTAAAACTAAACCTAACCCTCACCCTCACCCTAGCCCTCACCGTAACCCTAACCCTCATCCTCATCCTAAGCCTCACACTAAAACTAACACTAATCCTCAACCTAACACTCACCCACACCCTTCCCCTAACCCTAACCCGCACCTAAACCCTAACCCTCAGCCCACTGTAACCCTCACCCTCACCCTAACCCTCACATTTACCCTTACCATCACTGCCAAGCTAAACCTTACCCTAACCTTAATCCTCACCCTAACCCTCACCCTAACCCTAATGGTCACACTAACCCTAACCCTCACCCTCACCTTAAACCTAAACCAAATCCTAACCCTCACCCAAACAATAATTCTAACTCTCACTGTAACCCTAACCCTCTCACCTAACTACACACTCAACCTAACCCTTAGCCTAAGCCTAACCCTAACCCTCACACTCACCCTCACGCTAACCCTAATCCTAACATTAAGCCTATCCCTAAACCTCAACCTAACCCTCACCCTAAGACTAACACTAACCCTAACCCTACCCCTCACACTTACCCTCCCCCTAAACCTAATTCTAAACTTAACTCTCACCCTCAACCTAACCCTAACACTAAACCTCACCGTAAACCTCACTCTAACCCTAAGCCTCACCCTAACACTCACTGTAACTCTAACCCTAACCCTAACAATAACACTAACCCTAACCCTAAACCTAAACCTAACCCTAACCATAAACCTCACACTCAGCCTCACCCTCACCGCAAACTTAACCCTAACCATAACACTAACAATAACCCTAACCCTAACCCTAACACTCATTCTCACCCTAAACTTCACCCTAACCCTAACACTAATCCTCAATCTAACCCTCACCCTCACCCGACCCCTTCCCCTAACCCTCACCCTAACCATAACCCTAACCCTTACAGTAACTCTCAACCGCAGCCTAACCCTAACCTTTAGCCTTAACGTCACCCCCACCCTAACCATCACCCTAACCCTAACCCTCACCCTCAAAACAGGCCATAATCAAACCCTAGGCCTAAGCCTAACCCTGACCCTAACCCTCACTCTAACCCTAAACCCAAAATTCACCCTAACGGTAACCCTCACCCTCACCCTCACCCAAACTCTAAACCTAATCCTAACCGTAATCCTAACCCTCACACTCACCCTCACCTTAACCCTAATCCTAATCCTAACCCTAACAGTAACCCTCACCCCCACACTAAACCTCACCATAACCCTAATCCTATCAGTAACCCTAACCCTAACCCTAACCATCACCCTAACCCTAACTCTAACCCTAAACCTCACCCTCACCCTAACCCTAACCCTAACCCGAATTCTAAACCTTACTCTCAACCTAAACCTTACCCTAACTCTTAACCTCACCCTAACACTAACACTAACCCTAACACTAACCCTCACACTAACGCTAACCATCACCCTAAACCTAAACTTCACCCTAACCATAACCCTTACCTTCAACTTCACCCTATCCCTCACCCTATCACTAACCCTCATACTCACCCTAAACCTCACACTAACCCTAACACTAAACCTCAATCTAACCCTCACCCTCAACCTAACCCTAACCCGAACTCTCACCCTAAACATAACTCTCACTCTCAGCCTAACCCTCAACTTTACTCTTACTGTCAACCTCATCCTAATGCTCACCCCAATCCTAAACCTCATCCTAACCCTCACCCTAACCATAACTCTAAACATCACCTTAAACCTAACCCTCACCCTCACCTTCAGCCTCAGCCTAAACCTAAGCCTAAGCCTAAACCTAACCCTTAACCTCACATTCAACCTAGCCCTCACCCTAACCCTAATCCAAACCCTAACCCTCATCCTAACCCTCAACCTAACCAAAACCAGAACCATCACTCTAAACCTAATCCTCATCCCCACCCTCACCCTCAGCCTAACCCTAACCTAAGCCTAACTCTAACACTAACCCTCACACTCACACAAAACCTCACTTTAATCCTAACCCTAACCCTAACTCTAAACTTAAACCTAAACCTAACCCTCACCCTAACCGTAACCCTAACCTTCACCCTCTCCTTAGTCCTAACACTAACCCTCACCCCAAACCTAACCATCACCCTCACTGTAACCCGAACCCTAATGCTATCCCTAATGCTAATCCTAACCCTCACCCTAACCCTAACACTTAACCTCACCCTCAACCAAGCCCTCACCCTAACCCAAATTGTAACCCTAACCCTCATACTAACCCTCACCCTAACCCTAAAACTAACCCACACCCTAACCCTAAACCAAGTTCTAACCCTCACCCTAACCCTAACCCTGACCCTCACCGTGACACTCACCCTAACCCTCACCCTAAAACTAAACATAACCCTAAACCTCACTGTAAACCTAACCCTAACACTCAGCCTCAAACTAGCACTCATCCTAACCCTAATCCTAACCCGGACCCTAATGCTAACATTCACCTTCACCTTAAAACTAGACCTAATCCTAATCCTCAACCTAACCCTAACCTTCACACTCAACATAACCCTAACCCTCACCCTAACCCTAAACCTCACTCTAACACTAACCTTAACCCTCACCCTCACTCTAGCTCTCACAATAACACTAATCCTAACCCTAATCCTCATCCTAACTCTCACCCTAATCCTAACCGGAACCCTCACCCTAACCATAATCCTAACACTAACCATCAACCTAACCCTAACCTTCAACCTCACCATAACCCTAACCCTAACCCTCACCCTAAACCTAAACGTAACCCGAACCCTAACTCTCACCCAAACGCTTAACCTAACCCAAACCCTAACCCTAAACCTCACCCTCACCCTCACCCTCAGCTTAACACTAAGCCTAACCCTAAACCTAAGCCTAACCCAAGCACTCAATCTAACACTAAATCTAATCCAAATCCTAACCCTAAAGCTAATCCAGACCCTAACCATCAACTTCATCCAAACCCTCACCCTAACTCTAACCCTAACAATCACACTAACCCTCACCCTAACCCTAACACTCACCCTTACCGTAACCGTAACCCTTACCCAAACCCTCACCCTAACCCTTACCCTAACCCTAACCTAAACTTCACCCTAAACCTAAACCTAACCCTCACCCTCATCCTCACCCTCACTGTAAATTTAAACCTAACCATAACACTAAAAATAACACTAAACCTAACTCTAACCCTCACACTCACTCTCACCCTCACCGTAACCGTAACACTAACCCTAAACCTCACACTAACCCGCACCGTAACGCTAACCCTAAAACTAATCCTGACCCTGACCCTAAAGATAACCCTCACCCTCACCCTCACCCTCACCCTCCGCCTGGCACTAAGCCTAACCCTAACCCAAACCCTAACCCTAATCCTCACACTCAACCTCAGCCTAACCCTAAGCCTAAGCCTAACCCTAACCCTCACCCTCAGCTTAACCATAAGCCTAAGCATAACCCTAACAATACCCTCACCCTCACACTAGCCCTCACCATAAACCTAACCATAGCACTAAACTAACCCTAACACTCACACTAAACCTAACCCTAACCCTAACAATAACCCTAAACCTCACCTTCACCCTAACACTAAACCTAATCCTAACCCTAATCCTAACACTCAACATCACCCTAACCCTCACCCTTACCTTAACCTTAACCCTAACCCTAACCCTAACAATAACAATAACCCTAAACCTAAACTTAAACCTCACCCTCACCGTAACTCTAACCTTAACCCAAACACTCACACTAACCCTAATCCTGATCATAACCCTAAAGCTAAACCTCACACTAAACCTAAACGTTAGTGTTAGGCTAACCCTCACCCAAGGACATACACTAACCCTAATTCTAACCCTAACCCTCACCCTAACCCTCACTCTAACACTAAACCAAAAACTCAGCCTAAATCTAACCCTCACCCTCACGCTCAACCTCAGCCTAACCCTAAGCCTAAAACTAACCCTAACCCTAACTGTTACACTCACAGTCACCGTAACCCTAATCCTAAACGTAACACCAACCCTAACCTTAAAACTAACCCTAACCCTAACCCTCAACCTAACCCTCACCCTAACCCTAGCCCTAACCCTATTGCTCATCCTAGCACATAACCTAACGTTAATCCTAACACTTACTCTCACCATAACCCTCACCCTAAAGCTCACTCTAAACATAACCCTAACCCTAACCCTCATCCTCACCCTAACCCTAATCCTAAACCTAACACTAACCCTAACACTCACCCTCACCTTAACCCTAATCCTAATCCTAACCCTTACCCTAACCCACACCCTCACCCTAACCTTCATCCTAACCCTACCCCTAACACTAACACTAACCCTAACCCTCACCCTAACCCTCACCTAACCCTAACTCTAACCCTAACCCTCACCATCGCCCTAACAATAACCCTAACCATAACCCTAAACCACACCCTAACCCTAACCCTAAACCTCATCCTCACCCTAAACCTCACCCTAACCCTAACCCTAAACCTAACTCTAACCCTCACCATAACCATAACCCTCACCTTAACCCTAACATTCACACTAACCCTAACACTCTCCCTAACCCTAAGCCTAAACCTAACCCTAAACCTAAACCTCACATTCACCCTCAATCTAAACCTAATCCTAAACCTATCCCTATCCCTAACCCTAACCCTCACACTAACCATCACCCTAGTGCTCACCCTAACCCTAATCCTAACCCTACACCTCATCCTAAGCCTCACCCTAACCCTAACCCTAACCCTCACCCTAACCCTAACCTTAACCCTATTGCTCATCCTAGCACATACCCTAATGGTAATCCTAACCCTTACCCTCACCATAACCCTCACCCTAACCCTCACTCTAAACATAACCCTAACCCTAACCCTCACCCTCACCCTAAACCTAATCCTAAACCTAACCCTAACCCTAACACTAACCCTCACCCTCACCCTCACCTTAACCCTAATCCTAAACCTAACGCTTACCCTAACCCTCACCCTCACCCTAACCTTCATCCTAACCCTACCCCTAACACTAACACTAACCCTAACCCTCACCCTAACCCTCACCTAACACTAACTCTAACCCTATCCCTCACCATCGCCCTAACAATAACCCTAAACATAACCCTAAACCACACCCTAACCCTAACCCTAAACCTCATCCTCACCCTAAACCTCACCCTAACCCTAACCCTAAACCTAACTCTAACCCTCACCATATCCATAACCCTCACCATAACCCTAATATTCACACTAACCCTAACACTCACCCTAACCCTAAGCCTAACCCTAACCCTAAACCTAACCCTCACATTCACCCTCAATCTAAACCTAATCCTAAACCTATCCCTATCCCTAATCCTAACCCTCACACTAACCATCACCCTAGCGCTCACCCTAACCCTAATCCTAACCCTACACCTCATCCTAAGCCTCACCCTAACCCTAACCCTCACGTCACCCTAGTCCTCACCCTAAACCTAACCCTCATCCTCACCCTAAACCTCACACTAACCCTAAAACTAATCCTCATTCTTAACCTCAAACTCACCCTAACCCTAACCCTAAACCTCAACCTAACCCTATCCCTCACTCTCACCTTCAGACTCAGCCTAACTCTCAGCCTAACCCTCACCCTCACCCTAGCCCTCACCCTAACCCTAATCCTAACCCTAACCATAACCCTAAACCTAACCCTAAACCTAACCATCACCCTAAAGCTAATCCTCATTCCCACCCTCACCCTCAGCCTAACCCTAAGCCTAAGCCTAACCCTAACCCTAACCCTCACACTCACCCACACCATAACCCTAATCCTAAACCTAACTCTAAACCTAACCCTAAAACTCAACGTAACCCTCACCCTAACCCTAACCCCAGCACTAACCCTAACCCCAACCCTCACCCTCACCCTCACCATCACAGGATCCGTAACCCTAAACCTAACCCTAACAATAACCCTAACCTTAACACTAAGCCTAAACCTAACCATAACCCTCACCCTAAGCTTAACCCTCATGCTAACACTTACCCTCACCCTAACAGTAACACTAATCCTAACACTTACCCTCACACTAACCCTAAAAATCACCTTAAACCTAAACTTCAACCTAACTCTATCCCTAACCCTCAACCTCACCCTAGTCCTCACCCTAACCCTAACCCTCATCCTCACCCTAAACCACACACTAACCATAACACTAATCCACAATCTAACCCTCAACCCCATCTTAACCCTTACCCTAATCCTCACCCTAACCCTCACCCTCACCCTAATAATCACCTTTACCCTTACAGTCACCCTCAGCCTAACCCTAACCCTAACCCTAACACTCATGCTAACCCTAAGCCTAACTGTAACCCTAACCATCACGCTAACCCTAACCCTCAACCTCACCCTCAGCCTCAGCCTAACCCTAAATCTAAGCCTGACTGAAACCCTAAACTTCACCCTCACCCTTGTCCTCACCCTAAACCTCATGCTAACCCTAACCCTCATCCTAACACGAACACTAACCCTAACAATAACCCTAACCCTATCCCTAACCCTCATTCTAACCATAACCCTCACCCGAACCCTAACCCGAACAACACTTACCCTCACACTAACACTAACCCTAACTCTTACACTAACCCTCACACTAACCCTAACCATCACCCTAACCGTAACACTCACCCTAACCCTAACCCTAACCCTCACCCTCACCCTAACCCTAACCCTCATCCTCACCCTAAACCTCACACTAACCCTAAAACTAATCCTCAATCTAAACCACACCCTCACCCTAACCCTAACTCTAATCCTCACCCTAACACTAACACATTTACCGTAATCCTCACTCTCAGCCTAACCCTCAACTTGACCCTTACTTTCACCCTTACCCTAACCCTCACACTAAACCTCACCCTCACCCTCACCCTCAGCCTAATCCTATGCCTAACCCTAACCCTACCCCTCACAATCACACTCACCCTCAGCCTAACCCTAGCCCTAACACTAACACTAACCCTAGACCTCACCCTAACCCTAATTCTAACCCTAAACCTCACACTAATCCTCAACGAAAACTAATCCTCACCCCCACCCTCATCCTCAGCCTAAGCCTAAACCTAAACCTAACACTCACCCTCACCTTCACCCTAACCCTAATCCCGACCCAAACCCTATCGCTAACTCTAACCCTAACCCTAAACCCAACCCTAATCCTCACCCCCACTCTCACCCTCAGCCTAACCCTAAGCCCAACACTAAAATTAACCCGAACTCTAAACCTGAACATCACCCTGAACCTAACCCTATCTCCAACCCTAACACAAAACCTCACCCTAACCCTAACCCTAACCCGGACCCGCAACCTCACTCTCACCGTAACTCTAAACCTAACCCTAACAATAACACTAACCCTAACCCTAAACCTCACCCTAAACCTAACCCTCATCCTCACCCTAAACCTCACACTAAACCTAACCCTAATCCTCAATCTAACCCTCATCCTCACAATAAACCCTAACCCTCAACCTTACACTAACCCTCACCCTAACCCTAACCCTCACCCTTATCTTAACCCTCCCCCTCAGCGTAACCCTCAACTTTACACTTACCATCACCCTCACTCTAACCCTCACCCTATCCCTAAACCTCATGCTAACCTTCAACCTAACTGTAACCCTAACCATCACCATAACCCTAACCCTCACCCTCAACGTCACACTCAGCCTAACCCTAAGCCTAAGCCTGACCCTAACGCTCACCCTCACCCTCACTCTAGCCCTCACCCTAAAACTAATCCTAACCCTAACCCTCATCCTAACCCTCACCCTAATCATAACCCTAACCATCACCCAAAAACTAATCCTCACCCCACACTCACCCTCAGCCTAACCCTAAGCCTAAGCCGAAGCCTAACCCTAACCCTCACAGTCACCCTCACCCTAACCCTAATCCTAAACCTAACCCCAACCCTAACCCTAAACCTCCACCTATCCCTCACCTTAACCCTCACCGTAACCCTTTCCCTAATCCTAACTCTAACCCTAACCCTAACCCTCATCCTAACACTCTCTCCCCCTAACACTAACCCTCACACTAACACTAACCATAACCCTAACCCTAAACCTCAACCTAACCCCTTATCCTCACCCTCAACCTAGGCCTCAACCTAACCCTAACCCTCATCCTCACCCTAAACCTCACACTAACCCTAATCCTAAACCTCACCCTAAGCCGAACCCTCACCCTCACCCTCACCCTCACCCTCACCATAACTCTAACCATAAGCTTAACAATAACACTAATCCTAACCCTAAATATCACCCTCAGCCTCACCATCACTGCAAAGGTAACCTTAACCATAACATTAACAATAACCCTAACCCTAACTCTAATCCTAACCCTCACCCTCACCCTAACCCTAATCCTAATGCTAACCCTCACCCTAACCCTAACCTTCACCCTCAACTTAGTCCTAACCCAAATGCTAAACCTCACCCTAAACCTAATCCTCACCCTCACCATAACCCTAACACTCACACCTATCTTCATCCTCAACCTAATCCTAAACCTAATCCTCAACCTAACCCTCACACTCACCCTTAACCTAACCGATAATTCTAACCCTAAGCCTATTCCAAAACATCAACCTAACCCTCACCCTCACACTAAGACTAACACTAACCCTAACCCTACCCCTCACCCTAACCCTCCCCCGAAACCTAAACCTCACCCTCAACCTAACCCTAACCCTAAACCTCATCGTAAACCTCAACCTAACCCTAACCCTCACCTCACCCTCACTGTAACTCTAACCCTAACCTTAACAATAACACTAACCCAAACACTAAACCTAAACCTAACCCTAACCATAAACCTCACCCTCAGCCTCACCCTCATCGCAAACTTAACCCTAACCATAACACTAACAATAACCCTAACCCTAACCCTAATCCTCACCCTAAACCTCACCCTAATCCTAACACTAATCCTCAATCTAAACCTCACCCACACTCTACCCCTAAACCTAACCCTCACCCTAACTCTAACCCTCAGCCTTACAGTAACTCTCACCCTCAGCCGAACCCTAAAATTTACTCTTACCTTCACCACCACCCTAACAATCACGCTAACCCTAACCCTCACCCTAACCCTCACCCTAACCCCACTGTACCCCTAAACCTCACCCTCACCATAACCCTAACTCTAACCCTAACCCTAACACTAAACCGCACCATAACCCACGGACTCACCCTCACCCTAACCCTAATCCTAACCCTAACCCTCATCCTAACCCTCAACCTTACCCTAAACCTAACCCTAACCTAAACCTATCCCTCACCTTCAGCCTCAGCCTCAGCCTAACCCTAAGCCTAACTTTAAACCTAACCCTAATCCACACACTCAACCTCACCCTACCATAATCCTAACCCTAACAGTCCCTCTAACCCTTACCCTCACAATAAACCTCACTCTAACCCTAACCTAAGACTAACCTTAACACTAATCCTCACACTAACCCTCACATTAAGCCTAACTCTAACCCTAAACCTCATCCTCACCCTAACCCTAACCCGGAACCGCAACCTCACCCTCACCATAACTCTAACCCTAACCCTAACAATAACACTAACCCTAACCCTAACCCTCACCCTAACCCTAACCCTCATCCTCACCCTAAACCTCACACTAAACCTAACCCTAATCCTCAATGTAACCCTCACCCTCACAAAAAACCCTAACCCTCACGCTTACCCTAACCCTAACCCTCACCCTTAACTTAACCCTCCCTCTCAGCCTAACCCTAAACTTTACCCTTACCCTCATCCTCACTCTAATACTCAACCTACCCCTAAACCTCATGCTAACCTTCAACCTAACTGTAACCCTAACCATCACCATAACCTTAACCCTCACCCTCAACATCACCCTCAGCCTAACCCTAAGCCTAACCCTAACCCTAACCCTCACCCTCACCCTCACTCTAGCCCTCACTCTAACACTAATCCTAACCCTAACCCTAATCCTAACCCTCACCCTAATCGTAACCCTAACCATCACCCAAAAACTAATCCTCACCCCCACCCACACCCTCAGCCTAACCCTAAGCCAAAGCCGAAGCCTAACCCTAACCCTCACAGTCACCCTCACCCTAACCCTAATCCTAAACCTAACCCCAACCCTAACCCTAAACCTCCACCTATCCCTCACCTTAACCCTCACCGTAACCCTTTCCCTAATCCTAACTCTAACCCTAACCCTAACCCTCACCCTAACACTCTCTTCCCCTAACACTAACCCTCACACTAACGCTAACCATAGCCCTAACCCTAAACCTCACCTTAACCCTTACCCTCAACCTCAACCTAGCCCTCAACCTAACGCTAACTCTCATCCTCACCCTAAACCTCACACTAACCCTAACCATATACCTCACCCTAAGCTGAACCCTCACCCTCACCCTCACCCTCACCCTCACCATAACTCTAACCATAAGCTTAACAATAACACTAATCCTAACCCTAAATCTAACCCTAACCGTAATCCTAACCCTAAACATCACCCTCAGCCTCACCATCACTGCAAAGGTGTCCTTAACCATAATATTAACAATAACCCTAACCCTAACTCTAATCCTAAACCTGACCCTCACCCTAACCCTAATCCTAATGCTAACCCTCACCCTAACCCTAACCCTCACCCTCAACTTAATCCTAACCCAAATCCTAAACCTCACCCTAAACCTAATCCTCACCCTCACCATAACGCTAACACTCACACCTATCTTCACCCTCAACCTAATCCTAAACCTAACCCTCAACCTAACCCTCACACTCACCTCACCCTCACTGTACCACCAACCCTAACCTTAACAATAACACTAACCCAAACCCTAACCCTAAACCTAACCCTAACCATAAACCTCACCCTCAGCCTCACCCTCATCGCAAACTTAACCCTAACCATAACACTAACAATAACCCTAACCCTAACCCTAATCCTTACCCTAAACCTCACCCTAATCCTAACACTAATTCTCAATCTAAACCTCACCCTCACACTACCCCTAAACCTAACCCTCACCCTAACACTAACCCTCAGCCTTACAGTAACTCTCACCCTCAGGCCAACAATAATATTTACTCTTACCTTCACTACCACCCTAACACTCACGCTAACCCTAACCCTCACCCTAACCCCAACTGTACCCCTAAACCTCACCCTCACCATAACCCTAACTCTAACCCTAACCCTAACACTAAACCGCACCATAACCCACAGATTCACCCTCACCCTAACCCTAATCCTAACCCTAACCCTCATCCTAACCCTCAACCTTACCCTAAACCTAACCCTAACCTAACCCTATCCCTCACCTTTAGCCTCAGCCTCAGCCTAACCCTAAGCCTAACTTTAAACCTAACCCTAACCCACACACTCAACCTCACCCTAACCCTAATCCTAACCCTAACAGTCCCTCTAACCCTTACCCTCACAATAAACCTCACCCTAACCCTAACCTAAGACTAACCTTAACACTAATCCTCACACTAACCGTCACATTAAGCCTAACTCTAACCCTAAACCTCACCCTCACCCTAACCCTAACTCTACCCCTAATCCTAAACCTAAACCTCACCCTAACTCTAACCCTAACCCTCACACTCACCCTCACCCTGAATGTAACCCTAAACTTAAAATTCACAATAACCCTAACCCTAACCCTAAACCTAACCCTCACCCTAACTATAACCCTCACCCTAACCCTAACCCTCACTCTAACACTTACCCTCACCCTAACACTAACCCAACCATAACACTAACCCGCACACTAAACCTAACCCTCACCCTAACCCTAAAACTCACCATAACCCTAACCTTACCCTCACCCTCACCCTCAGCCTAGCCCTCATCCTAACCCTAATTCTAACCCTAACCCTCACCCTAACCCTAACATCATCCTCACCCTAAACCTCACACGAAACCTAACCCTAATCCTCAATCTAACACTCACACTCACCCTAACCCCTAACCCTCACCATTACCCTAACCCTCATCCTAACCGTAACCCTCACCCTTATCTTTACCCTGACCCTCAGCCTAACCTTCAACTTTACCCTTACCATCACCAACAACCTATCCCTCACCCTATCCCTAAACCTCAGGCTAACCTTCAACCTAACCATAACCCTAACCTCACCCTAACCCTGACCCTCACCCTCAAACTCACACTCAGCCTAAACATAAGCCTAAGACTAACACTAACCCTAACCCTCACCCTCAAACTAGCCCTCACCCTAAACCTAACCCTCAACCTAACCCTCCCCCATAACCCTAACTCTAACCTTATACCTCACCCTAACCCTCACCCTAACCCTAACTCTAACCCTAAACCTCACACTCGCCCTAAACCTAAACCTAACTATAACCCTAAACCTCATCCTAACCCTAACCCTAAACCTCACACTCAACGTAGCCCTCAACCTAACCCCAAACCTAATCGTAACCGTCACCCTAAACATAACCCTCCCTGTAACCCAAAGGCTCACACTAAACTTAACCCTCAGCCTCAACCTCACCCTCTGCCTAACCCTAAGCCTAACACTAAAATTAACCTTAACCCACACACTCACCCTCACCCTAACCCTAATCCTAATCCTAAACATAACCATAACATCACCCTAACACTATCACTCACCCTAACCCTAACCCTAACACTAACCCGATCCCTAACCCTCACCCTAACCCTAACTCTAACACTCAACCTCACCCTAAACCTCACACTACACCTCACCCTAACCCTAAACCTAAACCTCACCCTCACCCTAGCCATCACTATAATCCTAATCCTAACCCTAACCGTCATCATAAATCTCACCCTAACCGTAATCCTAACCCTCACCCTAACCCTAAACTTCACCCTCAACCTCACTCTCAGCCTAACACTTAGCCTAAACCTAAACCTAACCCTAACCCACACACTCACCCTAACCCTAACCTAACACTAACCCTAACCCTAACACTCACCCTAAGCCTAAATCTAACCTTAAACCTCACCCTCACACTAATCATAACACTAACCTAATCCTAACTCTAAACCTCACCCTAACCCTAACCCTAACCCTCACCCTCACCCTCACCCTCACCATAAACATAACCCTAAACCTAAAATTAACAAAAACCCTAACCCTAACACTAACCCTCACCCTAACTATAACCCTCACCCTCACCCTAACCCTCAACCTAACACTTACCCTCACCCTAACACTAACCCTAACCCTAACGCTAAACCTCACACTAACCCTAACCCTCACCCTAACCCAAGCCCTCACCCTATTCCTAATTCGATCACTTACCCTCAACTAACCCTAACCCTCATGTTCACCCTAAACCACACACTAACCCAAACCCTAATCCTCAATCTAACCCTCACCCTCACCCTAATCCCTAACCCTCACCCTTACCCTAACCCTCACCCTAACCGTAACCCTCACCCTTAACTTAACCCTCACCCTCAGCCTAACCCTCAACTTTAAACTGACCATCACCCACACCCTAACCCTCACACTATCCCTAAACAGAATCCTAACTTTCAACTAACCATAACCCTAACCATCACCCTAGCCCTAATTCTAACACTAACCCTAACCCTAAACCTGAATCTAACCATCCCCCTAACCCTAACAGTAAACTTAACCCTAACAGTAACACTCACACTAACCCTAAACCTCACCCTAAGCCTAAACCTCACCCTAACCCTAAACCTAACCCTCAACCTCACCCTAGCCTTCACCCTAAACCTAATCCTAACCCTAACCCTGATCCTATCCCTCACCTTCATCCTAACCCTAACCATCACCCAAACACTAAGCCTCACCCTCACCCTCACACTAAGCCTAAGCCTAAACCTAACACTAACACTCACACTCACCCTCACTCTAACCCTAATCCTAAACCTAACCCTAACCCTAACCCTAAACCTCAACCTATCCATCATACTAACCCTAACCCTCAGAGTAACCCTAACCCTAATGCTGACCCTAACCCTCCCCCTAACCCTAACACTAAACCTAACCCTCACCCTAACCCTAACCCTCACCCTAACCCTAAACCTCACCCTAAACCTAAGCTTAACACTCACCCTCACCATAATCCCAAACCTAAGCCTAAGCCTAATTCTAACCCTAACACTCACATTCACACTCACCCTAAACCTAATCCTAACCCTAAACCTATCCCTAAACCTCAACCTAACCCTCACCCTCACCCTAAGAATAACACTAACCCACAACCTAATCCTAACCCTAAACCTCACCCTAAAACTCACCCTAACCCTAACCTTCACCCTCACCTTCACCCTAACCGTAACTCTAACCTTAACCCTAACAACAACACTAACACTAACCCTAACTCTAAACCTAACCCTAACCATAAACCTCACCCTCAGCCTCACCCTCACTGCAAAATTAATTCTAACCATAACACTAACAATAACCCTAACCCTAACCCTAAACCGAACTCTAACCCTAAACCTAACCCTAAACCTAATCCTCACCCCCACGCTCACCCTCAGCCTAAACCTAAGCCTAACGCTAAAAATAACCCTAACTCTAACAATAAACCTTACCCTCACCCTAACCCTATCTCTAACACTAACCCTAAACCTCACCTAACCCTAACCCTAATCCTCAACCCCACCCTCTCACACTTAGCCTAACCCTAACCCTAACACTAAAACTAATCCTAATCCTCACCATCACCCTCACTCTAAACCAAACCCTAACCCAAACCCTAACCCTATGCCTAACCCTAACCCTAAGCCTAAACATCACACTCACCCTCAACCTAACCCTAATCCTAAACCTAACCCTATCCCTATCCCTCACAATAAACTTCACACCAGCGGTCAACCTAACCCTCATCCTAACCCTAAACCTCATCCTAACCCTCAATCTAACCTTAAATCTAACGCTCACCCTAACCCTAATTCTCACCCTCAACCTCACCCTCAGCCTAACCCTAAGCCTAACAATAAACCTAACCCTAACCCAAACACTCACCCTCACCCTAATACTAATGCTAACTATCACTCTAACCCTAACCCTCAAACTAACCCTCACCCTAACCCTAACCTAAAACTAACCCTAACCCTAACCCTCACACTAACACTCACCCTAAGCCCAACTCTAACCCGAAACCTCACCCTCACCATAACCCTAACTCTAACCCTAATCCTAACCCTAAAACTGACCCTAACCCTAATCCTAAACCTAACCCTCACCCTCACCCTCAATGTAACCCTAAACCTAACAATAACAATAACCCTAACCCTAACCCTCACCCTAAATATAAACCTCATCCGAACCCTAAACCTCACCCTAACACTTACCCTCACCCTAACACTCACTCTAACCCTAACACTAACCCTCACATTAACCTTAAACCTCACCCTAATCCTAAAACTCATCCTAACCCTAACACTAACCCTAACCCTCACCCTCTCCCTAGCTCTCAACCTAAACCTAATTCTAACCTTAACCCTCACCATAACCCTAACCCTCATCCTCACCATAAACCTAACCCTAATCCTCAATCTAACCCTCACCCTCAGCATAACCCCCAACCCTCACCCTTACCCTAAGCCTCACCCTAAACCTAACCCTCACCCTTATTTTAATTCTCACTCTCAGCCTAACACTCAACTATACCCTTACCATCACCCTCACTCTAACCCTCACCTTATCACTAAATCTCATGCTAACCTTCAACCTAACGGTAACACTAACAATCACCCTAACCATAACCCGCATCCTCAACCTCTACCTCAGCCTAACCCTAAGCCTAACCCTAACCCTAACCCTAATCCTCACCCTCACCCTAGCCCTCACCCTAACCCTAATCCTAACCCTAACCATCACCCTAACCTAACCCTCACCCTCACCTTAATCCGAACCCAAATCTTAACCCTCACCCCAACTGTAATCCTCACCCTCACTGTAACCATAACCCTCACACCTACCTTCACCTTCAACCTAAACCTAAGCATAAACCTAAACCTAACCCTCACACTCATGCTCACCCACACCCTAATTCTAACCCTAAGCCTATCCCTAAACCTCAACCTAACCCTCACCCTCACCCTAACACTAACTCTAACCCTAACCCTACCTCTCACGCTATCCCTCACAATAAACCAAATTCAAACTCTAAAACTCACCCTCAACCTAACCCTAACCCTAAACCTCACCATAAACTTCACCCTAAACCTAACCCTCACCCTCACCCTCACTGTAAATCTAACCCTAACCCTAAAAATAATACTAACCCTAACCCTAACCCTAAACCCAACCATAACCATAAACCTCACCCTCAGCCTCACCCTCACTGCGAACTTAACTGTAACCATAACACTAACAATAACCCTAACCCTAACCCATACACTCATCCTCACTCTAAACCTCACCTTAACACTAATCCTCAATCTTACCCTCACCCTCACACTACCCCTAACCCTAACCCGCACCATAACCGTAACCCTAATCCTCACATTTACTGTAATTCTCACTCTCAGCCTAACCCTCAACTTTACCCTTACTGTCATCCTCACCCTAACCCTCACACTAACTCTCACCCTAATGCTAACCCTCTCCCTGACCATAACCCTAAGCATCACCCTAACCCTAACCCTCACCCACACCCTAACTTTAACACTAACCCTCACACTAACCCTCACCCTAACCCTAACACTCACCCTAACTCTCACACTCACCCTAACCCAAATCCTAACCCTCACACTCACCCTAGCCCTCACCCTAACCCTAACTCTCATCCTCACATTAAACCTCACACTAACCCTAAAACTAATCCTCAAACTAAACCACACCCTCACCCTAACCCTAACCCTAACCCTCACCCTAACCCTAACCCTCACATTTACAGTAATCCTCACTTTCAGTCTAACCCTCAACTTTACCCTTACTGTCTCCCTCACTCTAACCCTCACACTAAAACTCACCCTCATGCTAACCCTCTCCCTGACCGTAAACCTAAGCATCACCCTAACACTAACCCTCTCCCACACCCTAACTTTAACAATAACCCTCACACTAAACCTCACACTAACACTAACACTAAACCTAACCCTCACACTCACCCTCACCCTAAACCTAACCCTCACGCTCAACCTAACCCTAAGCCAAACCCTTACCCCAACCCACACACTCACCCTCAACCTAACCATAATTCTAATCCTAACCATAACCATAACACTCACCCTAAACCTAAGACTCACCCTATCCCTAAACCTAACACTAACCATAACCCTAACCCTCACCCTAACCCTAACTCTAACACTAAACCTCACCCTCACCCGAACCCTAACCCACAACCGCACCCTAACCCTAACCGTAAACTTCACCCTCACCCTTGCCCTCACTCTAACCGTAATCATAACCCTAACCCTCATCCTAATCCTCACACTAACCCTAATCCTAACCCTCACCCTAACCCCTAACCTCACCCTCAACCTCACCCTCAGCGTAACGCTAAGCCTAACCCTAAACCTAACCCTGACCCACACACTAAACCTCACCCTAACCCTATTCTAACACTAACCGAACTCTAACCATAACCCTCACACTGACCCTTACCCTAACCCAAACCTAACACTAACCCTCACCCTAAGCCTAAATCTAACCCTAAACCTCACCCAAACCCTAACCCTAACTCTAACCCTAATCCTAAACCTATACCTCACCCTAACCCTAACCCTAACCCTAACCCTCACCCTAACTATAACCCTCACCCTAAAACTTACCCTCACCATAACACTAACCCTAACCCTATCACTAACCCTTACACTAACCCAAAACATCACCCTAAGCCTAAACCTCACCCTAACCCTAAACCTAACCCTCACCCTCAACCTAGCCCTCACCCTAACCCTAATTCTAACCCTTACCCTCACCTAACCCTAACCCTCATCCTCACCCTAAACAACAACACTAACCCTTACCCTACTCCTCAATCTAACCCTCACCCTAGTACCTAACCCTCAACTTTAACCTAACCCTCACCCTAACCGTAACCTTCACACTTATCCTAACCCTCACCCTCAGCGTAACCCTCAAATTTACCCTTACCATCACCCTTACCCTAACCCTCACCCTATCCCTAAACCTCATCTTAACCTTCAAGCTAACCGTAACCCTAACCATCACCCTAACCATAACCCTAACACTAACCCTAACCCTAAGCCTGACCCTAACACTCCCCCTAAACGTAACACTAAACATAAACCTAACACTAACACTCACACTAACCTTAACCCTCACCTTAATCCTAAACCTCATTCTAACCCTAACCCTAACCCTCACTCTCACCCTAGAACTCACCCTAACCCTCACCCTAAACCTAATCCTAACCATCACACGAAAACTAATCCTGACCCACACCCTCACCCTCAGCCTAAGCCTAAGCCTAAACCTAACACTCACCCTCACCCTCACCTTAAACCTAACCCTTAAACTAACTCTAACCCTAATATTAACCCTAACCCTAAACCTGACCCTAAACCTCCCCCTAAGCCTAACACTAAACCAAACCCTAACACTAACACACTAACCCTAACCCACACGCTAACCCTAAACCTCAATCTAACCCTAACCCTAACACTCACGCTCATCCTAATTCTAACCATAAGCCTAAGCCTAAACCTAATCCTAAACCTCACATTCACCCTCACCCTAACCCTAATCGTAAACCTAACCCTATCCCTAAACCTCAACCTAATCCTCACCCTCACCCTAAGACTAACACTAACCCTAAACCTAACCCTCACCCTAACCCTCCCACTAACCCTCACTCTAAACCTAAAACTCACCCTCAACATAAATCTAACCCTAAATCTCACCCTAACCCTAACCCTCACCCTCACGCTCACTTTCACCATAACTGTAACCCTAACACTAACACTAAAACTAACATTAACCCTAACCCTAAACCTAACCCTAACCATAAACCTCACCCTCAGCCTCACCCTCAATGCAAACTTAACCTTAGACATAACACTAACAATAACCCTAACCCTAACCCTAAATCTAACTCTAACCCTAACCCTATCACTAATCCTCACCCCCACTCTCACCCTCAGCCTAACCCTAAGCCCAATCCTAACACTAACCCTAACTCTAACCCTAAACATCACCCTCACCCTAACCTTATCTCCAACCCTAACTCTAAACCTCACCCACAACCTCAGCCTCACCGTAACTCTAACCCTAACCCTAACAATAACACTAACCCTAAACCTAACCATCACCCTAACCCTAATCCTCACCCCCACCCTCACCCTCAGCCTAACCCTAACCGTAACACTAACACTAACCCTAATCCTCACCCTACCCCTCACCCTAAACCAAACCCTAACCCTAAACCTAATCCTAACCCTAAGCCTAACCCTAACTCTAACCCTAAAACTCACACTGACCCTCAACCTAACCCTAATCCTAAACCTAACCCTATCCCTAACCCTAAGCCTCACACTAACCCTAACCCTCACCCTCAACCTCAGCCTCAGCCTAACCCGACGCATAAATCTAAACCTAACCCTAACCCACACACTGACCCTCACACTAACCCTAGTCCTAACCCTAACCCTCTTCCTAACCCTCAGCCTTACCCTAAACCTAACCCTCACCTAACCCTCACCCTCACATTCAACCTCAGCCTCAGCCTAACTCTAAGCCTAACTCTAAACCTAACCCTAACCCAAACACTCAACCTCACCCTAACCCTAATCCTAACCCTAACCCTCCCTCTAACCCTAACGGTCACACTAACCCTCACCCTAACCCTAACCTAACACTAACCCTAACCCTAATCCTCACACTAACCCTCACCCTAAGCCTAACTCGAACCCAAAACCTCACCCTCACCATAACTCTACCCGTAATAATAAACGTAAACCTCACCCTAACTCTAACCCTAACACTCACCCTCACCCTCACCCTCAATGTAACCATAAACCTAACAATAACAGTATCCCTAAACCTAACCCTAACCCTCACCCTAACACTTACCCTCACCCTAACACTAACCCTAACCATAACACTAACACTCACACTAACCCTAACCCTCAACCTAACCCTAAAACTCACTCTAACCCCAACCTAACCCTAACCATCACCCTCACCCTAGTCCTCATCCTAACCCTAATTCTAACCGTAACCCTCACCCTAACCTTAACCCTCATCATCACCCTAAACCTCACACTAACCCTAACCCTAAACCTCAATCTAACCCTCACCCTCACCCCAACCCCTAACCCTCAACCTTAACTTAACCCTCACCCTAACCCTAACCCTCACCCTTATCTTTACCCTGACCCTCAGCGTAATCCTCAACATTACCCTTACCATCACCCTCACCTTAACCCTCACCCTACACCTAAAACTCATGCTAACCTTCAAGCTAACCGTACCCCTAACCTCACCCTAACCCTAACCTCACCCTCAACCTCACCCTCAGCCTAACCATAAGCCTAAGCCTAACACTAATCCTTACCCTCACCCTCAACCTAGCACTAACCCTAAACCTAACCCTCACCATAACCCTCCCCCTAACCCTAACTCTAACCGTAAACCTCACCCTAACCCTCACCGTAACCCGAACTCTAACCCTAAACCTCAAACTCGCCCTACCCCTAACCCTAAATATAACCCTAAACCTCAGCCTATCCCTATCCCTAAACCTCACCCTCACCATAAACTTTACCCTAAAGCTAACCCTAAACCTCACCCTCAACCGAACCCTAAGCCTAACCGTAACCGTCACCCTAAACATAACCCTCACTGTAACCCAAACACTCACAATAAACCTAACCCTCAGCCTCAACCTCACCCTCAGCCTAACGCTAAGCCTAACACTAAACCTAACATTAACCCACACAGTAACCCTAACCGTAACCCTAATCCTAATCCTAACCATAACCATAACCCTCACCCTAACCCTATCACTCACCCTAACCCTAAACCTAACACTAACCAGATCCCTAACCCTCACTCTAACCCTAACTCTAACACTCAACCTCACCCTCACCCTAACCCTAACACTAAACCTCACCCTAACCCTAACCCTAAACCTCACCCTCACCCTAGCCATCACCTAACCCTCATCCTAACCCTCACCGTAACCGAAATCCTTACCCTCACCCTAACGCTAACCCTCACTCTCAACCTCACTCTCAGCCAAAAACTAAGCCTAACCCTAAACCTAATCCTAACCCACACACTCACCCTAACCCTAACCTAATATTAACCCTAATCCTAACCCTCACCCTCACCCTCAACATAACCCTAAACCTAAAATTAACACAAACCCTAACCCTAACCCTAACCCTCACCCTAAATATAACCCTCACCCTAACCCTAACCCTCAATCTAACACTTACCCTCACCCTAACACTAACACTAACACTAACCCTAATACTAACCCTCACACTAACCCTAACACTCACCCTAAGCCTCACCCTCACCCTAACGCTAACACTAACCCTAACCCTCACCCTGATCCTAGCCCTCACCGTAACCCTAATTCTAACCCTTACCCTCACCTAACCCTAACCCTCATCCTCATCCTAAAACACACACTAACCCTAACCCTAATCCTCAATCTAACCCTCACCCTCACCATAACCCCTAACTCTCACCCTTATCTTAACCTTCACCCTCAGCCTAACCCTCAACTTCAACCTTACCATCACCCTCACCATAACCCTCACCCTATCCCTAAACATCCTAACCTTCAAGCTAACCATAACCCCAACCATCACCCTAACCCTAATCCTAACACTAACCCTAAACTTAACCCTGACCCTAATCCTCCCCCTAACCCTAACACTAAACTTAACCCTACCACTAACACTCACAATAGCCCTAACCCTCATCCTAAGCCTAAACCTCACCCTAACACTAAACCTAACCCTCACCCTCACCCTAGCCTTCACCTTAACCCTAATCCTAACCCTAACCCTCATCCTAACCCTCACCCTCATCCTAACCCTAACCATCACCCAAACGCTAAGCCTCACCCTCACCCTCACCCTCAGCCTAAGCCTAAACCTAACCCTAACACTCACAAATACCCTCAACCTAACCCTAATCCTAAACCTAACCCTAACCCTAACCCTAAACCTCAACTAAACCCTCACCCTAACCCTAACTTTCACACTAACCCTAACCCTAACTCTGACCCTAACCCTCCCCCTAACCCTAACACTAAACCTAACCCTACACTAACACTAACACTAACCCTAACCCTCAACCTAACCCTAAACCTCACCCTAATCCTAAGCCTAACACTCACCCTCACCATAATCATAAACCTAAGCCTAAGCCTAACCCTAACCCTAACGCTCACATTCACCCTCACCCTAACCCTAATCCTAACCCTAAACTTATCCCTAAACCTCAACCTAAACCTCACCCTCACCCTAAGACTAACAATAACCCTAAACCTAACCCTCACCCTAACCCTCCCACTAACCCTCACTCTAACCCTAAACCTCACACCCAACCTAACCCTAACCCTCAACCTCACCCTAAACCTCACCCTAACCCTAACCCTCACCCTCACCCTCACCCTCACCATAACTCTAACCCTAACCCTAAAAATAACACTAACACTAACCCTAATCCTAAACCTAAACCTAACCATAAACCTCACCATCAGCCTCACCCTCACTGCAAACTAAACCTAACCATAACACTAACAATAACCCTAACCCTAAGCCTAACCCGAACTCTAACACTAACCCTAACACTAACCCTAATCCTCACCCCCACCCTCAACCTCAGCCTAACGGTAAGCGTAACCCTAACACTAACCCGAACTCTAACCCTAAACCTCACCCTCACCTTAACCCTATCTCTAACACTAACCCTAAACCTCACCTAACCCTAACCCTAAAACTCACCCGCACCCTCACCCTCACCCTCACCTTAACTCTAACCCTAACCCTAACAATAACACTAACCCTAACCCTAACCATCCCCCTAACCCAAATCCTCACCCCACCCTCACCCTTAGCCTAACCCTAACCCTAACACTAACACTAACTCTAATTCTTACCCTTAATCTCACTCTAAATCAAATCTTAACCATAACCCTAACCCTAATCCTAACCCTAATACTAAGCCTAACCCTCACACTCACCCAAAACCTAACCCTAATCTTAAACCTAACCCTATCCCTAACCCTAAACCTCACACTAACCATCACCCCAGCGCTCAACCTAACACTAATCGTAACACTAACCCTCATCCTAACCCTCAATCTACCCTAACTCTAACCCTCACCCTAACCATAACCCTCACCCTCAACCTCACCCTCAGCCTAACCCTAAGCATAACATTAAACTTAAGCCTAACCCACACACTCAACCTCACCCTAACCCTAATACTACCCCTAATTATCACTCTAAACCTAACCCTCACCCTAACACTAACCTAACACTTACCCTAACCCTAACCCTCAAACTAACACTCAACCGAAGCCTAATTCTAACCCTAAACCTCACCCTCACCCTAACCCTAACTATAACACTAATCCTAACCCTAAATCTCACCCTAATCCTGACCCTACACCTAACCCTCACTGTCACCCTCACCCTCAACCTAACTCTAAACCTAACAATAACAATAACCCTAACCCTAACCCTCACCCTAACTATAACCCTCAACCTAACCTTAACCCTCACCATAACCCCTAACCCACACCCTTAACCTAAGCCTCACCCTAACCCTAACCCTCACCCTTATCTTAATTCTCACAGTCAGCCTAACCTTGAACTTTACCCTTACCATCACCCTCACTCTAACCCTCACCCTATCCCTAAACCTCATGCTAATCTTCAACTTAACCTTAACCCTAACCATTAACCTTACCCTCAACGTCACTATCAGCCTAACCCTAAACCTAACCCTAACCCTAACCCTCAACCTCACCCTAGCCCTCACCCTAACCCTAATCCTCACCCTAACCCTCATCCTAACCCTCACCTTAATCCTCACCCTAATCATCACTCGAACACTAATCCTCACCCCCACCCTCATCCTCAGCCTAACCCCAAGCCTAAGCCTAAGCCTAACCCTAACACTCACACTCACCCTCAACCTAACCCTACTCCCAAACCTAACCCTAACCCAAACCCTAACACTCACCCTAACCCTCCCCCGAACCCTCACTCTAACCCTAAACCTAACCCTCACCAAAACCCTAATCCTCACCCTAACCCTAAAGCTCACCCTAAACCTAACCCTAACGCTCAGCCTCACCCTCACCATAACTCTAACCCTAACCTTAACAAAAACACTAATCCTAACCCTAAACCTAACCCTAACCCTAATCCTAAACCTAACCCTCACCCTCAGCCTCAGCATCACTGCAAAGGTAACCTTAACCATAACATTAACAATAACCCTAACCATTATCCAAACACTCACACTCACCCTAATCCTAATCGTAAACCTTAAACTCACCCTAACCCTAACCTTCACCCTCACCTTAATCCTAACCCAAATTCTAACCCTCACCCTAACCCTAATCCTCACCCTCACTGTAACCATAACGCTCACACCTACCTTCACCCTTAACCTAACCCTGAGTCTAAGCCTAAACCTAACTCTCACACTTATCCTCAACCAAAACCTAATCCTAACCCTAAACCTATCCCTAAACCTCAACCTAACCCTCACCCTCGCCTTAAGACTAACTCTAACCCTAACCCTATCTCTCACCCTAACCCTCCCCATAAACATAATTCTAACTCTAAACATCACGCTCAACCTAACACTAACCCTAAACCTCACCATAAACCTCACCCTAACCCTAACCCTCACCCTCATCCTCACTGTAAATCTAACCCTAACCCTAAAAATAATACTAACCCTAACCCTAAACCTAAACCTAACCCTAACTATAAACATCACCCTCAGCCTCACCCTCACTGCAAACTTAACTGTAACCATAACACTAACAATAACCCTAACCCTAACCCTCATCCTCACCCTATACCTCACCCTAACATTAATACTCAATCTTACACTCATCCTCACCCTACCTCTAACCCTAACCCTCACCCTCACCTTAACCCTAACCCTCACATTTAACATAATCCTCACTCTCAGCCAAACCCTCAACTTTACCCTTACTGTCACCCTCACACTAACTCTCACCCTCATGCTAACCCTCTCCCTGACCGTAACACTAAGCATGACCCTAAACCTAACCCTCAACCACACCCTAACTTTAACACTAACCCTCACACTAACCTTCACCCTAACCCTAAAACTAATCCTAACCCTCACACTCGCCCTCACCCTAAACCTAACCCACACCCTCAACCTAACCCTAAGCCAAACCCTTACCCTAACCTCACACTCATCCTCACCCTAACCCTAATCCTAATCCTAAACATAACCATAACCCTCACCCTAACCCTAAAACTCATCCTAACCCTAACACTAACCCCAACCCTAACCCTCAACCTAACACCAACCCTCACCCTTATCTTAATTCTCACCCTCAGCCTAACACTCAACTTTACCCGAACCATCACCCTCACGCTAACCCTCACCCTATCCCTAAACCTCATGCTAACCTTCAACATAACCGTATCCCTAAACATCACCCTAAACTTAACACTCACCCTCAACCTCACCCTCAGCCTAACCCTAAGCCTAAGCCTAACCCTAACCCTCACCCTCCCCCTAGCTTTAACCCTAACCCTAATCCTAACACTAACCCTCATCCTAACAGTCACCCTAATCCTAAACCTAACAATCAACCAAACCCTAATCCTCACCCCCACCCTCATCCTCAGCCTAACCCTAAACCTAAGAATAAGCCTAACCCTAACCCTCAGAGTCACCCTCACCCTAACCCTATTCCTAACCCTAACCCTAACCCTAACCCTAACCCTCACCCTAGCCCTCTGCCTAAACCTAACTCTAACCCTAAACCTCACCCTCACCCTAAACCTAATCCTCACCCTAACCCTAAACCACACCCTAACCCTAACCCTAACCCTCACCCTCACCCTAACACTAACCATGAGTCTAACCCTAACCTTAACAAAAACACTAATCCTAACCCTAAACCTAACCCTATCCCTAATCCTAACCCTAACCCTCCCACTAACCCTCACTCTAACCATAAACCTCACCCTCAACCTAATCCTAACCCTAAACGTCACCCTAAACCTCAACCTAACCCTAAGACTCACTCTGACCTTAACTCTAACCCTAACCCTAAACCTAACACTAACACTAACAATAACCCTAACCCAAAACCTAACCCTAACCATAAACCTCACCCTCAGTCTCACCCTCACTGCAAACTTAACCCTAAACATAACACTAACAATAACCCTAACCCTAACAATAAACCTAACTCTAACCCTAACCTTAACCGTATCCCTAATACTCACCCCCACTCTCACCCTCAGCCTAACCCTAAGCCCAACCCTAACACTAACCCGAACTCTAACCCTAAACATCACCCTCACCCTAACCCTATTTCCAACCCTAACTTTAAACCTCACCCTAACACTAACCCTAAACCTCACCCAGAACCTCACCCTCACCATAACTCTATCCCTAACCCTAACAATAACACTAAACCTAACTCTAACCATCACCCTAACACTAATCCTCACAGCCACCCTCACCCTCAGCCTAACCCTAAACCTAACACTAACACTAACTCTAATCCTCACCCTCACCCTAATCCTAATCCTAACCCTAACCCGCACCCTAACCCTAACCCTCACCCTCACCTTAATCCTAACCCAAATCCTAACCCTCACTGTAACCCTAATCCTCACCCTCACCGTAACCATAACACTCACACCTACCTTCACACTCAACCGAAACCTAAGCCTAATCCTAAACCTAACCCTCACACTCAACCCCACCCTAACCCTAATCCTAACCCTAAGCCTATCCCTAAACCTCAACCTAACCCTCACCCTCGCCTTAAGACTAACTCTAACCCTAACCCTATCTCTCACCCTAACCCTCCCCATAAACATAATTCTAACTCTAAACATCACGCTCAACCTAACACTAACCCTAAACCTCACCATAAACCTCACCCTAACCCTAACCCTCACCCTCATCCTCACTGAAAATCTAACCCTAACCCTAAAAATAATACTAACCCTAACCCTAACCTAAATCTAACCCTCACCATAAACCTCACCCTCAGCCTCACCCTCATTGCAAACTTAACTATAACCATAGCACTAACAAAAACCCTAACCCAAACCCTCATCCTTAACCTAAACTTCACCCTAACACTAATCCTCAATCTTACACTCACCCTCACCCTACCCCTACACCTAACCCTCACCCTAACCCTAACCCAAACCCTTACAGTAACTCTCACCCTCAGCCTAACCCTAAAGTTTACCTTTACTGTCAACCCCACCCTAAACCTCACCCTAACCCTAACCCTCAGGCTAACCCTCACCCTAAGCCCAACTCTAACCCTAGACCTCACCCTCACCCTAACCGTTACCCTAACACTAAAACTCTTCATACCCCTAACCCTAACCCTCACCCTAACCCTAACCAAACCCTCACCCTAACCCTAACCCTCTCCCTCACCATCACCCTCAGCCTAAACCTAAGCCTAACCCTAACACTAACCCTAACACTCACACTCACCCTCACCCTAACCCTAACCCTCACACTCACCCTCACCCTCAGGCTAACCCTAAGCCTAACCCTTACCCTCACCCTCACACTCACCCTAACCCTACCCTAATCCTAATCCTAACCATCACCATAACACTCAACCTAACCCTAACACTCACCCTAACCCTAACGCTAACACTAACCCTAATCCTAACCCTCAACCTAACCCGAACTCTAACACTAAACCTCACCCTCACACTAACCCTAACCCTAAACCTCACCCTAACCCTAACACTAAACCTCACGCTCACCCTAGCCCTCACTCTAACCCTAATCCTAACCCTAACCTTCATCCTAACCCTCACACTAACCCTAATCCTAACCCTCAGACTAACCGTAACCATCACCCTCAACCTCACCCTCAGCCTAACCCCAAGCCTACCCCTAAACCTAACGCTAAACCACACACTCAACCACACCATAACCCTAACCCTAACCCTAACATAACACTAATCCTAACCGTAACCATAACACTTACCCTAACCCTAAGATAAATCTAACCCTAAACCTCACCCTAAACCTAACCCTAAACCTCACCCTCACCCTCACCCTCAACATAAACCTAAGCCAAAAATTAACAATAACCCTAACCCTAACCCTTAGCCTCACCCTAACTATAACCCTCACCCTCACCCTAACCCTCTCCCTAACACTTACCCTCACCCTAACACTAACCCTAACCCTAACACTAACCCTCACACTAACCCTAACCCTCACCCTAAGCCTAAACCTCACCCTACCCCTAAACCTAACCCTCACCCTCACCCTAGTCCTCACCATAACCCTAATTCTAACACTTAACTTCACCTAACACTAACCCTCATCCTCACCCTAAACCACATACTAACCATAACCCTAATCCTCAATCTAACCCTCAGCCTCACCTTAATCCCTAACCCTCACCCTTACCCTAACCCTCACCCTAACCGTAACCCTCACACTTATCCTAACCCTCACCCAAAGCCTAACCCTCAAATTTACCCTTACCATCACCCTTACCCTAACCCTCACCCTATCCCTAAACCTCATCCTAAGCTTCAAGCTAACCGTAAGCCTAACCATCACCCTAACCATAAGCCTAACACTAACCCTAACCCTAACCCTGACCCTAACCCTCCCCCTAACCCTAACTCTAAACCTAAACCTAACACTAACCCTCACACTAACCCTAACCCTCACCTTAACCCTAAACCTCACCCTAACCCTAACCCTAAACCTCACTCTCACCCTAGCCCTCACCCTAACCCTAATCCTAACCCTAACCATCACCCGAAAACTAATCCTCACCCCGACCCTCACCCTCAGCCTAAGCCTAACCCTAACTCTAACACTCACCCTCACCTTCACCTTAACCCTAATCCCTAACCTTACCCTAACCCTAACTCTAACCCTAACCCTAAACCCAACCCTAATCCTCACCCCCACTCTCACCCTCAGCCTAACCCTAAGCCCAACCCTAACACTAACCTGAAATCTAACCCTAAACATCACCCTCAACCTAACCCTATCTCCAAACCTAACTCTAAACCTCACCCTAACCCTAACCCTAACCAGGACCCGCAACCTCACCCTCACCGTAAATCTAATCCTTAACCTAACAATAACACTAAACCTAACACTAACCCTCAACCTAACCCTAACCCTCATCCTCACCCCAAACCTCACACTGAACCTAACCCTAATCCTCAATCTAATCCTCACCCTCACCCTTACCCTAACCCTCACCCTAACCCTAACCCTCACCGTTATCTTAATTCTCACCCTCAGCCTAACCCTCAACTTTACCCTTACCATCACCCTCACTCTGTCCCTCAACCTATCCCTAAACCTCATGCTAAACTTCAACCTAACCGTAACCCTAACCATCACCCTAACCTTAACCCTCACCCTCAACCTCACCCTCAGCCTAACCCTAAACTTAAGCCTAAACCTAACCCTAACCCTCACCCTCACCATTGCCCTCAACCTAACCCTAATAACCCTAACCCTCATCCTAACCCTCACCCAAATCCTATCCCTAACCAACACCCAAACCATAATCCTCAACCCCACCCTCATCCTCAGCATATCCCGAAGGTTAAGCTTAAGCCTAACCCTAACCGTCACCCTAACCCTCCCCCTAACCCTCACTCTAACCCTAAACCTCACCCTCACCCTAACCCTAATCCTCACCCTAACGTTAAACTCACCCTAAACCTAACCCTCACCCTCACTCTCACCCTCACCATAACTCTAACCCTAACGTTAACAAAAACGCTAATAATAAGCCAAAACCTAACCCTCACTCTAATCCTAAACCTAACCATCATCCTCAGCCTCACCATCACTGCAAAGGTAACCTTAGCCATAACACTAACAATAACCCTAACCCTAATCCTAACCCTCACCCTCACCCTCACCCTAATCCTATTCCTAACCCTAACACTCATCCTAATCCTAACCCTCACCCTCAACTTAATCCTAACCCAAATCCTAACCCTCACCCTAACTCTAATCCTCACCCTCACCGTAACCATAACCCTCCCACCTACCTTCACCCTCAACCTAATCCTAAGCCTAAGCTTAAACCTAACCCTCACCCTAAACCTAACACTAACCCTAACCCTCACATTCACCCACACTCTAAACCTAACCCTCACCCTCAACCTAACCCTAAGCCTAAAGCTTACCCTAACCCTCACACTCACCCTCACCCTAACCCTAATCCTAATCCTAACCATAACCATAACCTTCAACCTAACCCTAACCCTAACACTAACCCTAACCCTAAACCTCACCCTATCTCTAACTCTAACACTAAACCTCATGCTCACCCTAAACCTAACCCTACACCTCACCCTAACCCTAACAGTAAAGGGCACCCTCACCCTAGCCCTCACTCTAATCCTAATACTAACCCTAACGCTCATCCTAACCCTAACACTAACCCTAATCCTAACCCTCAGCCTAACCCAAACCTTCACACTCAACCTCACACTCAGCCTAACCCTAAGCCTAACCCTAAACATAACCCTAACCCACACACTAAACCTCACCCTAACCCAAATCCTAACCCTAACCCTATATCTAACCATAACCCTCACCCTAACCCTCACCCTAACCCAAACCTAACACTAATCCTAACCCTAACCCTAGCAGTAACCCTCACCCTAAGCCTAAATCTAACCGTAAACCTCACCCTCACCCTAACCCTATCTCTAACCCTAACCATAAACCTCACCTAACCCTAAACCTAAACCTCACCTGCACCCTCACCCTCAGCTTCAACTTAACTCTAACCCTAACCCTAACAATAACACTAACCCTAAACCTAACCATCAACCTAACCCTAATCCTCACCCCCAACCTCACCCTTAGCCTAACCCTAACCCTAACACTAACACTAACGCTAATAATCACCCTCACCCTCACCCTAAACCAAACCCTAATCCTAACCCTAAGCCTAACCCTAACCCTACTCCTAACCCTCACACTCACCCTCAACCTAACCCTATCGTAACCCTAACACTCACACTATCCATCACATCAGCGATCAAACTAACCCTATTCCTAACCCTAACCCTCTGCCTAACATTCAATCTAACCCTAACTCTAACCCTCACCATAACCCTAACCCTCACCCTCAAACTCACCCTCACCCTAACCCTAAGCCTAACACTAAACCTAACCCTAAACCTCACACTCACCCTCACCCTAACCCTAACGTAACACTAACCCTAAACCTAACCCTCACACTAACACTGACCCTAACCCTAACTATAACCCGAATCCTAACCCTAAATCTCACCCTAACCCTAACCCTAAACCTAACCCTTACCCTCACCCTCACCGTCAACGTAACCCTAAACCTAACAATGACAATAACCCTAACCCTAACCCTCACCCTAACACTTAACCTCAACCTAACACTAACCCTTACCCTAACACTTACCCTCACCCTAACACTAACCCTCACCCTAACACTTACCCTCACCCTAACACTAACCCTAACCCTAAAACTAACTCTCACACTAACCCTAACCCTCATCCTAACCCTAAAACTCACCCTAACCCTAACACTAACAGTAAACCTCACCCTCACCCTAGCCCTCACCTGAAACCTAATTCTAACCCTAACCCTCACCCTAAGGCTAACCCTCATCCTCACCCTAAACCTCACAGGAAACCTAAACCTAATCCTCAATATAACCCTCAAATTCACCATAAACCCTAACCATCACCCTTACACTAACCCTCACCCTAACCCTAACAATCACCCGTATCTTAATTCTCACCTTCAGCCTAACCCATAGCTTTACCCTTACCATCACCCTCACTCTAACCCTCACCCTATCCCTAAACCTCATGCTAACCTTCAACCTAAGGATAACCCTAACCATCACCCTAACCTTAACACTCACCCTCAACCTAACTCTAAGCCTAAGCCTAAGCCTAACACTAACTTTCACTCTCACCCTAGTCTTCACCCCAACCCTAATCCTAACCCTAACCCTCATCCTAACCATCACCCTAATCCTAACCCTAACCATCACCCGAACCCTCATCCTCAACCCCACCGTCATCCTCAGCCTAACCATAAGCCTTAGCCTAAACCTAACCCTCACACTCACCCTCACCCTAATCCTAATCCTAAAGCTAAACAAAACCCTAACCCTAACCCTAACCCTCACCCTAACCCTCGCCCTAAACCTAACTCTAACCCTAAACCTCACCCTCACCCTAACCCTAATCCTCACCCTAACCCTAACCCTTACCCTCACCCTCACCCTCACCCTCACCCTCACCCTCCCCCCTCACCCTCACCATAACTCTAACCCTAACCTTAACAAAATCACTAATCCTAACCCTAAACCTAACCCTAACCCTAATACTAACCCTAACCCGCACCCTCAGCCTCACCATCACTGCAAAGGTAACCTTAACCATAACACTAACAATAACCCTAACCCTAATCCTAAACCTCACCCTCACCTAATCCTAATCCTAACCCTAACCCTCACCCTAACCCTAACCCTCACCCTCACCTTAATCCTAACCCAAATTCTAACCCTCACCCTAACCCTAATCCTCACCCTCACCGTAACCATAACCCTCACACCTACCTTCACCCTCAACCTAACCGTAAGCCTCAGCCTAAAATTAACCCTCACAATCAACCTCACCCTAACCCTAATCCTAACCCTAAGACTATCCCTAAACCTCAACCTAACCCTTACCCTCACCCTAAGACTAACACTACCCCTAACCCTACCTGTCACCCTATCCCTCCCCATCAACCTAATTCTAACTCTAAACCTCACCCTCAACGTAAACCTAACCCTAAACCTCACCGTAAAACTCATCCTAACCTTAACCCTCACCCTCACCCTCATTGTAAATCTAAACCTATCCCTCTAAATAATACTAACCCTATCTCTAACGCTGAATCTAAACCTAAAAATAAACCTCACCCTCACTGCAAACATAACTGTAACCATAACACTAACAATAACCCTAACCCTAACCCTCATCCTCACCCTAAACCTCACCCTAACACTAATCCTCAATCTTACCCTCACCCTCACCCTACCCCTAACCCTAACCCTCTCCCTAACCCTAACCCTAACCCTCACATTTACCGTAATCCTCACTCTCAGCCTAACCCTCAACTGTACCATTACTGTCACCCTCATCCTAACCCTCACACTAACTCTCAACGTCATGCTAACCCTCTCCCTGACAGTAACACTAAGCCTCACCCTAACCCTAACCCTCACCCACACCATAATTTTAAGACTAACCCTCACATTAACCCTCACCCTAACCCTAACACTAACCCTAACCCTCACACTCACCCTCACCCTAAACCTAACCCTCACCCTCAACCTAAACCTAAGCCTAACACTTAACTTAACACTCACACTAACCCTCACCCTAAGCCTAGCTCTAAACCTAAAATTCACGCTCACCCTAACCCTAACTCTAACACTAAACCTAACCCTAAACCTCACCCTAACCCAAACCCTAAACCTCACCCTCACCCTCACCCTCAACATAAGCCGAAACCTAAAATTAACAATAAACCTAAACCTAAATCTAACCCTCACCCTAACTATAACCCTCACCCTCACCCTCACCCTCACCCTAAAACTTACCCTCACCTTAACTCTAACACTAACACTAACCCTCACACTAACCCAAACCCTCACCCTAAGCCTAAACCTCACCCTACCGCTAACCTTAACCCTCAACCATACCCTAGCCCTCACCCTAACCCTAAACCTAACCCTACACCTCATCCTAACACTCACCCTAAACCTAACCCTAACCCTCACCCTAACCCTAACCCTTACCCTCACCCTCAATCTCGGCCTAAGCCTAAGCCTAACCCTAAGCTTAAGCCTAACCCTAACCCTTACACTAACCCTCACCCTAACCCTAACACCAACACTAACGCTAAATCTAACCCAAAACCTCATCCTCACCCTAAAACTAACTCTAAACTTAACCCTTAACATAAACCTCACCATAAACATAACCCTAACCCTCACACTCACAGTAACTGTAAACCTAACCCTAAACCAAACAACAACCCTAAACCTAACCCTAACCCTCATTGTAACCATAACCGTCACCCTAACCCTAACCCTCACCCTAATATTTAACCTCACCCTAACACTAACCCTAACCCTAACACTAATCCTCACACTAACCCTAAACATCACACTAACACTAAACCTCACCCTAACCCTAAACCTCACCCTCACCCAGCCCTCACCCTAACCGTAACCCTCATCCTTAGCCTAAACCTAAAACTAACCCTAAAACTAATCCTCAATCTTAACCTCACCCTAACCCTACCCCTAACTCTAACCCTCAACCTAACCCTAACCCTCACCCTTACCTTTATCCTCACTCTCAGCCTAAACTTCAAATTTTCCCTTACCGTTTTCCTCACCCTAACCCACACCCTAACCCTAACACTCATCCTAACCCTCACCCTGACTGTAACCCTAAGCATCACCCTAACCCTAACCCTCACCCTCACCCTCAGCCTCAGCCTAGCCCTAAGCCTAAGCCTAAGCCTAACCCTAAACCTCACCCTCACCCTAGCCCTCACCCTAACCCTAATCCTAAACCTAACCCTAACCCTAACCCTAAACCTCACACTCACCCTCTACCTAACCCAAATCATAAACTTAATCCTATCCCTAACACTAACTCTCAAACTAACCATCACCCCAGCGCTCACTCTAAGAGTAATCCTAACCCTAACCCTCATCCTAACCCTCAACTTAAACCTAACCCTAACCCACACCCTAACCCTGACGCTAACCCTCACCCTCAGCCTCAGCCTAACCCTAAGCCTAACCCTAAACCTAACCCTAACCCACACACTCACACTCACCCTAACCCTAATCCTAAACCTAACCCTCACTCTAACCCTAACCCTCACACTAACCCTAACCCTAACCCTAACCTAAAACTAACCCTAACCCTAACACTCACACTAACCCTCACCCTAATCCTAGCTCTAAACCTAAACCTCACCCTCACCCTAACTCTAATTCTAACCTTAACCCTAACCCTAAAAATAACCCTAAACCTAAGGTTAACCCTCATTCTAACCATAACCCTCACCCTAACCCTAACCCTCATCCTAACACGTACCCTCACCCTAACACTAACCCTAACCCTAACACTAATCCTCACACCAACCCTAAACAACATCCTAACCTTAAACCTCAACCTAACCCTAATCCTCACACTCACCTTAGCCCTCACCATAACCCTAATCCTAACCCTAACCCTAATCCTAACCCTAAACCTAACCCTAACCCTAACCATCACACTAAACCTAATCCTCATCCCCAACCTCACCCTCAGCCTAAACCTAAGCCTAAGCCTAATCCTAACCCTAAACCTCACAATCACCCTCACCATAACCCTAATCCTAAATCTAACCCTAACTCTAACCCAAACCTCAACCTAACCCTCACCCAAACCCTAACCCTAACACTAACCCTAACCCTAGCCCTCACCCTAACCCTCCACATAAACCTAACTCTAACCCTAAACCTCACGCTCACCCTAAATCTAAACCTAACCCTAAACCTCACCCTCATCCTCACCCTCTAACCCTAACCCTAACCCTAACAATAACACTAACCCTAAACCTAACCCTAACCCTCACCCTCACCGTAACCCTAAACCTAACCCAAGCCCTCACCCTAACCGTAATCCTAACCCTAACTCTTACCCTCAGCCTCATCCTCACTGTAAACTTAACCTTAACCATAACACTAACAATAACCCTAATCCTAACCCTAATCCTAACCCTCACCCTCACCCTAACCCTAACCCTAACTCTCACCCGAACCCTAACCCTCAACTTCACAGTAACCCTAACCCTAAACCTCACCCTCATCCTCACCCTCAGCCTAACCCTAAGCCTAAGCTTGACCCTAACCCTAACCCTCACACCCCCTCACCCTAACCGTAATCCTAACACTAACCCTAACTCTAACCCTTACCCTAACCCTCCCCCTAACTCTAACTCTAAACCTTAAACCGCACCCTCACCCAAACACTAACTCTAACCCTAAACCTAAACCTAAACCTCACCCTAACCCTAACCCTAAACCTCACCTTCACCCTCACCGTAACAGTAACCATAACCCTAAACATAACAATAACCCTAACCCTAACATTAACCATAACACTCACCCTAACCCTAACCCTCAACTTTACCCTTGCTGTCACCTTCACCCTAACCCTCACCCTAAACCTAACCCTCATCCTAACCCTCATCCTAACCGTAACCCAAACCATCACCCTAACACTAACCCTCAACCTGACCCTCACCCTCAGACTAACACTAAGACTAACTCTAACCCTAACCCTAACCCTAACACTTACTGTCACCCTAACACTTACCCTAACCCTAACACTAACCCTCACACTAACCCTAACCATCACGCTAAACCTAACACTCACCCTAACCCTAACTCTAACCCTCACCTTCATCCTAGCCCTCACCCTAACCCTAACCCTCATCCTCACGCTAAACCTCACACTAACCCTAAAACTAATCCTCAACAGAAACCACACCCTCACCCTAACCTTAACAATCACCTTCACCTTAACCCAATCCTCACATTTACCCTAATCCTCACTCTCAGCGTAACCCTCAACTTTACCCTTACTGTCACCCTCACCCTAAACCTCACACTAACCTTAAACCTCATCCTAACCCTCACCCTGATCGTAAACCTAAGCATGACCCTAACCCTAAACCTGACCCACACCCTAAACCTAACACTAAACCTCACACTAATGCTCACACTAACACTGAGTCTAACCCTAAAACTCACCCTCACCCTAACCCTAACACTCACCCTCACCCTCATCCTCAGCCTAATCCTAAGGCTAACCCTAACCCTAATCCTCACACTCAACCTCACCCTAACCCTAACCCTCACCCTCACCTTCACGGTAACAGTAACCATAACCCTAAGCATAACAATTACACTAACCCTAACACTAACCATAAACCTCAACCTAACACTAACCCTCACCCTAACACTTACCCTTACCGTAAAACTAACCCTAATCCTAACACTAACCCTCATATTAACCTTAACCATCACCTTAACCTTAACCCTCAATATAACTCTATCCCTAACCCTCACCCTCAACCTAGTCCTCACCCTAACCCTAACCCTCATCCTTACCCTATAACTCACACTAACCCTAACACTATTCCTCACACAAACCCTCACCCTATCCCTAACATTCAACTTTACCCTTGCTGTCACCTTAACTCTAACCCTCACCCTAAACCTAACCCTCATCCTAACCGTAACCCAAACCATGACCCTAACACTAACCCTCAACTTGACCCTCACTCTCAGAATAACACTAAGCCTAACCCTAACCCTAACCATCACCCTCATCCTAGCCCTCACCCTAAACCTAAAGCAAACCCTAACACTCATCCTAACCCTAACCCTAACAATAACCCTAACCCTAACCCTAACCCTCACTCTAACACTTACTGTCACCCTAACACTAACCCTAACCGTAACACTAACCCTCACACTAACCCTAACCATCACGCTAACCCTAACACTCACCCTAACCCTAATCCTAACCCTCACCCTCACACTAGCCCTCACCCTAACCTTAACCCTCATCCTCACGCTAAACCTCTCCCTAACCCTAAAACTAATCTTCCACCTAAACCACACCCTCACCCTAACCCTAACACTCACCTTTACCCTAACCCAATCCTCACATTTACCCTAATCCTCACTCTCAGCCTAACCCTCAACTTTACGCTTACTGTCACCCTCACCCCAAACCTCACACAAACCCTAACCCTCATCCTAACTCTCACCCTGAGAGTAAACCTAAGCATCTCCCTAACCATAAACCTCACCCACACACTAAACCTAACACTAAACCTCACACTACTGCTCAAACTAACACTAAGTCTAACCCTAAACCTCACCCTCAACCTAACCCTAACCCTCACCCTCACCCTCAGCCTAATCCTAAGCCTAATCCTAATCCTAACCATAAACATAACCCTCAAACTAAACCTAACACTCACAATAAACCTAAGCCTAACACAAACCCTAACCCTAACCCTCAACCTAACCCTAAATCTACCAGGAAACCTCACCCTCACCCTAACCCAAACCCTAAACCTCACCCTAACCCTAACCCTAAACCTCACCCTCACACTAGCCCTAACCCTAATCCTAACCCTAACCCTCATCCTAACTCTCACCCTAACCCTAATCCTAACCCTCAACCTAAACCTAATCCTTACCCTCAACCTCACCCTCAGCCTAAACATAAGCCTAACCTTAAACATAACCCTAACCCACACACTCACCCTCAACCTAACCCTAATCGTAACCCTAACCCTAACTCTAACCCTAACCCTCACACTAACCCTCACCCTAACTCTAACCTAACACTAACCCTAAACCTAACCCTCAAACTAACCCTCACCCTAAGTCTAAATCTAACACTAAACCTCACCCTCACATTAACCCTAACTCTAACCCTAATCCTAACCCTAAAACTCATACTCACCCTAACCCTAAACCTAACCCTCACCCTAACCCTAACCCTCACCCTCACCCTCAACCTCAGCCTAACCCTAAGCCTAAGCCTAACGCTAACCCTAATCCTCACACTCACCCTCACCCTAACCCTAATCCTAACACTAACCCTAACCCTAACCCTAACCCACACCCTAACCCTCCCACTAACCCTAACTCTAAACCTAAACCTCACCCTCAACCTAACCCTAACTCTAACCATAACCCTAAACCTAAACCTCAGGCTATGCCTAACCCTGATGCTCTCCCTCAACCTCACTGTACCCATAATATTTACCCTAACCCTAAAAATAACACTAATCCTAACCATAACCATAACTCTCACCATAACACTAACCCTCATCCTAACACTTTCCTTCAACCTAAAACTAACCCTAATCCTAACACTAACCCTCACACTAACACTAACCATCACCTTAAGCCTAAACCTCAAACTAACCCTATCCCTAACCCTGAACCTAACCCTAGCCCTCACCCTAACGCTACCCTTCATCCTCACCCTAAACCTCACACTAACCCTAACACTAATAATCTAAACCTCACACTCACCCTAACCCTAACCCTAATCCTCACCCTAACCTTCACCCTAACCCTAATCCTCACCTTTACCTTTACTGTCACCCTCACCTTAACCCTCATCCTAACCCTGACCCTCATTCTAACCCTCAGTCTAAATGTAACTTTAACCATCACGCTGATCATAACCCTAAACCTCACCCTCACCTTCAGCCTAAACCTAAGCCTAAGCCTAACCCTAAAACTCACCCTCAACCTAGCCTTCACCCTAACCCTAATCCTAACCCTAAACCTCATCCTAACACTAACCCTAAACCTAACCCTAACCCTAACACTAATCCTCACACTCAACCTAACCCTAACCCTCACCCTCATGCTCGGCCTAAGCCTAAGCCTAATACTAAGCTTAAGCCTAACCCTACCCCTCACACTAACTGTCACCCTAACCCTAACACTAACACTAACGCTAACTCTAACCCTAAAACTCACCCTCACCCTAACCCTAACTCTAACCCTAACCCTAAACATAAACCTCAACCTAAACCTAACTCTAAACCTCACCCTCACTGTAACCGTAACCCTAACCCTAACAATAACCCTAAACAAAACCCTAACCCTCATTCTAACCATAACCCTCACCCTAAACCTAAACCTCAACCTGACACGAACCCTCACCCTAACATTAAACCTAACACTAACACTAATCCTCACCATAAACCTAACCGTCACCTTAACCATAAACCTCACCCTAACCCTAACCCTCACCCTAGCCCTCACCCTAACCCTAACCCTCATCCTCACCCTAAACCTCAGACTAAACCTAAAACTAATCCTCAATCTTAACCTCACCCTCACCCTAACCCTAAACCTAACCCTCAACCTAACCCTAACCCTCAGCCTTACCATAATCCTCACTCTCAGCCTAACCTTCACTTTTACCCTTACCGTCACCCTGATTCTAACACTCACCCTAACCCTAACCCTCATCCTAACCCTCACCCTGACTATAACACTAAGCATCACCGTAACCCTAAAACTCACCCTCACCCACAGCCTCAGCCTAAACCTAACCCTAAGCCTAAACCTAACCCTAACACTCACCCTCACCCTAGCCCTCACCCAAACCCTAATCCTAACCCTAACCCTAATCCTAACCCTAAATCTAACCATAACCATAACCATCACCCAAACCTAATCGTCATCCCCACCCTCACTCTCAGCCTAACCCTAAGCCTAAGCCTAACCCTAACCCTAACCCTCACACTCACCCTCACCATAAGCCTAATCCTCAACCTAACCTTAAACCTAACCCTAAACCTCAACCTAACTCTCACCCTAACCCTAACCATAACACTTACCCTAAACCTTACTGTAACCCTAAATCTCACCCTCACCCTAAACCTAACCCTAACCCTAAACCTGACCCTCACCCTCACCCTCGCCATAACTCTAACAATAACACTAACCTTAACCCTAACCCTAACCTTAAACCTCACCCTAACCCTAACCCTAAACCTCAACCTCAGCCTCACCCTCACTGTGAACTTAACCTTAACCATAACACTAACAATAACCCTAACCCTAATCCTAACCCTCACCCTCAAACTAACCCTAACTCTCACCCTAACCCTAAGCCTCACCATCACAGTAACCCTAACCCTAACACTCACCCTAACCCTAAACCTAAACCTAATCTTAAACCTCGCCATAATGCTAACTCTAAACCTCACCCTCACCTTTGCCCTCATCCTAACCCTAAACCTAACTCTAAACCTCATCCTAATCCTCACTCTAACCCTAACCCTATCCTCAACCTAACCGTAACTCTCAACTTCAACCTTACCCTCAGCGTAACCGTATGCCTAAGCCTAACCCTAACCCTAACACTCACACTCACCCTCACCCTAATCCTAACACTCAGCCTAACCCTAACCCTCACCCTAACCCTCCCCCTAATCCTAACTCTAAACCTAAACCTCACCCTCAACCTAACCCTAACTCTAATCATAACCCAAAACCTAAACCTCACCCTAACCCTAACCCTAACCCTCCCCCTCCCACTCACCGTAACCATAAACCTATCCCTAACCCTAAAATAACCCTAACCCTAATACTAATCCTAACCCTAACCATAACTCTCACCCTAACCCTAACCCTCACCTTAACATTTACCCTCACCCTAAAACTAACCCTAATCCGAACACCAACCCTCACCCTAACCCTAACCATCACCTTTACCCTAAACCTCAACCTAACCCTATCCCTAACCCTCACCCTCACCCTAGCCCTCACCCTAACCCTACCCCTAATCCTCACCCTAAACCTCACACTAACCCTAACACTGATACTCAATCTAACCCTCACCCTCACCCTAACCCTAACACTAATCCTCACCCTAACCCACAACTTAACTCTAGCCCTCACCTTTACCCTTACTGTCACCCTTACACTAAACCTAACCCTAACCCTAACCCTCAGCCTAACAGTAACCCTAACCATCACCCTAAACTTAGCCCTCACCCTCACCTTCAGCTTCAGCCTAACCCTAAGCCTAAGCCTAAACCAATCACTAAACCTGACACTCACCATAGCCCTCACACTAACATTAATCCTAACCCTAACCCTCATCCTAACCCTAAACCTAACCATAAACTAAACCAGCACTCTAAACCTAATCCTCATCCCCACACTCACCCTCAGCCTAACCCTAAGCCTAAGCCTAACCCTAACCCTAAGGCTCAAACTCACCCTCACCCAAACCCTAATCCTAACACTAACCCTAAACCTAAACCTAAACCTCAACCTAACCCTCACCCTAAACCTAACACTAACCCTAACCCTCACCCTCACCTTAGTCCTCACCCTAACCCTCACACCAAACCTAACCTTCACCCTCACCCAAACCCGAACCTTAACCTTCACCCTAAACCTACGCCTAAAGTTAACCCTAAACCTCACCCTAACCCTGACACTAAAACTCACAATCACCCTAGCCCTCAACCTAACTCTAATGGTAACTAAACCTCATCCTAACCCTCACCCTAACCCTCATCCTCACCCTAAACCTAATTTTAACCCTCAAACTAAACCTAACCCTGACCCTCACCATAACCCTAACACTAATTCTCAACCTAACCCTAAACCTAACCCGAGCCCTAAACCTCACCCTAACCCTAACCCTAAAACTCACCCTCACGATAGCCCACACACTAAACCTAATCCTAAACCTAACCCTCATCCTAACCCTCAACCTCACACTCAGCCTAACCCTAAGCCTAACCCTAACACTAATCCGAACCCTAACCCTCATACTCACCCTCACCCAAACCCTAATCCTAAAACTAACCCTATCCCTAACCCTAAACCTCACCCTAAAACTCACCCTATCCCTAAACCTAATATTAAGCCTAACACTAACCCTCACACTAACCCTCACCTTAACACAAACTCTAACTCTAAACCTCACCCTCACCCTAACCCTAACCCTCACCCTCACCCTCTCCCTCAGCCTATCCCTAAGCTTAAACCTAACCCAAACCCTAACAATCACACTCACCCTAACCCTAACACTCAGCCTTACCCTAAGACTAAGCCTAAACCTAACACTAACCCTCATCCTAACCATAACCCTCACCCTAACCCTAACACTCACACTAACCCTAACCCTAACCCTAACCCTCACCTTCACCCACACCCTCACCCTAACCCTCACCCTCACCCTAAATCAAACCCTAACCCTAAGCGTGACACAAACCCTAACCCTCACACTCACCCTCAACCTAAACCTAATCCTAAAACTAACCCTATCCCTAACCCTAGCCCTCACAGTAACCCTCAACTTAGTGCTCACCCTAAACTTTATCCTAACCCTAAACCTCTACCTAACCTAACGCTCACCCTAAACTGAATTCTAAGACTCACCCTCATGCTAGGCCTAAGCCTAAGCCTAAGCCTAACCGTAACCCTCACCTAACCTTAATCTGAACACTAACCCTAACTCTAACACTAAACCTCACCCTAACCCTAATCCTAACTCTAAACCTCATCTTCCCTCACACCAGCCCTCACCCTAATCCTAACATTAATCCTCATCATAAACCTCACCCTAACCCTAACCCTAATCCTCACCTTAAACCTATCCCTAACCCTCAACCTAATCCTAACCTTCACTCTCACCATAACCCTAATTCTAACCATCACCCTAACCTTAAACTTAACCCAAACCCTAACCCTCACCCTAACCCTAACCCCCACCCTTAACTTCACCCTCAGCCTAACCCTAAGCCTAACCCTAAACCTAACCCTAACACACACACTCACCCTTACCCTAACCCTAAATCTAAACCTAAACCTACCCCAAAACCTCAACCTAACCCTCACAATCACCATAACATTAACACAAACCGAAAGCCTAACCATAACTCTCATCCTAAACCTAACCCTAATCCTAACCCTCACAGTCACGCTAACCCTTACCCTAATACCAAATCCTAACCCTAAGCCTAACCCTCATCAGCACCCTAACCCTCACCCTAACCCTAAATCTAACAATAACCATAACCCAAACCCTCAAAATCAGCCTCACCCTAACCCTAACTCTAACCCTAAAAATGACTCTCACCCTAACCCTAACCCTAACCCTAACCCTTAACCTCACCCTAACCCTAACCCTAACCCTAATCCTCATCCTCACCCTAGCCCTCACCCTCACCCTAATCCTAACCCTAACCCTCATCCTAACCCTCACCCTAACCCTAAACCTCACCGTCACCAAAACCCTTAACCTAACCCTCACCCTAACCCTAAATTTAACCCAAACCCTAACTCTCACCCTAATCCTAACACTAAACCTCACCCTAAGCGTAACCCTCACACTCAGCCTCAGCCTCAGCCTAAGCCTAAGCCTAAGCCTAACCCTAACACTAACCATTACACTCTCCCTAACCCTAACCCTAATCCTAATCCTAACCCTAACCCTCACCCTCACCTTATCCCTCACCTTAACCTTAACCCTAACACTAACCCGAAACCTAACCCTCACCCTGAGCCTCACCCTAGCCATAACTCTAACCCTAAATCTTACCCTCACCTTAACCCTAACGCTAAACCTCACCCTAACCATAACCATAAACCTCACCCTCAACCTAGCTCTCCCCCTAATCTTAACCCTCATCCTAATCCTCCCCCTAACCCTAGCCTTAACCCTCTCCCTAACCCTAACTCTCACCCTCAGCCTCACCCTCAGCCTAAGCCTAAGCCTAAGCCTAACCCTAACCATCACACTCACCCTAACCCTAACACTAATCCTAAAGCTGACACTAAGCCTAACCCTCACCCTCACTCAAACCCTCACCTTAACCCTAACCTAACATTAACCCTAACCCTAACCCACACCCACAGCCTCCCCCTAACCCTAACTCTAGCCATTAACGTCACCCTGACCCTAACCCTAACCTAACCCTAAACCCAACCCTAACCCTAAACCTAACCATCACCCTCAACCTAGCCCTCACCCTACCCGTAATCCTAACCGTAAAACTCATCCTAACCCTCCCCGTATACCTAAGCATAACGCTCACCTTGACCCTAACGTTCTCACCCTCAACTTCACCCTCAGCCTAACCCTAAGCCTAACCCTAAACCTACCCCTAACTCACACACTCACCCTCAGCCTAAATCTAAGCCTAACCCTAAATATAACCCTAACCCACATACTCACCCTCACCCTAAACCTAATCCTAACCCTAACCCTAACCCTAACCTTCCCCCTAACTCTCACCCTAACACTAAACCTAACACTAACCCTAAACCTAACCCTCAACCTAACCCTCACCCTAACCCTGAGTCTAACCCTAAACCTCACATTCACCCTAACCCTAACTCAAACCCTAACCCAAACCCTAAAACAAACCCTAACCCTAACCTAACCCTCACCCTCACCGTAACTGTAAATATAAACCTTACCCTAACAATAAACCTAACCCTAACCCAAACAATAACCCTAACTCTAACCCTCATCCTAACAATATCCTTCACCGTAACCCTCACCCTCACCCTAACACTTACTCTCAACCTAACCCTAACCCTAACCCTCACACTCACCCTAAACTTTACCCTAATCCTAATGCTAACCCTAAGCCTAACACTCACACTCACCCTCACCATAACCCTAAGCCTAACCATAACCCTCAACCTAACCCTAAACTTCACCCTCACCATAACCCTTACCCTAACCCTCAACCTAATTCTAAACTAAACCTGAATCCTAACTCTCAACCTAACCCTAACCCTAACACTCACCCTAAACCTAACCCTCACCACACCCTCAACCTAACCCTAACACTAACCCTAACACTAACCCTCAACCTAACTCTCACCCTAACCCTAACTCTAACCCTAAACCTCACCTTCACCCTAAACCTAACGCTACCTCTGACCCAAACCCTAAACCTCACCCTAACGTTAACCCTAATCCTCACCCTCAACCTCACAGTAACTGTAACCCTAAACCTAAACCTAACAATAACCCTAACCCTAATCCTAACCCTCACCCTAACCATAACCCTCACCCTAACCCAAACCCTCACCCTAACACTTACCCTCACCCAAAAACAAACCCTAACCCTAAAGCTAACCCTCACACTAACCCTAACCCTAACGCTAAACCTAAACCTCAACCTAGATCTCACCCTCACCCTAAGCCTAACACTAACCCTAAGCCTAAACCTCACCCTCACTCTACCCATAACCCTATATCTAACCGTAAACCTCACCCTCACCCTAACCCTAACCTTAACCCTAAACACCACCCTAACCTTAACCCTAATCCTCACCAGTACTCTCAACTTCACAATATCTATAACCCTAACCCTAACAGTAACCCTAACCCTAACCCTAACAATCACCTTAAACATAATCCTCACCTCCACCCTCACCCTCAGCCTAACCCTAAGCCTAAGCCTAACCCTAACCCTAACCATCACACTCAACCTCACCCTAAACCTAAAACTAACCTTAACCATATCCCTAAAGCTCAACCTAACCCTCACCCTAAACCTAACCCTAACCCTAACCCTAAATCTCAACCTAACCCTCCCCCTAACCCTAACTCTAACACTAAACCTCAACCTCACCCTAACCCTAACCCTCACCCTAACCCTAACACTAACCCTAATGCTAAACCTCACCCTAACATCCCCCTAACCCTAACTCTAACCCTAAATCTAACCCTCACCCTAACACTAACCCTAACTTTAAACCTCACCCTAATCCTAACCATCACCCTTACCCACCACCTCAAAGTAACTCTAACCATAACCCTAATAATAACACTAACCATAACCCTTACACTAACCCTAACCCTAACCATAACCCTCACCCTCAGCCTCACCATCACCGCCATCTTAACCCTAACCATAACACTAACAATAACCATAACCCTAAGCCTAACCCTAATCGTCACCCCCACCCTCATCCTCAGCCTAACCCTAAGCCTAACTATAACCCTAACCCTAACCCTGACAGTAAGCCTAACCCTATCCTTAACCCTATACCTAAACCTAAACCTAAACCTAAATTTAACACTAATCCTAAGCTTTACCCTCACCCTAATCCAAACCCTAACCCGAACCCTCACCCTAACCCTAAGCCTAAGCCTAAGCCTAACCCTAACCTTCACACTGACTCTATCCTAACCCTAATCCTAAACCTAACCATACCTCTAAACATCACCCTAACCGTAACCCTCACCATAGCCCTCACCCTAACCCTAATCCTTACCCTAAACCTCATCCTAACACTCACAATAACCCTAAACCTAACCCTCACCCTCATGCTCGGCCTAAGCCTAAGCCCAAGCCTAAGCCTAACCGTACATCTGACCCTCACCCTAACCCTAAGCCTAACACTAACCCGAACTCTAAACCTAAATCTCACTCTCACCCTAAGCCTGACTCTAACCCTAAACGTAAACCTAAACCTCATCCTACCCTAACCGTAACATTCACCCTCACCCTCACCGTAACCCTCATCCTAAACCTAACCCTCAACCTAACACTTACCCTCACCCTAACCCAAAACCTAAAACTAACACTGACCCTCACACTAAGCTAAACGTTACCCTTACCCTAACACTAACCCTAATTCAAACCTAAACCGCACACTAACTCTCACCCTCACCATAAACCTAAGGCTAACCCTAACCCTAAAACTAACCCTCACACTCACCATAACCCTAACCCTAATCCTAATCCTAACCCTAACCCTAACCCTCACCCTCACCCTAAACCTCACCCTAACCCTAAACCTAAAACTAACCCTAAAACTAACCCTCACCCTCAGTCTCACACTAACCCTGATTCTAACCCTAAACCTCACCCTCAACCTAACCCTAATGCTAAACCTAACCCTAAACCTAACCCAAACACTAACGCTCCCCCTAACTCTCACCCTAACCCTAACATTAACACTAACCCTAACTCTAACCCTAACCCTAAAACTAAACCTCACCCTAACCCTAACCCTAACACTCACCCTAACCCTAACCCTCACCCTCACCCTCACCCTCAGCCTAACCCTAAGCCTAACCCTAAACCTAACCCTAACCCTCACACTAACCCTAACCCTAAACCTAAACCTAATCCTAACCCTAACCCTATCCCTCACCCTCACCCTAACCCTCACCGTAACCCTAACACTAATATTAACCCTAACCCTAACCCTCACCTTCAACCTCACCCTCAGCCTAACCCTAAGCCTAACCCTAAACCTAACCCTAACACACACACTCACTCTTACCCTAACCCTAATCCTAATCCTATCACTAAGCATCCCCCTAATTCTCACCCTCACCCTAAGCCTAAGACTAAACCTTACCCTAACCCTAAACCTAACCCTCACTCTAACCCTAACTCTAACCCTAAATCTCACCCTCACCCTAACCCTAACTCTAACCCTAAACCAAACCCTAAACCTCACCCTAACCCTAACCCTAACCGTAACCCTAACATTCACCCTAACCCTAACTCTACCCTTATCCCCACAATCACCCTCAGCCTAACCCTAAGCCAATGACTAACCCTAAACCTAACCCTCACACTCACCCTCACCCTAAACCTAATCCTAATCCTAACCCTAACCCTAACCCTAACCCTCCCCCTAACTCTCATCCTCACCCTAACCCTAAGACGAAGCCTAACCCTAACCCTCAACCTAACCCTCACCCTAACCCTAACTCTAACCCTAAATCTCACCATCACCCTAACCCTAACTCTAACCCTAAACCAAACCCTAAACCTCACCCTAACCCTAACCCTAACCCTAACCCTAACATTCACCCTAACCCTAACTATAACCTTAACCTCACCCTCACCCTATCCCTAATCCTAACCCAATGCTAAACATCACCCTAAACCTAAACATTACCCTAACACTTACCCTCACCCTAACACTAACACTAACATTAACACTAACCCTCACACTAACGCTAACCATACCGCAAAACCTAAACCTCACCCTAACCCTAACCCTAACCCTCAACTTCACCCTGGCCCTCACCCTAACCCTAACCCTCACCCTCACACTAAACCTCACACTAACCCTAACACTAATCCTCAATCTAACCCTCACCCTCACCCTAAAACTAAACCGAACCCTCATCCTTACCATAACCCTCACACTCGGCCTAACCCTCACCTTTTCTCTTACTGTCACTCTCATCCTAACCCTCACCTTAAACCAAACCCTCATCCTAAACCTCAACCTAACCATAACCCTAACCATCACACTAACCTTAACCCTCACCCTCACTATCCCTAAACCTCACACGCACACTAGCCCTCACCCTAACCCTAATCCTAACCGTAACCTTCATCCTAACCCTCAACCTAACGATAACCTGAAGCATCACTCTAAACCTCATCCTTATCCCCACCCTCACCCTCAGCCTAACCCTAAGCCAAAGACTAACCCTAACCCTATCCCTCACAGTCACCCTCACCCTAACCCTAATCCTAAACCTAACCCTAACCGTAACCCTAACCCTCCCCCAACTCTCACCCTCACCCTAACCCTAAGACTAAGCTTAACCCTAACCCTCAACCTAACCCTAACCCTAACCCTAATTCTAACCCTAAATCTCACCCTCACCCTAACCCTAACTCTAACCCTAAACCAAACCCTAAACCTCACCCTAACCTTAACACTAACCTTAACGCTAACATTCATCCTAACCCTAACTCTAACCCTAAACCTCACCCTCACCCTAACCCTAACACTAAGCCTAATGCTAAACGTCACCCTAAACCTAAACCTTACCCTGAAACTTACCCTCACCCTAACACTAACACTAACACTAACCCTCACACTAACGCTAACCATCACCTTAAACCTAAACCTCACCCTAAGACTAACCCTAACCCTCAACTTCACTCTGGCCCTCACACTGACCCTAACCCTCACTCTCACACTAAACCTCACACTACCCCTAAAACTAATCCTCAATCTAACCCACACCCTCACCCTCAGCCTAACCCTCACCTTTACTCTTACTATCACCCTCATCCTAACCCTCACCTTAATCCAAACCCTCATCCTAAACGTGACCCTAACCATAACCCTATCCATCACAATAACCCTAAACCTCACCGTCACCTTCAGCCTCAGCCTAACCTAAGCCTAGTCCTAAACCTATCCCTTAACCTCACACTCAGCCTAGCCCTCACCCTAACCCTAATCCTAACCCTAACCCTCATCCTAACCCTCAAACTAACGATAACCTGAACCATCACTCTAAACCTAATCCTTATCGCCACCCTCACGCTCAGCCTAACCCTAACCCAAACCCTCACCCTAGCACATACCCTAACCCAAATCCTAACCCTAACACTCACACTAACCCTCACTCTAACCCTAAACCTAACCCTCACCCTTAATCTAACCCTCACCCTCACCCTCAGCCTCAGCCTAACCCTAAGGCTAACACTAACCCTTACCCTCACACTCACCTTCACCTTAACCCTAATCCTAACCCTAACCCCAAGCCTAAACCTAACACTAACCCTAATCCTAACCCTCAACATAACACTAACCCTAACGCTAACACTCACCCTAGCACATACCCTAATCCTAATCCTAACCCTAACGCTCACCCTAACCCTCACTCTAAACCTAAACCTAACCCTAACCCTCACTCAAATGCTAACCTTCAACCTAACCCTACCCCCTCACACTAGCCCTAAACCTCAACCTAACCCTCACACTAACCCTAACTCTAACCATAAACTTCACACTTGCCCTAACCCTAACCCTAACACTAACCGTAACCCTAAAATTCACCCGAACCCTAACCCTAAACCTCACCCTCACCCTAAACCTCACCCTCACCCTAACACTAAACCTCACCCTCACACTAACCCTCAACCTAACCCTAACCCTAACCCTAACCCTCAACCTAACCATAACCCTCACCGTAACCCTAACACTCACACTAACCCTAACCCTAAACCTCACCCTCACCCTCACCCTCACCCTATGTCTAACCATCCCCCTTACCCTAAACCAAACCCTAACCTTAACTCTCACCCTAACCCTAAGCCTAACCCTAACCCTAACCCTAATCCTCTCACTCACCCTCAACCTAAACCTAATCCTAAACCTAAACCTAACCGTCACAGTAACCCTCACCCTAGTGCTCACCCTAACCCTAATCCTAACCCTACACCACATCCTAACCCTAACCTCACCGTCACCCTCACCCTCAGTTTAACACTAACATTAATCCTAATCATAACTCTAAGCCTAACACTCACCCTTACCCTAAACCTCAACCAAACCTTAAATCTAAAAATAACCCTAACCCAAAACCTCACAATCAGCCTCACCCTAAACCTAACTCTAACCCTAAACCTCAATCTCACCCTAAACCTAACCCTAACCATAAACCTCACCATAACCCTAACCCTAAACCTCATCCTCACCCTAGCCCTCACCCTAACGCTAATAATAACCCTAATCCTCACCCTAACACTAACCCTAACCCTAACCATCACCCTCACAAAACCCTTACCGTACCCCTCACCCTAACCCTAAACTTAACACTAACCCTAACTCTCACCCTAACCCTATCCCTAACACTCACCCTAAGCCTAACCCTAATCCTAATACTAACCCTAAGCCTAAACCTCACTCTCACCCTATCACTCATCTTAACCCTAACCCTAACACTAACCCTAAACCTAACCCTCACCCTCAGCCACACCCTAACCCTAACTGTAACCCTAAATCTCACCCTCACTCTAACCCTAACCCTAAAACTCACCCTAATCATCACCATAAACCTCACCCTCACCCTAGCCCTCCCCCTAACAATAATCCTAACCCTAACCCTCATCCTAACCCTCCCTCTAATCCGAAACTTAACCCTCACCTAACCCTTACCCTCACCCTCACCCTAACCCTAAACTTCACACTCACCCTCACCCTCAGCCTAAGCCTAAGCCTAACCCTAACCCTACCCCTCACACTCACCCTAACCCTAACCCTAATCCTAATGCTGAACCTAACCCTAACCCTCACCCTCACCCTAACCCTCACCTTAACACTAACCCTAACATTAAACCTAAACCTAACCCACACCCTCAGCCTCACACTAACCCTAACTCTAAACCTAAAGGTCACCCTGACCCTAACCTTAAACCTAACCCTAAACCTCACCCTAACCCTAAACCTAAACCTCAACATCACCCTAGCCCTCACCTTAACCCTAATCCTAACCATAAACCTCATCCTAACCCTCCCTCTAAACCTAAGCATAACCCTCACTTTAACCCTAGCGTTCTCACCCTCAACCTCACCCTCAGCCTAACCCTAAACCTAAACCTAAATCTAACCCTAACACACACACTCACCCTCAACCTAACCCTAAGCCTAAGCCTAATCCTAACCCTATCCCTCCCCCTAAATCTCACCCTAACCCTAACCCTAACACTAACCCTAACCCTAACCCTCAACCTAACCCTCAACCTAATTTGACTCTAACCCTAAACCTCACCCTAACCCTAACCATAACTCTAACCCTAACCCAAACCCTAAACCTCACCTTAACCATAAAACAAACCCTCAACCTCACCTTAACCATAAATATAAACCTTACCCTAACAATAACACTAACCCTAACCCTAACAATAACCCTAACCCTAACGCTAACGCTCATCCTAACCATATCCATCACACTGACCCTAAACCTCACACTAACACTTACCCTCCTCCTAACCCTAAGCCTAACCCTCACCCTCATCCTAACACTCACCCAAACCCTAATTCCAACACTAACCCTAAACCTAACCCTCACCCTCACCCTCACCCTAACCCTAGCTATAAACCTAAACCTCACCCTCACCCTAGCCCTAACCCTAAAAATAACCCTAAGCCTAACCCTAACCCTCTCACTAACCCTCACCCTAAGACTAACCCTAAACCTCACACTCACCCTCAACGTAACCCTAACCCTAACCCTCAACCTAACCCTAACCCTAAACCTAACCCTACCCCTAAAACTCACCCTCACCCTAAACCTAACTCTAAACCTAACCCAAAACCTAAACCTCACCCTAACCCTAAACCTAACCCTCACCCTCACCCTCAGTGTAACTGTAACCCTAAACCTAACCCTAACAATAACCCTAACCCTAATACTAACCCTCACCCTAACCATAACACTCACCCTAACCCAAACCCTCAACCTAACACTTACAATCACCCTAACACTAACCCTAACCCTAAAGCTAACCCTCACATTAACCCTAACCCTAACCCTAACCGTAAAACTCAAACTAACCCTGACCCTCACCCTAACACTAACACTAACCCTAGCACTAAACCTCCCTCTCCCTCTCCCCCTAACCCAATTTCTAACCATAAACCTCACCCTCACCTTAACCCTAACCTTAACCCTAAACACCACCCTAACCCTAAAACTAATCCTCACCCGCACCATCAACTTCAACATAATTGTAACCCTAACCCTAACAATAACACAGACCCTAAATCTAACCATCACCCTAAACCTAATCCTCACCTCTACCCTCACCATCAGCCTAACCCTAAGCCTAAGCCTAAACCTCACCCTAACCCTCACAGTCACCCTCAACCTAACCCTAATCCTAACCCTAAACTTATCTCTAAACCTCAAACTAACCCTCACCATCACCCTAACCCTAACACTAACTCTAACCCTAAACCTCACCCTAACCCTCCCCTTAACCCTAATTCTAACCCTAAACCTCACTCTCACCCTAACCCTGACCCTAACCTTAAACCTCACCCTAAACCTCACCCTAACCCTAACCCTCACCCTTACCCACCACCTCACCGTAACTCTAACCCTAACCCTAATAATAACACTAACTCTAACATTAACACTAACACTAACCCTCACCCTAAACCTAACCCTAACCCTCAACCTACCCTAACCCTCACCCACACCGTAACACTAACCCTAACCCTCACCCAAACCCTAAACCCAACCCTAATCCAAAACCTCACCATAATGCTAACCCTAAACCTCACCCTCACCCTTGTCCTCATCCTAACCCTAATCCAAACCCTAAACCTCATCCTAACCCTCACCCTAACAATAACCCTAACCCTCAACCTAACCCTAACCCTAACCCTCAAGCTAACCCTAACCCTCACCCTCACCCTCACTCTCAGCCTAACATTAATCCTAAGCCTACCCTAACCCTCACAATCACCCTCACCTTAACCCTAATCCTAACACTAACACTCACCCTAACCCTCACCCTAACCCTCCCACTAACCCTAACCCTAAACCTAAACCTCACCCTCTCCCTAACCCTAACTCTAAACCTGACCGTAAACCTAAACCTCACCCTAACCCTAACCCTAACCGTCACCCTCACCGTAACAGTAACCCTAACCCTAACAATAACCCTAACCCTAACCCTAACAGTAACCCTAAATATAACCCTCACCCTAATGCTAAACCTCACCCTAAAACTCACCCTAATACTAACACGAACCTTCACACTAACCCTAACCATCACCTTAACCCTAAACCTCAACCTAACCCTATACCTAAACCTCAACCTCACCCTAGCCCTCACACTAACCCTAACCCTCATCCTCACCCTAAACCTCACACTAACCCTAACACTAATACTCAATCTAACCCTCACCCACAGCCTAACCCTAACCCTAATCCTCATCTTAACCCTCAACCTAAGCCTAACCCTCACCTTTACCCATAATGTCACCCTCACCCTAACCCTCACCCTAACCTTAACCCACATTCTAACCCTCACCCTAACCGTAAACCTAACCATCACACTAACCCTAACCCTCATCCTCACCCTAGCCCTCACCCTAACCCTAATCCTAAACCTAACCCTCACCCTAACCCTAATCCTATCCCTAAACCTCATCCTAACTCTCACCCAAACCCTAATCCTAACCTCACCCTTATGCTCGGCCTAAGCCTAAGCCTAAGCCTAAGCCTAACCGTACACCTGACCCTCACCCTAACCCGAACCCTAACACTAACCCTAACTCTAAACATAAACCTCACTCTCACCCTAATCCTAACTCTAACCCTAAACCTAAACTTAAACCTCATCCTAATCCTAATCCTAACCTTTAACCTCACCCTCAACGTAACCCTCACACTAACCCTAACCCTCACCCTAACACTTACCCTCACCTTAACCCAAACCCTAACACTAGCACTGACCCTCACACTAACCTTAACCATCACCCTAACCCTAAAGCTAAACCTAACCTTAACCCTACCCCTCACCCTAGCCCTCACCCTAACCCTAACCATCATCTTCCCCCTAAAACTCACCCTAACCCTAACACTAATCCTCAATCTAACCCGTACCCTCACTCTACACCTAACCATAAACCTCACCCTAACGCTAACCCTCACCCTTACAGTAACCCTCACGCTCAGCCTAAGCCTAACATGTACCCTTACCGTCACCCCCACCCTAACCCTCACCCTAACACTAACACTAATCCTCAATCTAAACCTCACCCTCACTCTACCAATACCCTTAAGCTCACCCTAATGCTAACCCTCACCCTTACAGTCACCCTCACGCTCAGCCTAACCCTCACGTTTACCCTTACCGTCACCCCCACCCTAACCTTCACCCTAACCATAAACCTCATCCTCATGCTCGGCCTAAGCCTAAGCCTAATCCTAAGCCTAACTGTAAACCTGACCCTCGCCCTAACCCTTACCGTAACACTAACACTAACTCTAAACCTCAACCTCACCCTCACCCTCACCCTCAGCCTAAACCTAAGGCTCAACCTAACCTTAACACTAACCCTCACACTCACCCTAACACTCATCCTAACCCTAATTCTAACACTAACCCTAACCCAATCCACACCCTCAGCCTCACCCTAACCCTAATTCTAACCCAAAACCTCAACCTCACACTAAACCTAATGCTAAACCTGACCCTAACCCGAAACATAAACCTCACCCTAACCCTAACCCTCACAATCACACTCAACGTAACCGTAGCCCTAACCTTAACACTATCCATAACACTCACCCAAAACCTAACCCTCAACCTAACACTTAACCTCACTCTAACACAAACCCTAACCCTAACATTAACCCTCACACTAACCCTAACTCTCACCCTAACCCTAAGCCTCACCCTAACCCTAAACCTAACAATAAACCTCACCCGCACCCTCATCCTAACCCTCACTTGCACCCTAACTCTAACCCTAAACCTCACCCTCATCCTCACCCTAACTCTAACCCTAACCATAACCCTAAACCTCATTCTGACCCTAACCCTCATCCTCACCCTCACCGTAACCCTAACTCTAAACTTAACAATCACCCTAAACCCAACCTTAACCCTCACCCTAACATAACCCTCACCCTAACCCAAAGCCTCACCCTAACACTTACCCTCACCCTAACATTAACTCTAACTCTAACACTAACCCTCACAGTAACCCTAACTCTCACCCTAACCCTAAACCTCACCTTAACACTAACCCTAACCCTCACCCTCACCCTAGCCCTCACCCTAACCCTAATTCTAACCCTAACCCTCAACCTAAACCTAACCCTCATCCTAACCCTAAACCTCACACAAACCCCAACACTGATCCTCAATCTAACCCTCACCCTCCCCCTAAACCTCACCCTAACCCTTACCCTAACCCTCACCCTAATCCTAACTCTCACCCTTAAGGGAACACGCACCCTCAGCCTAACCCTCACCTTTATTCTTACCGTCACACTCATCCTAAACCTCACCCTAAACCTAACACTCATCCTAACACTCATTCGAACCCTAACCCTATCCATCACCCTAACACAAGCCCTCAACTTCACCCTCAACCTAAGCGTAACCCTAAGCCTAAACCTAAGCCTAAATCTAACACTCACACTCACCCTCGCCCTAACCCTAAACCTAATCCTAACGCTAAGCCTCATCCTAACCCTCACCCTAACCCTAACCCTCACCCTCACCCTCACCCTCACCCTAACACTAACCCTAACTCCAACCCTAAACCTCACCCTCACCCTAACCGTAATTCTAAGCCTAACCCTAAACATAAACCTCATTCTAACCCAAACCTAACCCTCAGCCTTACCCTCACCGTAACCCTAACCCTAACCCTCACCCTATCACTAGCCCTAACTCCAACCCTAAACCTCACCCTCACCCTAACACTAACTCTAAGCCTAACCCTAAACCTAAACCTCATTCTAACCCAAACCTAACCCTCAGCCTTACCCTCACCGTAACCCTAACCCTAACCCTAACCCTAACCCTAACAAGAAACTTAACCCTAACCCTGAACCTCACCCTAATCATAACCCTCACCCTAACACTAACCCTCACCCTAACACTAACCCTAACACTAACACTAACCCTCACACTAACCCTAACCATCATCCTAACCCTAAACCTCACCCTAACACTAACCCTAACACTAACACGAACACTAAAACTCACCCTAACCCTAACCCTCACCCTCAAACTCAATGTAACCATAACCCTAACCTTAACACTATCCATAACACTCACCCTAAACCTAACCCTCAACCGAACACTTAACCTCACCCTAACACTAACCCTAACCCTAAAACTAACCCTCACACTAACCCTAACTCTCATCCTAATCCTAAACCTCATCCTAACCCTAAACCTAACCCTAAACCTTACCCTCACTCTAGCCCTCACCCTAACCCTAATTCTAACCCACACCCTCACCCTAACCCTAATCCTCATCCTCACGCTAAACCTCACACTAACCCTAAACCTAATCCTCAATCTAACCCGAACCCTAACCTTAACCTGAACCCTTACACTAAGGCTAACCCTAACCCTAAGCCTCACACTAATCTTAACCCTCACCCTTACCCTAACCCTCACCTTTACACTTACTTTCACCCTCACCCTAACCCTCACCCTAAATCTAACGCTCATCCTAACCCTCAACCTAACCCTAACCCTAACCATCACTCTAACCCTAATCCTCACCCCCATCCTCACCCTCAGCATAAGCCTAACCCAAACACTAACCCTCACACTCACCCTCACCCTAACCTTAATCCTAACTCTAACCCTAACCCTAACACTAACCCTAACTCTAAACATAAACCTCACACTCACCATAACCCTAACTCTAAACTTAAACCTAAACCTAAACCTCATCCTAATCCTAATCCTAACCTTCACCCTCACCCTCACCGTAACCCTCACCCTAACCCTAACCCTCACCTAACACAAACCCTAACACTAACACTGACCTCACACTAACCCTAACCATCACCCTAACCCTAAAGCTAACCCTAAACTTAAACCTAGCCCTCACCCTAGCCCTCAACCTAACCCTAAACCTCATCCTCCCCCTAAACCTCACCCTAACCTTAACACTAATCTTCAATGTAACCTTCACCCTCACTCTACCCCTAACCCTAAACCTCACCCTAATGCTAACCCTCACCCTTACAGTAACCCTCACCGTCAGCCTAACCCTCACTTTTACCCTTATTGTCACCCACACCCTAACCCTCACCCTAAACCTAAACCTCACCCTCATGCTCGGCCTAAGCCTAAGCCCAATCCTAAGCCTAACCTTAAACCTGACCCTCACGCTAACCCTAACCCTAACACTAACACTAACTCTAAACCTCAACCTCACCCTCAGCCTAAACCTAAGGCTAAACCTTACCTTAACACTAACCCTCACACTCACCCTAACACTCACCCTAACCCTAACCCTAACACTAACCCTAACCCTAATCCTCACGCTCAGCCTCACCATAAACCTAATTTTAACCCAAAACCTCAACGTCACCCTAATGCTAACGCTAAAGCTGACCCTAACCCGAGCCCTAAACCTAAGCCTAACCCTAACCCTCCCCCTAACTCTCACCTTAAACCTAACAATAACACTAACCCTAACTCTAACCCTAACCCTAACACTAAACCTCACCCTAACCCTAACCCTCACCCTAACCCTAACCCTCACCCTCACCCTCATGATCAGCCTAACCTTAAGCCTAACACTAACCCTAACACTAACCCTCACACTAACCCTAACCCTAACCCTAATTTTAATCATAACCCTAACCCTATCCCTCACCCTCACCCTAACTCTCACCCTAAACTTAACCCTAACACTAACCCTAACCCTAACCCTCACCTTCAACGTCACCCTCAGCCTAACCCTAAGCCTAACCCTAAACCTAACCCTAACACGCACACTCAACCTTACCCTAACCCTAATCCTAACCCTAACACTAACCCTAACCCTAACCCTCCCCCTAACTCTCATCCTCACCCTAACCCTAACTCTAATCCTAACCCTAACCCTCAACCTAACCCTCACCCTAACCCTAACTCTAACCCTAAATCTCACCCTCACCCTAACCCTAACTCTAACCCTAAACCAAACCCTAAACCTCACCCTAACCCTAACCCTAACCGTAACCCTAACATTCACGCTAACCCTAACTCTAACCCTAAACCTCACCCACACCCTAACCCTAACCCTAAGCCTAATGCTAAAGCTTACCCTAAACCTAAAACTTACCCTAACACTTACCCTCACCCTAACACTAACACTAACACTAACCCTCACACTAACGCTAACCATCACCCTAAACCTAAACCGCATGCTAACCCTAACCCTAACCCTCAACTTCACCCTGGCTCTAACCCTAACACTCAACCTAGCACATACCGTAACCCTAATCCTAACCCTAACACTCACCCTAACGATAACCCTCACCCTACCCCTACCCCTAACCCTCACACTAACCCTTAACCTCACCCTAACCCTCACCCTAACCCTATATCTAAGCCTAAACCTCACACTCGCCCTAAACCTAACCCTAACCATAACCCTAAACCTCACGGTAACACTAACACAAATCCTCACCCTCACCCTAAACCTCATCCTCACCCTAACCCTAAACCTCACCCTCACACTAGCCCTCACCCTCACCCTAAACCTAACCCTAACCCTCACCCTAACCATAACCCTCACTGTAACCCTAACACTCACACTAACCCTAACCCTAACCTCACCCTCATCCTCACCCTAACCCTAACCCTCCCCCTCACCCTAAACCAAACCCTAATCCTAACCCTCACTCTAACCCTAAGCCTAACCCTAACCCTAACCCTAACCCTCACAATGACCCTCAACCTACACCTAATCCTAAACCTAACAATAACCCTCACAGTAACCCTCACCCTAGCGCTCACCCTAACCCTAATCCTAACACTAAACCTCATCCTAGCGCTCACCCTAACCCTAACCCTCACCCTAACCCTAACCCTAACCCTCACCCTCATGCTCGGCCTAAGTCTAACCCTAAGCCTAAGCTTAAGCCTAACTCTAACCCTCACACTAACGCTCACCCTAACCCTAACCTTAACACAAAAGCTAACACTAACCCTAAACCTCACCCTCACCCTAACCATAACTCTAACTCTAACCCTAAACATAAACCTAACCCTCACCCTAACCTTAACCCTCACCCTCACCGTAACCGTAACCCTAATCTTAATCCTAACAATAACCCTAACCCTAACAATCATTCTAACCATAACACTCAACCTAACCCTAACCCTCCTACTAACATTTAAACTCACCATAACACTAAACCTAACCCTAACACTAGCACTCACACTAACCCTAACTCACAACTTCACCCTAGCCCTCACCCTAACCCTAACCCTCATCCTCACCCTAAACCTCACACTAACCCTAAAACTTATCCTCAATATAAAACTCACCCTCACCTTAACCCTAACCCTATCCCTCACCCTAACTCTAACGCTCACCCTTACCTTAATCCTCACTCTCAGCCTAACTCTCAATTTCACCATTAATGTCACCCTCACCCTAACCCTCACCCTAAGCCTAACCCTCATCCTAACCCTCACCCTGACTGTAACCCTAAGCCTAACCCTAACCCTAACCCTCACCCTCAACCTAGACATCACCCTAACCCTAATCCTAACCCTAACCCTAACCCTAACCATCACCCTTAACCTAATCCTCAACCCCACCCTCACCCTCAGCCTAACCCTAAGCCTAAGCCTAATCTTAACCCTAACCCACACACTCATCCTCACCATAACCTGATTCCTAAACCCAACCCTAACACTAACACTAAACCTCAACCTAACCCTCACCCTAACATTAACCCTAACACTAACCCTAACCCTATCCCTCCCCATAACCCTCCCCATAACACTAACTCTAACCCTAAACCTCACCCTCACACTAACTCTAACTCTAACACTAAACCTAAACCTAAACCTCATCCTAACCTTAACCCTAATAATAACCCTAACCCTAATCCTAACCTAACCCTAACTCTAACCCTAACACTAAACCTAACCCTAACCCTCACCCTAACCCTAACCCTAACCTTCAACCTAACCCTAACCCTCAACCTCACCGTAACTCTCACCCTAACACTCACCCTAACCCTAAAACTAACCCTAACCCTAAACCTCAACCTAAGGCTAACCCTAACCCTCACCCTTACCCTAGCCCTCACCGTAGCCCTAATCCTAAACCTAAACCTCACCCTAACCCTAAAACCCTAACAATCACCCTAACCCTAACCCTTACCCTCATCCTCATGCTCGGCCTAAGCCTAAGACTACGGCTAACCCTAACCCTAAACTTCACACTCACCTTCACCCTCATCCTCACAGTAACTCTAACCCTAACCCTAACAATAACACAAACCCTAAACCTAACCCTAAACCTCACCCTCACAATAACCCTCACCCTAACCCAACCCCTCACCTTAACACTACCCTAACCCTAACCCTAAACCTCAAACTAACCCTAACCCTAACCCTCACCCTCAGCCTCAACCTCACTGTAAAATTAACCTTAACGATAACACTAACAAAAATCCTAACCCTAACAATAAATCTAACCCTCACCCTCACCCTAACCCTAACCCTAACCCTCACCCTCACCCTCGCCGTAACCCTAACCCTAAACCTCACCCTAACCCTAAACCTAACCCTAATCCTAAACCTCTACATAATGCTAACCCTAAACCTCACCCTCGCCCTTGCCCTCATCCTAACACTAATCCTAACCCTAAACCTCATCCTAACCCTCACCCTAACAATAAACCTAATCCTCACCCTAACCCTAACCCTCACCTTTTCCCTTACTGTCACCCTCACCCTAAACCTCACCCTAACCCTAACCCACATTCTAACCCTCACCCTAACCGTAACCCTAACCATCACACTAACCCTAACCCTCAACCTCAACCTCAGCCTCAGTCTAACCCTAAGCCTAAGCCTAACCCTAACCTTCACCCTCACACTCACCATAGCCCTCACCCTAACCCTGACCCTCACCCTAACACTTACCTTAACCTAACACTAACCCTAACCCAAACACTAACCCTCACACTAACCCTAACCCTAACCCTAAAACTCACCCTAACCCTAACCCTAACCCTCACCCCCACCCTCACCCTAATTCTAACCCTAACTTTAACAATAACACTAATCCTAACCCTAAACCTAACTTTAACAATAAACCTAACCCTCAGCCTCACCTTCACCACAAACTTAACCGTAATCATAACACTAAAAATAACCCTCACCCTAACCCTAAACCCTAACCCTAACTCTCACCCTAACGATAAACCTAAGCCTCACCTTAACCCTAACACTCACCCTCACACTCGTGCTCTAACTAACCCTAATCCTAATCCTAACCCTAACTCTAACACACACACTCACCCTCACCCTCACCCTAACCCTAACCCTAACACTAACCCTAACCCTAACCCTAACCCTAACCCTCACCCTTCCCCTATCTCTAACCCTAAACCTCAAACTCACACCGACCTTAACCTTAAACCTAAACTTAAACCTCACCCTAAACCTAACACTAAACCTCAACCTCACCCTAGCCCTCAACATAACCCTAATCCTAAATCAAACCCTCATCTTAACCCTAAACCTAACCCTAAACCTAACCCTAACCCTAACACTAATCCTAACTCTAACCCTAACCCTAACACTAACCCTAACTCTAAACATAAACCTCACTCTCACCCTAACACTAACTCTAACCTTAAACCTAAACCTAAACCTCATCCTAATCCTAATCCGAACCTTCACCCTCACCCTCACCGTAACCCTCACCCTAACCCTCACCGTCACCCTAACACTTACCCTCACCCTCACACAAACCCTAACACTAACACTGACCCTCACACGAACCCTAACCATCACCCTAACCCTAAAGCTAACCCTATCCTTAAACCTAGCCCTCACCCTAGCCCTCACCATAACCCTAACCCTCATCCTCCCCCTAAACCAAACCCTAACCCTAATACTAATCTTCAATGTAAACCTCACCCTCACTCTACCCCTCACCCTAAACCTCACCCTAATGCTAACCCTCACCCTTACAGTAACCCTCACCGTCAGCCTAACCCTCACGTTTAACCTTACCGACAACCCCACCCTAACCCTCATCCTAACCCTAAACCTCACGCTCATGCTTGGCCTAAGCCTCAGCCTAATCCTAAGCCTAACCGTAAACCTGACCCTCACCCTAACCCTAACCCTAACCCTAACACTAACTCTAAAACTCAACCTCACCCTCAGCCTCAGCCTCAGCCTAAACCTAAGGCTAAACCTAACCTTAACACTAACCCTTTACACTCACCGTAACACTCATCTAACCCTAACCCTAACACTAACCCTAACCCTAAACCTCACCCTCATGCTCGGCCTAAGCCTAAGCCTAATCCTAAGCCTAAATGTAAACCTGACCCTCACCCTCAGCCTCAACCTAACCCTAATTCTAACCCAAAACCTCAACCTCACCCTAACCCTAACGCTAAACCTAACCCTAACCCGAACCCTAAACCTTACCCTAACCCTAAACCTAACCCTCACCCTAACCCTCACCTTAAACCTAAACCTAACTCTAACACTAACCCTAACCCTAACCCTCACCTTCAACCACACCCTCAGCCTAACCCTAAGCCTAACCTTAACCCTAACCCTAATCATAACCCTCACCCTCAGCCTCACCATCACCGCAAACTTAACCCTAACCATAACACTAACAATAACCCTAACCCTAACCCTAACCCTAATCCTCACCGCCACCCTCAACCTCAGCTTAACCCTAAGCCTAACTCTAACCCTAACCTTAACCCTCACTGTAACCATAACCCTAACCCTAAACCTAACCTCACCCTAAACCTAACCCTAACCCTCACCCTAAGCCTCACCCTAGACCTCATCCTAACCCTAATCCTAACCCTAAACATCATCCTTAACCTCACCCTAACCCTAACCCTAACCCTATCCCTCACCTTGACCCTAACCCTCACCCTCAAGCTCGGCCTAAGCCTAAGCCTAAACCTAAGCCTAGTCCTAACCCTAACCTTCACCCTAACCCTAACCCTAACACTAAGCCTAACTCTAACCCTAAACCTCACTCTCACCCTAACCCTAACTCTGACACTAAACCTAAATCTAACAGTATCTCTAACCCTTACCCTAACCCTCACCCTTACCATAAGCCTCAACCTAACATTTACCCTCAACCTAACACTCACCCTAACCCTAACACTAACCCTAACCATCAACCTAACCCTAACTCTAACCCTCATCCTAACAGTAACCCTCACCCTCAACATCACCCTCAGCCTAACCCTAAGCCTAACCCTAAACCTAAACCTAACAAAAACCATAACCCTAATCCTAACCCGCACACAAACCATAACCCTCACCCTAACCCATACCCTCACTCTAACACTTACCCTCACCCTAACACTAACCATAACCCTAACACTAACCCTCCAACTAACCTAACCCTAACCCAAAACCTCAACCTAATCCTGACCCTTACCCTAACCCTAACACTAACCCTAACACTAACCCCCCCTAAACCAATATCTCACCCTAAATCTCACCCTCACCCTAACCCTTACCGTAAACCCCACACTAACCCTAACCCTAACCCTCACCCGCACCCTCCCCATCACGGGAACTCTAATCCTAACCCTAACAATACCACTAAGCCTACCCCAAACCATCACCCTAACCCTAATCTTCACCCCCACACTCAACCTCATCCTTACCCTAAGCCTAAGCCTATCCCTCAACCTAACCCACATACTCATCCTCACCCTAACCCTAATCCTAAACCTAACCCTATCCCTAAACCTCAACCTAACCCTCACCCTCACCCTAACCCTAACACTAACTCTAACCCTAAATCTCACCCTAACCCTCCCCCTAACACTAAACCTCCCCTCCCCCTCAACCTCATCGGAATGCTAACCCTAACCCTAACAATATCACTAACCCTAACCCTAACCCTAAACATAAACCTCACCCTCAGCTTCAACTTCACAGCAAACTTAACCCTAACCATAACACTAACAATAAACATAACCCTAACCCTAACCCTATTCTGCACCCCCACCATCACCCTCACCCTCAGCCTAAGCCTAACCCTAACCCTAACCATCACCATAATCCTAACCCTAACCCTCAACCTAACCCTAATCCTTAGCCTCACCCTCACCCTCAATGAAACCCTATCCCTATCCCTAAGCTTAACCCTAACACTAAACCTCACACTCACCCTCACCCTAACACTAATCCTAAACCTAACACTATCCATAAGCCTAACCCTCACCCTAAACCTCACCCTAACCCTTACCCTAACTCTTACCTTCACCCTAACACCAACCCTAACCATACACTAACCATAAACTTCACCCTCACCTTATCCCTCACCCTAACCCTAAATCTACCCCTAAACCTCACCCTCACCTAACCCTAACTCTAACCCTAAACCTAACACTAAACCTCACCCTAACCCTAAACCTAACCATCACCCTCACTCTCACCGTAACTTTAAACCTAACCCTAACTCTAACAATTACATTAGCCCTAACCCTAACCCTCACCCTAACCATAACCCTCACCCTAACGGTAATCCTCACCCTAGAACTTACACTCACCCTAACACTAACCCTAACTCTAACACTAAGCCTCAAACTAACTCTAACATTCACCCTACTCCTAAACCTCACCCTAACCCTAACCCTCACCCTCACCCTAGCCCTCACCATAAACCTAATTCTAACCCTCACCCTCAACCTAAACCAGACCCTCATGCTCACCCTAAACCTCACACTAACCCTAACCCTAATACTCAATCTAACCCTCACCCTAACCCTAACCCTAACCCTTACCCTAACCCTAAATCTAACCCTAACCCTCAGCCTTATCTTAACCCTAACCCTCAGCTTAAACTTCACTTTTACCCTTACAATCATCCTCAACCTTACGCTCACCCTAACACTAAAACTCATCCTAACCCTCACCCTAAACTTAAACCTAAACATCACCCTAACCCTAAGCCTCACCCTCAATCGCACACTCAGCCTAAACCTAAGCCTAATCCTAAGCCTTACCCTAAACCTCACCATCACACTAGCCCTCATCCTAACCCTAATCCTAACCAACACACTAACCCTAATCCTCACCCCACCCTCACCCTCAGCCTAACCCTAAGCCTAAGCCCCACCCTAACCCTAACCCTCATGTCACCGTAAACCTAACCCTCATCCTAACCCTCACGCTATCCCTAACCATAACTCTAAACCTCACCCTAACCCTAACCCTAACCCTCACCCTCACCCTAGCCCTCACCTTAACACTAATCCTAACGGTAATCCTCATCTTAACCATCACCCTAACCCTAACCCTAACCCTCACCATAACCCTATGCCTAACCCTCAACCTAACCCTAACACTCACTCTAACCCTAACCCTAAACCTCACCCTAACCCTAACTCTCACCCTCACCCTCACCCTTAGCCTAACCCAAAGCCTAACCCTAAACCTAACCCAAACCCTCAGACTTACCTGAAACCTTACCCTAATCCTAATCCTAACCCTAAGCCTTACCCTAAGCCTAACCCTAACCCTCATCCTAACCCTAAATCTAAAACTAACCCTAACCCTAATCCTTACCCTCAGCCTCACCCTAACACTAACTCTAACCCTAAACCTCACCCTCACCCTAACCCTAACCCTTACCGTAACCCTAAACCTCACCCTAACCCTTACCCTAAACCTCACACACACAATAGCCCTCACTCTAACCCTAATCCTAAAACTAACCCTCATCCTAACTCTCACGTTAACCCTAACGCTAACCCTCACCCTCACCCTCACGCTAACCATAACCTTCAACCTAACCCTAACCCTCACCCTCACCACAACCTTTACCCTAACCCTAAACTTAAACGAAGCCTAACCCTCACCCTAACCCTAACCCTCATCCTCAACCTCACCCTGAGCCTAAAACTAAGCCTAACCCTAAACCTAACCCTAACACACACACTCACCCTCACCCTAACCCTAATCGAACCCTAAACCTAACCCTAAACCTCCCCCTGACTCTCACCATAACCCTAACCCTAACATTAACCCTAACCCTAACCCTCAACCTACCACTCATCCTAAACCTAACTCTAACCCAAAACCTAAACCTCACCCTAACCCTAAACATAACCTTCACACTAACCCAAACCCTCACCCTAACACTTACCCTGACCCTAATACTAATCCTAACCCTAACACTAACCATCACACTAACCCTAAATCTAACTCTAAACCTCAATCTAACCCTCACCCTCAACCTAACCCCAACACTAACGCTAACACTAACCCTATACCTAACCCTCTCCTGAACCATATATCTAAACCTAAACCTCACCCTCAAACTAACACTAACCCTAACCCTAACCCTAAACCTCACCCAAACCCTAAACCTAACCCTCACCCGCACCCTCACCCTCACAGGAACTCTAACCCTAACCCTAACAATAACACTAACACTAACCCGAACCATCACACTTACCCTAATCCTCACCCCCACTCTCACCCTCATCCTAAACCTAAACCTAAGCCTAACCTTCAACCTAACCCTTACACTCACCCTAACCCTAACCCTAACACTCACCCTAAACCTCACCCTAAACCTCACCCTTACCCTAACCCTCACCCTCACCTCAACCTCACCATAACTCTAACCCTAATCCTAACATTACCACTAAACCTAACACTAAACCTAACCCAACCATAACCCTCACCCTCAGCCTCACCCTCACGGCAAATTAACCCTAACCATAACACTAACAATAACCCTAAACCTAACCCTAACCGAAACCTAATCCTCACCCCCACCCTCACCCTCAGCCTAACCCTAAGCTTAACCCTACCCCTAAGACGAACCCTCACTGCAACCCTAACCCTAACGCTCACCCTCACCCTAACCCTAACCCTCAAACTCACCTTCACCCTAACCCTATTCCTAAACATAACCCTATACCTTACCCTAACCCTCACCCTAAGCCTCATCCTAGCCCTCACTCTAACCCTAATCCTAACCATAAACCTCATCCTAACCCTCGCCCTAACCCTAAGATTAACACTGACACTAACCCTAACCATCACCCAAACCCTAAACCTTACCCTAAACCTAAACCTAAACCTCACCCTCACCCTAGCCCTCACCCTAACCCTAACAATCATCCTCACCCTAAACCTCACACTAACATTAACACTAATCCTCAATCTAACCCTCATCCTCACCCTACCTCTAACCCTACCTCTCACCCTAACCCTAACCCTCACCCTTATGATAACCCCCACCCTCAGCCTAACCCTCACGTTTACCCCTACCGTCACCCCCACGCTAACCTTCACCCTAACACTAACCCTCACCCTAACCCTCACCCTAACCATGACTCTACCCCTAAACTTCACCCTCACCTTAATCCTAACTCTAACCCTAACCCTAACACTAAATCTCACCATAATCCTAACGCTAAACCTCACCCGCTCCCTCACTGTAACTGTAACCCTAACCCTAACTCTAACAATAACCTTAACCCTAAGCCTAACACTAAAATTAACACTAACCCTAAACCTAAACCTAACCCTAATCCTCAGCCCACCCTCACCCTAACCAAACCCTAACCCTAACCTTCACCCTAACCCTAAGCCTAACCCTAACCCTAATTATAACCCTCATATTCACTCTCACCCTAAACCTAATCCTAAACCTAACACTATCCCTAATCCTAACCCTCACCCTAACCCTCAGCCTAACCCTGATCCTAACCCTAAACCTCATCCTAATCCTCACTCTAACCCTAACCTTAACCCTCACCCTAACCCTAACCCTATCCCTCATCCACATGCTGGGCCTAACTAAACCAAAGCCAAAGCCTAAGCCTAACCCTAAACCTAACTCTCACCCTAACCCTAACCCTAAGACTAACCCTAACTCTAACTCTAACCCTAAACCTCACCCTCACACTAACCCTAACTCTAAAACTAAACCTAAACCTAAACCTCATCCTAACCTTGAGCCTAACAATAACCGTAACCCTAACCTTAACCTAACCCTAACACTAAAACTAAAACTAACCCTAACCCTGACCCTAACCATAACCCTCAAACTAACCCTAACCTCACCCTAACACTAAACCTAATCCTCACCCTCACCCTAGCCCTCACCCTAACCCTAACGGTCATCCTCACCCTAAACCTCACATTAACACTAACACTAATCCTCAATCTAACCCTCACTCTTACCCTGACCCTAACCCTAACTCCCACCCATAACCTAACCCTCACCCTACTGTAACCCTCACCCTAGGCCTAACCCTCAACTATACCCTTACCGTCACCCCCAGGTTAACCCTCACCCTAACCCTAACCCTCAACCTAACCCTCACCCAAATCCTAACTCTACCCCTAAATCTCAACCTCACCTTAACCCTATCTCTAACCCTAAGCCTAACACTAAAAACTTCACCCTCATCCTAACCCTAAACCTCACCCTAACCCGAACACTAACCCTAGCCCTAAACCTCACCCTAACCCTCCCCCTAACCCTAAGTCTAACCCTTAACCTCACCCTCACCCTAACCCTAACCCTAACCCTAAAACTCACCCTAAAACTCACTGTAACCCTATCCTTCACACTCACCCTCAACCTCACTGTAAATCTAACTCTATACCTAACAATAACCCTAACTCTAACCCAAACCCTAACCCTAACCATAATCGTCAACCTCAGCCTCAACCTCACCGCAAACTTAACCCTAACCATAACACTAACAATAACCCTAACACTAACCCTAACTCTAATCCTTACCCCCACCATCACCCTGAGCCTAACCCTAAGCCTCACCCTAACCCTAACCTTAACCTTAAACCTAACCATAAACCTCACCATCAGCCACATCCTCACAGCAAACTTAACCCTAACCATAACACTAACAATAACCCTAACCCTAAACCTAACCCGAATCCTCACCCCCACTGTCAACCTCAGCCTAACCTTAAGCCTAATCCTAACCCTAACCCTAAACCTAACCATAATCCTCAGCCTCACCCTCACCCTAATCAAAACCCTAAACCTAACCCTCACCCTAACCCTAATCCTAAACCTAACCTTATCCCTAACCCTAACGCCCACCCTAACACTCAACCTAGCCCTCACCCTAACCCTAATCCTAACCCTAAACATCATTGTAACCCTCACCCTAACCCTAACCCTCACCCTCATGCTCGGCCTAAGCCTAAGCCGAACCCTAACCCTAACCATCACCCTAACGCTAACCCTAACACTAACCCAAAATCTAACCCTAAACCTTATTCTCACCCTAACCCTAACTCTAAACCTAAACCTCATCCTAATCCTTACCCTAATCCTACCCTTCACTGGCACCTTAACCATAATCATAACCTGAACCCTAACCCTAACAATAACCCTAACCCTAACCCTAACCCTAACCCGAAACCTCACCCTCAACTTAACCTTAACCCTCAACCAAACCCTCACACTAAACCTAACCCTAAGCGTAAAGCTCACCCTAACACAAACCCTAACTCTCAACCCCACCCTAGCCCTCACCCTAACCATAATGGTAACCCTAATACTCCTCTTAACCCTCACCCTAAACCTAACACTAACCCACCCCCTAACCCTAACACTAACCCTCACCCTCAACCTAACCCTAATCCTCATGCTCCCCCTAACCCTAACCCTAACCCTCACCCTAATCTTAAACTTAACCAGAACCCTAACTCTCACCCTAACCCTAACCCTATACCTCACCCTAACCCTAACCCTCAACCTCCACCTCACCCTCAAACTAACCCTTACCCTAACCCTAATCCTAACCTTCACACTCACCCTAACCCTAACCTTAACACGAACACTAACCCTAACCCTCAACCTAACCCTCACCCTAACCCTAACTCTAACCTAAACCTCACCCTCACCCTAAACTTAACTCTAACACTAACCCAAACCCTAAACCTCACCACAACCCTAACTCTAACCCTCATCCTCACCCTCAACGTAACCGTAACCCTAAACCTAACCCTAAGAATAACCTTAACCCTATTCCTAACCCTCTCCCTAACACTTACCCTCACCCTAACACTAACCCTAACCAACACAATAACCCTCCCCTTAACCCTATATCTAACCCTCAACCTCACACTCACCCTAACCCTAACCCTAAACCGCACACTAACCCTGACTTTAACCCTCACTCTCATCCTCAGCCTAAGCCTAAGCCAAAGCCTAAGTCTAACACTAACCCTAAAACTCACCCTAACCCCAACAATAACACTAAACCTAACTCCAACCCTAAACCTCACCCTCACCCTAACCCTTACACTAACCCTAACCCTAAATCTAAAACTCATCCTAAAACTAACCCTCACTCTCACCCTCACCGTAACCGTAACCCTAACCCTAACCCTAAAAATAACGCGAACCCGAACCCTAACCCTCATCCTAACCAAAACCTTCACCCTAAACCTAACCCTCACCCTAACACTTAACCTCATCCTAACACTAACCCTCCCCCTAGCACTAACACTCACACTAACCCTAAGCATAACCCTAACACTAAACCTCACCCTAATCCTAACCCTCACCCTCAACATAGCCCACAACCTAACCCTAACCCTCATCCTCACCCTAAAGCTCACACTAACCCTAACACTAATCCTCAATCTAACCCTCACCCTCACCCTAACCTTCACACTCACCCTCACCGTAAACCTAATCCTAAACATAAACCAAAACCTAACATTAAACCTCAATCTAACACTCACCCTAACCCTAACCCTAATACTAACCCTAACTCTAACGCTCACCCTAACCCTCCCCCTAACCCTAACTCTAACCCTAAACCTCACCCTAACCCTAACAATAACCGTAACCCTAACTCTAACCCTTACCCTAACCATAACACTCACCCTAACCATAACCCTCAACCTAACACACTCACCCTTATCTTAACCCTCAGCCTCAGCCTAAACCTCACCTTTAGGCTTACCATCACACTCACCCGAACCCTCACCCTAACCCTCACCCTAACCCTTCCCGTAAACCCCACCCTAACCCTAACCCTAACTGTGACCCGCACCCACACCCTCACGGTAACTCTAACCCTAAACCTATCAATAACACTAACCCTAACACAAACCATCACCATAACCCTAACCCTAACCCTCACCCTCATGCTCGGACTAAGCCTAAGCCTAACCCTAACCCTCACCCTAGCCCTAAACCTAACACTAACCCTAACTCTATCCCTAAACCTCACTCTCACCCTAACACTAATTCTAACCCTAACCCTAACCCTAAAACTCATCCTAACCCTAACCCTAACACTCACCCTCACCCTCAGCCTAAACTTAAGCCGAGTATTAACCCTAACCCTAACCCTCACACTCACCCTCACCCTAAACCTAACTCTAACCCTAAACCTCACCCTGAACCTAATCCTAAACCTAAAACTAAACCTCACCCTAAACCTAACCCTAACCCTCACCCTAAACCTAACCCTCACGCTCACACTCACCCTCAGCCTAACCCTAAGCATAATCCTAACCCTAACCCTAACCCTCACACTCACCCCCACCCTAACCCTAATACTAAACTTACCCCTACCCCTATCCCTTAACCTCAACCTAATCCTCACCCTAACCTTAACCCTAACACTAACCCTAACCTTAATCTAAGAACTAACCCTCCCCCTAACCCTAAATCTAACCATAAACCTCACCCTCACCCTAACCCTAATCCTACCCCTAAACCTAAACCTCAACCTCAACCTAAACCTAACCCTGACCATCACCCTCACCTTAACTCTAATTCTAATCCTAACAATAACATTAATCCTAACCATAAACCTAACCCTAACCACAGCCCTAATCCTGATCTTAGCACACACCCTCACCCTAACCTAATCCTATACCTAACCCACATCATCACCCTAACCCTAACACTAACCCTAACGTTCAACCGAACCCTAACCCTAAACCTCACAATAACCCTTACCCTAACCCTCACACTAACCCTAAACTTAACCTGAACCCTAACTCACACCCTAACCCTAACCCTAACCCTCACCCTAACCCTAACCCTCACGCTCACCCTCAGCCTAAGCTTAAGCCTAAGCCTAACCCTAAACCTAATCCTCACACTCACCCTAAGCCAAATCCTAATCCTAATCCTAACCCTAACCCGAAATTGGACACTCACCCTAACCCTCAACTTAACCCTAATTCTAACACTAACCCTAAACCTCATGCTCACCCTCACCCTAACCCCAACTCTAACCCTAAACCTCCCCCTCCCCTTAACCCTCACCTAACCCTAACCCTCACCCTCAACCTCAACCTCAGCCTAAACTTAAGCCTAAACCTAAACCTAAAGCAAACATACACACTCACCCTCACTGTAACCCTAATCCTAGAACCTATCCCTAACCCTAACCCTCCCCCTAAATCTCACCCTAAACATAACCCTAAAAATAACCCTAACCCAAACCCTCAACCTAACACTCACCCTAAACGTAACTCTAACCATAAACCTCAACCTCACCCTAAACCTTACTCTAACACTAACCAAACCCTAACCCTCACCCTAACCCAAACCCTAACCATCAACTTAACCCTAATCCTCAGCCCCACCCTCACCCTCAGCCTCACCCTAAGCCTAAGCCTAACCCTAACACTAAACCTCACACTCACCCTCACCCTAACCAATCCTAACCCTAAACCTTTACCTCAACCTAACCTTTACCTTAACACTAACACTAACACTAACCCACGAACTAACCCTCCCCCTAACCCTAAATCTAACCCTAAACCTCACCCTCACCCTAACCCTAACCCTAAACCTCACCCTAACTCTAAACCTCACCCTGACGCTGACCCTCACCCTCACCGTAACTCTAACCATAACCTTCACAATAACACTAATGGTAACCCTAAACCTAAACCTAAACCTAACCCTAACCCTAATCCTAACACTCACCCTCAACCTAACCCTAATCCTAGCCCTAACCTTCAACCTCACCCTAAACCTGACCCTCATCGTTAACCTAACCCTCATCCAAAACCTCACCCTAACCCTAACTCTAAACCTAAACCTCACACTAACACTAACACTAAACCTCATCCTCACCCTAGCCCTCACCCTAACCCTAATCCTAAACCTAATCCTCATCCTAAACTCACCCTAACCCTCACCCTAACCCTAACCCTCAACGTAACCCTAACCCTCACGCTGACAGTAACTGTAACCCTAACTCTCATCCTAACCCTAATCTGACCCTGAACCCAAACTCTCACCCTAACCCTAAACCTAACCCTAACCCTCACACTTACCCTAACCCTCATCCTCACCCTCACACTCAGCCTAAACCTAAGCCTAAAACTAACCCTAACCAAAACCCTCACACTCACCCTATTACGCTAATCCTAATCCTAACCCTAACCCTAAACCTCACCCTCACGCTAACCCTCACCTTAACCCTAACCCTAACACAAACCCTAACCATAACACTCACCCTCAGCCTCAACCTAAAACAAAATCTAAACCTAAATCTCACCCTCACCCTAACCTTAACCCTAAACCTCATCCTAACCCTAACCCTAAACCTCACCCTGACCCTCACCATAGCCCTCAACCTAACCCTAATCCTAATCCTAACCCTCATCCTTACCCTCCCCCTAACCCTAAACCTAACCCTCATCTTAATCCTAACCCTCACCCTCAAACTCACCCTCAGCCTAACCCTACACCTAACCCTAAAATTAACCCTAACATACACACTCACCCTCACCCTAACACTAATCTTAACCCTATCCCTAATCCTTAACCTCCACCTAACTCTCACCCTAACCCTAACACTAACACTCATCCTAACCCTCACCCTAACCCTAAATCTAACCCTAAACCTAAACCTCAACCTCACCTTAAGCCTAATCCTAACCCTCACCCTCACCGTAACCATAAACCTAGCCCTAAACCTTACAATAACAATAACCCTAATCCTAATCCTCATCCTAACCATATCCTTCACCCTAAACCTAACCCTCACCCTAACACTTACCCTCACCCTATCCCGAACCCTAAACCTCACACTCACCCTAAACGTTACCCTAATCCTAATCCTAACCCTAAGCCTAACCCTCACCCTCAACCTAACCCTCACCCTAACCATAACTCTTACACTAACCCTAACCCTAACGCTAGCTCTCAGACTCAAACTAACCCCAACTCTAACCCTAATCCAAACACTAAATCTCACCCTAACCTTAGCCCTAACCCTCACACTCACCCTCACAATAACCATAACCCTAAACCTAACCCTAACAATAACCCTAAAGCTAATGCTAACCCTCACCCTAACCATAACCCTCACCCTAACCCAAACCCTCACCCTAACACTTACCCTCACCCTAACACTAACCCTCAAACTAACCCTAACCATAAACCTCAAACTAACCCTCACCCTCACCCAATCCCTAACACTAACCCTATTCCTAACGCTTACCCTAACCCTCCCCTAACCCTATATCTAACCCTAAACCTCACCCTAACCCTAAACCTAACCCTCAATCTAAACCTAAACCTAATTCTAACCCTCAACCTAACACTAACCCAGACACCAACGTAACCCTAACCCTAACACTCACCCTAAACCTAACACACATCCTAACCCTAACCCTCACCTCACCATAACCCTAACATTAATCCTAACCCTAAACCTCACGCTATCCCTCAACCTAACCATAACTCTAACCCTAATCCTGACCCTCACCTTAACCGTAACCCTAACCCTAAACATCACCGTCACCCTAGCCTTCAACCTAACCCTAATCCTAACCTTAACCCTCATCCTAACCCTCACCCTAAACCTAAAACTAACCCTCACCCTAACCCTAACCCTCACCCTTAACCTCACACTTAGTCTAACCGTAAGCCTAATCCTAACCAAGACACTCACTCTCAATCTAACCCTAAACCTAACCCTCACCATAACCCTAAACTTCACCATCAACCTCACCCTTAGCCTAACCCTAAGCCTAACCCTAAACCTAACCCGAACCCACACACTCACCCTCACCCTAACTCTAATCCTAACCCAAACCCTAACCCTAACCCTAAACCTCACCCTCACCCTAGCCTTCACCCTAACCCTAATCCTAAACCTAACCCAAACTCTAACCATAACCCTAACCCTAAACCTCACCCTAAACCTAACCCTATCCCTCACCCTCATTGTAAGGGTAATCCTAACCCTAACCCTAACAATAACCATAACCCTAAATCTAACCCTTACCCTAACCATAACACTCAACCTAACCCTAACCCTCACCCTAACACTTACACTCACCCTTATCTTAACCCTCAGCCTCAGCCTAATCCTCACCTTTAGGCTTACCATCAGACTCACCCGAACCCTCACCCTAACCCTCACCCTAACCCTAACCCTACCCTTAAACTTAACAGTACCTCTAAACCTAACCCTCACCGTAACCCTCACCCTAGCCCTCACCCTAACCCTAATCCTAAACCTAAACCTCACCCTAACCCTAAACCTACTCCTAAACCTCAACCTCACCCTAACCCTAATTCTAACCCTAACACTAACACTAAACCTCAACCTAAGATAACCCTAACCATCACCCTAATCCTAACCCTCAACCTCACCCCCACCCTAAGCCTAACCCTAAGCCTAACCCTAAACCTATCCCTAACACACACTTACCCTCACCCTAAACCTAAACCTCACACTAACCCTAAACCTAAACCTCACCCTCACCCTAGCCCTCACCCTAACCCTAATCCTAACCCTAACCCTCATCCTAACCCTCACACTTACACTAACCTAACCCTCACCCTAACCCTAACCCTCCCCCTAACTCTCACCCTAACCCTAACCCTCAACCTAACCATAACCCTAACCCTTACTCTAACCCTAAGCCAAACCCTAAACCTCACCCTTACCCTAACCTTAACCCTCATCCTCACCCTCACCTTAACCCTAACCCTAAACCTAACCCTAACAGTAACCCTAACCCTATTCCAAACCCTCACCCTAACCATAACCCTCACCCTAACCCAAACCATCACCCTATCACTTACCCTCACCCTAACACTAACCCTAAACCTAACACTAACCCTCACACTAATCGAAGACCTAACCCTAACCCTAACCCTAACCCTAACAATAACAATAAACATAACCCTCACCCTAACACTCCCCCTCAACCTATACCTAACCCTCAAACTCAACCTCACCCTCACCCTAACCCTAACCCTAAACCCCACCCTAACCCTCACCCTAACCCTCACCCTCATGCTCAGCCTAAGCCTAAGCCTAATCTTAACACTAACCCTAACCCTCACCATAACCCCAACCCTAACACAAACCCTATCTCTAAACCTCACCCTCACCCTAAACCTAACTATAACCCTAACCCTAAACCTAAGCCTCTATCTAACCCTAACCCTCACCCTCAACCACACCCTCACCGTAACCGTAACCGTCACCCTAAACCTAACAATAACCCTAACCCTAACCCTAACCCCCATCCTAACCAGAAATTTCACCCTAAACCTAACCGTCACCCTAACACTTACCCTCATCTTAACACAAACCCTGACCCTAACTCTAACTCTCACACTAACCCTACCCCTCACCCTAAACCTTAACCTCACCCTAATCCTAACCCTCACGCTCAAACTAGCCCTCAACCTAACGCTAACCCTTATCCTCACCCTAAACCTCCTAACCCTCAATCTAACCCTCACCCTCATCCTAACCCTAACCCTCACCCTTACCCTAACCCTCACCCTCAGCCTAACCCTCATCCTTTATCCTTACCTTCAGTCTCAACCTAACCCTCAGCCTAACCCTAATCCTCATCCTAACCCTCACCCTAACGGTAACCCCAACCATCACCCTAATCCTAACCCTCACCCTCAACCTCAGCCTCAACCTAACCCTAAGCCTAAGCCTAACCCTAACACAAACACTCACATTCACCCTAACACTAATCCTAACCCTAACCCTCATCCGAACCCTTAATATAACCATAATCATAACCATCTTTCTAAACCTAATCCTCATCCCCACCCATAGCCTCAGCCTAACCCTAAGCCTAAGCCGAACCCTAACCCTAACCCTCACACTCACCTCACCGTAAACCTAATCCTAAACCTAACACTAATCCTAGCATTATAACTCAACCTGACCCTCACCCTAACCCTAACCCTAACACTAACCCTAAACCTAACCCTCACCCTAACCCACCCCCTAACCATAAATCTAACCCTAAACAACACCCTCACCCTAACCATAACCCTAACCCTTAACCTCACCCTAACCCTGATCCTAACCTTCACCCTCATCTTCACCCTCACTGTAACTCTAACCATTTCCCTAATCCTAACCCTCACCCTCACCCTAACCCTAACCCTAACCCTAACTCTCACCCTCACCATAACCCTAACCCTAACCCTAAACCTCACCCTAATGCTAACTTAACCGTCACATTCACTCTAACCCTCACCCTAACCCGAATGCTAACCCTAAACCTAACCCTCAACCTCATGCTCGCCCTAAGCCTAAGCCTAAGCCTAAGACTAACACTGACCCTCACATTCACCCTCACCCTAACCCTAACTGTAACACTTACCCTAACCCTAACCCTCACACTAACCCTCACCCTAATGCTAACTCTAACCCTAAACCACACCCTCACCCTAACCCTAACCTCACAGTCGCTTCACCCTCTACCTAATATTAAACTTAAACCTAACCCCAATCCCCACCCTAACACTAAGACAAACCCTCAACCTAACCCTCACCCTAACCCTAACCCTAACCCTCACCCTCACCATAGCCCATAACCAAACCCTAAGCCTAAGCCTAACCCTCAAACTAACCCTCACTCTAACCCTAACCCCAATACTCACCTTAAACATAACCCTCACCCTCACCCTAACTCTATTCCTAATCCTAACCCTAACTCTAACCCTCCCCTTAACACTCACACTTACCCTAACCTAAAAAGGAACACTAACCCTAACCCTCACAATAACCCTTACCCTAACCCTAACTCTAACCTAAACCACACCCTCACCGTAAACCTAACTCTAACACTAACCCAAACCCTAAACCTTACCCTAACCCTAACCCTAACCCTCATCCTCACCCTCAAGGTAACCGTAACCCTAAACCTAACCCTAAAAATAACCTTAACCCTATACCTAACCCTCACCCTAACACTCACCCTCACTCTAACACTAACCCTAACCCTCCCCCTAACCCTATATCTAACACTCAACCTCACCCTCACCCTAACGCTAACCCTAAACCCCACCCTAACCCTAACCCTAACCCTCACCCTCATGCTCAGCCTAAGCCTAAGCCTGCCTAATCCTAACACTAACCCTAAACATCACCCTAACCTCAACAATAACCCTAAACCTAACTCAAACCCTAACCATCACCCTAACCCTAACTCTAACCCTAACCCTAAACCTGAACCTCATCCTAACCCTAAACCTCAAACTCACCCTCACCCTCAACTTAACCGTAACCCTAACCCTAACCTAACAATAACCCTAACCCTAACCCTAATCCTCATCTTAAGGATAACTTTCACCCTTACACTAACCCTCACCCTAACACTTACCCTCAACCTAACACTAACACTCACCTTAACACTAACCCTCACACTAACCCTAACCATCGTGCTAACCCTAACCCTCAAACTCTCCCTAACCCTAACCCACACATTTACCATAACCCTCACCCTCAGCCTAACGATAACTTTTAACCTTACCGTCACCCTCACACTAACCCTCACCCTAACCCTAATCCTCATCCTAAACCTCACCCTAACGGGAATCCCAACCATCACCCTAACCCTACCCTCACCCTCACCCTCAGCCTCAGCCTAAACCTAAGCCTAAGCCTAAACCTAAACCTAACCCTCACCCTCACCCAAGCCCTCACCCTAACCCTCATCCTATCCTTTAACCTAACCATAAAACTAACCATCTTTCTAAACCTAATCCTCATCCCCAACCATATCCTCAGCCTAACCCTAAGCCTAAGCCGAACCCTAACCCTAACCCTCACACTCACCCTCACCGTAAACCTAATCCTAAACGTAACCCTAACCCTAATATTAAACCTCAATCTAACACTCAGCCTAACACTAACTCTAACCCTCCCCCTAACTCTAACTCTAACCCTGAACCTCACCCTGATCCTAACCATAAACCTAACCCTAAACCTCACCCTAACCCTGATCCTTACCCTCACCCTCACCCTCACCCTCACTGTAACTCTAAACCTAACCCTAATCCTAACCCTCAACTTCACCCTGACCCTAACCCTAACTCTCACCCTTAACCTAACCTTCACCCTCACTGTAACCCTAACCATAAACCTCAACCTCACCCTAACCCTCACACTCACCCTCACAGTCAACCTAATCCTAAACATAACCCAAACACTAGCATTAAACCTCAATCTAACACTCACCCTAACCCTAACCCTAATACGAACCCTAACTCTAATGCTCCCCCTAACCCTCCCCCTAACCCTAACTCTAACCCTAAACCTCACCCTCACCCTAACCATAACCCAAACCCTAAACCTCACCCTAACCCTAACAATAACCCTCACCCTCACCCTAGGACTCTCCTTAAAACTAATTGTAACCTTAACCCTCATCCAAACCCTCACCCTAATCCTAACCCTAACACTCAACTTAAACCTAAACATAATTCTAACCCTCAACCTAACCCTAACCCTGACCCCACTGTAACCCTAACCCTATCCATCACCCTAAACCTAACCCTCATCCTAAAACTAGCCCTCACCCTCACCCTAACCATAACACTAATCCTAACCCTAAACCCACCCTATCCCTCACCCTAACCCTAACTCTAACCCTAAACTTGTCCCTCACGGTAACCCTAACCCTCACCCTAACCCTCACCCTAATCTTTATCCTAAACCAAATCCTAACCCTAAGCCTATCCCTTACCCTCACCCTAATCTTCACCCTATCCCTAACTCTAACACTAACCCTAACCCTAAACCTCACGCTCAGCCTCACCCTAACCCTAACTCTAACCCTAAACCCAACACTCACCCTAACCCTAACCCTGACCCTAATCCTCACCCTAACCCTACCCCTCAATCTCAACCTAACCCTCACCTTAACCTTAACCCTAACATTAACTCTAACCCTAACACTCATCCTAACCCTTCCCCTAACCCTAAGTCTAACCATAAACCTAACCTTACCCTAGCCCTAATCCTAACCCTAACCCAAAACCTCACCCTAAATATTACCCTAACGCTCACCCTCACCCTCACCCTCACAGTAACTCTAATCCTAACCCTAACAATAACACTAATCCTAACCCTAAACCAAACCCTAACCCTGAACCTAACCCTAAACCTAACCCTCACATTAACCCTTAGCCTCACCCTGAACCGCACACTCAGGCTAACCCTAAGCCTAACCCTAAATCTAACCCTAACACATACACTCACCCTCACCCTAACACTAAACCTAACCCTAACACTAACCCTAACCCTCAGCCTCCCCCTAACTCTCACCCTAAATCTAAAACTAACACTAACCCTAAAACCAACCCTCAACGTAACCCTCACCATAACCCTACCACTATAACTAACCCTAAACCTCATCCTCACTTTCACCGTAACCATAACCGTAACCCTAACTCTAACAAAAACCCTAACCCAAACCCTAACCCTAACCCTAACCATAACCCTCACCGTAACCCTAACCCTCACTCTAACACATATACTCAACCTAACACTAACACTAAGCATAACACTAACCCTCACCCTCACCCTAGCCCTCACCTAAACCCTAGTTCTAACCCACACCCTCACCCTAACCCTAACCCTCATTCTCACCCGAAACCTTACACTAACCCTAACCCTAATGCTCAATCTAAACCTCACCCTAACCCTAAACCTCACCCTTTCCCTAACCCTAAACCTAAACCTAACCATCACCTTTATCTTAACCCTAACCCTCACGTTTACCCTTACCATCCTCCTCACCCTAACCGTCACCCTAAACCGAAACTTCATCCTAACCAACACCCTAATCGTAAACCTAACCATCACCCTAACCCTAACCCTCAACCTCAACCTCAAACTCAGCCTAAGCCTAAGCCTAAGCCTAAGCCTTACCCTCAACCTATCCCTACCTCTAACACTAACCCTAACCCTAACCCTCACAATCAGCCTCACCCTAACCCTAACTCTAACCCTAAACTTCACCCTCACCCTAACGCTAACCCTAACCCTCACTCTAACCCTCAACCTAACCCTAACCCTAAACCTCACCCTCACCTGAACCATAACACTCACCCTCACCCAAACCCTAATCCTAACCCTAAACCTCATTCTAAACCTCCACCTAAACTTATGACTAACCCTCACTCTAACCCTAACTTTCTAACCCTCAACCTCACCCTCAGCCTAGCTCTAAGGCTAACCCTAACCCAAACCCTAAACCTCACCCTAACCCTAACACTAACACTAACCCTAACCCTAACCAAAACCATAACCCTCACCTTCAGCCTCACCATCAGCGCAAACTTAACCCACACCATAACAGTAACAATAACCCTAACCCTCACCCTAACCCTAAACCTAAACCTCACTCTCAACCTTACCCTCAACTTAACTCTAACCCTAACCCTAACAAGAAACCCAAACCCTAAACCTAACCCTAACCCTTACCCTCAACTAAACTCTAAACCTAACCCTAACAATAGCCCTAAACCTAAACCTAACCCTAACCCTCACACTCACAGTAACTCTAACCCTAACCCTAACACTAAAGCAGACCCTAACGCTAACCATAAGACTCACCCTCACTCTGGCCCTTACCCTAACCGTAATACTAACCCTTATCATAACCCTAAACTTCATCCTAAACCTCACCCTAACCCTAAAACCCTAACCCTCACACTACCCCTCCATCTAACACTAAATCTAACTCTAAACCTCCCCCTCACCTAACCCTAACCCTCACCCTCACCCTCATCCTCTGCCTAACACTAAGCCTAACCCTAACTCCAACCCTAACCCTAACACTAACCCTAACCCTAACCCTCATCCTAACCCTCAACCTCACCCTAGCCCACACCCTAAACCTCAGCCTAAGCCTAACCCTCACCCTAACTCTCACTCTAACCCTAACCCCAACCCTCACCCTAATCCTAACCCTCACCCTGACCCTAACTCTAATCCTAACCCTAACTCTAACGCTAACCCTCACACTCACCCTCACCTTAACCCTAGACCTAATCCTAAACTTATCCCTAACCCTCTCCCTCACCCTAAACCTCATCCTAACCCTAACACTAACAGAAACCCTAACCCTAACCCTAAGCATAAACCTCACCCTCAGCCTAAACCTCACCGCAAAATTAACCCAAACCATAACACTAACAATAACGCTAACCCTCACCGTAACCCTAACCCTAACCCTAAACCTAACCCTAACCTTAACCCTAATCCTAAACCTAAACCTAAACCTAAACCTAACCCTAATCTTAACCCTCAGCCACACCCTCAAAGTAACCATAACCCTAACCCTAACCCTTACAAAAACCCTAACCCTAAACCTATCCCTCATCCTAACCAAATCCTTCACCCTAACCCTAACCTTAACCCTAACACATACCCTCATCCTAACCCTAACCCTAACCCTTACACTCACCTTAATCCTTACCCTAATCCTAATTCTAACCCTAAGCCTAACACTCACCCTCACCCTAACCCTCACCCTAACCCTAACACTAACCTTACCCCTAACCCTCACATTCAGCCACCCCCTAACCCGAACTCTGACCCTAAACCTCCCACTCCCCCTAACCCTAACCCTAACCCTAACCCTAAACCTCACCCTAACCCTACCCCTACACCTCACCCTCACCCTAGCCCTCACCCTAACCCTAATCCTTATCCTAACCCTCACCCTAACCCTCAACCTAACCCTAACCGTCAATGTCACCAAAACCCTTACCCTAAAAATCACTCTAACCCTAAACTTAACCGAAACCCTAACTCTCACCTTAACCCTAACCCTAACCTTCACCCTAACCTGAACCCTCACCCTCACCCTCAGCCTAACACTAAGCCTAAGCCTAACCCTAACATTACCATCACCCTAACCATCACCAAAACCATAACCCTAATCATAACACTAAACCTCACCCTAACCCTAAACTTAATCTTAATCCTAACCCTAACCCTAACCCTGACCCTCACCCTAACCCTCACCTTAACCCTAACCCTAACACTAACCATAACCCTATTCCTCACCTCAATCTCATTCTAACCATAACAGTAACCCTAAACCTCACCCTCATCCTAACCCTCACCCTAAACCTAAACCTCATCCTAACCCTAGCCCTAATGCTCACTCTCACCCTAGCCCTCACCCTAACCCTAATCCTAACCCTAAACCTCATCCTAACCCTTCCCCAAACCCTAAACCTAACCCTCACCCTAATGCTAACCCTCACCCTCAACCTCACCCTCAGCCTAACCCTAAGCCTAACCCTAAACCTAACCCTAACACACATACTCACCCTCACGTTTGCCCTAATCCTAACTCTAAACCTAACCCCAACCCTCATGCTCACCCTAACCCTCACCTTAACCCTAACGCTAACATTAACCCTAGCCCTAACACACACCCTCAGCCTCACCCTAACCCTAACACTAAACCTCACGCTCACCCTAACCCTAACCCTCACCCTCACCCTAGCGCTCACCCAAACCCTAATCCTAACCCTAAACCTCAACCTAAACCTCCTCCTAACCCTATGACTAACCCTCACCCTAAGGCTAACTTTCTCACCCTCAACCTCACCTTCAGCCTAACCCTAAGCCTAACGCTAAACCTGACGCTAACACAAACACTCACCCTCAGCCTAACCTTAAGCCTGAACCTAAAACTAACGTTAACCCACACACTTACCCTCACCCTAACCCTAATCTTAACCCTAACCCTTACACTATCTCTCCCCCTAACTCTCACCCTTACCCTAACACTAACACTATCCCTAACCCTAAATCTCAACCTAACCCTCACCTTAACCCTGACTCTAACCCTAAACCTCACCCTCACCCTAACCCTAACTCTAACCCTAACCCAAACCCTAAACCTCACCCTAACCCTAATCCTAAACCTAACACTGTCCCTAACCCTCACCCTAATCCTCACCCTAGCCCTCAAACAAACCCTAATCCTAACCCTAAACCTCATCCTAAACCTCACCCTAACCCTAAACCTAATCCTCACCCTCACCCTTACCCCCAACTTAACTCTAACCCTAAGCCTAACAATAACCCTAACCCTAAACCTAACCCTAATCCTCACACTCACACTACTCTAACCCTAACCTTAACACTAAACCCCATCCTAATGCTAACCATAAACTTCACCTTCACTCTAGCCCTCACCCTAACACTAATCCTAACCCTAAACCTCATCCTAACCCTCACTCTAACCCTAAAAGCCTAACCATCACACTAGCTAAATATAACCCTAAACCTCACCCTCACTTAACACTAACCCTCACCCTCACCCTCACCCTCCGCCGAACACTAAGCCTAACGCTAACTCCAACCCTAACATAAACCACACACTCACCCTCAACCTAACACTATTCCCAACACTAACCCCATCCCTAACCCTCACCCTCAACCTAGCCTTCACCCTAACCCTAATCCTAACCCTAAACCAAACACTAACCATAAGCCTAACCCTAAATCTCACCCTAAACCTAACCCTAACCCTCACCCTCACTGTAAGGGTAACCCTAACCCTAACCCTAACAATAACCCTAATCCTAACTCTAAACCTCACCCTAAACATAACACTCACCCTAACCCTAACCCTCACCCTAATACTTACCCTCACCCTTACACTAAGCCTAACCCTAACACTAACCCTCACACTAATCTTAAAACTTAACCTAACCCTAAAATTCACCCTAACCCTAAACCTAACCCACACCCTCACCATAACCCTAATTGTCACCCTAACCCTCACCCTAATCCTAACCCTCACCATAAACCTCAAACTAACCCTAACCCTAATTCTTAATCTAACCCTCACCCTCACCCTAACCCTAAGTGTAACCCTAAACCTAACCCTCACCCTAACCCTAACCCTTATCCTTATCTTAACCCTCACCCTCAGCCTAACCCTCACCTTTATGGTACCATCACCCTCACCCTAACCCTCACCCTAACACTAACCCTCATCCTAACCCTCACCCTAACCGTAACCCTAACCATCATCCTAAACCGAACCCTTACCCTCAACCTCACCCTCGGACTAACCCTAAGCCTAAACCTAACCCTAACCCTCAACCACACCCTAGACCTCACCCTAACCCTAATCCTAAACCTAACCCTCTTCCTAACCCTCACCCTAACCCTAACACTAACCATCACTCCAACCGAAATCTTCACACCCAACCTCACCCTAACCCTAACCCTCACCCTCACCTTAAATCTAACACTAACCCTAACAATAACACTAATCCTAACCCTAAACCTAACAATAAACCTAATCATATATCTAACCCTCACCCTCAGCCTCACCCTCACTGCAAATGTAACCATAACCATAACACTAAAAATAATCGTAACCCTAAACCTAACCCTAACACTCACCCACACACTAACATTTATCCTAACCCTAACCCTCATCCTAACCCTAACCCTCACCTTAACCCTAACCCTAACCCTAAACTCACCCTAAAACTAACCCTAACCCTCACCCTCACCCTACCCCTCACCCTAACCCTAATACTAACCCTAATCCTCATCCTAACACTCACCCTAACCCTAACCCTAACCCTCACCCTAACCCTAATCCTCACCCTAACCGTCAAACTAACCCTAACCCCCACCCTCACTGTAACCTGAACGGTAAACCTCACCCAAAAACTAAAATTAACCGAACGCTTATTCTCACCCTAACGCTAACTCTAACCTGAACCCTATCCCTAACCCTCACCTTACTCTCACCCTCAGCTTAACCCTTAGCCTAACCCTAAACCTAAGCCTAACACAAACACTCACCTTAAAACTAAACCTAATACTAATCCTAACCCTAACCCTAACCCTCACCCTCATCCTAACCCTCACCCTAACCCTAACACTAATCCTAACCCTAACCCTCACCCTAACCCTAACCCTAACCCTAACTCTAACCCTAAACCTCACCCTCACCCTCACCCTAAACTTAACCCTAACCCTAAATCTCAACCTAACCTTAAACCTCACCCTCACCCTCACCCTCAGCATAACTCTAATCCTAACCCTAACAATAATACTAATCCAAACCATAACCCTAAATCTAACGTTCACCCTAATCCTCACCCTAAACCTAACCCTAAACGTCACCCTCAGCCTCACCTTCACCGTAAACTTAAATCACCCTCATTGTCACCCTAACACTAAACCTCACCCTAACCCTAAACCTAACCCTAACCCTAAATCTCACCCTAACCCAAACCCTAACCCTCACCCTAGCTCTCACCCTAACCCTAATCATTCTCACCCTAAACCTCACACTAACCCTAACACTAATCCTCAATCTAACCCTAACCCTCACTCTAACCCGAACCCGAACCCTCACCCTTACCATAACCCTCACCCTCAGCACAACTCTCACCTTTACTCTTACTGTCACCCTCATCCTAACACTCACCCTCATCCTAACACTCACCCTAACCGTAACCCTAAACATCACCCTAACCCTAACCCTCACCCTCACCTTCAGCCTCAGCCTAGCCCTAAGCCTAAGCCTAACCCTAACTCTAAACCTAACACTCACCCTAGCCCTCACCCTAACCCTAATCCTAACCCTAACCCTCATCCTAAACCTCAACCTAACCATAATATGAACCATAACACTAAACCTAATCCTCATCCCCACACTCACCCTCAGCCTAATCCTAAACCTAAGCCGAACCCTAACCCTAACCCTCACACTCACCCTCACCAGAACCCTAATTCTAATCCTAACCTTAACCCTAAACCTAAACCTCAACCTAACCCTCACCCTAACCCTAACCCTAACCCTAAACTTAACCCAAAACCTAACTCTCACCCTAAACCTAACCCTAACCCTCTCCCTAAACCTAACCCACACCCTCACCGTCACCCTCAGCCTAAACCTAAGCCTAAGCCTAACCCTAACCCTCACACTCACCCTAACCTTAACCCTAACCCTAATCCTAACCCTAACTCTCACACTCTCTCTAACCCTTACCTTTACTCTTACTATCACCCATTATCCTAACCATCACCCTAAACCTAACCCTCATCCTAACCCTCACCCTAACCGTAACCCTTAACATCACCCTAACCCTAACCCTCACCCTCACCTTCAGCCTCAGGCTAATCCTAAACCTAAGCCTAAACTCACCCTAAACCTCACACTCACCCTAGACCTCACCCGAACCCTAATCCTAACCCTAACCCTCATCCTAACCCTCAACCTAAACATAACCAGGACCATCACTCTAAACCTAATACTCATCCCGAACCTAGGCCTAAGCCTAACCCTGACACTAACCCTCATCCTCAGAGTAACCCTTACCCTAACCCTCACCCTAAAACTAAACTTAACCCGAAACCTAACTCTCACCCTAAACCTCACCCTAAACCTCACCCTAAACCTAACCCTCACCCTCACCCTCACCCTCAGCCTAATCTTAAGCCTAAGCCTAACCCTAAACCTAACACTCACACTCACCCTAACCTTAACCCTAATTTTTAACCCTAAACCTAACCCTAACCCACACAGTCACCCTCACCCTAACCCTAATCCTAACCCTATCCATAACACTATCCCTACCCCTAATTCTCACCCTAACCCTAACCCTAACACTAACACTAACCCTAAACCTCATCCTAACCCTCATCCTAACCCTGACTCTAACCGTAAACCTCACCCTCGCCCTAACCCTAACTCTAACCCTAACCCAAACCCTAAACCTCACCTTAACCCTAACCCTAACCCACACCCTCAATGTAACCGTAAACATAAACCTTACCCTAACAATTACCCTAAACCTAACCCTAAACTTCAACATAACCCTAGCCCTAACACTAACCCTAAACCTCACCCTCACCCTCACCCTAACCCCAACCCTAATCCGAACCCTAAACCTCAACCTTACCCTAACCCTCACCCGCACCCTCAACCTCACCGTAACTCTAACCCTAACCCTAAGAATAACACTAACCCTAACCCTAACCATCACCATAACCCTAATCCTAACCCCCAAACTCACCCTCAGCCTTACCCTTAGCCTAAGCCTTACCCTAAACCTAACCCTCAAACTCACCCTCACGCTAACCCTAATTCTACTCTAACCATATCCCTAAACATCAACATAAACCTCAGCCTCACCCTAACCCTAACAATAAACCTAACCCTAACCCTCACCCTAAACCTCCACCTAACCCTAACTCTAACCCTAAAACTTACCCTCACCCTAACCCTAACCCTCACCATAAACTTCACCCTAACCCTCACCCTCAACATCACCCTCAACCTCACTGTAACTCTAACCCAAAACCTAACAATAAGATTAACCCTAATCCTAAACCTAACCCTAACCTTAACCCTAACCATAAACCTCACCCTCAGCCTCACCCTCACCGCAAAATTAACCCTAACCATAACACTAACAATAACCCTAACCATAATTCTAAACCTAACTCGAACCCTAAACCTTGCTTTATCCTCACTCCCAACCTCACCCTCAGCCTAACCCTAAGAATAACCCTAACCCTAACCCTCACCGTATCCCAAACCCTAACCGTAACCCTAACCCTAACCGAAACCCTAACCCTAACCCCAAACCTAACACTAACCCTAACCCTAAACCTCAACCTCACCATCACCTTATCCCAAACAATAACCCTAACCCTCACCGTAACCCAAGCCTAAGCCTAACCCTAACCCTCACACTCACCCTCACCCTAACCCTAATCCTAAACATAACCCTATCCCCAACCCAAACCCTCACTCTAGCCCTCAACCTAACCCAAATCCTAACCCTAAACCTCATCCTAAACCTCAGCCTGACCCTAACCTTAACCTTCACACTAACCCTAACCCTAAACCTAAATTTCACCCTAACCCGAAACCTAATCTCACCCGCACCCTTACCCTCAACTTAACTCTAACCCTAACCCTAACAATAACACTAACCCTAAACCTAACCCTAACCCTTGCACTCACCATAATTCTAACACTAACCTTAACCCTAAACCTCACCCTAACGCTAACAATAAGCCTCACCCTCACTCTAGCCTTCACCCTAACCCTAATTATAACCCTAAACCTCATCCTAACCCTCACCCCAAACCTAAAAGGCTAACCATTACACTAGCCCTCTACCTAATGCTAAATTTAACCCTAAACCTCACCCGCACCTAACCCTAACCCTCAACCTCACCCTCACCCTCCGCTTAACACTAAGCCTAATTCTAACTCCAACCCTAAACATAACACTAACCCTAACGCTAAACCTCACCCCAACCCTCACCCTAACCCTCAACCTCACCCTAGCCCACACCCTAAACCTAAGCCTAAGCATAACCCTCACCCTAACTCTCACTATAACCCTAACCCCAACCCTCACCCTAACCCTAACCCTCTCCATCACCCTCATTCTAACTCTAATCGTAACCTAACCCTCACACTCACCCTCACCTTAACCCTAGAACTAATCCTAGCCTTAACCCTCACACTCACCCTCACCCTAAACCTCACCATAAACCTAACCCTAACCATAAACCTAACCATAAACCTCACTCTCAGCCTCACCCTCACCGCAAACTTAACCCAAACCATAACACTAACAATAACTCAAACCCTCACCCTCACCCTAACCCTAACCCTAAACCTAACCCTAACCCTAACCCTAAATCTAAACCTAACCATAACCCTAATACTAACCCTCACAGTAACCATAACACTAACCTTAACCCTTACAATAACCCTAACCCTAACCCTATGCCTCATCCATACCATATCCTTCACCTTAACCCTCACCCTAACACTTACCCTCACACTAACACTAACTCTAACCCTAAAATTAACCCTCACATTAAACCGAACCCTAACCCTAAACCTCAACCTAAACCTCACCCTCACCTTAACATTAACACTAAACCTAACCCTAAACCTCCCCCTCCCCCTCCCCCAACCCTATATCTAACCATAAACCTCACCCTAATCCTAACCCTAACCCTCACCCGCACCCTCAACCTCACCGTAACTCTAACCCTAACCCTAACAATAACACTAACCCTAACCCTAACAATCACCATAACCCTAATCCTCACCCCACCCTGAGCCTCACCCTCACCTCAAACTTAACCCTAACCATACCACTAACAATAACCCTAACCCAAACCCTAATCCTAATCCTCACCCCCACCCTCATCCTCACCCTAACCCTAATCCTATCCCTAACCTGGACCCTAACCTTAACTCTAAACCTAAACCTCACCCTCAGCCTAACCATAACTCTAACCCTAACCCTAACACTAAAACGCAACCTTACTCTAACTCTAACCCTCATCCTAACCCTAACCCTCACCCTCACCCTCACATTTAGCCTAACCCTAAGCCTAACCCTGAACCTATCCCTAACACACACACACTCAGCCTCACCCTAACACTAAACCTAACCCTAAACCTAACCCTCCCCCTAACTCTCCCCCTAACCCTAAACTTAACACGAACACCAACCCTAACCCTCAACCTAACCCTCACCCTAACCCTAACTCTAACCCTAAGCCAAACCCTAAACCTCACCCTAACACTAACCCTAACCCTCATGTTCACCCTCACAGTAACGGTAACACTAAACCTAACGCTAACAATAACCCTAACCCTATTCCCAACCCTCACCTTAACCATAACCCTCACTCTAACCCAAACCATCACACTACCACTTACCCTCACCCTAACACTAAACCTAACCCTAAGCCTAACCCTCACACTAACGCTAACACTAACCCTAACCCTAAACCTCAACCTAACCCTCAAACTCACCATAACCCTAATTCTAACCCTAATCGTAACCCTCCCCCTAACCCTCCCCCTAACTCTATACCTAACCCTCAACTTCACCCTCACCCTCAACCTAACCCTAACCCTAAACCCCACCCTAACCATAACCCTAACCCTCACTCTCATGCTTGTCCTAAGCCTAAGCCTAAGCCTAAGCCTAACACTAACTCTAACCCTCACCTTAACCCCAACACTAACACTAACCCTAACTCCAACCCTAAACCTCACACCCACCCTAAACCTAACTCTAATCCTAACCAGAAACCTAAACCTCATCCTAGCCCTAACCCTCACCCTCAACCTCACGCTCACCGTAACCATAACCCTAACAATAACCCTAAACCTAACCCTAACCCTCATCCTAAAGATAACCTTCACCTTAACCCTAACCCTCGCCCTAACACTTACCCTCACCATATCACTAAACCTAACCTTAACACTAACCCTCACAATAACCCTAACCATCACCCTAACACTCACCCTAACTCTGACCCTAACTCTCACCCTCACCCTAGCCCATACCCAAACCCTAACCCTATGCCTAACCCTCACCCTAACCCTCACTCTAAACTTAACCCCAACACTCACCCTAAGGGTAACCCTCAACCTCACCCTCATCTTAAGTCTAATCCTAACCCTAACCCTAACACTCACCCTCACCTTAAGCCTAATCCTAATCCTAACGCTAAGACAAACTCTCACCCCCACACTAAACCTCACCCTAACCCTAACCCTAACACTAAACATAACCCTAACCCTAACCCTCACCCTAAACCTAACTCTAACCCTAAACCTCACCCTCACCCTAACCGTTACCCTAACCCTAATCCTAAACCTCAGCCTAAACCTAAACCTTACCCTAACACTTACCGTCACCTTAATACTAACACTAACCCTAACAGTAACCTTCACACTAACGCTAACCATCACCGTAAACCAAAACCTCATCCTATCCCTAACCCTAACACTCAATGTCACCCTAAGCCTCACCCTAACTCTAACCCTCATCCTAACCCTTAACCTCTCACTAACGCTAACATTAATCCTCATTCTAACCCTCAACCTCACCCTAACCCTAACCCGAACACTCACCCTTACCATAACCCTCACCCTCAGCATAACCCTCAGATTTCTCTTACTGTCGCCCTCATCCTAACCCTCACCCTAAACCTAATCCTCAGCCAAACCCTCATCCTAACTGTAACCCTATCCATAACCATAATCCTAACCCTCAACGTAACCCTAAACGTAACCCTCATCCTAACAATCACTCTAACCTTAACCCTAACAATCAACTTAACCCTAACCTTACCCTCACCTTCAGCCTCAGCCTAACCCTAAGCCTAAGCCTAAACCTAACCCTAAACCTCACACTGACCCTAGCCCTCACACTAACCCTAATCCTAACCCTAACCAACATCCTACCTCTCAAGCTAACCATAACATGAACCATCACTCTAAACCTAATCCTCATCCCCACACTCACCCTCAGCCTAACCCAAAGCCGAAGCCTAACCCTAACCCTAACCCTCACACTCACACTCACCCTAACCTTAATCCTAGCCCTAACCCTAAAACTAAACCTCAACCTAATGCTCACCCTAACCCTAACCCTAACCCTCACCTTCACCTTAGGCCTCACCCTAACCCCACCCCAAACTTAACCTGAACCCTCACCGGAACCCGAACCCTAACACTCACCCTAACTCTACCCCTAACCCTAAACCTAAACCTAACCCTAGGCCTAACACTAACCCTCACCCTCACCCTTGCCCTCACCCTAACCCTAATTGCAACCCTAAAACTCATCCAAACACTCACCCTAACGCTAATGCTAACCGTTAACCTAACACTAAACCTAATTCTAACCCTCAACCTAACTGTAATCATGAACCTTACCATAACCCTAACCCTAACCCTCACCCTAATACTAAACCTTACTCGAACCTAACCCTAAACCTCACCCTAACCCTAACCCTGACCCTCAAACTAGACCGCAACCTAACCCTAACCATCATCCTCACCCTAAACCTCACACTAACCCTAACATTAATCGTCATTCTAACCCTTACCCTCAACCTAACCCTAAACCTCAACCTAAACCTAACCCTCACACTCACCATAAACCTAAAGTGAAACCTCACCCTATCCCTAACCCTAAACCTAACACTAAACCTCACCCTAACCCTAACCCTAACCCTCACACGCACCCTCACCCAAATGCTAATCCTAAACCTAACCATATCACTAACCCTAACCTTCACCCTAAACCTCACCCTAACCCTAAACCTAAAACTAACCCTAACTCTAACCGTCACACTAACCGTCACCCTAACACTAACTCTAACCCTAAAACTCACCCTCACCCTAACCCCAAACCTCACACTCACCCTCACCCTCAGCCTTTCCCTAAGCCTAGCCCTAACCCTAACCCTCAGACTCACCCTCACCCTAACCCTAATCCTAAACCTAAACCTAAACCTAACCATCATCCTAACTCTAACCCTCACCCTAACCCTAACACTAACACTAACCCTAACCCTAAACCTCACCTTATCCCTCAACCTAACCCTAACTCTAACCCTGAACCTCACCCCCACCCTAACCCTGAACCTAACCCTAAACCTCACCCTCACCCTAGCCCTCACCCTAACCCTAATCCTAACCTTAACACTAATCCTAAACCTCACCCTAACCCTAAACCTAACCCTCACCCTAACCCTAACCCTCACCCTTAACCTCATCCTTAGCCGAAGCCTAAGCCTAATCCTAAACCTAACACTAACCAACACACTCAACCTCACGCTATCCCCTAACCATAACCCTCACCCTAACCCTAACCCTCACACTCAACCTCATACTTAGACTAACCCTAAGGCTAACCCTAAATCTAACCCTAACCCACACACTCACTCTCACCCTAACTCTAATCCTAACCCTAACCCCAACCCTAACCCTCACCCTACCCTTCACCCTAACCCTAATCCTAACCCTAACCCAAACTCTCACCATAACCCTAACCCTAAACCTCACCTTAAACCTAATCCTAACCCTCACCCTCACAGTAAGGGTAACCCTAACCCTAACAATAACCCTAACCCTAACTCTAACCCTCACCATAACACTTACCCTCACCCTTACACTAACCCTAACTGTAACACTAACCCTCACACTAATCTTAACCCTTAACCTAACCCTAAACTTCACCCTAAACCTAACCTTAACCCACAACCTCAGAGTAGCCCTCACCCTAAACCTCAAACAAACCCTAACCCTAATTCTCAATTTAACCCTTACCCTCACCCTAACCCTAACTGTAACCCTTACCCTAACCCTCGCCTTAACCCCAACCCTTACCCTTATCATAATTCTCACGCTCAGACTAACCCTCACCTTTACGGTACCATCACCCTCACCCTAACCCTCACCCTAACCCTAACCCTCATCCTAACCCTCACCCTAACCGTAACCCTAACCATCACCCTAACCCTAACACTCACCCACAAACTGAAAATCAGACTAACTCTAAGCCTAAGCATAAATCTAACTCTAACCCTAAACCTCACCCTAGCCCTCACCCTAACCCTTATCCTTATTCAAACCCTCATCCTAACCCTCAACCTAACCCTAACCCTAACCATCTCCCGAAACCTAATCCTCACACCCAAACTCACCCTCAGCCTCACCCTCCACCTCACTTTAACTCTAACCATAACCCTAACAATAACACTAACCCTAATCCTAACCCTAACCCTAACCCTAAACCTCAACCTAAACCTCCCCCTAACCCTAAACCTAACACTAACCCTAACCCTGCCCCTAAGCCTAACTCTAACCCTAAGCCTCACACTCAACCTAACCCTAATCCTAAACCTAACCCTTAACCTCACCCTAACCCTAACCCTCACCCTTAACCTCACCCTCACCCTCAAGGTAACTCTAACCCTAACCCTAATAATAACACAAATCCTAACCCTAAACCTAACCCTAACCCTAATCCTACATCCAACCCTCACCCTCAGCCTCACCCTCACTACAAACATAACCATAACCATAACACTAACAATAACCCTAAACCTCATCCTAACCATCACCCTAACCCTAGCCCTAAACCTAAACCTCACCCTAACACTAAACCTAATGCTCACCCTCATCATAGCCCACACCCTAATGCTAATCCTAACCCTAATCCTCATCCTAACACTCAGCCTAACCCAAACCCTAACCCTCAACCTAGCCCTAACCCTCAAAGTAACCCTAACCTGCACCCTCACTGTAATCTGAACCGTAAACCTCACCCAAACGCTAAACTTAACCTGAACCCTAACTCTCACCTTAACACTACCCATAACCCGAAAACTAAACCTAACCCTTACCCTTACACTCACCCTCAGATTAACCCTTAGCCTAAACCTAACCCTAAGCCTAAACCACTAACCCTAACACTAACCCTAATGCTAACCCTAAACCTAACCCTAACCCTCACCCTCATCCCAAACCTCACCCTAACCCTAACACTAACCATAACCCTCACCCTAACCCTCACCCTAAACCTCACCCTAAACCTAACTCTAACCCTAAACTTCACCCTCAAACTCACCGTAACCCTAACCCTAACCCTAACCCTAAATCTCACCCTAACCCTAATGCACAACCTCACCCTCACCCTCAACATAACTCTAATCCTAACCCAAACAATAACACTAATCCTAACCCTAACCCTAACCCTCACCCTCATCGTAACCCTAACCTTAACCCAAACCATCACCCTAACCCTAACACTAACCCTAACCCTAAAACTCACCCTAACCCTAACCCTAATTCTCACCCTCAGCCCCACCCTCACTGTAAACTTAACCCTAACCATAACCCTAACAATAACCCTAACCCTAATCCTAAACCTAACCCTAACCCTAAACCTAACCCTAACCCTAAACCTCACCATAAGCCTAATCCTAACCATCAACTTCACCCTAACCCTCACACTAACCCTAATCATCCTCACCCAAAACCTCACATTAATCCTAACACTAAACCTTAATCTAACCCTCACCCTCACCCTAACACTAATGTGAATCCTCACCCTTACCATAACCCTCACCCTCAAGATAAACCTCACTTTTACTCTTAGTTTCACCCTCATTCAAACCCTCACCCTAAACCTAACACTCATCTTAACCCTCACCCTAACCGTAACCCTAAACATCACCCCAACCCTAACCCTCATCCTCAGCTTTAGCCTCGGCCTAACCCCAATCCTAAGCCTAACCCTAAACCTAAACCTCACACTCACCCTATCCCTCACCCTAACACTAACCCTAACCCTAACACTAATCCTAACCCTAACCCTAACCCTAACCCTAAACCTAAACCTCAACCTCACCCTAACCCTAACCCTAACACTAAACCTAACCCTAACCATAATCATAACCCTCACCGTCAGCCTCACCCTCAACGCAAACTTAACCCAAACCATAACACTAACAATAACCCTAACCCTCTCCCTAATCCTAAACCTAAACCTAACCCTAACTTAAACCCTAAACCTAAAACTAAAATTGACTCTAACCCTAATCCTAACTCTCACCCTCACCCTCACTGTAACCATAACCCTAACCTAACCCTTACAATAACACTAACCCTAACGCTATCCCTCATCTTAAACATATCCTTCACCCTAACCCTAACCCTCACCGTAACACTTACCCTCACCCTAACCCTAATGCTAACACTAACCCTAACCCTAACCCTCACCCTCAGCTACCCCCTAACCCTAACTCTAACCCTAAACCTTCCCCTCCCTCTAACCCTAACCCTAACCCTAACTCTAAACCTCAGCCTAACCCTAAACCTGAACCTCACCCTCACCCTAGCCCTCACCCTAATCCGAATCCAAACCTAACCCTCATCCTAAGCCTCATTCTAACACTAACCCTAACCCTCACCTTCAGCCTAACCCTAACACTAAACATAACCCTAACCCTCAACCTAAACCTAACCGTCACCATCACCATAATTCTTAGCCTAACCCTCACCCTAAACCTAAACTTAACCCAAACCCTAACCCTAACCCTAATTGTAACCCTAAACCTAACCCTCACACTCACCCTAACCCTCACCTTAACCCTAACTGTAACACGAACCCTAACCCAAAACCTCACCCTCAGTCTCATCCTAACCCTAACTCTAACCTTAAACCTCACACTCATCCTAATCCTCACTCTAAACAGAAACCTCATCCTAACCCTAACCCTAAAACTCACCCTTACGCTAGCCCTCACCCTAACCCTAATCCTAACCCTAAACCTCATCCTAACCCTCACCCTAAACCTCACCCTCAGCCTCCCCCTAACCCTATATCTAACCGTAAACCTCACCCTCACCCTAACCCTAAACCTAACCTAAACCCCACCCTAACTCTAACCCTAACACTCACCTGCAATCTCAACCTCACAGTAACTCTAACCCTAACCCTAACAATAACACTAACCCTAACCTTAACCATCACCCTAAACCTATTCCTCACCCCACCCTCAGCCTCACCCTCACTGCAAACTTAACCCTAACCATAACACTAACAATAACCCTAACCCTAACACTAACACTAATCCTCAGCCCCACCCTCATCCTCAGCCTAACTCTAAGCCTAACCCTAACCCTAAGACTAACCCTTACCGAAACCCTAACCCTAACCCTATACCTAACCCTAAACCTAAACCTAACCCTAATCCTAAAGCTTAACCTAATCCTCAGCTTCACCCTCACCCTAAACCAAACCCTAACCCGAAACCTCGCCCTAACCCTAAGCCTAAGCCTAACCCTAACCCTAAACTTCACACTCACTCTACCCTAACCCTAATCCTAAACATAATCCTCATCTGAACACTCACCTTAACCGTAATCCCAACCATCACCCTAACCCTAACCCTCACCCTCACCCTCAGCCTCAGCCTAACATTAAGCCTAACTATAACCCAAACCCTAACCCTAACAATAAACCTAACCCTCACCCTAACGCTCACTCAAACCCTAACCCTAACCCTCAACATCACCCTAGCCCATACCCAAACCATAAGCTTAAGCCTAACCCTAAACATAACCCTCACTCTGACCCTAACCCCAACACTCAACCTAACCTTAACCCTCACCCTCACCCTCACCCTAACTCTAATCCTAACCCTAACCCTAACACTCACCCTCACCTTAACGTTAATCCTAATCCTAACCCTAACACCAACCCTCACCCCCAAACTAAACATCACAAGAACACTAACTCTAACCCTAACCCTCACCCTTAACCTAACTCTAAACCTAAACCTCACGCTCACACTATCCGTAACCCTAAAACTAATCCTAAACCTCACCCTAAACCTAAACCTCACTGTAACCCTAACCCTAACCCTCAACTTCACCCTAGCCCTCACCCTATCTCTAACCCTCATCCTAACCCTAAACCTCACCGTTACACTAACACTAATCTTCAATCTAACCCGAAACCTCACCCTAACCCTATCCTGAACCCTCACCCTTACCATAACCCGAACCCTCAGCCTAACCCTCACCTTTTCTCTTACTGTCACCCACATCCAAACCCTCACCCTAAACCTAACCCTCATCCTAACCCTCACCCTAACTGTAACCCTTACCATCACCCTAACCCTAAACCTCACCCTCACCTTCAGCCTCAGCCTAACCCTAAGCCTAAGCCTAAACCTAACCCTAAACCTCACACTCACCCTAGCCCTCACCCTAAACCTAATCCTAACCCTAACCCTCATCCTAACCCTCAAGCTAACCATATCCTGAACCATTATTCTAAACCTAATCCTCATCCCAATACTCACCCTCAGACTAATCCAAAGCCTAAGCTTAACCCTAACCCTAACGCTCACAGTCACCATCACCCTAAATTTAATCCTAAAACTAACCCTAAACCTAAACCTCAACCTAACCCTCACCCTAAACCTTACCCTAACCCTCACCCTCACAATAGGCCTCACCCTAACCCTCACCCCAAATCTAACACTCACCCTCACCATAACCAGAACCCTAACCCTCACCCTAACCCTACCCCTAACCCTAAAACTAAACCTCACCCTAACCCTAACCCTAAGCCTCACCTTCACCATTGCCCTCACCCTAACATTAATTGCAACCTTAACCCTCATCCAAACACTCACCCTAACCCTAACCCTAACCGTCAACCTAACCCTACAACTAATTCTAACACTCAACATAACCCTAACCCTGACCCTCACCGTAACCCTAACAATAACCCGCACCCTAACCTAAACCTAATCCGAACCTTAAACCTCACCCTAACCCTAACCCTCATCGTCACCCTATCCCTCATCCTGAACTTAATCCTAACCCGAACTCTCATGTAAACACTCACCCTAACCCTAACACTAAACCTCGCCCTAAACCTAGCCCTAATCCTAACTCTCAACCTAACCCTAACCCTCACCCTCACCATAACCCTAACCCGAAACATCACCCTATCCCTAAACCTAACCCTAACCCTAAACCTCACCCTAAACCTAACCCGAAAACTCACCCTCATGCTAGCCCTCACCCTAACCCTAACCTAAACCTAACCCTCATCCTAACCCTCACCCTAACCCTAACCCTAACCCTCACCCTAACCATAACCCTAACCCTAACCCTAACCCTAACCCTCACACTAACCCTAAACCTAACACTAACCCTAACACTAACCCTCACAATAACCCTCACCCTAACGCTAATAATAACCCTAAACTTCACTCTCACCCTAAATCTAACCCTCACCCTCACCCTCACCCTCAGCCTATCCCTAAGCAAAACGCTAACCCTAACCCTCACACTCACCCTCACACTGACCCTAATCCTAATCCTAACCCTAAACTTAACCCTCATCCTAACCCTAATGCTGACCCTAACAATAACCCTAACACTAACCCTAACCCTAAACCTCACCCTATCCCTCACCCAAACCCTAACCCTTACCCTAAACCTCACCCTAACACTAATCCTAACCTTATCCCTCATCCTAACCCTAACCCTAACCCTCACCCTAACCCTAAACCTCACCCTTATCCTCACCCTCAGATTATCAATTAGCCTAAACCTAACCCTAAGCCTAACCTAAACCCTCACCCTAACACTAACCCTCAACGTCAACCTAGCCCTCAACCTAACCCTAACCCTCATCCTCTCCCTAAACATCAAACTCGCCCTAACACTAATTCTCAATCTTACCAGCACCCTCAACCTTACCCTAACCCTCACCCTTACCATAACCCTCACACTCAGCTAAAACGTCAACTTTACCCTTACTGTCACCCTCACCCTAACCCTCACCCTAACATTAATCCTCATCCTAACCCTGACTATAAGGGTAACCCCAACCATCACCCTAACCCTAACCCTCACCCTAGCCCTCTCCCTAACCCTAATCCTAACCCTAAACCTCATCCTAACTCTCACCATAACCCTAACCCTAACCCTCACCCTAACCCTAACCCTCACCCTCACTCTCATCCTAACTCTAAGCCTAACCCTAACCCTAACCCTAACCCTCACACTCACCCTCACCCAAACCCTAATCCTAAACCTAACCCTATCCCTAACCCTAACCCTCACCCTCACCCTCACCCTAACCCTAACCCAAACACTAACCCTAACAATAACCCTCACACCAAACCTCGCCTTAACAATAAATCTAACCCTAAACCTCACCCTGACCCTAACCCTAAGTCGAACCCTAACCAAAACCCTAAACCTCACCCTAAACCTAAACCTAAATTTCATCCGCACCCTCACAGTAACTGTAACCCTAAACCTAACCCTAACAATAACCCTAACCCTACTCCTAACCCTCACCCTAACCATAACATTCACCCTAAACCAAACCCTCACCCTAATGCTCACCTTCACCCTTACCAGAACACTAACCCTAACCCTCAACCTAAACCTTCCCCTAACCCTATATCTAACACTCATCCTCACCCTCACTTTCACCTTAAGCCTAAACATAAACCCCACTGTAACCCTAACCCTAACCCTCACACTCATGCTCGGCCTAAGCCAAAGCCTAAGCCTAACCCTAACCCTAACCCTCACCCTAACCCTAACACTAACGCTAACCCTAATTCTAATCCTAAACCTCACCCTCACCCTAACCCTAACTCTAACCCTTACCCTAAACCTAAACCTCATCCTAACCCTAACCCTCAGCCTCACCCTCAACCTCACCGTAAACGTAACCCTAACCCTAACCATAACAATAACCCCAACCCTAACACTAACCATCCTAACCATAACCTTCACCCTAACCCTAACCCTCAACTTAACACTTACCCTCACAATAACACTAACCCTATCCCTAACACTAACCCTCACACTAACCCTAACCATCACCCTATCCCTAAATCTCACCATAATCCTAACCCTCACCCTCAACCTAGCCCGCAACCTAACCCTAACCCTCATCCTCACCATAAATTTCACACTAACCCTAACACTAATCCTCAATCTAACCCTCACCTTCACCCTAATCCTAACCATCACCCTTACCATAACCCTCACCCTAAGCCGAAAACTCACCTTTATGATTACCGTCACCCTCACCCAAACCCTAATCCTCATCCTAACCCTCACCCTAACGGTAACCCCAACCATTACACTAACCCTAACCCTAAACCTCACCCTCACCCACAGCCTATCTGTCATGTTCCTAACCCTATCTGTCATGTTCAACCTCACGCTCAACATAAACCTAACCCTAACCCTAATCCAAAACTAACCCTACCCCTCACCCTAACGCTAAACCTAATGCTAACCAAAAACCTCACCGTAATCGTAAACCTATCCCTAACCCTCACCCTAACCATAAACCTAATCCAAAACCTAATCCTCACCCTAACCCTTAACATCACTCTAAACCTTTCCCTCACCCTAACCCTAAATTGTCAGTCTAACCCTCATCCTAACCCTAACCCTAACATTCACCCTAACCTTAACCCTAAACGTAAACCTGACCCTCACCTAAACCCTAACCTTCACCCTCACCCTCAACCTAACCCTCACGCTCACACTAACCCTCACACTCACCCTAACCCTCACCCTAACCCTAACCCTCATTCTAACCCTCACCCTAACCGTAACCCTAACCATCACCCTAACCCTCACCCTCACCCTCACCCTCAGCCTCAGCCAAACCTTAATCCTAAGCCAAACCCTAACCCTCACCCTCACCTTAGCCCTCACAGTAACCCTAATCCAAACCATAACCCTCATCCTAACCCTCAACGTAACCATAACCCTAACCAACACTCTAAACCTAAGCCTCATCCCAACTCTCAGCATCAGCCTAACCCTAAGCCTAAGCCTAAGCCTAACCCTACCCCTAAACCTCACCATAAACCTAACCGTAACCTAATGCTAACCCTAACCCTAATCCTCACAATCATTCTCACCCTAAACCAAACCCTAACCCTAACCCTGAATCTCATCCAAACCCTCACTCTAACCCTAAATCTCACCCTGACTGTAACACTAACCCTCATCCCCACCCTCACCCTCAGCCTAACCCTAAGCCTAAGCATAACCCTAACCCTAACCCTGACACTGACCCTCACCGTAAATAATCCTAACCCTAACCCTATCCCTAAACCGAAACCAAAACCTCACACTCACCCTAAGACTAACACTAACCCTAAACCTCACCCTCAACCTAACCCTAACACTAAACCTCACCCTAAACCTCACCCTCACCCTAATCCTCACCCACAACCTCACCCTCACAATAACTCTAACCCTAACCCTAACAATAACACTAACACTAACCCTAACCCTAAATCTAACCCTAACCATAAACCTCACCCTCACTGCAAACTAAACCCTAACCATAATACTAACAATAACCCTAACCCTAACCCTAAGCCTAACCCTAAAACTAACCATAAATCTAACCCTAAAACTCAACCTCACCCTAAACCTAACTCTAACACTAACCTAAACCCTAAACCTCACCCTAACCCTAACCCTAACCCTCAACCACACCCTCACCCTCACCATAACTCTAACCCTAACCCTAAACCTAACCATCACCCTAAACCTAATCCTCACACCACCCTCACTTTCAGGCTAACACTACACCTAAGCCTAAGCCTAACCCTAACCCTCACTATAACCCTAAACATAATCCTATCACTAACCCTAACCCTAACCCTAATCCTGACCATCACCCTCACATTAAACCAAACCCTAACCCTAACCCTAACCCTAAGCCTAACACTCATCCTCACACTAAACTTCACATTAAACCTAACCCTAATCCTCAATATAACCCTCACCCTCTGCTTAACCCCTAACCTTCAAACTTACCCTAACCCTCACCCTAACCCTAATCCTCAAACTTATCTTAACCCTCACCCTCAGCCTAACCCTCAACTTTACCCTTACCATCACACTCACCCTAACCCTCACCCTATCCCTAAACCTCATGCTAACCTTCAACCTAACCCTAACCCTAACCATCACCCTAATCCTAAACCTCACCCTCAACCTCACCTTTAGCCTAAGCCTAAAACTAACCCTAACCCTAACCCCCACCCTCACCCTAGCCCTCACCCTAACCCTAACCCTAACCCTCATCCAAACCCTCACCCTAACCCTAACTCTCACCCTCACCCTCACACTCACCATAACTCTAACCCTAACCTTAACAATAACACTAATCCTATCTCTAAACCTAACCCTAAAGCTAATCGTAAACCTAACCCTCACCCTCAGCCTCACCCTCACAGCCAAGTTAATCTTAACCATAACACTAACAATAACCCTAACCCTAAACCTAATCCTAACCCTCACCCTCACCCTAACCCTAATCCTAACCCTAACCCTCACCCTAACGGTAACCCCAACCATTACACTAACCCTAACCCTAAACCTCACCCTCACCCACAGCCCCAGCGTAAACATAAGTCTAAGCCTAACCTTAACCCTAACCCTCACCCTCACCCTAGTACTCACCCTAACCCTAATAATAACCTGAGCCCTCATCCTAACCCTCACCCTAATAATAACCCTCACCCTAACCCTAACCATCACCCTAACACTTACCCTCACCCTAACACTAAATCTAACCCTAACACTCACCCTCACAATAACCATAACCCTCACCCTAACCCTAAACCTCACCCTAACCCTAACACTAATCCTAAACCTCACCCTCAACCTAGCCCTCACCCTAACCCTAATTCTTACCGTTACCCTCACCTAATCCTAACCATCGTCCTCACCCTAAACCTCACACTAAGCATAACCCTAATCCTCAATCTAACCCTCACCCTCACCCTAACCCCTAACCCTCACCCTTAAACTAACCCTCACCGTAACCTTAACTCTCACCCTTATCTTAACCCTCACCCTCAGCCTAACCCTCAAATTTACCCTTATCATCACCCTCACCCTAACCCTCACCCCAACCCTAAACATCATCCTAACCTTCAAGTTAACTGTAACCCTAACCATCACCCTAACCCTAACACTCACCCTCAACCTTACCCTCAGCCTAAACCTAAGCCTAAGCCTAAGCCTAACCCTAACCCTCTCCCTCACCCTAGCCCTCACGCAAACCCTAATCCTAACCCTAACCCTCATCCTAACCCTCACCTAATCCTAACCCTAACCATCACCCGAACACTAATCCTCACACTCACCCTCACCCTCAGCCTAACCCTAACCCTAACCCTAACCCTCACACTCACCCTCACCCTAAACCTAATCCTAACCCTAACCCTAAACCTCAACCTAACCCTCACCCTAACCCTAACCCTAATCCTAACCCTAACCCTAACCCTGAACCTAAACCTCCCCCTAAACTTAACCCTAAACCTTACCCTAACACTAACCCTCACACTAACCCTAACCCTCACCCTAACCCTAAACCTCACCCTAACCCTAACTCTAACCATCACTCTCACCCTAACCCTCATCCTCACCCTAATCCTAACCCTAAACCTCACCCTCAGCCTCACCCTCCCAGCAAAGGTAATCTTAACCATAACACTAGCAATAACCCTCACCTTAACCCTGATCCTAACCCTCACCCTCACGCTAATCCTAACCCTAACCCTCACCCTAACCATAACCCTCACCCTCACTATAACCCTAAACCACATCCTAACTTCACTCTAAACCAAATCATCACCCTCACTGTAACACTAACCCTCACCCCCACCCTCACCCTCAGCCTAAACTTAAGCCTAAGCCTAACCCTAACCCAAACCCTCACACTCACCCTAACCCTAACACTTATCCTAACCATAACCCTCACACTCACCCTAACCCTTACCCTCACCTTAACCTTAACTGTAACACACAGCCTAACCCTCATCCTAACCATCACACTAAACCTAAACCTCACCCTAACCATAATCTTAACCCTCTGCCAAACGCACTTCCTAACCCTAACCCTAACCCTCAACCCAAACCTAACCCTAACCTAAACTCTAACCCTAACCCTAACCCTAAACCCCACCCTCACTCTCACCCTCAGCCTAAACCTAACCCTAAAGCTAAACCTAAACCTAACCCGCACACTCACCCTCACCCTAACTCTAACCCTAAACCTAACCCTGAACTTCACCCTAAACACAACCCTATCCCTAACCCTCACCTAAACCTAACCCTGTTCCTAACCCTCACCCTAACCCTCACCCTAAACCTCACCGTAAACATAAGCCTAAACCTAACCCTCAACTTCACCCTAAACCTCACCCTAAACCTTATCCTCACCCGAACCCTAAACCTAACCCTCAGCCTAACCCTCATCCTATACCTACCCCTAACCCTAACCCTCGCTCTAAGCTTAATGCTAATCCTAACCCTAAACCTCACATTAACCCTAACCCTAAATCTCACGCTCAACCTAACCCTCAGGCTAACCCTCATCCTAACCCTAACCCTAACCCTAACCCTCACATTAACCCTAACCCTATCTGTCATGTTCAACCTCACGCTCAACATAAACCTAACCCTAACCCTAATCCAAAACTAACCCTACCCCTCACCCTAACGCTAAACCTAATGCTAACCAAAAACCTCACCGTAATCGTAAACCTATCCCTAACCCTCACCCTAACCATAAACCTAATCCAAAACCTAATCCTCACCCTAACCCTTAACATCACTCTAAACCTTTCCCTCACCCTAACCCTAAATTGTCAGTCTAACCCTCATCCTAACCCTAACCCTAACATTCACCCTAACCTTAACCCTAAACGTAAACCTGACCCTCACCTAAACCCTAACCTTCACCCTCACCCTCAACCTAACCCTCACGCTCACACTAACCCTCACACTCACCCTAACCCTCACCCTAACCCTAACCCTCATTCTAACCCTCACCCTAACCGTAACCCTAACCATCACCCTAACCCTCACCCTCACCCTCACCCTCAGCCTCAGCCAAACCTTAATCCTAAGCCAAACCCTAACCCTCACCCTCACCTTAGCCCTCACAGTAACCCTAATCCAAACCATAACCCTCATCCTAACCCTCAACGTAACCATAACCCTAACCAACACTCTAAACCTAAGCCTCATCCCAACTCTCAGCATCAGCCTAACCCTAAGCCTAAGCCTAAGCCTAACCCTACCCCTAAACCTCACCATAAACCTAACCGTAACCTAATGCTAACCCTAACCCTAATCCTCACAATCATTCTCACCCTAAACCAAACCCTAACCCTAACCCTGAATCTCATCCAAACCCTCACTCTAACCCTAAATCTCACCCTGACTGTAACACTAACCCTCATCCCCACCCTCACCCTCAGCCTAACCCTAAGCCTAAGCATAACCCTAACCCTAACCCTGACACTGACCCTCACCGTAAATAATCCTAACCCTAACCCTATCCCTAAACCGAAACCAAAACCTCACACTCACCCTAAGACTAACACTAACCCTAAACCTCACCCTCAACCTAACCCTAACACTAAACCTCACCCTAAACCTCACCCTCACCCTAATCCTCACCCACAACCTCACCCTCACAATAACTCTAACCCTAACCCTAACAATAACACTAACACTAACCCTAACCCTAAATCTAACCCTAACCATAAACCTCACCCTCACTGCAAACTAAACCCTAACCATAATACTAACAATAACCCTAACCCTAACCCTAAGCCTAACCCTAAAACTAACCATAAATCTAACCCTAAAACTCAACCTCACCCTAAACCTAACTCTAACACTAACCTAAACCCTAAACCTCACCCTAACCCTAACCCTAACCCTCAACCACACCCTCACCCTCACCATAACTCTAACCCTAACCCTAAACCTAACCATCACCCTAAACCTAATCCTCACACCACCCTCACTTTCAGGCTAACACTACACCTAAGCCTAAGCCTAACCCTAACCCTCACTATAACCCTAAACATAATCCTATCACTAACCCTAACCCTAACCCTAATCCTGACCATCACCCTCACATTAAACCAAACCCTAACCCTAACCCTAACCCTAAGCCTAACACTCATCCTCACACTAAACTTCACATTAAACCTAACCCTAATCCTCAATATAACCCTCACCCTCTGCTTAACCCCTAACCTTCAAACTTACCCTAACCCTCACCCTAACCCTAATCCTCAAACTTATCTTAACCCTCACCCTCAGCCTAACCCTCAACTTTACCCTTACCATCACACTCACCCTAACCCTCACCCTATCCCTAAACCTCATGCTAACCTTCAACCTAACCCTAACCCTAACCATCACCCTAATCCTAAACCTCACCCTCAACCTCACCTTTAGCCTAAGCCTAAAACTAACCCTAACCCTAACCCCCACCCTCACCCTAGCCCTCACCCTAACCCTAACCCTAACCCTCATCCAAACCCTCACCCTAACCCTAACTCTCACCCTCACCCTCACACTCACCATAACTCTAACCCTAACCTTAACAATAACACTAATCCTATCTCTAAACCTAACCCTAAAGCTAATCGTAAACCTAACCCTCACCCTCAGCCTCACCCTCACAGCCAAGTTAATCTTAACCATAACACTAACAATAACCCTAACCCTAAACCTAATCCTAACCCTCACCCTCACCCTAACCCTAATCCTAACCCTAACCCTCACCCTAACGGTAACCCCAACCATTACACTAACCCTAACCCTAAACCTCACCCTCACCCACAGCCCCAGCGTAAACATAAGTCTAAGCCTAACCTTAACCCTAACCCTCACCCTCACCCTAGTACTCACCCTAACCCTAATAATAACCTGAGCCCTCATCCTAACCCTCACCCTAATAATAACCCTCACCCTAACCCTAACCATCACCCTAACACTTACCCTCACCCTAACGGTAAACCCAACCATTACACTAACCCTAACCCTAAACCTCACCCTCACCCACAGCCCCAGCGTAAACATAAGTCTAAGCCTAACCTTAACCCTAACCCTCACCCTCACCCTAGTACTCACCCTAACCCTAATAATAACCTGAGCCCTCATCCTAACCCTCACCCTAATAATAACCCTCACCCTAACCCTAACCATCACCCTAACACTTACCCTCACCCTAACACTAAATCTAACCCTAACACTCACCCTCACAATAACCATAACCCTCACCCTAACCCTAAACCTCACCCTAACCCTAACACTAATCCTAAACCTCACCCTCAACCTAGCCCTCACCCTAACCCTAATTCTTACCGTTACCCTCACCTAATCCTAACCATCGTCCTCACCCTAAACCTCACACTAAGCATAACCCTAATCCTCAATCTAACCCTCACCCTCACCCTAACCCCTAACCCTCACCCTTAAACTAACCCTCACCGTAACCTTAACTCTCACCCTTATCTTAACCCTCACCCTCAGCCTAACCCTCAAATTTACCCTTATCATCACCCTCACCCTAACCCTCACCCCAACCCTAAACATCATCCTAACCTTCAAGTTAACTGTAACCCTAACCATCACCCTAACCCTAACACTCACCCTCAACCTTACCCTCAGCCTAAACCTAAGCCTAAGCCTAAGCCTAACCCTAACCCTCTCCCTCACCCTAGCCCTCACGCAAACCCTAATCCTAACCCTAACCCTCATCCTAACCCTCACCTAATCCTAACCCTAACCATCACCCGAACACTAATCCTCACACTCACCCTCACCCTCAGCCTAACCCTAACCCTAACCCTAACCCTCACACTCACCCTCACCCTAAACCTAATCCTAACCCTAACCCTAAACCTCAACCTAACCCTCACCCTAAACCTCAACCTAACCCTCACCCTAACCCTAACCCTAATCCTAACCCTAACCCTAACCCTGAACCTAAACCTCCCCCTAAACTTAACCCTAAACCTTACCCTAACACTAACCCTCACACTAACCCTAACCCTCACCCTAACCCTAAACCTCACCCTAACCCTAACTCTAACCATCACTCTCACCCTAACCCTCATCCTCACCCTAATCCTAACCCTAAACCTCACCCTCAGCCTCACCCTCCCAGCAAAGGTAATCTTAACCATAACACTAGCAATAACCCTCACCTTAACCCTGATCCTAACCCTCACCCTCACGCTAATCCTAACCCTAACCCTCACCCTAACCATAACCCTCACCCTCACTATAACCCTAAACCACATCCTAACTTCACTCTAAACCAAATCATCACCCTCACTGTAACACTAACCCTCACCCCCACCCTCACCCTCAGCCTAAACTTAAGCCTAAGCCTAACCCTAACCCAAACCCTCACACTCACCCTAACCCTAACACTTATCCTAACCATAACCCTCACACTCACCCTAACCCTTACCCTCACCTTAACCTTAACTGTAACACACAGCCTAACCCTCATCCTAACCATCACACTAAACCTAAACCTCACCCTAACCATAATCTTAACCCTCTGCCAAACGCACTTCCTAACCCTAACCCTAACCCTCAACCCAAACCTAACCCTAACCTAAACTCTAACCCTAACCCTAACCCTAAACCCCACCCTCACTCTCACCCTCAGCCTAAACCTAACCCTAAAGCTAAACCTAAACCTAACCCGCACACTCACCCTCACCCTAACTCTAACCCTAAACCTAACCCTGAACTTCACCCTAAACACAACCCTATCCCTAACCCTCACCTAAACCTAACCCTGTTCCTAACCCTCACCCTAACCCTCACCCTAAACCTCACCGTAAACATAAGCCTAAACCTAACCCTCAACTTCACCCTAAACCTCACCCTAAACCTTATCCTCACCCGAACCCTAAACCTAACCCTCAGCCTAACCCTCATCCTATACCTACCCCTAACCCTAACCCTCGCTCTAAGCTTAATGCTAATCCTAACCCTAAACCTCACATTAACCCTAACCCTAAATCTCACGCTCAACCTAACCCTCAGGCTAACCCTCATCCTAACCCTAACCCTAACCCTAACCCTCACATTAACCCTAACCCTATCTGTCATGTTCAACCTCACGCTCAACATAAACCTAACCCTAACCCTAATCCAAAACTAACCCTACCCCTCACCCTAACGCTAAACCTAATGCTAACCAAAAACCTCACCGTAATCGTAAACCTATCCCTAACCCTCACCCTAACCATAAACCTAATCCAAAACCTAATCCTCACCCTAACCCTTAACATCACTCTAAACCTTTCCCTCACCCTAACCCTAAATTGTCAGTCTAACCCTCATCCTAACCCTAACCCTAACATTCACCCTAACCTTAACCCTAAACGTAAACCTGACCCTCACCTAAACCCTAACCTTCACCCTCACCCTCAACCTAACCCTCACGCTCACACTAACCCTCACACTCACCCTAACCCTCACCCTAACCCTAACCCTCATTCTAACCCTCACCCTAACCGTAACCCTAACCATCACCCTAACCCTCACCCTCACCCTCACCCTCAGCCTCAGCCAAACCTTAATCCTAAGCCAAACCCTAACCCTCACCCTCACCTTAGCCCTCACAGTAACCCTAATCCAAACCATAACCCTCATCCTAACCCTCAACGTAACCATAACCCTAACCAACACTCTAAACCTAAGCCTCATCCCAACTCTCAGCATCAGCCTAACCCTAAGCCTAAGCCTAAGCCTAACCCTACCCCTAAACCTCACCATAAACCTAACCGTAACCTAATGCTAACCCTAACCCTAATCCTCACAATCATTCTCACCCTAAACCAAACCCTAACCCTAACCCTGAATCTCATCCAAACCCTCACTCTAACCCTAAATCTCACCCTGACTGTAACACTAACCCTCATCCCCACCCTCACCCTCAGCCTAACCCTAAGCCTAAGCATAACCCTAACCCTAACCCTGACACTGACCCTCACCGTAAATAATCCTAACCCTAACCCTATCCCTAAACCGAAACCAAAACCTCACACTCACCCTAAGACTAACACTAACCCTAAACCTCACCCTCAACCTAACCCTAACACTAAACCTCACCCTAAACCTCACCCTCACCCTAATCCTCACCCACAACCTCACCCTCACAATAACTCTAACCCTAACCCTAACAATAACACTAACACTAACCCTAACCCTAAATCTAACCCTAACCATAAACCTCACCCTCACTGCAAACTAAACCCTAACCATAATACTAACAATAACCCTAACCCTAACCCTAAGCCTAACCCTAAAACTAACCATAAATCTAACCCTAAAACTCAACCTCACCCTAAACCTAACTCTAACACTAACCTAAACCCTAAACCTCACCCTAACCCTAACCCTAACCCTCAACCACACCCTCACCCTCACCATAACTCTAACCCTAACCCTAAACCTAACCATCACCCTAAACCTAATCCTCACACCACCCTCACTTTCAGGCTAACACTACACCTAAGCCTAAGCCTAACCCTAACCCTCACTATAACCCTAAACATAATCCTATCACTAACCCTAACCCTAACCCTAATCCTGACCATCACCCTCACATTAAACCAAACCCTAACCCTAACCCTAACCCTAAGCCTAACACTCATCCTCACACTAAACTTCACATTAAACCTAACCCTAATCCTCAATATAACCCTCACCCTCTGCTTAACCCCTAACCTTCAAACTTACCCTAACCCTCACCCTAACCCTAATCCTCAAACTTATCTTAACCCTCACCCTCAGCCTAACCCTCAACTTTACCCTTACCATCACACTCACCCTAACCCTCACCCTATCCCTAAACCTCATGCTAACCTTCAACCTAACCCTAACCCTAACCATCACCCTAATCCTAAACCTCACCCTCAACCTCACCTTTAGCCTAAGCCTAAAACTAACCCTAACCCTAACCCCCACCCTCACCCTAGCCCTCACCCTAACCCTAACCCTAACCCTCATCCAAACCCTCACCCTAACCCTAACTCTCACCCTCACCCTCACACTCACCATAACTCTAACCCTAACCTTAACAATAACACTAATCCTATCTCTAAACCTAACCCTAAAGCTAATCGTAAACCTAACCCTCACCCTCAGCCTCACCCTCACAGCCAAGTTAATCTTAACCATAACACTAACAATAACCCTAACCCTAAACCTAATCCTAACCCTCACCCTCACCCTAACCCTAATCCTAACCCTAACCCTCACCCTAACGGTAACCCCAACCATTACACTAACCCTAACCCTAAACCTCACCCTCACCCACAGCCCCAGCGTAAACATAAGTCTAAGCCTAACCTTAACCCTAACCCTCACCCTCACCCTAGTACTCACCCTAACCCTAATAATAACCTGAGCCCTCATCCTAACCCTCACCCTAATAATAACCCTCACCCTAACCCTAACCATCACCCTAACACTTACCCTCACCCTAACGGTAAACCCAACCATTACACTAACCCTAACCCTAAACCTCACCCTCACCCACAGCCCCAGCGTAAACATAAGTCTAAGCCTAACCTTAACCCTAACCCTCACCCTCACCCTAGTACTCACCCTAACCCTAATAATAACCTGAGCCCTCATCCTAACCCTCACCCTAATAATAACCCTCACCCTAACCCTAACCATCACCCTAACACTTACCCTCACCCTAACACTAAATCTAACCCTAACACTCACCCTCACAATAACCATAACCCTCACCCTAACCCTAAACCTCACCCTAACCCTAACACTAATCCTAAACCTCACCCTCAACCTAGCCCTCACCCTAACCCTAATTCTTACCGTTACCCTCACCTAATCCTAACCATCGTCCTCACCCTAAACCTCACACTAAGCATAACCCTAATCCTCAATCTAACCCTCACCCTCACCCTAACCCCTAACCCTCACCCTTAAACTAACCCTCACCGTAACCTTAACTCTCACCCTTATCTTAACCCTCACCCTCAGCCTAACCCTCAAATTTACCCTTATCATCACCCTCACCCTAACCCTCACCCCAACCCTAAACATCATCCTAACCTTCAAGTTAACTGTAACCCTAACCATCACCCTAACCCTAACACTCACCCTCAACCTTACCCTCAGCCTAAACCTAAGCCTAAGCCTAAGCCTAACCCTAACCCTCTCCCTCACCCTAGCCCTCACGCAAACCCTAATCCTAACCCTAACCCTCATCCTAACCCTCACCTAATCCTAACCCTAACCATCACCCGAACACTAATCCTCACACTCACCCTCACCCTCAGCCTAACCCTAACCCTAACCCTAACCCTCACACTCACCCTCACCCTAAACCTAATCCTAACCCTAACCCTAAACCTCAACCTAACCCTCACCCTAACCCTAACCCTAATCCTAACCCTAACCCTAACCCTGAACCTAAACCTCCCCCTAAACTTAACCCTAAACCTTACCCTAACACTAACCCTCACACTAACCCTAACCCTCACCCTAACCCTAAACCTCACCCTAACCCTAACTCTAACCATCACTCTCACCCTAACCCTCATCCTCACCCTAATCCTAACCCTAAACCTCACCCTCAGCCTCACCCTCCCAGCAAAGGTAATCTTAACCATAACACTAGCAATAACCCTCACCTTAACCCTGATCCTAACCCTCACCCTCACGCTAATCCTAACCCTAACCCTCACCCTAACCATAACCCTCACCCTCACTATAACCCTAAACCACATCCTAACTTCACTCTAAACCAAATCATCACCCTCACTGTAACACTAACCCTCACCCCCACCCTCACCCTCAGCCTAAACTTAAGCCTAAGCCTAACCCTAACCCAAACCCTCACACTCACCCTAACCCTAACACTTATCCTAACCATAACCCTCACACTCACCCTAACCCTTACCCTCACCTTAACCTTAACTGTAACACACAGCCTAACCCTCATCCTAACCATCACACTAAACCTAAACCTCACCCTAACCATAATCTTAACCCTCTGCCAAACGCACTTCCTAACCCTAACCCTAACCCTCAACCCAAACCTAACCCTAACCTAAACTCTAACCCTAACCCTAACCCTAAACCCCACCCTCACTCTCACCCTCAGCCTAAACCTAACCCTAAAGCTAAACCTAAACCTAACCCGCACACTCACCCTCACCCTAACTCTAACCCTAAACCTAACCCTGAACTTCACCCTAAACACAACCCTATCCCTAACCCTCACCTAAACCTAACCCTGTTCCTAACCCTCACCCTAACCCTCACCCTAAACCTCACCGTAAACATAAGCCTAAACCTAACCCTCAACTTCACCCTAAACCTCACCCTAAACCTTATCCTCACCCGAACCCTAAACCTAACCCTCAGCCTAACCCTCATCCTATACCTACCCCTAACCCTAACCCTCGCTCTAAGCTTAATGCTAATCCTAACCCTAAACCTCACATTAACCCTAACCCTAAATCTCACGCTCAACCTAACCCTCAGGCTAACCCTCATCCTAACCCTAACCCTAACCCTAACCCTCACATTAACCCTAACCCTATCTGTCATGTTCAACCTCACGCTCAACATAAACCTAACCCTAACCCTAATCCAAAACTAACCCTACCCCTCACCCTAACGCTAAACCTAATGCTAACCAAAAACCTCACCGTAATCGTAAACCTATCCCTAACCCTCACCCTAACCATAAACCTAATCCAAAACCTAATCCTCACCCTAACCCTTAACATCACTCTAAACCTTTCCCTCACCCTAACCCTAAATTGTCAGTCTAACCCTCATCCTAACCCTAACCCTAACATTCACCCTAACCTTAACCCTAAACGTAAACCTGACCCTCACCTAAACCCTAACCTTCACCCTCACCCTCAACCTAACCCTCACGCTCACACTAACCCTCACACTCACCCTAACCCTCACCCTAACCCTAACCCTCATTCTAACCCTCACCCTAACCGTAACCCTAACCATCACCCTAACCCTCACCCTCACCCTCACCCTCAGCCTCAGCCAAACCTTAATCCTAAGCCAAACCCTAACCCTCACCCTCACCTTAGCCCTCACAGTAACCCTAATCCAAACCATAACCCTCATCCTAACCCTCAACGTAACCATAACCCTAACCAACACTCTAAACCTAAGCCTCATCCCAACTCTCAGCATCAGCCTAACCCTAAGCCTAAGCCTAAGCCTAACCCTACCCCTAAACCTCACCATAAACCTAACCGTAACCTAATGCTAACCCTAACCCTAATCCTCACAATCATTCTCACCCTAAACCAAACCCTAACCCTAACCCTGAATCTCATCCAAACCCTCACTCTAACCCTAAATCTCACCCTGACTGTAACACTAACCCTCATCCCCACCCTCACCCTCAGCCTAACCCTAAGCCTAAGCATAACCCTAACCCTAACCCTGACACTGACCCTCACCGTAAATAATCCTAACCCTAACCCTATCCCTAAACCGAAACCAAAACCTCACACTCACCCTAAGACTAACACTAACCCTAAACCTCACCCTCAACCTAACCCTAACACTAAACCTCACCCTAAACCTCACCCTCACCCTAATCCTCACCCACAACCTCACCCTCACAATAACTCTAACCCTAACCCTAACAATAACACTAACACTAACCCTAACCCTAAATCTAACCCTAACCATAAACCTCACCCTCACTGCAAACTAAACCCTAACCATAATACTAACAATAACCCTAACCCTAACCCTAAGCCTAACCCTAAAACTAACCATAAATCTAACCCTAAAACTCAACCTCACCCTAAACCTAACTCTAACACTAACCTAAACCCTAAACCTCACCCTAACCCTAACCCTAACCCTCAACCACACCCTCACCCTCACCATAACTCTAACCCTAACCCTAAACCTAACCATCACCCTAAACCTAATCCTCACACCACCCTCACTTTCAGGCTAACACTACACCTAAGCCTAAGCCTAACCCTAACCCTCACTATAACCCTAAACATAATCCTATCACTAACCCTAACCCTAACCCTAATCCTGACCATCACCCTCACATTAAACCAAACCCTAACCCTAACCCTAACCCTAAGCCTAACACTCATCCTCACACTAAACTTCACATTAAACCTAACCCTAATCCTCAATATAACCCTCACCCTCTGCTTAACCCCTAACCTTCAAACTTACCCTAACCCTCACCCTAACCCTAATCCTCAAACTTATCTTAACCCTCACCCTCAGCCTAACCCTCAACTTTACCCTTACCATCACACTCACCCTAACCCTCACCCTATCCCTAAACCTCATGCTAACCTTCAACCTAACCCTAACCCTAACCATCACCCTAATCCTAAACCTCACCCTCAACCTCACCTTTAGCCTAAGCCTAAAACTAACCCTAACCCTAACCCCCACCCTCACCCTAGCCCTCACCCTAACCCTAACCCTAACCCTCATCCAAACCCTCACCCTAACCCTAACTCTCACCCTCACCCTCACACTCACCATAACTCTAACCCTAACCTTAACAATAACACTAATCCTATCTCTAAACCTAACCCTAAAGCTAATCGTAAACCTAACCCTCACCCTCAGCCTCACCCTCACAGCCAAGTTAATCTTAACCATAACACTAACAATAACCCTAACCCTAAACCTAATCCTAACCCTCACCCTCACCCTAACCCTAATCCTAACCCTAACCCTCACCCTAACCCTAACCCTCACCCTCAACTTAAGCCTAATCCAAATTCTAAAACTCACCCTAACACTAATCCTCATCCTCACCATAACCCTAACCCTCACACCTACCTTCACCCTCAGCCTAACCCGAAGCCTAAACCTAACCCTAACGCTAACACTCACACTCACCCTTACCCTAACCCTAATCCAAAACCTAAGCCTATCCCTAAACCTCAACCTAACCCTAACTCTCACCCTACACCTCCCCCTAAACCTAACTCTAAACCTAAAGCTCACACTCAAACAAACCCTAACCCTAAACCTCACCATAAACCTCACCCTAACCCTAACCCTCACCCTCACCCTCACCCTCAACTTAACTCTAAACCTAACCCTAACAATAACACTAACCCTAACCCTAACCCTAAACCTAACCCTAACCATAAACCTCAGCCTCAACGCAAACTTAACCGTAACCATAACACTAACAATAACCCTAACCCTAACCCTAATTTTAACCCTAACCCTAGCCCTAATTCATACCCCCACCCTCAACCTCAGCCTAAGCTTAAGCCTACCCTAACACTAACCCTAACCGTAAACTTAAATCTCACCCTCACCCTAACCCTAACTCTAAACCTAACCCTAAACCTCACCTTAACCCACACCCTCAACCTCACTCTCACCGTCACTGTAACTCTAACCCTAAACCTAACAAAAACGCTAACCCTTACCCTAACCCTAACCCTAACACTAACCGTAACCCTCACCCTCACCGCAAACTTAACCCTAACCATAACACTAACAATAACCCTAACCCTAACCCAACCCTCACTGTAACGCTAACCCAAACCCTAATCCAAACACTAAAACTAACCCTAACCCTAACACTATCCCTATCCATAATCCTCACCCTCACCCTCACCCTAACCCAAACCCTATCCTTAACCCTCACCCTAACCCTAACCCTAATCCTAAACCTAACCCTAAACCTAAACAAAACCCTAACACTAAATCTCATCCTAACCCTCACCCTAAACCTAACCCTAAACCTTACCCTAACCCTAACCCTAACCCTCACCCTCAAGCTCGGCCTAAGCCTAAGGCTAAGAATAGGCCTAACCCGAACTCTAACCATCACCCTATCCCTCACCCAAACCCTAACCCTAAAACTAACACTAACTCTAACCCTAAACCTCACCCTCAACCTAAGCCTAACTCTAAACCTAACCCTAAACCTTTACCTCACCCTAACCCTAACACTAACCCTCACCCTCACCATAACCTTAACCCTAACATTAACCCTAACAATAACCCTAACCCTAAACTTAACCCTCACTCTAACCATATCCCTCAACATAACCCTAATCCTCAATCTAACCCTCACCCTCACCTTAACCCCTAACCCTCAACTTTACCGTAACCTTCACCCTAACCCTAACCCTCACCCTTATCTTAACCCTCACCCTCAGCCTAACCCTCAACTTTACCCTTATATCACACTCACCGTAACCCTCACCTTACCTCTAAACCTCATGCTAACCTTAAAGCTAACCGTAACCCTAACCCTAACCCTAACCCTAACCCTAACCCTCACCCTAGCCCTCACCCTAACCCTAATCCTAAACCTGACCCTCATCCAAACCCTCACCCTAACCCTACACCTAACCCTCACCCTCACCCTCACCCTCACCATAGCTCTAACCCTAAACTTAACAATAACACTAATCCTAACTCTAAACCTAACCCTAACCTTAACGCTAATCCTAAACCTAAACCTCACCCTCAGCGTTACCCTCACAGCAAAGGTAACATTAACCATAACACTAACAATAACCCTAACCCAAAACCTAATCCTAAACCTCACACTCACCCTAACCTTAATCCTAACCCTAACCCTCACCCTAAACCTAAAGCTCACCTTCACCTTAAGCCTAATCCAAATTCTAAATTCACCCTAACACTAATCCTCACCCTAACCATATCCTTAACCCTCACACCTACCTTCACCCTCAGCTTAACCCTAAGCCTAAGCCTAACCCTAAACCTAAACCTCACACTCATGCTTACCCTAACCCTAATCCTAACCCTAAGCCTATCCCTAAACCTCAACCTAAACCTAACCCTCACCTAACCCTCTCCCTAAACCTAACTCTAAAACTAAACCTCACCCTCAACCTAACCCTAAACCTCACCATAAATCTCACCCTAAACCTAACCCTCACCCTCACCCTGAACTTAACTCTAACCCTAACCCTAACAATAACACTAACCCTAACCCTAAACCTAAACCTAACCCTAACCATAAACCTCACCCTCATCAGAAACTAAACCCTAACCATAACACTAACAATAACCCTAACTTTAACCCTAACCCTAAACCTAACCCTAATTCTCAACCCCACCCTCAACCTCAGCCTAACCCTAAATCTAACCCTAACACTAACCCTAACCCTAAACCTAAATCTCACCCTAAACCTAACCCTAACTCTAACCCTAACCCTAAACCTCACCCTAACCCTAACCCTAACCCTCACCCGCAACCTCACCCTCAACGAAAATCTAACCTTACCCTAACAATAACACTAACCCTAAACCTAATCATCACCCTAACCCTAATCCTCACCCCCACCCTCACCCTCAGCCTAACCCTAAGTCTAAGCCTAACCCTAACCCTAACCCTCACACTCACACTCACCCTAAACCTCACCCTAACACTTACCCTCACCCTAACCCTCACCCTAACCCTAAGCCTAACCCTAAACCTCACTCTCACGCTAACAATCACCCTAAACCTTACCCTCACACGAACACTAACTCTCAGCCTAACCCTCATCCTAACCCTAGCCCTAACCCTACCCCTCACTCTAACCTTAACGCTAACAATAAAGGTAACTCTCATATTAACCCTAACCCTCACACTCACACTCAACCTCACCCTCAGTCTAACACTAAACCTAACCCTAATCCAAAACGTAACCCTCACCCTCACCGCACCCTAACTCTAAACCTAACCAAAACCCTCACCCTAAACCTAACCCTATCCCTAACCATCATGCTAACCCTAATCCTAATCCTAAAACTAATCCTCACCCTAACCCTAACCCTCACCCTAACCTTAACCCTAACCCTAACCCTCACCCAAAACCTCACTTTCACCCTCAACCTCAGCCTCACCCTCACCCTTACCATCACCCTCACCCTAACACTCACCCTCACCCTAATCCTAACCATAACCCTAACCCTCACCCTAAACCTAACTCTGACACTCACCCTCACCCTCACCCTAAGCGTAAACCTACACCTAAGCCTAATCCTACACCTAAACCTCACCCTCACCCTCACCCTAAACCTAAAAATTACCCTAACCCTAACCCTAGCCCTCACCCTAACACTAACCCTAATCCTCCCCCTCACCTTAACCCTAACCCTAATGCTAACCCTAACACTCACCGTCACAGTAAACCTAATCCTAACCCTCACCCTAAACCTAACCTTAACCCTAATACTATCCATAACCCTCACCGTCACCCTAAACCTCACTCTAACCCTTACCCTAACCATAACCCTCACCCTAACCCTAACCCTAACACTAACACTAAACCTCACCCTAACCCTCACCGTATTCCTAAATCTAAACCTAACCCTCACGCTAACCCTCACCCTAAAACATACCCTCACCCTATCCCTAACACTAATCCTCACCATATCCCTAACCCTGAAACTCACCCTAACCCTCACCCTAACCCTAACCGTAACTCTCACCCTAAAACTCACCCTCTCCCTAACCCGAACCCTCACCCTAACCCTACCCTAAACCTCACCCGAATCCTAATCCTCACCCTAAACCTAACTCTAAAACTAACCCTCATACTAACCCTAACCCTCACCTTAAACCTCACCCTAACCCTCATGCTAACCCTAAAGCTAACCCTAACTCTCACTCTCACCCTAACCCTCATCCCAACCCTTATCCTCACACTAACCCTAACCCTAACCCTAATCCTCACATTAACCCTAACACTCACACTAACCCTAATGCTACCCCTCACCCTACCCCTCACATTAACCCTAACCCTAACCCTCACCCTAGCCCTATCCGTAACCCTCACCTTCCCACTAACCCTCAATGTCACTGTCACCCTAACCCTCACCCTAACCCTAATACTCACCTACACCCTCACCCTCACCCTAACCCTCACCCTAACCCTCACCCTCACGCTAAACATCACCCTAATCCTAACCCTCACCCTAAACCTAACTGTAATCCTCACCCTAACCCTAAATCTCACCTTAAACCTCACCCTCACCCTAATCTTCACCCTCAGACTAACCCTAACCCTAAGGCTTTCCTAATGGAAACCCTCACCTTCATCCTCACCCTCACCCTAACACTAACCCTAATCCTCACTCTCACCCTAACCCTCACCCTAACCCTATCTTTCACCCCAAGCCTAACCCTAACCGTAACCCTCCCCCTAACACAAACCCTCCCCCTAACCCTCACCCTAACCCTAACACTAACCCTAACCCTCACCCTCATCCTAAACCTCACCCTAACCCTTTCCCTCACATAACCCTAACCCTAACCCTAACCTTAATCCTCACCCTCACCCTAATCCTAACACTAATCCTCAACCTAACCCTAATTCTCCCCTTAAACCTCACCCTCAACCTAATCCTCACCTTAACTGTAACTCTAAGCCTTTCCTAACTGAAACCCTTACCCTCACCCTAACGCTCAGCCTAACCCTCACCCTCACCCTAACCCTAACCCTAACCCTATCCCACATTCTAAACCTCACCCTCACCTTAACCCTAACCCTAATCATCACCTATCCCTAACACAAACCCTAACCCTCACGCGAAAGCTCATGCTCACCCTAAGCCTAATGCTAACATTAACCTTCAACCTCACCCTAAACCTCGCCCTAACCCTAACCTTCACCCTAAACCTCGTCCTAACCCTTACCCTCACCCTAACCCTCACCCTATCACTAAGATAACCCTAACACTCACCATCAGCCTAACCCTCACCCTATCCCTATCCCAAACCCTCACCCTAAACTTCTGCCTCCACTCAACCGAACCCTAAACGTAACACTAATCCTAACCCTAACCCTCATCCCCAACCTCACCCGAACCATAACACTAACCCTAACGCTAAACCTCACTCTCACACTCACCCTAACCTTAACTCTTACCCTAAAAATAACTCTAACCCTAACCCTAACCCTCTCCCTCAACCTAACCCTAACCCTAAAACTCACCCTAACCCTAATCCTTACCCTAAACCTCACACTCACCCTCAACCTAACCCTCACCCTTACCCTCACCCTCACTATCACACTAACCCTAACACTAACACTAACCCTCACCCTAACCATCACAGTCACCCTAACCCTCACTCGAACCCTAACCCTCAACCACACCCTAATCCTCCCCTTCAACCGAACCCTCACCCTCACCCTAACACTCACCCTCACCCTAAACCTCACCCTCACAATCAACATCATGCTAACGCTAGCCCTTACCCTAACTATAACCCTGAACCTAACCCTAACCCTCACTGTTATCCTCACCCTAACCCTAACCCTAATGCTAAACCTAACCCTAGACCTCATCCTAACACTTACCATATCCCTAAACCTCACCCTCACCCTCACCCTCACACTAACCCTAACCCTCACACTAACACAAATCCTAACCCTCACTCTCACCCTCAACCTCACCCTAAACCTAACCCTAACCCTAACCCTCATCCTAACTTAAATGATAACCCTAACCCTTAACTTCACCCTAAATCTCACCCTAACCCTTAAACTTACCATAACCTTAACCCTAACCCTAACACTAATCCTCACCCTAACCCTAACCCTCACACACACCCTAATCCTCAGCTTCACCGGAACCCTTATCCTCACCCTAACACTCACCCTAACGCTAACACTAACCCTAATCCTAAACCTAACCTCACCCTCAACTACACCGTCACCCTAACCCTAACCCTAAACCTAACACTCATCCTCACCTTAACACTCACCCTGACCAAAAACATCACCATAACCCTAACCCTCACCCTAAACCTAACCCTAACCCTCACCCTAAACTTAACCCTCACCCTAATGCCCTCCCTATCCCTAAAACTAACCCAACACCTCACCATCACCCAAACCCTCACACTAACCCTTATCCTAACATTTACCCTAATCCTAAACCTCACCCTAACCCTCACACTAACCTTAATCCTCACCCTATACCTAATCCTAACCCAAACCCTCACCCTAACCCTCACCATAATCCTTACCCGCACCGTAACCCTAACCATCACCCTCACCCTAAATCTCACCCTAACCCTTACCCTCACCCTAATCCGCAAACTAACCCTAACACTAAACTGACGGCACACCCTAACCCTCACACTCACCAAAACCCTAACCCTCACCCTAACCCTTACCCTCACAATAACCCTATCCCTCACCATAAACCTAACCCTTATTCTCAAAAGTACACTCACCCTCACGCTAAACGTCGCCCTCACACTAAACATCACCCTAACCCTAACACTCACCCAATCCCTAACCCTAACCCTCAACCTCACCCTAACCCTCACAATGACCCTAAACCTTACCCTAACCCCAACTCACACCCTCACCCTAAACCTCACCCTAACCCTAACCCTAACCCTTACCTACCCGAAAACCTCACCCTCACACTCACCCTCACCCTAATCCTCACCCTCACCCTAGCCCTGACCCTAAAACGAACCCTCACCCTAACCTTAAACCTAAGCCTCACCCACACCCTAACCCTAACCCTAAACCTAACCCTAACACACATCCTAACCCTAACTCTAAACCTAATGGTAACCCTAAACCTCACACTCACCCTAACCTGAACCCTATCCCTTACAGTCACCCTAACCCTAACCCTAACCCTTACACTAACCCTAAACCTTCCCCTCAGCCTAACACTCACCCTATACCTAACCCTAAACCTAAAACTCACCCTCACACTAACCCTCACCCTAACACTTGCCCACACCCTCACCCTCACCCTTACACTAACCCTAAACCTATACTTCACCCTAACGCTCACCCTTACCCTAACCCTCACTCTCACCCTAACCCTCACCCTAACCGTTACCCTCACCCTAACCCTTACCCTAACCCTACACCTAACCCTCACACTAACCTAAGCCTAACCCTCAGCCTAAAACTTATGCTAACCCTAAATCTAACCCTAACCTTCACCATACCCCTAAACCTAGCCCTAACCCTAACCCTCACACTAAACCTAAACCTAACCCTCAGCCTAACCCTCATCCTAACCCTAAACCTAACCCTAATCCTAACTTCACCCTCACCCTCACCCTAACTCTAAACCTAAACCTAAACCTAACACTCACCCTCATCCTCACCTTAACCTAAAACTATCCCTAAACCTCACCCTAACCCTAACCATCACCCTATATCTCACCCTCACCCTAACCCTAACCCTAACACTCACCCTAACCCTAACGCTAACCCTAACCCTCACCCTCACACTAAACCAAAGCATAACCCTTACCCTGACCATAACCTTAACCCTCAGTCTAAACCTAATCCTCACCATAACCCTAACCCTCACCCACACACTAACCCACACCCTCACCCTCACCAAAACACTTACCCTCACCCTCAGCTAAACCTAACACTATTCCTAACCCTCATCCTAACCCTAACCCTCACCCTATATGTCACCCTCATCCTAACCCTAACCCTAACCCTCACTCTAACCCTCACCCTAAACTTAACACTAATCCTAACCCTCATCCTCACACTAAACCTCACCTTAACCCTTTCCCTCACCATAAACTTAACCCTAAGCCTAAACCTAATCCTCACCCTAACCCTAACCCTCACCCACACACTAACCCTCACCCTCACCCGAACCCTCACACTCACCTAAACCTCACCCTAACCCTAATATTACCCCTCTAAATAACCATCACCCTAACCATAACACTAACCCTAACCCTCAACCTAACCCTAACCCTAACGCTAACACTCAAACTCACCTAAACCTAAGGTTAACCCTAACATTAACCCCCTACCTAACCATCACCCTAACCATAACACTAACCCTAACCCTCACACTCACCTAAACCTCACCTTGTATTACCCCTCTCCCTAACCATCACCCTAATCCCACACTAACACTAACACTCACCCTAACCTTAACTCTATTCCTAAACCCAGCCCTCACCCTCAAACTAGCCCTAACCCCAACTCTAACATTAACCCACACCCTAACCCTAACCCTAAAATTAACCCTCCACCTAACCCTAAACCTAACCCTAACCGGCACACATACCTAAACCTGACCCTAACACTAACATTACCAATATCCCTAACCATAACCCTAACGCTAACCCTAACCCTAACCCTTAACCTAACCCTAATTCTACCCCTCACCCTCACCCTCAAACTAACCATAAACCTAATGCTAACCGTCACCCTAACCCTAATCCTCAACCTAAACATAAACTCAGCTTAACACTCACTCTCACCCCAATCCTCACCCTAACCCTAACACTTACCTAACCGAAACCCTCACCCTCAACCTCACCCTCAGCCTAGCCCTCAGCCAAACCCTAACCCTAACCCTAACCCTCACCCTCAACCTCCCCTTCAACCTCAGCATTACCCTAACCCTAACACTAATCCTAACCCTAACCTTCAATCCCACGCTCACCCTAACCCTAAACCTATCCCTAAAGCTAAACCTCACCTTCAACCTTACCCTAGACCTAACTCTAACAATAACCTTAACCCTAACCCTAACCCAATCCCTAACCCTAAAAATCACCCTAACCCTTACCCTAACCCTCACCCAAACACTTACCCTCACCCTAACCCTAACCCTAACCCTAACTTCACACTAAACCTAAGCCTCACCCTAACTCTAACCCTAAACCTAACCCTAATCCTAAACCTAACCCTCACACTCACCCTCACCCTAACCCTCACACTCACCCTCATCCTAACCCTCACCCTAAACATCACCCTAACTATAACCCTCACCCTAACCCTAAACCTAACCCTCAAACTAACCCTCACCCTAAACCTAACGATAAACCTAATCCTCACCCTCAATCTCACCCTCAACCTAACCCTTATCCTCACACTAACCCTAAACCTAACCGTAACCCTAACCCTCACACTAACCCTAAACCTCATCTTAACCCTAACCATACACATCACACTACCCCTCACCCTAAAGCTAAACCTAACCCTTACCCTCACTTTCACCCTCACCCACAGCCTAACCCTAAAACTAAGACTAACCCTAACACTAACCCTCACACTAATCCTCCACGTAACCTTGACAAAAACACTCACCCTCACCCTAACTCTAACCCTAACCCTACCTCTCACCCTAACCCTCACCCTGACCCTCACCCTAAACCTAACCCTAACTGCCACGCCGACCCCAGTAGAGTCTGCTTAGCATGGGAAACGATCTATCAGACCATGATAGGGGCCTCGAGACCTATCTCTGAGTTTTGGGACTTCACCGAAGTCTACCTCAGAGAATGGGGCTTTACAGAAACCTATCTCCAAGTTTTGGGACTTCACCGAAGTCTACCTCGGAGAATAGGGCTTCTAAGAGGCCTACTCCTGGGAAAAGGCTGGCAAAAACCCCTGGAAAAGATGTGTTTCTGCCTATCTTTTCCTCATAAGAGTGCCTATTAATCTTTTACTGTTTCTACTGCTCATTGTACTTACTCATTGTCAACGTTCCCTTATTCAAAGCTCTTTAAGAGTGTTGACGACTCCAATATCTGATGAGTGTCTTAAAAATATGACTAACTCACCAGAGTTAAGTGCTACCCTGAAACCCCTCTTATGGAGGCTAGTAGACAAGTTATAAGTAAATATAAAAGTATTGGGGGTTTCACAAAGTCACTCCAGCAGAAGGAATTGTAAGAAATTTACAAAAAGTTGTAGGCGCGGCTAGAATAGAAAGAATGTATGGCAATTGCTGAGATAACTACTTAGGAGAAAGAACTTCCTCATTTACTAAGAGACTTGCTAAATCTAAGTCTCCTTGGTGCTTACTATTAAAGAAGAAACAGGAAAGATCTTAATGGGACAGTTAAGGCCTCTATCGAAAAAAGTAGTGGTTAATTGGTGACAATCATCGAAACCCATTGTATTTCTTAAAAATAGAGGTAAAGCTGGAAACAAGTGCCTATCAGGCGACCAGTTGGTGACCACCCAAGGACGAAGCCCTGCAGCAAGGTTGTGTAACCTTTTGCCCTTTCAGGCGACCAGCTAGTGACCGCCCAAGAATGAAGCCCTGCAGCAAGATTATGTAACCTTTTGCCCTTTCTTATGGAGACATTTTGCTATAAAAGTTTGTTATCCTCTGCATTAAATCGCACTCAGCACTCAGCACTCAGCATCCACTCCTAATGTGTGTGAGTTGTCTGTTTGCCATCTCCCCATCCTATTCCAGGTTCCTCCCCTAGGTATCCTCCGTCGTCCCGACAGAACCCGGTCCGCGGCACCTAACCCTCAGCCTAACACTTACACTCACCCTAAACCTAACCCTCACCCTCACCCCAACCGTTATCCTACCCCTAACCCCCACCTCACCCTCACACTTACCATAACCCTCATCCTAAACATAACCCCAAGCCTAATGCTAACCCTAAACCGCACTCTCACCCTAACCCTCAATCTAAAACTTACCCTAACCCTAACCATAACCTTAATCCTCACAATAAACCTAACCCTCACCCTAACCCTAACCCTACCCCTCAGCCTAACCCTCACCTTAAACCTAACCCTAAACCTAACCCTCACCCTATCACTAAGCTTAACCCTAACCCTCACCCTCACCCTAACCGTGATGCTAACACTAACCTTCACCCTCACCCTAACGCTAACACTAACCCTTACCCTCACCCTAACTGTAACCCTCACCCACACCCTAACCCTCACCCTAACACTTACCCACACCCTAACCCTCACCCGAAAACTAAACCTAAACCTAACCTTCACCCTAACCTTCACCCTAAACCTAACCCTAACCATAACCCTAACCCTCAACCTCTCCCTAACCCTCACCCTCAACTTTACCCTCAACGTAACCCAAACCCTAACCCTAAACCTAACACTCACACTAACCCTAACCCTTACCCTCAGCCTAATATTTATACTAACCATAAACCTAATCCTAACACTCAACCTACCCCTAACACTAAACCTAAACCTCACCCTCAACCTCCCCTTGCCCCTCAGCCTTACCCTAACCCTAACCCTAATCCTAACCCTATCCCTCAACCCCACCCTCACCCTATACCTAATCCTAACCCTAACGCTAACCCTCACCCTCACCCTAACCCTAATCCTAACAATAACCCTCACCCTAACACTAAACCTAACCCTAAAACTCACCCTAACCCTAATCCTACCCCTAACCCTCACCCTCACCATCACCTTCATTCTAACACTCACCCTCATCCTGACCCTCACCATCACACTAACCCCCACACTAACCCTAAACCTCACCCTAACCCTAACCCTAACCCTCACCCTCACTTTCACCCTCACCCTCAGCCTAACCATAACCCAAAACCTAATCCTAACCCTAACCCTCACCCTCATCATAACCCTAAAGATAACCCTCACCCACACCCTCAACCTCACACTCACCCCCACCCTCAAACTAACCTTCACCCTCACCCTTACCCTCACACTAACCTCAATCTCACCCTAAACATCACCCTAAACCTAACCCTCACCCTAACCCTAACGCTAACCATAACCCTCACGCTCAACCTAACCCTCACCCAAACCCTTATCCTCACACTAACCCTAACCCTAACCCTATCCCAACACCTCACCCTAACTCTCACCCTAACCCTAACCCTCAAACACACCCTAACCCTCACACGAAACCTCACCCTCACTTGAACACTCACCCTCAGCATAACACTCACCCTCACAATAAACTTCAAAATAACCCTAACTCTCACACTAACACTAAACTTAAACCTCACCCTAACCCTAACTCTCAACTTAACCTTAACCCTCACCCTCACCCTAACCCTAATCCTCATCCTATACCTAACCCTCACCCTAAACCTAACCCTCACACTCTCTCTAATCCTAACCCTCATCCTAACCCTAACCCTCACCCTCAACCTCACCCTAACCTTAACCCTAATCCTCATCCTAAACCTAACCCTAAACCTAATGCTAACCCTAACCCTCACACTAAACCTAACCCTCACCCTAACCGTAACCCTAAACCTCAGCCTAACCCGCCCCCTAAATCTAACCCTAACCCTAATCCTCACCCTATACCTAACCTTAACCATAAACCTCACCCTAACCCTCACCCTCACCCTCACCCTAACCCTAATGCTAACCCTATCCCTTACCCTCAACATAACACTCACCCTAACCCTAAACCTCACCCTAACCCTAACCCTCATCCTCATTCTAACACTCACCCTAACACTTACCGACACACTAAGCCTCAAGCTAACCCTAAAACTAAACCTAAACTTCACCCTAACCCTCACCCTAAACCTAACCATAACCCTAAACCTAACCCTCACCCTAACCCTCACCCCAACCCTAACCCTCACCCTCTCCCTAAACCGCACCCTAAGCTTTACCCTCAACCTAACCCAAAACCTAACCCTAAACCTAACACTCACACTAACCCTAACCCTTACCCTCAGCCTAAACTTTATACTAAACCTAAACCTAAACCTAACCCTAACCCTCACCCTAAACCTAACCCTAAACCTAACCCTCACCTTCAACCTCCCCTTCCCCCTCAGCCTTACGGTAACCCTAACCCAAATCCTAACCCTAACCCTCAACCCCACTCTCACCCTAACCCTAACCCTAACCCTAACGCTAAACCTCAGCATCACACTCAACCTCTCCCTAACCCTAACCATAACAATAACCCTAACCCTAACACTAACCCTAACCCTAAAACTCAACCTAATCCTAATCCTAACCCTAACCCTCACCTAAACCCCATTCTAACACTCACCCTCACCCTGAACCTCAACATCACACTAACCCTCACACTAACCTAAACCCTCATCCTAACCCTAACCCTCAGCCCCACCATAACCCTAACTATAACCCTCGCTCTCACCCTCACCCTCACTGGCACCCTCACCCTCACTCTCACCCTAACCCTTACCCTCACACAAACCCTAACCTATCCCTATCCCAACACCTCAACCTAACTCTCACCGTAACCCTAACCCTCAACCACACCCTAACTCTCACCCTCAACAGAACCCTCATCCTGAACCGAACACTCACCCTCACCCTCACAATAAACATCACCCTAACCCTAACTCTCACCTTAACCCTAACCCTAAACCTCACCCTAACGCTAATCCTCAACCTAACCCTAACCCTCATACTCAACCTAACCATAACACTCATCCTAATCCTAACCCTCACCCTAAAACTAACTCTCAACCTCACCCTAACCCTCACCCTCACCCTCACACTAACCTAAACCCTGAACCTAACTTTAACGCTAACCCTAACCTTCACCCTCACCCTGACCTTCACCTCAGCCTAAACCTAACACTAACTCTAGTCCTAATCCTCTCACCCTCACCCTCATCCTAACAATCAACCTAACCCTAAACTTCACCCTAACCCTAACCCTAACCATCACACTAAACCTAACATCAGCTTAAAACTCAGCCTCACCCTAATCCTCACCCTAACCCTAACACTTACATAACCGAAACACCGTCACCCTCATCCAAACCCTCACACTCACCCTCACGCTCACCCTAACCCTAAACCTAACCCTAATGCTGAACCTCACCCTAACCCTCACCCTAACCCAAACTCTAACCCTAACAATAACCCTAAAACTAAACCGAACCCTAAAATTAAACCTAACCCTAATCCTAACCCTAAACCTCACCCTCACACTCACCCTCATTCTAACCCTCATCTTCTCCCTGACTCGCACCATAACACTAACACTCACACTAATCGTAACCCTCACCAAAACCCTAACCCTAAACCTAAACCTCTCCATCACCCTCACCCTAACCCTAACCATAACCCTTAACCTCCCCCTAATCCTAAACCTCACCCTCACCCTATACCTCACCCTAATCCTTACCCTCACCCTAAGCTGCAAACTAACACTAACCCTAAACCTATGGCTCACCCTAACCCTCACCCTGACCATAACCCTAACCCTAACCCTCACCCTAAACTTAACCCTCACCCTGACACTAACCCTCACCCTTACCCTTATCCTAACACTAAACCTAATCCTAACCCTCTCCCTATCCTTCACACTAACACTAATCCTAACCCTATCCCTAACCCTAACCCTAACCCTCACCCTAACCCTTACCCTCACCCTAATCCTATAACTCACCCTCACACTTAACCTCACCCAAACCCTAACCCTAACCCTAACCCTCACTGCAAACGTAACCATAACCATAACACTAACAATAATCCTAACCCTAACCCTAACCCTAACACTCACCCTCACCCTAACCCTTATCCTAACCCTAACCCTCACCCTAACCCTAACCCTAACCCTCACCATAACCCTAACCCTCATCCTAACCCTCACCCTCACCCTAACCCTAACCCTAAAACTCACCCTAACACTAACCCTAACCCTCACCCTCACCCTATCCCTCACCTTAACCCTAACCCTAACCCAAACCCTCACCCTAACCCTTACCCTCACCCTAACCCTAAAACTCACCCTCACCCTTAACCTCACCCTAACCCTTACCCTCAACCTAACCTGCAAACTAAACTTAACCCTAAACTTACTGCTCACCCTAACCCTCACCCTCACCATAACCCTAACCCTAAACCTAACACTCAACCTAACCATAAACCTCAGCCTCACTGTAACCCTCACCCTAACCCTTACCCTCATATTAACGCAATCCCTAACCCTAAACCTAACCCTAATTCTCAACAGAACACTCACCCTCACCCTAACCTTTACCCTCACACTAAACATCACCCAACCCTAACCCTCAACATAACCCTAACCCTAACTCTCACCCTCACCCTCACCCTCACCCTAACCCTAACCTTCATCCTAACACTAACCTTCACCCTCACCCTCACCCTAAACCTAACCCTAATGACAACCCACACCCTCACCCTAAACCTCACCCTAACCCTATCCCTAACCCTTACCTGAATGAAAAAATCACCCTCACCCGAATCCTCACCCTCACCTTAACCCTAACTCTAAACCTAACGCTAACATTCATCCTAACCCTAACTCTAAAACTAATGCTAACCCTAAACTTCACAGTAACCGTAACCTTCACCCTAACCCTTACCGTCACGCTAACCCTAATCCTAACCCTCACAATAAACCTAACACTTACCCTAAACCTAACCCTTCCCCTCAGCCTAACGCTCACCACAAACCTAACCCTAACCCTAATCCTCACCCTATCATTAACCTTAAGGCAAAAACTCACCCTAACCCTCACCCTAAACCTAATGCTAACCCTAACCCTCACCCTGACCCTAACACTCACGCTAACCCTTACCCTCACCCTAAACCTAAAACTCACCCTCAACACAACCCTCACCCTAAAACTTACCCACACCCTCACCCTCACCCTGAACCTAACCCAAAACTTCACCCTAAAACTTCACCACAACGCTCACCCTAATCCTAACCCTCACCCTCACCCTAAACCTCACCGTAACCTTACCTTCACCGTAACACTTAACCTATGCCTAAACCTAACGCTCAAACTAACCCTAAACCTAACCTTCAGCCTAAACCTTATGATAAGCCTAAATCTATCCCTAACCCTAACCCTAACCCTCACACTAACCCTAACCCTAACCCTCAGCCTAACCCTCATCCTAACCCTAACCCTAACACTAATCCTAACCCTCATCCTCACCCTCACCCTAAATCTAAACGTAAACCTAAACCTAACACTGACCCTCACCCTCACCCTAACCTAACATTATCCCTAACCCTCACCCTAAGCCTAACCCTCAACCTATACCTCACCCTCAACCTAACCCTAAACCTAACCTTAACCCTCACCCTAACCCTCACCCTAACCTTAACACTAACCCTAATCCTCACCCTCACCTTATCCCTCTCCCTCACCCTAAACATCACCCTAACCCTAACCCTCACCCTAACCTGAATCCTAACACTAACCTGAACCCTAACCCTCACAATAACACTCACCCTAAACCTAACGATAACCCTAAACCACACCCTCGACCTAACCCTCAAGCTAACCCTTATCCTCACACTAACCCTAACCCTACCCCTCACACTAACCCTAAACCTCACCCTAACCCTAACCCTACCCCTCACTCTACCCCTCACCCTAATCCTAACCCTAACCCTAAACCTCACTTTCACCCTCACCCTCAGCCTAACCCTAACCCTAACACTTACCTAACACTAACCCTAAATTTAATCCTCCACCTAACCCTGACCATAACCCTCACCCTCACCCTAACACTAACCCTAACCCTAACTCTCACCCTAACCCTAAACCTAAACCTAACCCTAACCCTAATCCTCAACCTAACCCTAACCCTCATCCTGACCCTCACACTAAACCTAACCATAACTCTAACCCTCACCCTAACACTTACCCTGACCCTAACCTTAACCCTAAACCTAACCCGAACCTCACCCTAACCCTAACCCTCATCCTAAACCTAAGCCTCACCCTCACTCTAACCCTAACCCTCATCCTAACCTTAAACCTAAACCTAATGCTAATCCTAAACCTCACCCTCACCCTAAACCTCACCCTAACCCTCATCCTCACCCTAACACTAACCCTAACCCTCACACTAAACCTAAACCTCACCCTAACCCTAACCCTAATCCTCACACTAAACCTTACCCTCACACTAAATCTAACCCTAACACTCAGCATAACCCTCACCCTATGCCTAATCCTAACACTAATCCTCACCCTATCCCTAAACTTAACCCTAACCCTCACCCTAACCCTCAACCTCACCCTAACCCTAATTCTAACACTAACCCACCTCCTCTCCTAACCCTCACCCTCACCGTAAACCTCACTCTGACAGTTACCCACACCATAACCCTCACCCTAACCCTAAACCTAAACCTAACCTTCACCATAACCCTCACGCTAACCCTAAATATAACCCTACCTCTAAACCTCACCCGAACCCTCACTGTAACCCTAACCCTCACCCTCTCCCTAACCCTCAACCTAACCTTTACCCTCAACCTAACCCAAACCCTAACCCTAAACCTAACCCTCACACTAACCCTAACAATTACCCTCAGCCTAACCCTTATACTAACCCTAAACCTAACACTAACCCTCACCCTGAACCAAACCCTAACGCTAAACCTCACACTCAACCTCCCCTTCCCCCTCAACCTTACCCTAAACCTAAACCTATTCCTAACCCTAATGCTAACCCTCACCCTCACCCTCACCTAACCCTAACACTAACAATAACCCTAACCCTAACCCTAAACCCCTCCCTCACTTTCACCTTCACCCTCAGCCCAATCCTAACCCTAACCCTAACCCTAAACCTCACCCTCACCCTAAACCTAACCCTAACCCTCACCCTCACCCTCACCCGCACCCACACACTCACCCTAACCCTCACCCTCACCCTCACCCTCACACTAACCCTCAACCTCAACCTAAACATCATGCTAATTCAAAGCCTCACACTAACCCTAATCCTAACCCTCACCCTAACCATAAACCTCATCCTAAACCTCACCCTACCCCTAACGCTAACCCTAACCCTCACCCTCACACTAACCCACACCCTAAATCTTAACCTCACACTAACCCTAACCCTAACCCTAACCTTCACACTAACCTTAACCCTCACCCTAACACTATCTTTTCACCTCACCCTGACTCTCATCCTAAACCTAAACCTCAACCACACCCTAATCGTGACCCTCGCCCGAAACCGAACCCTCACCCGAACACTCACCCTCACCCTAACACTCACAGTCATAATAAACATCACCCTAACCCTAACTCTCACTCTAGCCATCATTCTAAACCTCACCCTAACCCTAACCCTCAAGCTAACCCTACCCCTCACCCTCACACTCACACTAAACCTAAACCTAATGAGAACCCTCACCCTAACCCTAATCCTCATCCACACCCTAACCCGAAATATCACCTGAACCCACACCCACCCCCAAACTCTCATCCTCAACCTAAACCTCACCCTCACCCTAAACATCACCCAAACCCAAACCCTCACCCTAACCCTAACCCTAACCCTACCCCTCACCCTAACCCTACCCCTCACCTTAACCCTTACCCTCACCATAACCCTAACCATAACCATAACCATAACCCTCACACTAACCTTAAACCTCACCATAACTACAAACCTAACCCTAACCTTCACCCTCACGATGACCTTCACCTCAGCCTAAACCTAAACCTAACCCTCAACCTAACCCTACCCCTCACCCTCACACTCACACTAGACCTAAAACTAATGATAGCCCTCACCCTAACCCTAATCCTCAACCCACACCCTAACCCGAAAACTCACCTGAACCCACAACCACACCCAAACTCTCATACTCACCCTAAACCTCACCCTCACCCTAAACATCAACCAAACCCTAACCCTCACACTAACCCTAAACCTAAACCTAACCTCACACTAACCCAAACCCTAAACCTAATCCTAACCCTCACCATCACCCTCACCCTAACTCTATACCTAAACCTAAACCTAACACTCACCCTAACCCTAACCTAACACTATCCATAACCCTCACCCTAACCCTAAACCTCACCCTATACCTCATCCTCAACCAAACCCTAACCCTAAACCTAACCCTCAACCTAACCCTAATCCTCACACTCACCCTAAACCTCACCCTAACCCTAACATTACTCCGCTCCCTAACCATCACCCTAAACCTAACCATAACCCTAACCCTCAACCTAACCTTAACCCTACCCCTCACCCTCACCGTCAAACTAACACTAAACATAATGCTAACCCTCACCCTAAACCTAATCATCACCCACACCCTAACCGGAACCATCACCCGAACCCTCACCCTCATCCAAACCCTCATCCCCACCCTAACCCTCACCCTCACCCTAAACATCACCCAAATCCTAACCCTCACCCTAACCCTGATTCTAACCCTAACCCTCACCCTAACACTTACCCTCATCCTAACCCTAACCCTAAGCTTCACCCTCACCCTGACCCTCACCCTCAGCCTAACCCTAACCCTAACCCTATTCCTAATCCTAACTCTCAAACTCACACTTACCCTAAACCTAACCCTAACACTCACCCTCATCCTCACCCTAACCCTATCCCTAACCCTCATCTGCACCCTAACCCTCACACTACACCTCAACATAACCCACACCCTCACCCTAACTCTAATGCTAACCCTAACCCTCACTTTCACCCTATCCCTCAACCTAACCCTTACCCTTACCCTAATCCTAACCCTCATCCTCAACCTAAAGCTCACCCTAAGCCTTATCCTCAGAATAACCCGCAAACTAACCCTAACCCTAAACCTACCGCTCACCCTAACCCTCACCCTAACCCTAACCCTAACCCTAACCCTCACCCTTATCCTAACCCTCACCATCACCTTAACCATCACCCTCACCCTAACCCTCACCCTAACCCTAACCCAAACCCTCACCCTAAACCTAACCTCAGCATAACCCCCACTCTCATCCTAATCCTCACCCTAACACTTACCTAACCGAAACCATAACCCTCACCCTGACCCTAAACCTCACCCTAACCCTCACCCTCAACCTCCCCTTCCCCCTCAGCATTATACTAACCTTAACTCTAATCCAATCCCTAACCTTCAATCCCACCCTCACGCTAAACCTAACCCTAACGCTAATCCACACGATCACCCTCACCCTAACACTAACTCTCACCCTAACCCAAACCCTAACACAAACCCTAACCCTAACTCTCACCATAACCCTCACCCTAACTCTAACGATAACCCTCACACTCACTTTCACCATCACCCTCAGCCTAACCCTAACCCTAACACTTACCCTAACCATAACCCTCACTGTAATCCTCCACTTAACCCTGACCATAACCCTCACTCTAACCCTAACACTAACCCTAATCCTAACTCTCACCCTAACCCTAACCCTAAACCTCACCCTAACGCTAACCTTCAAACTAACCCTAACACTCACCCTGACCCTCACACTAAAGCTAACCATAACCCTAACCCTCACCCTAACACTTACCCTGACCCTAACCCTCACACTACACCTAACCCGAACCCGAACCCTAACCCTAACAATAATCCTAAACCTAAGCCTCACCCTCACCCTCACCCTCACCCTAACCCAAACCCTCATCCTAACCTTAAACCTAAACCTAATGCTAACCCTAAACCTCACCCTAAACCTCACCCTAAAATTTACCTTCACCCTAACCCCAACCGTAACACTCACATTAACCTAAACCTCACCCTAACCCTAAACCTAACCAACAGACTAAACCTAACCCTCACCCTACCCCTAACCCTAAACCGCACACTAAACCTAAGCCTCAACCTAAACCTAACACTACCACTCAGCCTAACCCTCACCCTAAATCTAACCGTAACCCAAATCCTCAACCTATGCCTCACCTTAACCCTAAACCTCCCCATCAACCTCCACTTCACCCTCAGCTTTACCCTAACCGTAAATCTAATCCTAACCCTCAACCTAAACTTCACACTAACCCTAACCCTCAGCCTCACCCTAACCCTCACCCTAAACTTTACCCTCAACATAACCCAAAACCGAACCCTAAACCTAACACTCACACTAACTGTAAACCTAACCCTCACCCTATCCTTTATACCAACCCTAAACCTAACCCCAACCCTCACCCTAACCGGAAACCTCACACTACCCCTAAACCTAACCCTAACCCTGACCCTAAACCTCATCCTAACCCTAACCCTAACCCTAACCCTCACGTTAAACTTAACCCTCACCCTCATGCTAACCCTCACCCTAAACCTTACCCTCACCCTAAACGTATCCCTAAACCTAACCCTAACTCTAACTCTCACACTAACACTCACCCTCACCCTAACACACACCCTCACACTAAACATAACCCTAAAGCTAACACTCACCCTAACCCTAACCCTAACCATCACCCTAACCCTAACCCTCATCCTAACACTAACCCTCACCCTCACCCTGACCCTCACCCTAACCCTAAACCTAACCTAATCCTAACACTAACCCTCACCCTCACCCTCACACTCACCCTAACCCTAACACTCTACCTCACCCTAAACCTCACCCTAAGCCATACCCTCATCTTAACTCTAATCCTAACCCTAAACTTAACCCTCACCCCAACCCTAAACCTATCCCTAACCCTAACCCTCACCTTACCTCACACTCACCCTAACCCTCACCCTAACCCTTACTGTCACCCTAACCCTAGCCCTAACCCTCACACTAAACCTAACCCTCACCCTAACTCTAATGTTACCCTCACCCTCAAACTAACCCTAACCCTAATCCTCACCCTATCCTTAATCTTGACCCAAAATTCACCGTAAACCTCACCCTCACCCTCACACTAATGCTAACCCTCAGCCTCAGCCTCACCCTAAACCTCACCTTAACACTTACCCTCACCCTAACCCTAACCCTCACCCTCACCCTAAACCTCACCCTAACACTTACCCCAACCCTAAACCTCACCCAAACCCTAAACCTAAACCTAACCTTGATGCTAACACTCACCCTCAACCTCAACTTCACCCTAACACTTACACAAACCCTTACCCTCACCCTAACCCTAAACCTAAACTTAAACTTGACCCTAACCCTCACCCTAACCCTAAAACTCACCCTCACCCTTACTTTCACCCTAACATTTACCCTCACCCTAACCCTTAGCCTACCCCTAAACCTAATGCTCATGCTAACCCTAACCCTAACCCTCAGCCTAACCCTTATCCTAACCCTAAACATAGCCATAAACCTCACGCTAACCTAATCCTAATCTTGAGCCTAACCCTCATCCTAACCCTAACCCTAATCCTAACCCTCACCCTCACCATAACTGTAACCCTAAACCTAACCCTAACACTCACCCTCACAGTTAACCTAACCCTAACACTGTCCCTAAGCCTCAACATAACCTTAACCCTCACCCTAATCCTAAACCTAACCTTCACTCTCAAACTCACCCTAACTCTAACCCAAAACCTAACCCTAACCCTCACCCAGACCCTCAACCTAACCCTCACCCTCACTCTAAACCTCATCCTAAACCTAACCCTAACCATCACCCTCACCCTCTCCCTCAACCTAACCCTCACCTTCACCCTAAACATCACCCTAACCCTAATCCTCACCTTCAACCTAACCCTCACTCTGAACCTAACCTCAGCTTAATCCTCACCCTCGCCCTAATCCTCACCCTAACCATAATTTTACCTAACAGAAACTCTCACCTTCACACTCAGCCTAACCCTCACCCTCACCCAAGCCCTCACCCTAACCCTAAACTTAACCCTCACCCTCACCCTCAACCTCCCCTTCTCTCTCAGGCTTACTCTAACCCTAATAATAACTCTAACCATAACCCTAACCCTAAAACTCATCCTAAACCTAATCCTAACCCTAACCCTCAACCTCGCCCTCACCCTCATTCTAAACATTACCCTCATGCTGAACCTCACCATCACACTAACGCTCACACTAACCCTAACCCTCACCCTAGCCTTAACCCTAACCCTCACCCTCACTTCCCCCATCACACTCAGCCTAACCCTAACTCTAACCCTAATCCTAAACTAACCTCACCCGCACCCTCACCCTAACCCTCACCCTCAAACTCCCCTTCCCCCTAACTCTAACCCTCAACCTCTCCCTAAGCATCACCTTAACCCTAACCCTCACACTGAACCTAACCCTAACGCTCACCCTAAGCCTCACCCTCAAACTAACCCTCAACCTAAACAGTATCCTCACACTAAACCTAACCCTAACCCTAACCTTCACACTAATCCTAACCCTCAACCTAACCATATCCCTCCATCTCAACCTAAATCTCCCTAACACTCACCCTAACCCTAAATCTAAACCTAACCCTCACCCTCACCCTAACCCTCACCATCACGCTAATGCTCACCCGAACCCTAACACTCACCATAAACCTAAGCCTCAAACTAAACCTAAGCCTCACCCTGACCCTCACCTTAAATCTAACCGTAACCCTAACCCTCACCCCCTAACCCTCAGCCTCACCCTAAACCTCACCTTAACACTTACCCTCACCCTAACCCTAACCCTCACCCTAAACCTAACCCACACCCCAACACTAATCCTAAACCTAATCCTAAATCTAAACTTCACATTAAACCTAAACCTTACACTAACCCTAATCCTCACACTATCCCTAACCTTAACCCTAACCCTCACCCTCACCCTAACCCTAATGCTAATCTTAACCCTCACCCTCACCTTAACCCTCAACCTAACCATTAACCTCACTATAACCCTTACCCTCACCCTAAGCCTAACCTCACCCTCGCCCTAACCCTCACCCTAACACTTACCCACAACCTCACCCTCACCCTAATCCTCACCCTCACCCTCACCCTAACCCTAGCCCTCACCTTAACCCTAACCCTCACACTAACCCTAACCCTCACTCTTACAGTCACCCTCACCCTCAGCCTAACCCTAATCCTTACCCTAATCCTAACCCTCACACTCACCCTAACTCTAACCCTAACCCTAACCCTCACCCTAACACTAAAACTCACCCTATATCTCACCCTCACCCTAACCCTAAACCAAAACCTAACCCTCAACCTAAACTTCACCATAACCCTAACACTAACCATAACCCTCATCCTCACAATAAACCTCACACTATACATTACCCTCACCATATCCCTAACCATAACCCTAATCCTCAACCACACCTAACTTCACCCTCACCTGAACCTTCACCCTCACCCTCACCCTCACCCTCATCCGCACCCTAAACATCACCCTAACACTAACACTCACCCTCACGCTAATCCTCACCATAACCCTAACCCAGACCGAAAAGAAACCCTCAACCTCACCCTCACACTAACCCTCACCCTGACCCTAGCCCTCACCCAAACACTAACCCTAACCCGAACCCTAATCCTCACATTCACCCTAACCCTTACCCTAACCGTTACCCTCACCCTAACCATAACCCTAACCCTAATCATAACCCTCACACTAGCCATAACCCTCACCCTAAACATAACCCTAAACCTAACCCTAACCTTCACCCTCACACTGACCCTCACACTCACCGTAACCCTAAACCTATTCCTAATCCTAACCCTCACAATAACCCTCAACCTAAACCTAACCCTAACACTAACCCTCACCCTCACCCTCACCCTCACCGAACACAAACCCTCATTCTAACCCTAAGCTCAGCTTAACCCTCACCCTCAACCTAATCCTCACCCTAGCCCTAACCCAAACGTAAATGTAACCCTCACCCTCACACTAACCCTCATCCTCACCTTAGCACTAATCCTAACCCTAACCATAACACTTACCCACACCCTAACCCTCAACCTCATCTTCGCTCCAACCCTAATCCTAACCCTAATCCTAACCCTAATGCTCACACTACCCCTCTCCCTAACCCAAACTGTAACCCTAACCCTCACCCTCATCCTAACCCTCACGCTCAGCCGAATACTCACCCTCAACCTAAACCATACTCTCACAATAAACATCACCCTAACCCTAACCCTCAACCTAACTCTAACCCTAACCCCCAACCTAACCCTAACCCTCACCGTAACCCTCACCTTAACCCTTACACACAACATAATCCTATCCCTCACTCACAAACTTACCATCACCCAAACCCTTACCCTCACCCTAAACCTCAGCCTAACCCGCAACCTAACGCTCACCCTTACCCTAACCCTCAACCTTGCCCTAACCCTCACCCTAACCTTTACCCTCACCCTCACCCTAACCCTCACCCTAACCTTTACCCTGATCCTAACCCTAACCCTAAACCTAACCCTCAAACTAACCCTAAACCTAACCCTCAACCTAACCCTTATTCTATCCCTAAACCTAACCCTAAACCTCACCCAAACCCTAAACCTAACCCTCACACTAACCCTAAACCTAACACTCAGCCTAACGCTCATCCTAACCCTAAACGTAACCCTAACCCTCACCCTAACCGAAACCCTACCCATAAAACTCACCCTATCCCTAACCCTCCCACTCACCCTCAGGCTAACTCTAATAGTAACCCTAACCCTCACCCTCACCCTAACTCTAACCCTAAACCTAATCCTAAACCTCACCCTCACCCTCACCCTAACCCTAAACCTATCCCTAACCCTCACTCTAAGCCTAACCCAAACCCTATACCTCACCCTCACCCTAACCCTAACCCTAGCCCTCACACTGAAACTCACCCTAACTTTACCCTCACCATAAACCTAACTATAACCCTAATCCTCACGCTAAACCTAAGCCTCATCCACCCCCTTAAACTCACCCTAACCCTAAACCTAATCCTATTCCTAAACCTAAGCCTCACACTTAAACTCACCCTAACCCTACACCTAACCCTTACCCTCACACACACCCTCACCCTAAGCCTCACCGTCACCCTAACCCTCACCCTAAACCTAACGCTACCCTTCACTCTAACCCTCACACTAACCCTAACCCTAATCCAAACCCTCAACCTAACCCTAAAGATAACCCTAACCCTCACCCTCACACTAACCCTTAACCTAACACTAAAACTCAACCTAACCCTAATCCTCAACCACACCCTAACCCTCACCCTCACCTTAACCCTCACCCTCACGCTAAACATCACCCAAACCCTAACCATCACCCTAACCCTAGCTCTAACCCTCACCCTAAACCTAACCCAAAACCTAATCCTCAATCTCACCCTATTCCTCCCCATAAGCCTAACCCTTGGCTAAAAGAAACCCTCAACCTTAAACTCACACAAACCCTCATCCTCACCCTCACCCTCACCGAACACAAACCCTCACCCTAACCTTAACCTCAGCTTAACCCTCACCCTCAACCTAATCCTCACCCTAAACCTAACCCAAAAATAATCTTAACCCTCACTCTCACACTAAGCCTCACCCTCCCTAGCCCTCAACCTAATCCTAAACCTAACCCTAACCTTCAACCTCACCCTAAACCTCACTCTAACCCTTTCCCTCACCCTAACCCTAACCCTATTCCTAACCATAACTCTCACATTAACCATAACCCTCAGCCTAACCCTAACCCTAACACTAACCTTAAACCTAACCCTCAGCCTCACCCTCACTCGCACCTTCAGCCTAACCCTAACCCTAACGCTATTCCCAATCCTAACCCTCACCCTCACCCTTACCCTAACCCTCACCCTCACCCTAACCTTCACCCTCACCCTAAACATCACTCTAACCATAAACCTCACCCTAACCCTAACTCTAACCCTTACAATAACCCTAACCTCATCTTAACCCTAACCCTGACGTAAACGATACCCTCACCCTCACACTAACCCTCACCCTCACCCTAGCCCTCACCCTCACCCTAACCGTAACTCTAACCCTCAATCTCACCCTCACCCTCACCCTCAACCTCAGCCTAAAGCTAACCCTAACACTAACCCTAACCCTAACCCTCACACTAACCATAACCCTAAATCTCAGCCTAAACCTTATCCTAACCCTAAACCTAAAACTAACCTTCACCCTAACCAAACCCTAACCCTAAACCTAACCCTAAGCCTAACCCTAACACTCACCTAAAACCTAAACCTAAACCTAACCCTCACCCTAACCCTAAACCTCACATTCAACCTCACCCTGACCCTCAGCCTAAACTTAGTGCTAACCCTAATCCTAACCCTCACCCTCAACCTAACTCTAAGACTAAACCAAACTCTCCCCTTCCCCCTCACCCTCACTCTAACCATCACTCTAACCCTAACGTTCACCCTCAACTTCCCCCTCCCCCTCAGCCTAACCCTAGTCCTTAAACTAATCCTAACCCTCAACCTACCCCTGACCCTAACCCTAAACCTAACCCTAACCTTCACCCTAACCCTCACCCTCACCATAGTCCACACCCTAATCCTAACCCTAAACCTATCCCTCACACTAACACTAACCCTAACCCTCTGCCTAAACCTTATCCTAACCCTAAACCTAAAACTAACGTTCACCCTAACCAAAACCTAACCCTAACCCTAACCTAACCCTAACCCTCAGACTAGCCCTAACCCTAACCCTCAGCCTAAATCTCATCCTAACCCTAACCCTAACCCTAACTCTAAAACTCAACATAACCCTCAGACTAACCCTAACCCTAACACTAACCCTAAACCTGACCCTCAATTTAAGCCTCCCCATAACTCTAACTCTAACCCTAAACCTCACCCTCACCTGAACCCTAAACCTAACACTAACCCTAAACCTCACCCTGTCACCCTAACCCTCACCCTCACACTAAATGTCACCCTAAACTTAATCCACACCCTAAGCCTAACCCTAACCCTCACCCTAAACCTATACTCAGCTTAACCCTAACCCTGATATAAACGACACTCACCGTCAACCTCACCTTAATCCTCACCCTAACCCTAACCCTGACATAAACAAAACCGTCACCCTCACCCTCACACTAACCCTCACCCTCACCCAAGCCCTCACCCTCACCCTAACCCTAACACTAACCATCAAACTCACCCTCACCCTCAACCTCAGCATAAACCTAACCCTACCCTAACACTAATCCTCACCCTCACCCTCAACAGCACCCTAACCCTAACAATAACCCTAACCCTCACACTAACACTAAACCTCACCCTAACCCTCACCCTAACCCTTACCCTCACCTTCACCTAACCCTAACCTTCACACTAACCCAAACCCTCACCCTAAACCTATCCCTACCCCTCACCCTAACCCTCACGCTCACCCTAACTCTAACTCTAACCCAACCCTAACCCTAACCCTCACGCTAACCCTAAACTTAACCCTCCCCCTCAGCCGAACCTTCACCCTCACCCTCACCATAAACATCACCCTTACACTAACCCTCACCCTAATCGTAACCCTAACGGTCACCATAACCCTAACACTCATCTTAAAACTCAAACTCACCCTAATCCTCACCCTAACCTAACCTTAACCATTACCTAAACTCAACCCTGAACCTAACCCTCACCCTCACCGTAGCCCACACCCTAACCCTAACGCTAAACATAACCCTCACACTAACCCTAAACCTAACCCGCAGCCTCAACCTTATCCTAACCCTAAACCTATAACTAACCTTCACCCTAACCAAACACTAACTCTAAACCAAAACTTAACCCTAACCCTCACACTAACCCTAAACCTAACCCTCAGCCTAACGCTCATCCTAACCCTATCCCTAACACTAACACTAACCCTCACCCTAAACCTAACCCTCACCCTAAACCTAGCCCTAACCCTAAACCTCACGCTCAACCTCACCCTCACCTTAAGCCTAAACCTAACCCTAGACCTAAACATAACGCTCACCCTCACCCTAAACCTAAACCTCACCCTAAACCTAACCCTCACCCTCACACTATCCATAACCCTCATCCTAACCCTAACCCTCAGCCTCAACCTCTCCCTAACCTTAACCCAAACCCTAACCCTAACCCGAACCTTCACCCTAACCCTCAAACTAACCCTAACACTAACCCTCACCCTGAGCCTCACCATACCCCTAAACCTAACCATAAACTTCACCCTCACGCTAACTGTCATCCTAATCCTTACCCTCACCCTCACCCTCACCCTAATCCTAACCCAAACCCTAACCCTAACCCTCACCCGAAACCTCACTCTCACCTTCACCCTCACCCTAAATATCACCATAACCTTAACCGTCACCCTAACCCTAACCCTAACCCTCACCCTAACCGTAAACCTCACCTTAAACCTCACCCTCACCCCAATCCTCACCCTAAACCTAACCCTAAACCTTTCCTAACCAAAAATATCACCCTCACCCTAGCTCTCACCCTAAACCTAACCCTAATCTTAACCCTCACCTTCAGCCTCACCCTAAACCTAAACCTAATCTAACCATAACCCTCACCCTCACCCTCACTCTCACCCTAGCCCTAACGTGCACCCTAACCCTAACCCTAAACCTAACATACAACTTTACCCTAACCCTAACCCTAATACTAAACCTAACCCTCACCCTCACCCTAACCCTGACCCTAAACCTTACCCTTAACCTCACCCTCACCCTAAACCTAACCCTAACACTTACCTAACCGAAACCCTCAACCTCAACCTCACACTCACCCTCACCCTCAGCCTAACCCTTACCCTAACCCTAATCCTAACCCTAACTCTTACCCTCACCCTAAACCTAACTGTAGACCTAACCCTCACCGTCACCCTCCCACTCACCCTCACCCTAACCATAATCCTCACGCTCAACCTCACCCTCACTCTAACCCTCACTGTCACCCTAAATATCACCATAAACCTAACCATCACCCTAAACCTAACCCTAAGCCTAACCCTCAGCCTAACCCTAACCCTCACACTAAGCCTAACCCTAACCCTTACCCTAACCCTAACCCTTACCTAACCCTAACCCTAACCCTTACCTAACCCTAAGCCTAACCCTATCTCTCACCCTAAACCTTATGCTAACCCTAACCCTCACCCTCAACTTAATCCTCACCCTAACCCTTATCCTCACACTAACCCTAACCCTAACCCTCAGCATCACCCTCACCCTAACACTAAACCTAAAACTAACCCTCATCCTTACCCTAACCCTTACCCTATCCTTTACCCTACCCTCACTCTAACCCTCACTCTCACGCTAATCCTTACCCTAACCCTCACCCTAAACCTAAACCAAACCCTAACCCTCAACCTAACCCCAAACCTAACACTCACCCTAACCCTAATCCTTACCTTAAATCTAACCCTAATCCTAACCCTAACCCTAACCCTCATCCTCAACCTACCCTCACCTAACCCAAACCCTAACCCTAAACCTCACCCTAACCCTAACCCGAATCCTAACCCTAAATCTCACCGTCACCATCACCCTCACCCTATCCCTCAACTTCAAACTCAACTTCAACCTAACCCTCAAACTAAACCTAACTCTCACCCTAACCCTAACCCTCTCCCTAACCCTAACCCAACCCATCACCCTAAATCTCACCCTAAACCTAACCCTCACCCTAACCCTAATCCTAACCCTCACCCTCACCCTAACCTTGAAAATCACCCTAACCCTCAGCCTAAACCTAACCCTAATCCACAACCTAACCTTCACCATCACCCTCACCCGAACCCTCACCCGAACCCGAACCCAAACCCTAACCCTCAGCCTCACCCTAACCCTCACCGTAACCCTAACCCTCAATCTAAACCTCACCCTACCCTAATCCTCACCCCAACCCTAACCTTAATCATGACCTAACTGAAACCCTCACGCTCGCACTCACCCTAACCCTCATCCTCACTGTAGCCCTTACCCTAAACCTAAAACTCCCCCTAACCTTAAACCTCACACTCACCCTAACTCTAACCAAAACCCTCACCATAAACCTCACCCTAACCCTAATCCTAACCTTCACCCTAACTCTAACCCTTACATTAACCCTAACTCTAACCCTAAACCTCACCCTAACCTAAACCTCAACCTCACCCTCACCCTAACCCTAACCCTAACCCTAACCCTCACCGTAACCCTAACCCTTACTGTATACCTAACACTCAGAATCAACATAACCCTAATCCTAATCCTCGCCATAACACTAACCCTCACCCTAACACTCAGCCTCATCCTAATCCTCACCCTAACTCTAACCTTCAACCTAAACCTCACCCTCAACCTAATCCTCACCTTAACCCTAACCCTAACCATTACCTAATAGAAACCCTCAACCTCACCTTCACACTCACCCTAACACTCAACCTCACCATAGCCCTCACCCTAAACCTAAACTTCACCCTAAACCTAACCATAAGCCTCACCCTCACCCTCATCCTAAACCTAACCATAAACCTAACCCTAATCGTAACCCTAACCCTCACGATCACCCTCACCCTAATTCAAACCCAAACCTTAACCCTCACCCTCAATGTCACATAACTCTAACCCTAACCCTAATCCTAATTCTAACCCTCACCCTCACCCTCACCATAAATCTAACCCAAACCCTAATCCAGACCCTCACACACACACTAACCCTAATACTCACCCTATCCGGAACACTGACACTAAACCTCAACCTAACCTTCACCCTGAACCTAACCCTAATGCTAACCCGAACCCAAACCCTCACACTAACCCTCACCCTAACACTTACCCTCACCCTAACCCAAACCCTCACCCTCACAGTAACTCTCACTATAACCATTAGACTCACCCTAAACTTAACCCTAACATTAACCCTAAATCTCACCCTAACCGTCTCCCTAAAACTAACCCTCAAACTCAACCTAACCCTCACCATCACCCTTGCCCTCACCCTAACCATAACCCTAAACCTAAACCTCACACTAACCCTAACTCTAACCCTCAGCCTGACCCTCATCCTAACCCTAACCCTAACCCTAATCCTAACCCTAAGTCTCACCCTCACCCTCACCATAACCATAACCCTAACCCTCACCCTCATGCTAACCCTCACCCTCACTCTCACCTTATTACTATCCCTAACCCTAACCATAAAAATAACACTAACCCTAACCCTAACCCTCACCCTCACCCTCAACCTAACCATTTCCCTAACCCTAAACCTCACCCTCAATGTCACTCTCAACCTCTACCTGAACCTGAACCTCACCCTCACCCTAAACCTCACACTAACCCTAACCCTCAACCTAACCCTAACCCTAACCCTCACCCTCACCCTCACCCTCAGCCTAAGCCTTACACTAACCATAATCCTAATGATAACCCTTACAATCATCCTAAACCTAATCCTAATCGTCAAACTCACACTCACCCTCACACTCACCCTAAACCTCACACTCAAACTCACCCTCACCCTAACTCTCAGCGGCACCCTAAAAATCACCCTAACCCTAACCCTCACCCTAACCCTAACCCTTAGCCTCAACCTAACCCTAAACCTCACCCTAAACCTCCCCCTCACCCTCAGACTAAACCTACTGCTACCCCTAATCCTAACCCTCACCCTCAACCTAACTCTAACCCTAAAACAAATTCTCCAATTCCCCCTCATCCTCACACTAACAATCACTCTAACCCTAACCCTTACCATCAACCTCACCCTCACCCTCAGCCTAACCCTAGTCCTTACCCAGTCCTAACCCTCAACCTACACCTGACCCTAACCCTAACCCTAACCCTAACCCTCACCCTAACCCTAAACCTAACCCTCACACTAACCCTAAACCTAACACTCACCCTAAACCTTACCCTTACCCTAAACCTAACCCTAATCCTAAACCTAACTCTAAACCTAACACCCACCCTCACCCTCACCCTAACCCTAACCCCAACCCTCACCCTCAACCTAATCCTATCCAGAATCCTAACCCTAAACCTCACCGTCACCATCACACTAACCTTAACCCTCAAACTCAAACTCACCTTCACCCTAACACTCAAACTAACCCAAACTCTCACCCTAACCCTAAACCTCACCCTATCCCTAACCCTACCACTCACCCTAACCCTAACCCTAAACCTAACCCTCACCCTCACACTCACCCTCTGCCTAACACCAACACTAACCATAATCCTAACACTAACCCTCACCCTCATACTCAACCTAAATCAAACCCGAACCCTAACAATAACCCTCACCCTAACCCTAACCCTATCCCTAACCCTCACCCTAACCCTAAACCTCATCCAAACCGTAAATCTAACCCTCAACCTCACCCTAACCCTAACCCTAACCCAAACCCTATACCTCAGCGTAACCCTAAAGCTAACCCTAACCCTGACCCTCACTCTAAACCTAACCCTAACCCTTACCCTCACCATAACCTTAACCTTAACCCTAAACATAATACTCACACTAACTCTAACCATCATCCTCACCCTAACCACCACCGTCACCTTAAACCTCACGCTAACACTAAACATCATCAACACCTTAACCCTCACCCTCACACTCACACTCACCCTCACCCGAACCCTCACCATAACCCTAACCCTAAACCTCACCCTAAACCTAACCCTTGCCCTCATCCTCACCCTCACCCTAAGTCTAATCCTAACATTAACCCTAACCCAAATCCTCACACTCACCCTCACGTTAACCCTAATACTAATCCTAACCCTAACCCTCACCCCCACCCTAAACCTCACCATAAACGTAACCCTAACACTAAACAAAACCCTCACACTAACCCTAAACCCTAACTCTAACCCTCACCCTACCCCTAACAGTAACCCTAACACTCATCCTCACCCTAACCCTCACCCGAACACTTACCCTTACCCTAACGCTCACCCTAAACCTAACCCTAAACCACACCCTAAACCTCACCCTAAACCTAAACCTAAACCTCACCTTAGCCCTCACCCTTAGCCTAACCCTATACCTCAGCCTCACACTACATCTCACCCTAACCCTTAACCTCACCCTCACCCTAACCCTAACCCTAACCCTCACCCTCACACTAAATCTCAACCTAACCCTTAACCTCACGCTAACCCTAACCCTAAACCTTACCCTAACCCTCACACTAACCCTAACCCTCACCCTCACCCTCACCCCCCACCTAACACTAAGCCTATACCTAACCCCAACCCTAACCCCAACAATAACCCTAACCCTAACCCTCACCCTAACCCATACCCTAACACTAACCCAAACCCTCACCCTCACCCTAGCCCATACTCTATCCCTAAGCCTAAGCCTAAACCTCACCCTAACCCTCACCCTCACCCTCAACCTAAGTCTAATCCTAACCCTAAACCTAACCTTCACACTCACCCTCACCCTAACCCTAATCGTAATCCTAATCCTAAACCTCACCCTAACCCTCACCTCCAACATAAACCTCACCATAACCCAAACCCTAACACTAAACCTTACCCTGACCCTCACCCTAAACTTAACTCTAATCCTAAACATCACCCTCACCCTAATCCTAAACTTAACCCTAAACCTAAACCTCACCCTAATCCTTAACCTCACACTAACACTTACCCTCAACATAACACTAACCCTAACCCCAACACTAACACTCACACTAACCTAACCATCACCCTAAACCTAAACCTCACCCTAAACCTAAGCCTCACCCTCACCCTAACCCTAACAATAACCCTAACCCTCATCCTAAACTTAACCCTCACCCTAACTCTAAGGCTAAACCTCACCCTCACCCTCAACATAAACCTAAACCTAACCCTAACCCTCAGGCTAATACTAACCCTAACCCTAATGCTAACCATAACACTCACCCTCACCCTAACCCTCACCCTAACACTAACCCTAACCTTTAATCCTCACTATATCCCTAACCCTAACCCTCACCCTCACCCTAGCTCTCACCCTAAACCTAATCCTAAACCTCACCCTCACCTTAACCCTAATGCTAACCCTACACTCACCCTCACACTAACCCTCACCCTAACCCTAATCCTAACCCTAACCCTCAACCTCACCCTCAACCTAACCCTAACCATAACCCTGATCCTCACCCTATGCCTAAGCCTAACCCTCACCCTCACCCTAGACCTCACACTAACCCTAACCCTAACCCTACAACTCACCCGAACCGTAAACCTAAACCTAACCCTAACCTGCACCCTAAACCTAACCCTAACACAAACCCTCACCCTAACACTCAGCCTAAACCTAACCCAAACCATCACTGTAACCCTAACCCTCCCCAACACCCTAACCCTTACATTCACCCTAGCCCTCACACTAACCCAACCATAACCCTACCCCTCACTCTACCCCTCACCCTAAACCTAACCTGAAACCTCACCCTAAGCCTAACCATAACCCTCACCCTAACCCTAGCCCTCACACTCACCCTAAGCCTAACCCTCACCATCAACCTCACCCTCACCCTAAGCCTAACCCTAACACTAAACCTCGCCTTAAACTTAACCCTCACCCTAACCCTAACCCTCACCCTCAGCTGAACCCTAACCCTTACCCTAACCCTCTCCCTAACCCTAATGCTAATTCTAACCCTTACACTCAACCTAAACCTCACCCTAACCCTTACCCTCACCCTAACTCTCACTCTCAACCTAACCCTAATCCTAACCCTAAACCTAACCCTCACCCTCACCCTAACCCTTAGGCTCACCCTAACCCTCACCCTAACCCTAACCCAACACTAACCCTCACACTAACCCTAATTCTCACCCTAACCCTAACTGTACCCCTCAAGCTAACCTTCATCCTAAACCTAACCCTCAACCTAACCCTAAACCTAACCGTAATCCTTACCTAACACAAACCCTCACACTCACCCTAACCCTCACCCTAAACCTAACCTTAAACCTCACCCTAAGCCTAACCATAACCCTCACCCTAACCCTAGCCCTCACACTCAACCTAACCCTAACCCTCACCATCACCCTCACCCTCACCCTAACCCTAACCCTAACACTAAACCTCGCCTTAAACTTAACCCTCACCCTAACCCTAACCCTCACCCTCAGCTGAACCCTAAACCTCACCCTAACCCTCTCCCTAACCCTAATGCTAATTCTAACCCTTACACTCAACCTAACCCTCACCCTAACCCTTGCCCTCACCCTAACTCTCACTCTCAACCTAACCCTAACCCGAACCCTAACCCTAAACCTAACCCTCACCCTCACCCTAACCCTTAGGCTCACCCTAACCCTCACCCTAACCCTAACCCAACACTAACCCTCACACTAACCCTAATTCTCACCCTAACCCTAACTGTACCCCTCAAGCTAACCCTCATCCTAAACCTAACCCTCAACCTAACCCTAAACCTAACCGTAATCCTTACCTAACACAAACCCTCACCCTCACCCTAAACCTAACCTTAAACCTCACCCTAAGCCTAACCCTAACCCTCACCCTAAACCTAACTTTCACCCTAAACGTAACCCTAATCCTCACCCTCACCCTAACTCTCACTGTCAGGCTAACCCTCACGCTAACCCTAACTCTCTTCCACACCCTCACCCTCAAAATCACCCTACACATCACCCTAACCCTAACACTCACCCTAACCCTAACCCTAAACCTCCCCCTAAAGGTAACCCTCACCCTAACCCTCACCCTCACCTAATCCTCACCTTAACCATAACCCTTACCAAAACGAAACCCTCACCCTCAACTTCACCTTAACCCTCACCCTCATCCTAGCGCTCACAATATCCCTAACCCTACCCTAAACCTCACCTTCACCCTCACCCTCACCAATACTCTAACCCAAACTCTAGCCCTCAACCTAACCCTAACCCTCACCCTCACCCTCACCCTCAGCCTAACCCTAACTCCAATCCTAACCTTAAACCTCACCATCACTCTAAGCCTAACCCTACACCTAACCCTAACTCTCACCCGAACCCTAACCTCCACTGTAACCCTAACCCTGACACTAACCATAATCCTAAACCTAAACCTCACCCTGACCCTAACCCTCACCCTAATCCTTACCCTCACCCTAACACTCACCCTAACCCTAACACTAACCCTCACACTAAACCTAAACCTCACCCTAACCCTTGCCCTCACCCTCGGCCTAATCCTAACCCTAACCCTCACCCTAACCCTCACCCTCACCCAATCCTCACCCTTACAGTAACTCTCAACCTCACTCTAATCCTCACAATCACCTTTACCCTCACACTAACCCTAATCCTCACCCTAACCCAAACCGTACCCCTCAAGCTAACCCTCACCCTAAACCTAACCCTCACCCTAACCCTAAACCTATACGTAATCCTTACCTAACACAAACCCTCACCCTCACCATAACCCTCACCCTAAAACTCACCCTCAACTTAGCCCTCACCCTAACCCTAACCCTAATCCTCACCCTAACCCTAAACCTCACCCTAAACCATACCCTCACTCTAACCCTCACCCTAACCCTTACTGTAACCCAAAACCTCACCCTAACCCTCACACTCACCCTAACCCTAACCCAAACCCTAACCCTCAAACTAACCCTCACCATAACCCTAACCCTAAGCCTAAACCTCATCCTCACCCTAACCCTCACCCCAACCCTTACTCTCACCCTAACCCTAACCCTCACCCTCACCTCAAACCTCATCCTAACCCTTACCCTAACGCTAACCCTAACCTCAACACTCACACTAACCCTAACCCTCACGCTAACCCTAACCCTCACACTTACCTTATCCTCATCCTAACCCTAACCCTAACACTAACCCAAAACCTACCCCTCACCCTATCTCTAACCCTAACCCTAAATCTAATTTTCACCCTATACGTAACCCTAATCCTCACCCTCACCCTAACTCTCACTGTCAGGCTAACCCTCACGCTAACCCTAACTCTCTTCCACACTCTCACCCTCAACATCTCCCTACACATCACCCTAACCCAAACACTCACCCTAACCCTAACCCTAAACCTGACCCTAAAGGTAACCCTCACCCTAACCCTCACCCTCACCTAATCCTCACCTTAACCATAACCATTACCTAAACAAAACCCTCACCCTCACCTTCACCTTAAACCTAACCCTCACCCTAGCCCTCACAATATCCCTAACCCTAACCCTAAACCTCACCTTCACCCTCACCCTCACCAATACTCTAACCCAAACTCTTGCCCTCACCCTAACCCTAACTTCCACCCTAACCCTAACCCTCACCCTCACCCTAACCCTCAGCCTAATCCTAACTCCAATCCTAACCTTAAACCACACCCTCACTCTAAACCTAAACCTACCCCTAACCCTAACTCTCACCCGAACCCTAACCTCCACTGTAACCCTAACCCTCACCCTAAACTTAACCCTAACCCTAAACCTCACCCTCACGCCAGCCCTCAACCTAACCCTAATTCTTACCCTAACCCTCACCCTAACCCTCATGCTCACCCTAAACCTCACACTAACCCTAACTGTAATCCTCAATCAAACCCTAACCCTAACCCTTACCCAAAACTTCACCCTAACCCTAACCCTCACCCTTACCGTAACCCTCACCCTCAACCTAACCCTAAACGTTACTATCACCCCAATGCTCATTCTGACCCTCACCGTAACATGAACCCTCACCCTAACACTAACCCTAACCCTAACCTTCACCCTAACCCTAACCCTAACCCTCACCGTAACACTCACGGTAACCCTAACCCTCACTCTCACCCTAACCATCACCCCAACCCTTACCCTCACACTAATCCTAATCCTAACTGTAACCCTAATGCTCTTACTAAACCTAACCATCACTCGAACTGTATCCCTACCCCTCACTCTAGCCCTCACCTTAACTGTAACACTAACCCTAACGCTAAACCTCACCCTCACCCTCACCCTCACCCTAACCCTTGCCCTCACCCTCGGCCTAATCCTAACACTAACCCTCACCCTAACCCTCACCCTCACCCAATCCTCACCCTTACAGTAACCCTCACCCTCAGTCTAATCCTCACCATCACCCTTACCCTTAATGTCACCCTAACCCTCACCCTAACCCTAACCCTCAACCTCACCCTCAACAAAACCCTAACCCTAACACTCACGCTAAACCTTATTGTCACCCTAACTCTCACCCTATAACTAACGCTAACCCTAAACCTCACCCTAACCCTCACCCCCAACCTAACACTAACCCAAACCCTAACCCTCAACCTAACCCTCACTATAACGCAAACGGTAAACCTAAACCTCACCCTCACCGTAACCCTAACCGTTACCCTCAACCTAACACTAACCCTAACCCTAACCCTCACCCTCACTCTCAACCTAACCCTACCCCAACGCTAATACTCACCCTAACCCTAAACTCCACCCTAACCCTAATCCTGACTCTAACGCTAACCCTAAACCTAACCCTCACCCTAACCCTCAACCTAACCCTTACCCTCACCCTAACCCTAAACCTAACCCTCACACTAACCCTAACCCTCATCCTAAACCAAACCCTAAACCTAACCGTACCCCTCATCCTAACCTTCACCCTCACCCTCACCCTCAGCCTAACCCTAACCCTAATCCTAACCTAAACTGTCACTCTCACCCTCCCCCTAAACCTAACCCTAATCTTAACCCTCACCCTCACCGTCATCCTCAACCTCACCCTAAACCTAACCCTAACAATAACCCTAACCCTAACCCTAACCTCACTCTAACCCTCACCCTCACCCTTAACTTCATCCTCACCCTAAACGTTACACTTACCCGAAACCTCACCATAACTCTAAACTTAACTCTCACCCTCACCATCACCCACACCCTAACCCTAACCCTAACCCTCAACTTAACCCTAAAACTCACCCTAATCCTCACCCTAACCCTCACTCTCACCTGCAACCTCACCCTACCCTAACCCTAACCCTCACGCTAACCCTAACCCTCACCCTAACACTTACCCACAGCCTAACACTAACAATACCTCTAACACTAACCCTCACACTAACCATAGCCCTCACCCTAACCCTAAACCTCACCCTAACAATAACCCTAACCCTAAACCTCACCCTCACCCTAGCCCTCACCCTAACACTCATTCTAACCCTAACCCTCAACCTAACCCTTAACCTCATCCTCACCATAAACCTCAAACTAACCCTAACCATAATCCTCAATCTAACCCTCACCCTAAACCTAAACCGAAACCTTAACCTAACCCTCACCCTAACACTAACCCTCACCCTTATCTTAACAATCACGCTCAGCCTAACCCTCAACTTTACCCTTACCATCACCCTCACCCTAACCCTCACCCTTACCCTAATCCTCACCCTAGCCATCACCCTAACCCTAACCTTCACCCTCACACTCACCCTCACCCTCAGTGTAACACTAACCTTAACACTTTTCCTAACCCTAAACCTAACCGTCACCCAAACCGTCACCCTAACTGTAACCCTCACACTGAACCTAACCCTCAACCTAAACCTAAACCTACCCCTCACCCTAACCCTCACCCTAAACTTAACCCTAACCCTAACCCTCACCCTCACGCCAGCCCTCACCCTAACCCTAATTCTTACCATAACCCTCACCCTAACCCTCATGCTCACCCGAAACCTCACACTAACCCTAAACCTAATCCTCAATCTAACCCAAACCCTAACCCTTACCTTAAAATTCACCCTAACCCTAACCCTCACCCTTACATTAACCCTCACCCTCAACCTAAGCCTAAACGTTACTATCACCCCAATGCTCATACTGACCCCCACCCTAACCTGAACCCTCAACCTAACACTCACCCTAACTCTAACCCTATCCATCACCATAACTCTAACACTCACACTCACCATTGCCTTCAGCCTAAAGCCTATGCCTAAGCCTAAACCTAACCCTATCCCTCACCCCCAACCTAGCCCTCACCCTAACCCGTATCCTAACCCTAACCCTCATCCTAACCCTCACCCTCACCCTATGGCTAACCATAACCCTAAGCCTAATTCTCACCCCCACCCTCACCCTCAGCCTAACCCTAAGCCTAAGCCTAATCTTAACCCTAACCCTACACTCACCCTCACACTAACCCTAATCCTAACCCTAACCCTAATCCTAACGCTTAACCTCAACCTAACCCATACCCTAAACCTAACGCTAAGCCTAACATTAACCCTAACTCTAACCCTCACCCTAACCTTCACCCTCAACCTAAACCTAACCCTAACCCTCACCCTCACCCTCACCCTCACCCAAACCCCAAGTGTAACCCTAAACCTATTATTAACACTAATGCTAACCCTAAAACTAACCCTAAACCTAACCTTCACCCTCAGCCTCACTCTATATGCAAATGTAACCCTAACCATAACACTTACAATAACCCTAACCCTAATCCTAACCATCACCCTCACCCGAATCCTAATTCTAACCCTAACTCTCACCCGAAACTTAACCCTCACCCTCACTGAAACCCTAACCCTCATCTTAAACCTCATCCTAACCCTAACCCTAGCCCTCACCCTAACCTATAACCTACCCTAACCCAAACCCTAAACCTCAACCTAACCCTCACCCTCACCCTAACCCTAACCCTAACCCTAAACCTCACATTAACGCTAACCCTAAACCTACACCTCAACCTCCCCCTCATCCTAACTCTAACCCTAAACCTCAGACTCACCCAATCCCTAATCCTAACCCTAAACCTAAACGTCACCCTAACCCTCACCCTAACCCTCACCCTCACCCTCACACAAACCATAACTCTAAACCTAGCCCTAACATTAACACTAATCCTAAACCTAAAACTAACCCTAACCCTAACCCTAAACTTCACCCTCAACCTCACCCTCACTGCAAATGTAACCCTAACCATAACACTTACAATAACATTAACATTAATCCTAAACATCACCCTCACTCTAATCCTAATCCTAACATGAACCCTCACCTTAACCCTAACCCTCACCCTCATTTTAACCCTAAACCTCATCTTAACCCTCACCCTAACCCTAAACCTAATCCTCACCCTAATGCTTAACCTCACGCTAATCCTAAAACTAAGCCTAACCTAAACCTCACCCTAAACCTCATGCTCATCCTAACCCTAAACCAAACCCAAACCCTCAACCTAACCCTCACCCTAACCCTCAACCTAACCCTAATCCTACTTCTCACCCTAACCATCATGCTAACTCTAAACCTCAACCTTACCAGAACCCTAACCTTAACCCTAACCCTAAACCTCTCCTTAAGGCTAATTCTAACCCTAACCCTAACTCTCACCCTCAACCTCTCCCTCAGCCTAACCCTAAACCTAGACCTAGCCCTAACCCTAACCCTCACACTCACCCTCACCCTAACCCTAATCCTAAACCCAACCCTAACCCTCACACTAAAGCTCACCCTAACCCTAACCCTAACACTAACCCTAACCCTAAACCAGACCCTCACCCTTACCCTAACCTTAACTCTAACCCTAAACCTCAACTTCACCCTAACCCTAACTCTAACCCTATCCCTAACCCAAAATCTCACCCTAACCCTAACCCTAATCCTCACCCTCACCCTCACCCTCAGCGTAATTCTAACCCTAAACCTCACCCTAAACCTAACCCTCACCATAACACTTACCCTCACCCTAACACAAACCCTAACACTATACCTCACACTAAACCTAACCCTCACCCTAATTCTAACCCTCATCCTCACACAAACCCTAACCCTAACACTAACCCTCACCCTAAACCTAAACCTAACCCTAAACCTCACCGTAACCCTAACCCTCATCCTCACCCTAAACCTCACCCTCACCCTAACCCTAATCTTCATTCTAACCCTTACCATCACCCTAACTCTAACCCTAGACCTTAACCTAACCCTCACCGTAACCCTAACCCTCACCATTACCGTAACCCTCATCCTCAGCATAACTCTCACCTTTAAACTTACCGACACCCTCAAACTAAATCTCACCCTAACCCTAAACTTAACCTGAAACCTAACTATCACCCTAACCCTAACCCTCACCCTAACCCTCACCCTCACCCTCAACCTCACCCTCAGCCTATCCCAATGCCTAACCCTAACCCTAACCCTCACATTCACTGTTTCACTAACCCTAATCCTAATCCTAACCCTAACCCTAACACACAACCTCACCCTAACCCTCACCCTAACCCTAATCCTAACACTTACCCTTACCCTAACCCTCACCCTAACCCTATCTAACCCTAAACCTCAAACTCACCCTGACACTCACCCTAATCCTAACCCTAAACTTCACCCTAACCCTAACTCTAAACCTTACCCTCACCCTAGCCCTCACCCTAAAACTAAACCTAAACCTAAACCTCACCCTCACACTACCCCTAACTCAAACCTTAACCCTAAACCTAAACCTCACCCTAACTCTAACCCTCACCCTCACTCTCACTGTAACCCTAACCCTAAACCTAACAATAATCCTAAACCTAACCATAACCCTCACCCTAACCTTAACACTCACCCTAACCCTAACCCTCACCCTAACACTTCCCCTCAACCTTTCCCTAACCCTAACTCTAATACTAACCCTCACAGTAACCCTAACTCTCAACCTAAACCTAAACCTCGCCCTAACACTAACCCTAATCCTCACCCTAAAACTCATACTAACCCTAATCCTCAATCTAACCCTCACCCTCACCCTACCCTCACCCTAACCCTTACCCTAACCCTCACCCTAAATGTAACCCTCCCCCTTAGTGAAACACTCACCCTCAGCCTAACCCTCACCTTTACTCTTACCGTCACACTCACCCTAATCCTCACCCTAACCCTAACCCTGATCCTAAAATTCACCCTAAACCTAACCCTAACCATCACCCTAACCCTAATCCTCAGGCTCACGCTCACCCTCATCCTAAACCTAACCCTCATCCTAACCCTCCCCCTAACCCTTACGCCAACCCTCACCCTATACCTAACCCTCACCCACAACCTCACCCTCAGCCTAACCCTAAGCCTAACGGTAAACCTAACCCTAACACACACAATCACCCTCACACTAATCCCAATACTAACCCAAACGATCACCCTCACCCTCACCCTCAGTTTAACCATAAGCCGAACCCTAACACTAACCCTAACTCTCACACTCACCCTAACCCTTACCCTAATCCTAATCCTAATCCTAACACTAACCCTCACCCTCAGCCTCACCCTGAACCTCACAATAACCCTAACACTAATACTAAATGTAGCCCTCACCCTCACCATACCCCTAAACCTAATCCTCACGTTATCCCTAACCCTCACCCTAGCCCTCACTCTAACCCTAACTCTACTGCTAAACCTCACCCTAAACCTAAACCTCATGCTCACCCTCTCCCTCAGTGTAACCGTAAGCCTAATCCTAACCCTAACCTTAACCTGCACACTAATTTTAATGCTTACCCTCCCCGTAAACCTCAACCTAAACTTAACCCTCACCCTCACCCTAACCCTAACCCTTACCCTCACCCTAACCCTAACCTTCACACTCAACCTCACCCTCAGCTTAATCCTAAGCATAACCCTAACCCTAAACCTCACACTCAACCTAACCCTTACCCTAATCCTAATCCTAAACATAAGCCTAAACCTCACCCTCAACCTAACCCTCACCTTAACCCTAACTCTAACACTAACCCTACCCTAACCCTCACCCTCAGCCTCACCCTAACCTTAAACCTAACCCTAAACCTCACCCTAAGCCTAACCCTAAATCTCACCCTCATCCTAGTCCTCACTCTAACCCTAATCTTACCGTAATGCTCATCCTAAACTTCCCCTAACACTTACCCTCACCCTCACCCTCAACCTAAACCTATTCCTAAACCTAACCCTCACCCTCACACTAACCCTAATCCTCAAATTCACCCTAACCCTAAACATAACACTAAAGCTCAAATTAACCCAAAACCTCACCCTCACCATAACCCTTACCCTAAACCTCACCCTAACCCTAAATCTAACCCTCACCCCCACCCTCACCCTCACCATAACTCTAACCCTAACCCTAACAATAACACTAATCCTAACCCTAAACATCACCCTAACCCTAATCCTCACACTCACCCTCATCCTCAGCTTAACCCTAAGCCTAAGCCTAACCCTCACCCTAACCCTCACACTTACCCTCAGCCTAACCCTAATCCTAAACTTAGCCCTATCCCTAAACCTCAACCTAAAACTCACCCTCACCCTAACCCTAACCCTAACCCTAAACCTAAACCTCTTCTTAAACCTAATCCTCACACACAGCCTAACCATTACCACAATCCTAATCCTATCACTAAGCCTAACACTCACCCACACCCTAACCCTCACCCTAACCCTAACTCTAACACTAAAGCTAACCCTCACCCTCAGCCTCACCCTAACCTTAACTCTAACCCTAAACCTCAACCTCACCCTAACCCTAACCGTAAACTTAATGCTAAACCTCACCCTAACACTAACCCTAAAACTCACCCTCACCCTAGCCCTCACCCTAACCCTAATCCTAACCCTAACTCTCATCCAAAACTCTCCCCATAAACCTAACCCTCACCCTAACCCTCACACTCACCTTCAACGTAACCCTAATCCTAAACCTAGCACTATCCCTAAACCTCACCCTAAACCTCACCCTCACCCTAAACCTAACACTAACCCTAACCCTAAACCTCACCCTAAATGTCCCCCTAACCCAAACTCTAAACCTAAACCTCACCCTCACCCTAACCCTAACCCTAAACCTAAACCTCACCCTAAACCTCACAATAACCCTAACCTTCACTCTCTCCCAAAACCTCAAAGTAAGTCTAACTCTAAACCTAACAATAACCTAACCTTAACCCTAACCCTAACCCTCACCCTTAGCCTCACCCTCACAGCAAACTTAACCCTAACCATAACACTAAAAATAACCCTAACCCAAACACTAACCCTAATCCTCACACCCACCCTCAACCTCAGCCTAACCCTAAGATAAACCCTAACCCTAAACCTCACCATAACCATAACGCTAAACCTAAACCAACCCTAAACCTAACCCAAACCCTAAACCCAAACCTAAACCTAATCTTCAGCCTCACGCTCACCCTAACACAAACCCTAACCCTAACCCCCACCCTAACCCTAAACCTAACCATAACCATAACCATAACCATAACCTTCACTGTGACTCTAACCCGAACCCTAACCCTAAACCTAACACTAATCCTCAGCCTCACCCTCACCATAACCAAAATCCTAACCCTATCCTCACCCTAACCTTAAGCCTAACCCTCACCCTAACCCTAACTCTCACACTCACACTCACCCTAAACCTAATCGTAAACCTAAATCTATCCCTAACCCCAACCCTCACAGTCAGCCTCAACCTAGCCCTCACCCTAACCCTAATCCTAACCCTAAACCTCATCCTAACCCTAACCCTAACCCTCAAACTCATGCTCAGCCAAAGCCTACACCTAAGCCTAAACCCAAGCCTAACCTTAACCCTAACCCTCACACTAACCCTAAACCTAACACTAACCCTAACCCTAACACTAAACCTCACCCTCATCCTAACCCTAACTCTAACCCTAACCCTAAACTTAAACCTCACCTTAACCCTAAACCTCACACACACCCTAACCCTTACCCTAATCCTAATCCTTTCACTAAGCCTAACCCTCATCCACACCCTAACCCTCACCCTAACCCTAACTCTAACACTAACCCTAACCCTCACCCTCAGCCTCACCCTAACCCTAACTCTAACCCTAAACCTCAATTTCACCCTAAACCTTACGTTAAACCTCACCCTAACACTAACCCTAAAACTCACCCTCACCCTATCCCTCACCCTAACCCTAACCCACAAACTCACCCTCACCCTCGGCCTAACCCTAAGCCTAAACCTAACCCTCACCATAACCCTCACACTTACCCTCAACGTAACCATAATCCTAATCCTAGCACTATCCCTAAACCTCAACCTAAACCTCAACCTCACCCTAAAACTCACTTTCACCCTAAACCTAAACCTCACGCTAACTGTCCCCCTAACCCTAAATCTAACCCTAAACCTCACACTCACCCTAACCCTAACCCTAAACCTAAACCTCACCCTAAACCTCACACTAACCCTAACTTCACCCTCACCCAAAACCTCAAAGTAAGTCTAACTCTAAACCTAACAAAAACCCTAACCCTAACCATAAACATAACCATAACCCTCACCCTTAGCCTAACCCTCACAGCAAAATTAACCCTAAACATAACACTAAAAATAACCCTAACAATAACACTAACCCTAATCCTCACCCCCACCCTCACCCTCAGCCTATCCCTAAGCTAAAACCTAACCCTAAACCTCACCATAACCATAACCATAAACCTAAACCTAACCCTAACCCTAACCCAAACCCTAATCCTAAACCTAACCCTAATCCTCAGCCTCACCCTCACCCTAACACCAACCCTAACCCTAACCCCCACCCTAACCCTAAACCTAAACATAACCATAACCATAACCATAACCTTCACTGTAACTCTAACCTTAACCCTAACCCTAAACCTAACACTAATCCTCAGCCTCACCCTCACCATAATCAAAATCCTAACCCTAACCCTAAGCCTAATGCTCACCCTAACCCTAACTCTCACGCTCACACTCACCCTAAACCTAATCGTAAACCTAAATCTATCCCTAACCCCAAACCTCACAGTCAGCCCCAACCTAGCCCACACCCTAACCCTAATCCTAAACCTATTCCTCATCCTAACCCTCACCCTAATCCTAACCCTAACCCTCACCCTCACCCTAACCCTAACCCTAACCCTCATGCTCAGCCAAAGCCTACACCTAAGCCTATACCTAAGCCTAACCCTAAGCCTAACCCTCACCCTAACCCTAAACCTAACACTAACCCTAACCCTAACCCTAAACCTCACCCTCAACCTAACCCTAACTCTAAACCTAACCCTAAACCTAAACCTCATCCTAACCCTAATCCTCACACACACCCTAACCCTTACCCTAATCCTAATCCTTTCACTAAGCCTAACCCTCATCCACACCCTAACCCTTACACTAACCCTAACTCTAACCCTAACCCCAACCCTCACCCTCACCCTCAGCCTCACCCTAACCCTAACTATAACCATAAAACTCAACCTCACCCTATCCCTAACACTAAACCTAACGCTAAACCTCACCCTAACCCTAACCCTAAAACTCACCCTCACCCTAGCCTTCACCCTAACCCTAATACTAACCCTAACGCTCATGCAAGCCCTCCCCATAACCTTAACCCTAGCCCTCACCCTAACCCTAACCCTCAACCTCTCCCTCACCCTCAACCTAACCCTAAGCCTAAACCTAACCCTCACCCTAATACTCACTCTCACCCTCACCCTAACCCTAATTCTAAATCTAAACCTATCCCTAAATCTCAACATAAACCTCACCCTTACCCGAAACCTAACACTAACCGTAACGCTGAACCTCACCCTAACTATCCCCCTAACCCTAACTCTAACCATATACCTCACCCTCACCCTACCCATAAACCTAAGACTCACCCTAAACCTAACCCTAACCCTAACCCACATCCTCACCCAAAACCTCAAATTAAGTCTAACTCTAAACCTAACAATAACACTAACCCAAACCCTAACCCTAAACTTAACCATAACCCTCACCCTCAGCCTCACCCTCACCACAAACTTAACCCTAACCATAACACTATCAATAACCTAACCCTAAAACTCACCCTAATCCTCACTCCCAAGCTCACCCTCAGCCTAATCCTAAGCTAAACCCTAACCCTAACCCTCACTGTAACCCTAACCCTAACCCTAAACCTAACCCTAAACCTAACCCAAACCCTAACCCTAATCCTCAGCCTCACCCTCACCCTAACCCAAACACTAACACTAACCCCCACCCTAACCCTAAGCCTAAGCCTAAGCCTAACCCTAACCCTCACACTCACCCTCACCATAATCCTAAACCTAACCCTATCCCTAAACCGAACCCTCACCCTAACCCTCACCCTAGCCCTCACCCTAACCCTAACTCTAACCGTAACCCTAAACCTAAACCTCATCCAAACCCTAAACCTAACCCTCACCCTCACCCTCCACGTAACCGTAGCCCTAAATCTAACAGTAACCCTAACCCTAGCCCTAACACTCTACCTTACTATAACCCTCACCCTAACCCTCACCCTCACCCTAACACTTACCCTCACCCTAACCCTAATACTAACTCTAAACCTAACACAAACCATCAACCTAACCCTAATTCTCACACTCACTCTAACCCTAACCCTCACCCTCAACCTAACCCTCAACCTAAACCTAACCCTCATCCTCACCCTGAACCTCACAATAACCCTAACACTAATCCTCAATCTAGCCCTCACCCTCACCCTACCCCTAATCTAATCCTCAAGCTAACCCTAACACTCACCCTAGCCCTCACCCTAACCCTAACTCTACCACTAAAACTCACCCTAACCCTAAACCTCATGCTCACACTCTCCCTCAGTGTAACCCTAGGCCTAACCCTACCCCTAACCCTAACACTCACACTAAATCTAACGCTTACCCTCACCCTAACCCTCAACCTAAACCTAACCCTCACGCTCAACGTAACCCTAACCCTTACCCTCAACCCAACCCTAACCTTCACCCTCAACCTCACCCTCAGCTTAATCTTAAGCATAACCCTAACCCTAACCCTAACCCTCACACTCAACCTAACCCTTACCCTAATCCTAATCCTAAACCTAAGCCTAAACCTCACCCTCACCCTAACCCTCAACCTAACCTTAACTCTAACACTAACCCTAACCCTAACCCTCACCCTCAGCCTCACCCTAACACTAAACCTAACCCTAAACCTCATCCTAAGCTAACCCTAAATCTCACCCTCATCCTAGCCCTCACTCTAACCCTAATCCTTACCGTAATGCTCATCCTAACCTTCCCCTAACCCTAACCCTAACCCCTACCCTAATCCTCAAGCCCACCCTCACCCTCAGCCTAACCCTAAGCCTGACCCTAACTCTAAACCTCACTGTAACTTTAACCCTAACCCTAACTCTAACCCTAACCCTAACCCTAAACCTAACCATAATACTCAACATCACCCTCACCCTAACCCAAACCCTAAACCTAACCCTCAACCTATCCCTAATCCTAACCCTAACCTTAACCCTCAACCTAACCTTCACCCTATCCCTAACTCTAACATTAACCCTAACCCTAAGCCACATCCTCAGCCTCACCCTAACCCTAACTCTATCCCTAACCCTAACACTAAACCTCACCCTAATCCTAAGCCTAATCCACACCCTCACCCTCACCATAACCGTAACCCTAACCCTAACCCTAAAATTAACCCTAACCCTATCCCTAACCCTCACCTTAACCATAACCCTCACCCTAAGCCTAACCCTCAACATAACACTTACCCTCACTCTAACACTAACCCTAACCCTATCACTAACCCTCACACTAAACCTAACCCTCATTCTAATACTAAACCTCTCCCTAACCATAACCCATACCCTCACCCTCACCGTAACGCCCACCCTAACCCTAATTCTAATGCTCACCCTCACCCTAACCCTAACCCTCATCCTCACACTAAACCTCACACTGACCCTAACCCTAATCCTCAATCTAACACTCACCCTAACTCTAACCCTAACGCTTACCCTAACCCTAAACCGAACTTTAACCCTCACCCTCAGCCTAAACCATACCTTTACCCTTAGCATCTTTATCACCCTAAACATCACCCTAACCCTAAATCACATCCTAATCCACACCCTACCATAAACCTTACCATCCCCTTAACCCTAACCCTCACCGTCAACCTCACGCTCAGCCTATTCCTAAGCATAAGCCTAAGCCTATCCCTTACCCTCATGCTCACCCTCACTGTAACTCTAACCCTAACCCAAACAATGAAACTAATCCTAAGCCTATACCAAATCCTAACCCTAAACCTACCTTAATCCTAACACTCAACCTCACCCTAACACTAATACTAACCCTAACCCTCACCCTAATGCTAACCCTCACCCTTATAGTAACCTTAACCCTCAACATAACCCTCACCCTAACCCTAAACCCTAAACCTAAACCTCACCCTAACACTAACCCTAACCCTAACACTAACCCTCACACTAACACTAACTGTAACCCTAAGCCTAAACCTCAACTTAAGCCTCACCCTCACCCTAACCCTAACACTAAGCCTAACCCTAACAATAACACTAACTCTAACCCGAACCATCACCATCATCTTAGTCCGCACCCCCAACCTCTCCCTCAGCCTAACCCTAATCCTAAGCCTAACCCTCACCCTAACACTCACACTCACCCTCACCCTAACCCTAATCCTAAATCTAAACCTATCCCTAAACCTCAACTGAACCCTCACCCTCACCCTAACCCTTACACTAACCCTAAACCTAAACCTCACCCTAACCCCAAATCTAACACTAACCATAATAGTAACACTAACACTAAACCTAAAACTAACCCTCACCCGAAGCCTACCCCTAACACTATATCTAATGCTAAACCTCACCCTCAGCCTAACCCTAACCCTAACTCATAACCCCACCCAAAACCTAAACCTAACCCTCACCCTCACCGTAAATCTAACACTAACCTAACAATAACACTAACCCTAACCCTAACACTCACCCTCACCCTTACCCTCAGCCTAACCCTAAGCTTAAGCCTAACCCTGAACCTAACCACCACACTCAACCTAACCCTTACCCTAATCCTAATCCTAACCCTAAGCTTAACCCTCACGCTCATCCTAATCCTCACCCTAACCCAAACTCTACCACTAACCCTAACCTTAACCCTTACCCTCAGCCATATCCTAAACCTAACTCTAACCCTAAACCTCACCTTAACCCTAACCCTAACCCTAAACCTCACCCTAAACCTAACCCTAAACCGAGCCCTCACTCGAGCCCTCACCCTAACCCTAATCCTAAACCTAACCCTCAACCTAATCCTCAACCTCACAGTAACCTTAACACTCACTCTCACCCTAACCCTAAACCTAACACTGAAGCTCAACCTAACCCTAACCCTCACCCTCACCATAACCGTTACACTAACCCTCACCCTAAACCTAAACCTAACCCTCAGCCCCACCCTCACCCTCACCATAATTCTAACCCTAACTCTAACACTAAACCTAACCCTAACCATCACACTAACCATAATCCTCAGCCCCACCCTCATCCTCAGCCTAAACCTAAGCCAAAGCCTAACCCTCACACTCACCCTCACACTAACCCGAATCCTAAAGCTAGCTCTATCCCTAAACTTCAACCTAAACCTCACCCACACCCTAACCCTAACACTAACCCTAACCCTAAACCTCACCCTAACCCTCACCCTAACCCTAACTCTAATCCTAAACCTCACACTCACCCTCACCCTAACACTAAATTTCATGGTAAACCTCACCCTAACCGTAACCCACACCCACACTCTCAACCTCAACATAACTCTAACCCTAACCTTAAAAATAACACTAACCCTAACAATAACCCTAACCCTAACCGTAATCCTCACCCTCAGCCTCAATCTCACCACTAACTTAACCATAAGCATAACAATAACAATAACCAAAAGCCTAACCCTAACACTAATACTCACCCCACCCTCACCCTCAGCCTAACCCTAAACCTCATCCTAAACCTAATCCTCAGCCTCACCCTCACCCTAATCCAAACCCTAAACCTAACCCTCACCCTAAACCTAAGCCTAACCCTAACCCTAACCCTAACCCTCACACTCACCCTCACCCTCACCCTCACCGTAACCCTAAACCTAACCCTAAAGCTCACCCTAACCCTAACTCTCACACTCACCGTAACCCTAACCCTCATCCTAACCCTCACCCTAACTGTAACCCTAACCCTAAACCTCACCCAAATTCTAACCCTAACGCTCACTCTCACACGAGGCCTCATCCTAACCCTAATCCTAAACCTAATCCTCATCCTAACCCTCACCCTAAACCTAACCCTAACCCTAACACTAACACTCACACTCACCCTAAACCTTACTCTAATCCTAATCCTAAAACTAAGCCTAACCCTCACCCTCAACCTAACCTTCACTGTAACCCTAACTCTAACACTAAACCTAACCCTAAACCTCACCCTCAGCCTCACCGTAACCCTAACTCTAACCCTAAACCTCAACCTCACAATACCCCTAAACCTAAACCTAAACCTAAAGCTCACCCTAACCCTAATCCTAAACCTCACCCTCACCCTAGCCCTCATCATAACCCTAATCCTAACCCGCACCCTAACCCTAACCCTCCTCCCTCACCCTCACCTTCAGCCTAACACTAAGCCTAAGCCTAACGCAAACCTAACCCTCACACTCACCCTAACCCTAACCCTAATCCTAATCCTAACACTAATCCTAAACCTCACCCTCACCCTAACCCTCACCTTAAGCCTAACCCTAATATTAATTCTAATCCTAACCTTAACACTAAACCACACCCTAAACCTAAACCTCACATTAACCCTAAAACTAATACTCAATCTAACCCTCACCCTCACCCTCACTCTAGACCTCACCCTAACCCTAACCCTCATCCTCACCCTAAACCTCACACTAACCCTAATCTTAACCCTAAGCCTAACCCTAACCCTAAACCTCAACCTAACCCTCACCCTAACCTTAACACAAACACTAACACTAAACCTTACCCTAATCCTAATCCTAAACATAATACTAAACCTCACCTTAATCCTAAGTCTAACCCTAAACCTCAACCTCACCCTAACCCTAAACCTCATCCTAAACCTCCCCCTAACCCTAAACATCACCCTCACCCTAGCCCTCACCCTAAACCTAATACTAACCTTAACCCTCACCCTAACCCTCCCCATAACTATAACCCTACCCCTCACCCTAACCCTAAACCTCAACCTCACCCTCACAGTCAGCCTAACCCTAAGCCTAACCCTAAACCTAACCCTAACCATCACACACACCTGCACCCTCACCGTCACCGTAATTCTAACCCTAACCCTAAACCTAACCCTCACCCTCACCCTAACCATAACACTATCCCTAACACTAACTCTCACCCTAACCCAATATCTAACCCTAAACCTCACCCTCACCCTAACCCTAACCCTAAACCTCACCCCCACCCTCACCCTCACCGTAACTCGAACCCTAACCCTAACAATAACCCTAACCCTAACCCTAACCATCACCCTAACCCTAATCTTCACAGCCACCCTTACCCTCAGCCTAACCCTAAGCCTAAGCCTAACCCTCACCCTAATCCTCATACTCACGGCACCCTAACCCTAATCCTAAACCTAACACTATCCCTAAATCTCAACCTAACACTCTCTCTCCCCCGAACCCTAACAATAACCCTAACCATAAACCTCACATTAACACTCCCCCTGAACCTAACTCAAACCCTAAAACTCACCCTCACCCTAACAATAAACCTAAACCTAACCCTAATCCTCACACCCACCCTCACCCTCAGCCTAACCCTAAACCTAACCCTAACACTAACCCTAACCCTAAACCAAACCCTAAACCTAACCCTAAACCTAAGCCTAATCCTCAGTCTCACCCTAACCCTAACCAATCCCTAACACTAAACCTCACCCTAACTCTAAGCCTAACCCTAACCCTAACACTAACCCTCACACTGACCCTCACCATAACTCAAATCCTAAACTTAACCCTATCCCTAACCCTAAACCTTACCCTAACCCTCAGCCTAGCCTTCACTCTAAACATAATCCTAACCCTAAACCTCATCCTAACCCTCACCCTAAACCTAACCCTCACCCTCATGCTCAGCCTAAGCCTAAGCCTAAGCCTAAGCCTAAGCCTAACCCTAACACTCACCCTATCCCTATCCCTAACACTATCCCTAACTCTAACCCTAAACCTCACCCTCACCCTAACCCTAACTCTAATCCTAACCCTAAACCTAAACCTAATCCTAAACCTAACCCTAACCCTCACCGTCACCCTCACTGTAACAGTAACCCAAAACCTAACAATAACCCTAACCCTATTCCTAACCCTCACCCTAACCATAATCCTCACTCTAACACTTACCCTCATCCTAACATTTACCCTCACCCTAACACGAACCCTAACAATAACACTAAGGCTCACACTAACCCTAACTATCAACCTAACCCTAAACCGCACCCTAAAATAAACCTAACGCTCAACCTCACCCTAGCCCTCACCATAACGCTAATCCTGGTCCGAATCCTAAACCTCACATTAACCCTTACACTAATCCTCAAACTAACCCTCACCCTCACCCTAATCATAAACCTAACCCTCACCCTAACCCTAACCCTCACCCTTAGTGTAACCCTCACCCTCAGCCTAACCCTCACCTTTACCCTTACCATCAACCCCACCCTAACGCTCACCTTAACCCTAACCCTCACCCTAACCCTAACTCTACCCCTAAACCTCACCCTCACCCTAACCCTAATTCTAACCCTAACCCTAACTCTAAACTTTACCCTAAATCTAACCCTAAACTTCACCCTCACCTTAACCGTAACCCTAACCCTAACCCTAACAATAACCCTAACCCTAACCTTAACCCTCACCCTAACCATAAGCCTCACCCTAACATTAACCCTCACCCTAACACTTACCCTCATCCTAACACTAACCCTAACACTAACAGTAACCCTCAAACTAACCCTAACCCTCACCCTAATCCTAAACCTCAGCCTAACCCTAACCCTAACTCTAAAACTCACCCCCAACTTAGACCTCTACCCAACCCTATTCCTAACACTCACCCTCACCCTAACCATAATCTTAACCCTAACCCTCAACCTAAGCCTAACCCTTACCCTCACCATAACCCTAACCCTCATCCTAACCCTAACCCAAACCCTAACCCTAACTCTAAATCTTACCCTAAAACTAAACCTAACCCTCACCTTCACCCTAGCCCTCACCCTAACCCTAATCCTAATCCTCACCCTAACCCAAAACTTAACCGAACCATGACTCTCACCCTAAACCTAACCCTAACCTTCACCCTAACCCTTACCCTCACACTCACCCTCACTCTCAGCCTAACCCTAAGCCTAAGCCTAAACCTAATCCTAACTGTCACACTCACCCTAACCCTTACCCTAATCCTAATACTAACCCTAAGCCTAACCCTCACCCTCAAACTTAACCACATCCTAACCCTCACCCTAACCCTAACTCTAACACTAACACTAAACCTAACACTCAACCTCAGCCTCAACATACCCTAACTCTAACCCTGAACCTCATCTTCACCCTAACCCTAATTCTAACCCTAACCATACCACTAAACCTCACCCTCACCCTAACCCTAAACCTAAACCTCACCCTAACCCTAACCATAAACCTCACCCTCTCCCTAGCCCTTACCTTAACCCTAAATCTAGCACTAACCCTCATCCTAACCCTCCCCCTAACCCTAACCCTAACCCTAACCATCAACTTAACCCTAAACCTCACCCTCAAACTTACTCTCAGCCTAACCCTAAACCTAATCCTAAACCTAATCCTAACACACACACTCACCCTCATCCTAAACCTAATCCTATCCCTAAGCCTAACCCTAACCCAAACACACCCTCTAACTCTCAATCTAAACCTAACCCTAACACTAACCCTAAACCTAACCCTCAACTTAAACCTCACTCTAACCCTAAATCTAACCCTACACCTCACCCTCACACTAACCCTAACTCTAAACCTAACCCAAAACCTACACCTCACCCTAAACCTCAACCTCACCCTCACCCTCAACCTCAACATAACTCTAACCCTAACCCTAAAAATAACATTAACCCTAACCCTAACCCTAACCCTAAACATAACCTTCACCCTTAGCCTCAACCTCACCGCAAACTTAACCCTAACCATAACACTTACAATTACCCTATCCCTAACCCTAATCCTCATCCTCAATCCCACCCCCACCCTTACCCTCAGCCTAAACCTAACCCTAACCCTAACATTAACCCTAGCCCTCACTGTAACCCTAAAACTAACCCTAACAATGACCCTAACACTAACCCCAATCCTAACCCTCACACTCACCTTAACCCTAATCCTAACACTAACCCTCACCATAACCCTAACCCTCTCACTTACTGTAACCTTAACCCCCAACCTAACCCTCACCCTAACCCTGAACCTCACCCTAACACTAACAATAAACCTCACCCTCAACCTAGCCCTCACTGTAACCCTAATCTTAACCCTAATCCTCATCCTAACCCTCACCCTAAACCTAACCCTAAACCTCAACCTAACCCTAAACCTAACCTGAAACCTCAACCTCACCCTAACCTGAACCGTAACCCTAGCCCTAAACCTCTCCCTAAACCTAATCCTAAACTTCACCCTCACCTTAGTCCTTACCCTAACCCTAATCCTAACCCTAAACCTCATCCTAACCCTCACCCTATCCCTAAACCTAACACTAAACCTAAACCTAACCCTCACCCGGACCCTAACCCTATCCCTAAACCTCACCCTCACCCTAACCCTAACTCTAAACCTAACCCTAACACTAAACTTCACCCTATCCCTAACCCTAACACTCATTCTAACCCTCACCCTAACCCTAACCCTAACCCTAAACATCACACTAACCCTAATCCTCACCCCCACACTCACCCTCAGCCTAAGCCTAAGCCTAAGCCTAACCCTAACAATCACACTCACCCTCATCCTAACCCTAACCCTAACCCTAAACCTCAACCTAACCCTCAAACTCACCCTAAACCTAACCCTAATCCTAACCCTAACACTAAAACTAAAGCTCACCCTCACCCTAACCCTCACCTTAAGTCTAACCCTAACATTAATGGTAAGCCTAACCCTAACCCTAAACCTCATCCTCACCCTAAACCTCACACTAACCCTAACACTAATCCTCAATCTAACCCTCACCCTCACCCTAACCCTAACCCTAACCCTCATCCTAAACCTAACACTCACCCTTACCATAACCCTCACTCTCAGCCTAACCCTCACCTTTACACTTACCGTCACCCCCACTCTAACCCTCACCCGAACCCTAACCCTCACCCTGACCCTAACCCTACCCCTAAACCTCACCCTCATCCTAACCCTAACTCTAACCCTAATCCTAACACTAAACCTCACCATATCCCTAACCCTAACCCTCACCCTCAACCTCATGCTCAGCCTAACCCTAAGCCTAAGCTTAATCCTTACCCTTACCCTAACCCTCACCCTCACCCTAGCCCTCACCCTAAACCTAAGCCTAACCATAAACCTCATTCTAACCCTAAGCCTAACCCAAACCCTAACCATCACCGTAACCCTAATCCTCACCCTCAGGCTAACCCTAAGCCTAAGCCTAACCCTAACCTTAACCCTCACACTCACCCTCAACCTAACCCTCATCCTAACCCTAACCCTAACCCTAAACCTCAACCTATCCCTCACCCTAACTTTAACCCTAACACTAAACCTAACATTAATGCTCGACCTTACCCTCCAACTTAACCCTAAATCTAACCCTAAACCTCACCCTCACCCTCACCCTAATCCTAACCCTAACCCCAAACCTCACGCTAACACTAACCCTAACCCTCACACTCACCCTCACCATAAGTCTAACCCTAACCCTAACAATAACACGAATCCTAACCCTAAACCTAACCCTAACCCTAACCATAATCCTAAAACTTACCCTCACACTAACCATAACCTTAACCCTAACCCTCAACCTAACCCTAACCCTCACCCTCACTGTAAGCCTAAGCGTCATCCTAACCTTAACCCAAAACCTTACACTCACATTAACCCTAACCCTCACTATCACCCTAGCCCTCAACATCACCCTAATCCTAACCCTGATCCTCACCCTAACCCTATAGTTAACAGAACCTTAACTCTCACTCTAAACCTAACCCTAACCCTCACACTAACCATAACCCTCACCCTCACCCTCACTCTCAGCCTAAACCTAAGCCTAAGCCTAACACTAAACCTAACCCTCACACTCACCCGAAACCTTACACTAATCCTAACCCTAACACTAAGCCTAACACTCACCCTCACCCTAACCCTCACTGTAACCCTAACTCTAAAACTAACCCTAACCATAACCCTTACCCTAACCCTATCTCTAATCCTAAACCTCACCCTCAGCCGAACCGTAACCCTAAACCTAAACCTAAACCTCACCCTAACCCAAAACCTAACACTCACCCTCACCATCACCCTCACTCTCACCATAACTCTAACCCTAACTCAAACACTAATACTAAACCTAGCCCTCAACCTCAGCTTCAAACTTACCCTAACTCTAACCCTAACCCTTACACTAAACCTCACCCTAACCCTAACCCTAATCTTCACCCTCACAGTAAACTTAACCCTAACCCAAACAATAACACTAACCCTCACCCTAATCATAACCCTCAACCTAACATTAATTCTCACCCTACACTTACCCACAACCTAACACTAACCCTAACCCTAACACTAAATCTCAAACTAACCCTAAGCCTAACTCTAACCCTCACCCTCACCCTAGCCCTCATCCTAACCCTAATTCTAACCCTCACCCTCACCCTAACTCTAACCCTCATACTCACCCTAAACCTCACACTAACCTTAACCCTAACCCTAATCCTCAATCTAACCCTCAACCTAACCCTAAATATAAACCTAACCCTAAATCTCACCCTTATCTGAACCCGCAACCTCAGCCTAAACCTCAACTTTACCCTTACCATCATCCTCACCCTAAAGCTCACCCTAACCCAAAACCACATCCTAACCCTCAACCTAAACTTAACCCTAACCATCACCCTAACCCTAGCCCTCACCATCAAACTCAAGTTCAGCGTCACCCTAAGCCTAAGCCTAAACCTTACTCTAAACCTAACCCTCACCCTAACCCTCACCTTAACCCTAATCCTAACCCTATCCCTCATCCTAACCCTCACCCTAACCCTAGCCCTAACCATCACCCTAACCCTAATCCTAAACCCCACCCTCACCCTCAGCATAACCCTAACCCTAAGCCTAACCATAACCCTAACCCTCACATACCCTAACCCTCTTCCTAACCCGAACACTAACCCTAAACCTAACCCTAAACATCAACCTAACCCTCACCCTAACCTTAACCCTAACACTAATCCTAACCCTAACCCTCGACTTTACCCTCCCCCTAACCCTAAATCTAACCCTAAATCTCACCATCACCCTAACCCGAATCCTAAACCTAACCCTGACACTACACCCTAAACCTCACCCTCACTGTAACCATAACCCTCTTCCTAACCCTCACCCTAACCCTAACCCTAACCCTAAATCTCACCAAAACACTAACCCTAACCCGCACCCTCACCCTAGCCCTCACCCTAACCCTAATCCTAACCTTAATCCTCTACTAACCCTAAACCTAACCCTAACCCTCGCCCTAATCCTAAGCTTAACCCTAACCCTCAACCTAACACTAACCCTCACAGTAACCCTAAATTTAACCCGAACCCTAACCCTCACCCTAACTCTACCCCTAACTCTCACCCTATCCCTAACCCTCACACTCACCCTAAACCTTACCCTAAACCTAATCCTAACACTAAGGCTAAACCTTACCCTCACCCTAACCCTCAAGGTAACACTAACTCTAACACTGAACCTAACACTAACCCTCAACCTCAGCCTCACCCTAACCTTAACTCTAAACTTAAACCTCACCCTCACCCTAACCCTAATCCTAAACCTAACCCTAAATCGCACCCTGATCCTAACCCTAAACCTCACCCTCACCCTAGCCCTCACCCTAACCCTAATCCTAACCCTAACCCTCATCCTAAGCCTCACCCTAAAGCTAACCCTAACCCTCACCCTCACCCCCACCGTAACCCTAACCCTAACGCTCAGCCTAACCCTATCCCTCACCCTCAATTTAACCCTTACCCTAACCCTCACCCTAACCGTAAAATTAACCGAACCCTAACTGACACTCTAACCCTAACCCTAACCCTCACCCCAACCCTAACCCTGAACCTCAACCTCACTCTCAGCCTAACCCTAACCCTAAGCCTAACCCTAACCCTAACTCTCACACTCACCCTAACCCTTACCTGAATCCTAACCATAAACCCAACCCTCCCCCTCATACTAACCCTCACCGTAACCCTAACTCTAACACTAAGCCTAAACCTAACCCTCACCCTCAGCCTCACCCAAACCCTAACTCTAACACTAAACCTCACCCTCACCCTAACCCTAAGCCTAAACCTAACCCTAAACCTCAACCTAACCCAAACCCTAAACCTCACCCTCACCCTAGCCCTCACACTAACCCTAATCCTTAAACTAACCCTCATCCTAACCCTCACTCTAACACTAACCCTAACACTCACCCTCATCTCACCCTAACCCTAAACCTAACCCTAACCCTCAACCTAACCCTAAACCTCACCCTCACTGTAACCGTTACCCTAAACCTCACCCTAACCCTAAACTTAAACCGAACCCTAACTCTCACCCTGAACCTAACTCTAACCCTCACCCTAACCCTAACCCTCAACCTCACCCCCACTCTCAGCCTAACCCTAAGCCTAAGCCTAAGCCTAAACCTAACCCTCACACTCACTCAAACCCTTACACTAATCCTAATTCCAATCCTAATCCTAACCCTCACCCTCACCCTCACCCTAAACCTCACCCTAACCCTAACTCTAAAACCCTAAACCTAACTCTCAACCTCAGTCTCAACCTTACCCTAACTCTAAACCTAAACCTCACTCTCACGCTAACCCTAACTCTAATCCTAACCCCAACAATAAACCTCACCCTAAACCTAACCTGAACCCTCACCCTAACCATAATCCTCACCCTCACATTTACCCTTACCCTAACACTTAACCTCACCCTAACACTAACCCTAACCATAACACTAACTCACAATAACCCTAAACCTCACCCTAATCCTAAACCTCCCCCTAACCCTAACTCTAACCCTCACCCTCACTGTAGCCCTCACCCTAACCCTAATTCTAACCCTCACCCTCTCCCTAACCCTTACCCTAATCCTCACCCTAAACCTCACACTAACCCTAAACCTAACCCTAATCCTCAATCTAAACCTCACAATAACCCTAACCCTAATGCTAAAGCTAACCCTAAACCTCACCCTTATCTTATTCCTCACCCTCAGCCTAAACCTCACATTTACCCTTACCATCATCCTCACCCTAACCCTAAACCTCATCCGAACACTCAACCTAACCTTAAACCTTACCATCACCATAACCCTAACCCTCACCCTCAACCTCATGCTCAGCCTAACCCGAAGCCTAATCCTATATCTTACTCTAAACCTCACCCTCACCCTAGCACGGACACTAAACCAAATCCTAACCCTATCCTTCATCCTAACTCTCACCCTAATCCTAACCCTAACCATCACCCTAACCTTAATACTCACCCCCAACCTCACCCTCAGCATAACCCTAACCCTAAGCCTAACCCTAACCCTAATCCTAACCCTAACCCTCACATACCCTCACCCTAACCCTAATCCGAACCCTAACCCTAACCCTAAACCTCAACCTAACCTTCACCATAACCTTAACCCTAACTCTGACCTTAACCCTAAACCTTGACCTTACCCTCCCCCTAACCCTAAATCTAACTCTAAAAGTCACCCTTACAGTAACCCAAATCATAACCTTAACCCTCACCCTTACCCTAACCCTACCCCCTCACTTTAACACTCACCCTCACCCTAGCCCTCACCCTAACCCTAATCCTTACCCTAATCCTCATCCTAACCCTCACCCTAACCCTAACACTAACCCTCACCCTAATCCTAATCCTAAACCTAACCCTCAACCTAACCCTAACCCTCACCATAACCCTAACAGTCACCCTAACCCTAAACTTAACAAGAACCCTAACACTCACCCTAATCCTACCCCTAACTCTCACCCTAACCCTATCCCTCACCCTCACCCTTACCCGCACCCTCAGCCTAATCATAAGGCTAACCGTAACCCTAACCCTAACCCTAACACTTACCCTAACCTGTACCCTAATCCTAATCCTATCACTAAGCCTAAACCTCACCCTCACCCGAACCCTCATTGTAACCCTAACTCTAACACTAACCCTAACCCTAACCCTCACCATCAGCCTCACGCTAACCTTAACTCTAACCCTAAACCTGAACCTCACCCTAAACCTAACCCTAAACCTAAACCTAAACCTAACCCTAAACCTCACCCTCACCCTAGACCTCACCCTAAACCTAATCCTAAACCTAAAACTCATCCTAACCCTCACCCTAACACTAACCCTCACCCTCACCCTCACCTTCACCCTAACCCTAACCCTAACCCTAACCCTCAACCTAACCCTAACCCTAACTCTCACCCTAACCCTAACCCTAACCCTCACCCTCACAGTAACCCTCAACCTCACCCTCACATTCACCCTAACACTAAGCCAAACCCTAACCCTAACACTAACCCTCAAACTCACCCTAACCCTAACCCTAATCCTAATCCTAACACTAACACTAAAGCTCAACCTCACTCTAACCCTCACCTTAAGCCTAACCCTAACATTAATCATAACCCTAACCCTAAAACTCATCCTCACCCTAAAGCTCACACTAACCCAAACACTAGTCCTCAATCTAACCCTCACCCTCACCCTCACCCTAGCCCTCACCCTAAACCTAACCCTCATCCTCACCCTAAACCTCACACTAACCCTAACACTAATCCTCAATCTAACCCTCACCCTAACCCTAACCCTAACGCTCATCTTAAACCTAACCCTCACCCTTACCATAACCCTCACCCTCAGCCTAACCCTCACCTTTACCCATACAGTCACTCCCACCCTAACCCTCAACCGAACCGTAACCCTCACGCTGACCCTAACCCTACCCATAAACCTCACTCTCGTCCTAACCCTAACTCTAACCCTAACCCTAACACTAAATCACACCCTATTCTCAACCCTAAACCTCACCCTCAACCTCATGCTCAGGCTAACCCTAAGCCTAAGCCTAACACTTACCCTAACCCTCACCATCACCCTAGCCCTCACCCTAAACCTAAGCCTAACCCTAACCCTCATCCTAACCCTCACCTTAACCCGAACCCTAAACATCAACCTTACCCTAATGCTCACCCACTCCCTCACCCTCAGCTAAACCCTCAGCCTAAGCCTAACCCTAACCCTAAAACTCACACTCACCTCACCCTAAGCCTAATCCTAACCCTAACCCTAACCCTAAACCTCAACCTAACCCACAACCTAACCTTAACCCTAACACTAACTCTAACATTAACGCTCGACCTAACCCTCCAACCAAGCCTAAATCTAACCCTAAATTTCACCCTCACCCTAACACTAATCCTAACCCTAACCCTAAACCTCACCCTAAAACTAACCCTAACCCTAACCCTAAACCTAACCATAACTCTAACCCTAATCCTAACACTCACCCTCTCCCTAAACATAATATTAACCCTAACCCTCAAACTAACCCTAACCCTCAACCTCACCGTAACAATAACCCTCAACCTAACCTTAACCGAAACCCTAACCGTAACTCTAAACCTTACCCAAACACTAACCCTAACCAATCCTAACCCTCACCATCACCCTAGCCCTTACCCTCACCCTAATCCTAACCCTAACCCTCACCCTAACCCTAACCTTCAACCTCACCGTCAGTCTCAGGCGAACCCTAAGCCTAAGCCTAACCCTAAACCTAACCCTCAAACTCACCCGAACCCTTACACTAATACTAATCCTAACCCTACGATTAACCCTCACCCTAACACTCATCCTCACCCTAACCCTCACCCTAACCCTTACTCTAAACCTAACCCTAAACCTTACCCTCCAACTCTGCCTCAACCTCACCCTAACCCTAAACCTAAGCTTCACCCTCACAGTAACTGTTACCCTAACCCTAATACTAACAATAACTCTAAAAATAACCCTAACCCTAACACTAACCCTCACCCTAAACATAACCCTAACTCTAACATTAACCTTCACCCTAACACTTACCCTCACCCTAACACTAACCCTTACCCTAACAGTAAATTTCACACTAACCTTAAACCTCACCCTAACCTAAACCTCACCCTAACCCGAACCCTAACTCTAACCCTCACCCTCTCCCTAGCCCTCACACTAACCCTAATTCTAACCCTCACTCTCACCATAACCCTAACCCTCATCCTCACCCTATACCTCACACTAACCCTAACCCTAACCCTAATCCTCAATCTAACCCTCATCATAACCCTAACCCTAACCATAAACCTAACCCTAACCCTCACCCTTATCTTAACCCTCAACCTCAGCCTTAACCTCACCTTTACCCTTACCATCATCCTCACCCTAAAGCTCACCTTACCTTAAACCTCATCCTAACCCTCACCCTAACCTTAAACCTAACCATCACCCTAACCCTAACCCTCACTCTCAACCTCATGCTCAGCCTAACCCTAAGCCTAAGCCTAACCCTTACTCTAACCCTCAACCTCAACCTAGCCCTCAGCCTAACCCTAATCCTAACCCTAACCCTCATCCTAACCCTCACCCTAACACTAACCGTAACCCTCACCCTCATCCTAAAACTAAACCTAACTCTAACCTTCACCCAAACCCTAACCCTCACCCTTACGTAACCCTAACCCTCAGCCTAACCCTCACCATAAACCTATCCCTAACCCTAAAACTCACCCTAAAACTAACCCTAACCATCACCCTAAACCTAGCCCTCAACCTAACCCTAATCCTAACCCTAATCCTCATCCTAACCCTCACCCTAACCGTAAACCTAAACCTCACCCTAACCCTAACCCTAATCCTCAACCTAACCCTAACACTCACATTCAACGTAAACCTAACCCTAACCCTCATTCTAACTGTAAACTTAACCTGACCCCTAACTCTCACCCTAACCCTCACCCTTATGCTCACGCTCAATGTAACCCTAAGCCTAACGCTAACCCTAACCTTAACCCTCACACTCACCCTAACCCTTACCCAAATCTTAATCCTAACCCTAACCGTAACCCTCACCCTCAGCCTCACCTTAACCCAAACTCTAACCCTAAACCTCACCCTCACCCTAACCCTACCCCAGCCCTAACCCTAAACCTCACACTAAACTAACTCTAAACATCACCCTCACCCTAGCCATTACGCTAACCCTAATCCTAACACTAGCCCTCATCCTACCCTCCCCATAACCCTAACCCTAACCCTCACAATAACCATTAACCTCACAATCACCCTTAGCCCAAACCTAAGCCTAACCCTAAGCCTAACCCTAAACTTAACCGTAACCTTCACACTCATTCCCCACTATCACCCTCACCGTAACTCTAACCCTAACTTTAACCCTAACCCTAAACCTAACCCTTACCCTAACCCTAACCCTAACCCTCATCCTCACCCTAACCCTAATACTAAACCCAACCCTAACCCTCACCCTAACAGTCACCCTAACGCTATATCTAACCCTAAACCTCACCCTCACCCTAACCCTAACCCTAAACCTAACCCTAAACCCCACCCTAACCCTAACCCTAAACCTCACCCGCACCCTCACCCTCACCGTAACTCTAACCCTAACCCTTACAATAAAACTACCCCTAAACCTAACCATCACCCTAAAACTAATCCTCATCCCACCCTCACCCTCTGCCTATTCCTAAGCCTAAGCCTAACCTTTACCCTTATCCTCACACTCATGGTCACCCTAATCCTAATCCTAAACCTAACCCTTTCCCTAAACCTCAACCTAACCCTCAACCTCACCCTAACCCTAACACTACCCCTAAACCTAAACCTCACCCTAACCCTCCCCCTAACCCTAAATCTAACCCTAAAGCTCAAACTCACCCTAACCCTAACCCTAAACCTAACTCTAAAACTCACGCTAACGCTAATCCTCACCCTCACCTTCAACCTCACTGTAACTCTAACCCTAACCATAACAATAACATTAACCCTAAACCTGACCCTAACCCTAAACATAACACTCAACCTCAGCCTCAGCCTCACTGCAAACTTAACCCTAACCATAAAACTCACAATAACCCTAACGGTAACCCTAACCCTAATCCTCAACGCCACCCTCACCCCCATCCTGACCCTAACCCTAATCCTAACCATCACCATAACCCTAACCGTAATCCTCACTCTACCACTAACCCTAACCCTAAACCTAAACCTCACCTTAACCCTAACCCTAGAACTCACCCTCACCCTAGCCCTCACCCTAACCCTAATCCTAACCCTAACCCTCATCCTAACCCTCCCCATAACCCTAACCCTAACCCTCAACCTCAACCTAAACCTCACGCTAACCCTAACACTAACCCTAACCCTAACCCTCAACCTAACCATCATCCTAACCATACTCTGACCCTAAACCTTACCCTAACCCTAACACTAACTCTAACCCTTACTCAAGCCCTAAAACTGACCTTAACCCTAAACCTGAACCCTCAACCTTACCCTCACCGTAACCGTAACCCTAAACCTAACCCAAACAATAACCCTAACCCTAATCCTAACCCTCACCCTAAACACAACCATCACCCTAACCCATACCCTAACCCAAACACTAAACCTCACACTAACCCTAACCCTAGCCTCACCCTAACCCTAACTTTAACCCTAACACTAACACTAAAAACCTCAACCGAACCCTAACCATAATCCTCACCAGCAACCTCACCATAACCTTAACCCTAACAATAACCTTAACCCTAACCCTAATCCTAACCCAGACCCTCACCCTAACCCTAAACCTAATGCTAACCCTCACCCAAACCTTAAAACACACCCTTACTGTAACCCTAACTCTTATTCTAACACTAACCCTAACCACAACCCTAACCGTAACGCATAACATAACCCAAACACTAACCCTCACACTAACCCTAACACTAACCTCACCCTAACCCTAACTCTAACCCTAACCCTAACACTAAAAACCTCAACCTAACCCTAACCCTAACCCTCACCCTCACCCTCACCGTAACCGTAACCCTAAAAATAACCCTAAAACTAACCATAATCCTAACCCTCACCCTCACCCTAACCCTAACCCTAACCCTAACCCTCACCCTAACCCTAACCCTCACACTTACCGTAACCCTTACCCTCATACTAAGCCTCACTCTAACTCTAATCCTAACTCTAAACCTCACTTTAACACTAACCCTAACCCTCACCCCAACCCTAACCCTAACCCTAACCCTCAACGTAACTCTAAACCTAACACTCAACGTAAACCTAACCCTAACCCTCAACCTAAACCTAAACTTACCCTGAACCCTAACTCTCACCCTAACCCTAAGCCTCACCCTCACTCTCAACTCAGTGTAAACCTAAGCCTAACCCTAACCCTAACCCTTTCACTCACACTCAACCCAACCCTTACCCTAATCCTTAACCTAACCCTAACCATAACCCTCACCCTCAGCCTCAACTTAACCCTAACTCTTACCATAAACCTCAACGTGACCCTAACCCTAACCCTAACCCTAACCATGAACCTCAACCTAACCTAAACCTAAACCTCACCCTCACCATAGCAATCACCCTAACCCTAATCTTAACACTAACCCTCATCCTAACCCCCCCATAACCTTAACCCTAACCCTCACCCTAACCCTAAAACTCACCCTGACCATTAGCCTAACCCTAAGCCTAACCGTAAGCCTAACCCTAAACCTCACACTCATCCGCACTGTCACCCTCACCATAAATCTAACCCTAACCCTAACCCTAACCCTAAACTTCACCCTTACCCTAACCCTAACCCGAACCCGAGCCCTAACCCTCATCCTTACCCTAATCCTAACACTAAACCTAACCCTAACCCTCACCCTAAACCTCCCCCTAACCATAACCCAAACCATCACCCTAACCCTAACCCTAACCCACACACTCACCATCAGCTGAACCAAAAGCATAAGCCTAACCCTCATCCTAATGCTCACCCTAACCCTCACACAAACCCTAATAGTAAACCTAACCCTATCCCTAAACCTCAACCTAACCCTCACCCTCAAACTAACCATAACACTAACCCTAACCCTAAACCTCACCCTAACCTTCCACCTAACCCTAACTCTAACCCTAAATATCACCCTCACCCTAACCCTAACCCAAACCCTAACCCTAAACCTCACCCTAACTCTAACCTCACCCTCACCCTCAACCTCACCGTAACTCTAACCCTAAACCTAACAATAACACTAACCCTAACGCTAACCCTAACTCTAACCATAACCCTCACCCTCAGCCTCACCCTCACTGCAAACTTAACCCGAACCGTAACACTAACAATAACCCTAAACCTAAGCCTAAGCTAACCCTAACTCTAATCCTAACCACCACCCTCAACCTCAGCCTAACCCTAAGCATAACCTTAACCCTAAACCTTTCCCTAATCCTCAGCCTCAGCCTCACCCTAACCCAAACCCTACCCCTAATCCTCAACCTAACTCTAAGCCTAATCCTAACCCTAACCCTAACCCTCACACCCACCCTCAACCTAACACTAATCCTAAACCTAACCCTATATCTAACCCTAACCCTCACCCTAACCCTCACCCTAGTGCTCATCCTAACCCTTACCCTAACCCTCACCCTCAACCTAGCCCTTAACCTAAACCTAACCCTCACCCTCACCCTAACCCTTACCCTAAACCTCACCCTAACCCTACACTTAACCTATACCCTAACTCGCACACTAACCCTAACCCTAATGGTCACCCTAACCCTAACCCTCAACCTTAACGTAACCCTGACCTTCAGCCTAACCCTCACGTTTACCCTTAACTTCACCCCTAACCTAACCCTCAACAGAAAACTTACACTCACCATAACCCTCACCCTAAAACTAACTCTACCCCTAAACCTCACCCTCACCCTAACCATAACTTAAACATAACCCTAACACTAAAACTCACCATAACCCTAACCCTACCCATCAAGCTAACCATAACCCTAACCCTCACGCAAAACCTCAGCCTAAACCTAAGGCTAACACTAACCCTAACCCTCACACTCAAGCTAACCCTAACCATAATCCTAATCTTAACCCTAATTCTAACCTTAGACCTCACACTCACCCAAACCCTAATACTGAAACTCACCCTCACCGTAACTGAAACCCTAAACCTAACTCTAAACTTAAGCCTAACCCTAACCCTTACTCTACTCCTAACTTTCACCCTAACCCTAACCATAACACTAACCCTAACCCTAACCCTCACCTTCAGTCTCACCCTAACCATAACTCTAATACTAAACCTCACCCTGACCCTAAACCTAACCCTAACCCTATCCCTAAATCTCATCCTAGCCCTAACCCTAACCCTCACCCTCACCCTCACCATAACCGTAAACCTAATCCTAATGCTAACAATAATCCTAACCCTAACCCTAAACCTGAAACTAACCATAACCCTCACCCTAACCCTAACCCTCACCTTAACACTTACTCTCACCTTAACCCTAACCCTCACCCTAACACTTACCCTCACCCTAACCCTAACCCGCACCCTTACTGTAACCTCAACCTCAGCCTAACCCTCACCTTTATCCTTAACGTCAACTCCACCCTAACCCTCACTCTAACGCTAACCCTCACCGTAACCCTACCTCTATCCCTAAACCTCATCCTCACCCTAATCCTCAGTCTATCCCTTACCCTAACACTAACCTTCACGATAACCCTAACCCTAACCATCACCCTAAACCTAATCCTCACCCCCACCCTCACCCTCAGCCTAACCCTAAGCCTAAGCCTAACCCTAACCCTAAACCTCACACTCACCCTCACCCTAACCCTAATCCTAACCCTAACCCTAACCCTAAACCTCAACCTAACCCTCACCCTAACCTTAACCCTAACACAAACCCTAACCCTCGACCTAACGCTCCAACTGAAACTAAATCTAACCATAAACCTCACAATCACCGTAACCCTCACCCTCACCATAACTCTAACCCTAACCCTAACTATAACAGTAATCCTAACCCTAAACCTAACCCTAACCCTAACGTTAATGCTAACACTCAACCTCACCCTAACCCGAATCCTAACCCTAAACCTCACCCTAACCCTAACCCTCACCCTCACCGGAACCCTAACCCTCATCCTAACCCTCACCCTAACCCCAAACCTAATCCTAAACCTCACACGAAAACAAACCCTAATCCTCACATTCACCCTAACCCTCACCCTAACACTAATCGTAACCCTAATCATCATCCTAACCCTCACACGAACCCTAACACTAACCCTCATCCTTACCCTAACCCAAACCCTCAACCTAACCCTAACACTTACACTCACCCTAATCCTAAACCTAACAATCACCCTACCCCTAAACTTAACTGAACCCTAACTCTCACCCTAACCCTAACCATCACACTCACCCTCACCCTCACCATAATCGTAATACTAACCCTAACCCTAACCCTCACACTAATCCCTAACCTAACACTAACCCTATCCCTGAAACCCACCCTAACCCTAACCCTAACCCTCACCCTCATCCTCAGCCTCAGCCTAAACCTAAGCCTAAACCTAACCCTAAACCTAACCCTCAAACTAACCCTAATCCTTACTCTAATCCTAATCCTAACTCTAACCCTAATCCTCACCATCACCCTAACCGTTACCCTAACCCTAACTCGAAAACTAACCCTAAAACTAAACCTCAACCTCAGCCTCACCCTTACACTAACTCTATCCCTAAACCTCACCCTCACCCTAAACCTAACCCTAACCCTAAACCTAACCCTAAACCTAAACCTCACAGTCAGCCTAGCCCTCACCCTAACCCTAATTCTAAACTTCATCCTAACCCTCACCCTAACACTAACCCTAACCCTCACCCTTACTCTCAACTTAACCCTAACCCTAACCCTAAACCTCACCCTAACCCTAACACTCACCTTCAACCTCACCCTTAGCCTAACCTTTAACCTAAACCTAAACCTAACCTAACACACTCACTCACCCTCCCCTTAACCCTATGCCTAATCCTATCCCTCACCCTCACCCTCAGTGTAATCCAAAGCCTAACCCTAACCAGAACCTTAACCCTCACACTCACTCTAACCCTTACCCTAATCCTAATCCTAACCAGAACCCTAAGCCTCACCCTCATCCTCAGCTTAAACCTAATTCTAACACTATAACTAACACTCACACTAACCCTCACCCTAACCCTAACCATAAACCTCAACCTCTTCCTAGCCCTCACTCTAACCCTAATCCTAACCCTAACCCTCATCCTAACCCTCCCCATAACCCTAACCCTAACCCTCACCCTAACCATAACCCTCACCCTCACCCTCATCCTGAGCCTAAACCTAAGCCCAACCCTAAACCTAACCCTAACCCTCACACTCACCCTAACTCTAAACCTATTCCTAATCCTAACCCTAACCCTAACCCTCACCCTAAACCTAACACTCACCCTCAACCTCAGTCTAACCCTAAGCCTATCCCTAAACCTAACACTAACCCTAACCCTAAACCTAATCCTAATCCTAACCCTAAATCTAACCCTCACCCTCAACCTAACCCTCACCTTAAGCCTAAACCTAACATTAATCCTAAACCTAATTCTCACCCTCAGCCTCATCCTAACCCTAACTCTAACACTAAACCTCACCCTGACACTAAACCTAACCCTAACCCTATAACTACACCTCATCCTAGCCCTAAACCTAAGGCTCACCCTCACCCTCACCATAACCTTAACGATAACCCTAATGCTTACTATAATCCTAACCCAAACACTAACCCTCACCCTAACCATAACCCTCACCCTAACCCTAACCCTCACCCTAACCATAACTCTCACCTTAAACCTAACCCTCAACCTAACACTTACCTTCACCCTAACACTAACTCTAACCCTAACACTAACACTCACACTAACCCTAACCATCACACTAACCCTAAACTTCACCCTAACACTAAACCTGAACCTCACCCTCTTCCTAGCCAGCACCCTAACCCTAACCCTCATCCTCATCCTAAACCTCACACTAACCCTAACCCTAATCCTCAATATAACCCTCACCTTCACCCTAAAGCGAACACTAACCCTCACCCTAAACCTAAACCTAACCCTTACCATAACCCTCACCCTCAGCCTAACCCTCAACTTTACCCTTACCGTCACCCCCAAGCTAACCCGCACCCTAACCCTAACTGTACCCATAAACCTCACCCTCACCCTAACCCTAAATCTAACCCTAACCCCAACACAAACCTCACCCTAACCCTAACCCTAAACTTAAACCTCACCCTCACACTAACCCTATCCCTTTCCCTAACCCTAATCCTAACCCTAACCCTCAACCTAAACCTCCCCCTAACCCTAACCCTCACCCTCAACCTCACCCTCAGCCTAATCGTAAGCCTAACCCTATACCTAAACCTAACACACACACTCACCCTCACTCTAACCCAAATCCTATCCCTAACACTAAACCTAACCCTAACCCTCCCCCTAACTCTAACTGTAACCCTAAACCTAAATATAACCCTTATCCTAACCCTCAACCTAAACCTCACACTAACCCTAACTTTAACCCTAAAGCTCAACCTCACCCTAACCCTAAGCCTATCAGTAAACCTAACCCTAACCCTCACACTCACCCTAACACTAACACTAATCCTACTCCTAACCCTGACCCTAACCCTCACCCTCAATCTAACCCTCAACTTAAGCCTAACCCTAACATTAATCCTAACCCTAACCCTCACCCTCAGCCTCACACTAACCCTATCTCTAACACTAAACCTCACCCAAACACTAACCCTAAATCTAACCCTAAAACTCACCCTCAACCTAACCCTAATCCTAACACTACCCCTCACCCAAACACGAACCCTAACACTCACCCTCATGCTCGGCCTAAGCCTAAGCCTAAGCCTAAGCCTAACCCTAACCCCAATCCTCACCCTAACCTTAACTGTAACCCTAAACCTCACCCTCACCCTAAACCTCACCCTAACACTAACCCTAACCCTCACCCTCAACCGCACCATAACCGTAACCTTAAACCAAACCCTAAAAATAACCCTAACCCTAATCCTAACGCTCACCCTAACCATAAACTTCACCCTGACCCAAACCCTCACCCTAAGATTTACCCTAACCATAACACTAACCCTAACGCTAACACTAACCTCACACTAACACTAACCATAAATTTAACCCTAAACCTCAACCTCACCCTAACCCTAACCCTAACCCTAACCCTAACCCTAAACCTCAATCTAACCATAACCCTCACACTCACCCTAAACATCACCCAAACCCTAAACCTCAGCCTAACACTAACCCCAACCCTTACCCTCAACCTAGACTTCACCATAACCCTAACCTTAACCATCACCTAACCCTAATCGTCACCCCCACCCTCACACTCAGCCTAACTGTAACCCTAACCCTAACCCTCACCCTTATCGTACCGCTCAACCTCACCCTAACCCTAACCTTTACCCTTACCATTACCCCCACGCTAACCCCCACACTAACACTAACCTTAATATTCACCCTCACTGTAACCTTAACCCTAATCCTAAACCTAACAATAATGCTAACCCTAACCCTAACCCTCACACTAACCATAACATGCACCGTAACCCTAACCCTCACCCTAACACATACCCTCACCCTAACACTAAACCTAACCGTAGCATTAATCCTCACACTAACCTTAACCCTCACCCTAATGCTAAACCGCACCCTCACCCTAATCATAACCCTAATCCTCTCCCTCACCCTAGCCCTCACCCTAACCTTAATCCTAACACTATCCCACATCCTAACCCTCCCCCTAACACTTACCCTAACCCTCACCCAAACCCTAATCCTCACCCTCAGCCTAACCTGAAGCCTAACCTTAAACCTAACTCTAACACACACACTCAACCTCACCTTAACCCTAATCCTAACCCTAATCCTCACCCTCACCCTCAGTGTAACCCTAAGCCTAACCATAAACTTAACCCTAACCCGCACACTCACCCTAACCCTTACCCTAATCCTAATCCTAAACCTAAACCTCACCCTAAAGCTAACCCTAAACCTCACCCTCAGCCTAGCCCTCACCCTAACCCTAATCCTTGTCCTAACCCTCATCCTAACCCTCCCCATAACCTTAACCCTAACCCTAACACTCACCCTTACCCTCACTCTAACCCTGACCCTTACACTCACCCTAAACCTAACACTAACTGGAACCCTAACACTCACCCTCAGCTTCACCCTAACCCTAACTCTAACAGTAAACCTCACCCTCACCCTAACCATAACCCTAACCCTAACCCTCACCCTAAACCTAAACCTCACCCTCACCGTAACCCAAACCCTCGTCCTAACCCTCATCCTAATGCTATCCTTAACCCTAAACCTTAACCTAACACTAACCCTAGTTCTCACCCTCACTCTATCCTTCACCCTAACACAAATCTTAACCCTAATCCTCATCCTAACCATCACCCTAATCCTAAAACTAGCCCTCATCCTTAACCTAACCCAAACCTTCAACCTAACAGTAACCCTAATGATCACCATAACCCTAACCCTAAACCTCACCCTAACCCTGAACTTAATCGAACCCTAACTCTTACCCTAACCCAAAACCTCAACCTAACCCTAACCCTAACACTCACCATAACCCTAACCCTAATCCTAACACTCACATTAACCATCACCCTAACACTAAACCAAACCCAAACCCTAACACAAACCTTCACCCTCAAACTCACCCTTAGCCTAACTATTAGCCTAAACCTAAACCTAACCCTAACACACACACTCACCCTCACCCTAACCCAAATCCTAACCCTAACCCTCACCATTACCCTAAATCTAACCACAAACCTCACCTTCATCCTAACCCTCATTCTAACCCTAACCCAAACCCTAAACCTCACCCTAACCCTAACCCTATACCTCACCATCACCGTAACCCAAACCCTAAACCTAAACCTAACAATCACCCCAACCGTAATCCTAACACTCACCCTAACCATAACCCTCACATTAACCCAAACCCTCACGCTAAAACTTACCATCACCCTAATACTAACCCTAATCCTAACACTAACCCTCAAACTAACCATAACCATAAACCTAACCCTAAACCTCAACCTAACCCTCAACCTCACCCTATCTCTAACACTAACCCTATCCTTAACCCTAACCCTAGCCCTCCCCCTAACCCTATATCTAACCCTAAACCTCAACTTCACACTAACCCTAAACCTAACCCTAAACCCCACCCTAACTCTAACCCTAACCCTCACCCGCACCCTCACCCTCACCGTAACTCTAAACGTAACCCTAACAATAACACTAACCCTAACCCAAACCATCACCCTAACCCTAATACTCACCCCCACCCTCACCCTCAGCCTAACCCTAAGACTAAGACTAGCCCTCACCCTAGCCATCACACTCACCCTCACGCTAACCCTAATACTAAACCTAACCCAATCCCTAAACCTCAACCTAACCCTCACCATCCCATAACCCTAACACTAACAATAACAATAAACCTCACCCTAACCCTCCCCCTAACCCTAACTCTATCCCTAAACCTCACCCTCACCCTAACCCTAACCCTAAACCAACCCCTAAACCTCAACCTCACCCTACCCCTCACTCTAACCCTAGTCCTAAAACTAAACCTCATCCTAACCCTCACCCTCACCCTAACCCTAACCCTCATCCTCACTCTAAACCTCACACTAACCCTATCCCTAATCCTCAATCTAATCCTCACCCTAACCATAACCCTAACCCTAACCCTAACCCTAAATCAAACCCTAACCCTCACCCTTATCTTAACCCTCGACATTAGCCTAAACCTCACCTTTACCCTTACCATCATCCTCACCCTAACCCTCACCCTAACCCTAAAGCTCATCCTAACTTTCACACTAACCGTAAACCTAACCATCACTCTAAACCTAACCCTCACCCTCAAACTCACGCTCAGCCTAACCCTAAGCCGAAGCTTAACCCTTACCCTAACCCTCACCCTCACCCTAGCCTTCACCTTAACCCTAATCCTAATCCTAACCCTCACCCTAGCCCCAACCCTAACCATCACCATAAACCTAATCTTCACCCCCACCCTCACACTCAGCCTAACCTTGAGCCTACACCTAAGACTAACCCTAACCCTCACCCTCACCCTCACACTCACCCTACTCCTAACACTAACCCTAACCATAACCCTAAACCTCAACCTAACCCTCCAACTAACCCTAAATCTAACCTAAACCTCACCCTCACCCTAACCCTAATCCTAACCTTAACCCTAAACCTCAACCTAACACTAACCCTAACCCTCACCCTCACCCTCACTGTAACTCTAACCCTAACACTAACAGTAACACTAACCCTAACGCAAACAATCACCCTAACCCTAATCCTCACCCCCACCCTCACCCTCAGCCTAACCCTAAGCCTAAGCCTAGCCGTCACCCTAATGGTCACCCTCATCCTCACCCTAACCCTAATACTAAACCTAACCCTATCCCTAAACCTCAACCGATCACTCATCATCCCCTAACCCTAACACTAACAATAACCGTAAACCTCCTGCTAACCCTCCCCCTAACACTAACTCTAAACCTAAACCTCATCCTCACCCTAACCCTAACCCTAAACCTCACGCTAAACTTCACCCTAACCCTAACCCTAACCCTCACCCTCAATCTCACCGTAACTGTAAACCTAACCCTAAAAATAACACTAACCCTAACCCTAACCCTAACATTAACCATAACCCTCACCTTCAGCCTCAATCTAAGTGCAAACTTAACCCTAACCATAACACTAACAATAACCCTAATCCTAACCCTAACCCTAATGCTAAACCCCACCCTCACCCTCAGCCTAACCCTAAGCCTAAACCTAACCTGAACCCTAACTGTAAACCTAACCCTAAACCTAACCCTAACCCTAAACCCAAGCCTAAACCTAACCCTAATCATTTGCCTCACCCTCACCCTAACCAAAACCCTAACCATCACCCTCACCCTAACCCTAACACTGACCCTCAGACTCACACTCAAACTAACCCTAACCCTAATCCTAACTCTCATCCTAACCCTCACCCTAGTCCTCACCCTAACACTAATCCTAACCCTAAACCTCATCCTAAACCTCACCTTAACCCTAACCCTAACCTGTACCCTAACCCTAACCCTAAACCTCACACTCATGCTTGGCCTAAGCCTAAGCCTAAGCATAGGCATAACGCTAACCCAAACTATCACACTAACACTAACCCTAACACTAACCCTAACTCTAACCGTAAAACTCACTCTCACCCTAACCCTAACACTAACACTTACCCTAAACCTAAACCTCATACTAACCCTAACCCTAACCCTCACCCTCACCCTCACCATAACCGTAACCCTAAACCTAACAATAACCCTAACCCAAACCCTAACACTCAACCTAACCATAACCCTCACCCTGACCCTAACCCTCACCCTAACACTTACCCTCAGCCTAACACTAACCCAAAACCTAACACTAACCCTCACACTAACCCTAATCATGACCCTAACCCTAAACCTCACCCTAAACCTAAACCTAACCCTCACCCTCACCCTAGCCCTCACCCTACCCCTAACCCTCATCCTCACCCTAAACCTCACACTAACCCTAACACTAATCCTCAATCTAACTATCACCCATACCCTTCCCATAACCCTAACCCTCAACCTAACCCTAAATCTCACCCCACTATAACCCTCAACCTCAGCCTAACCCTCACGTTTACACTTACCAGCACCCCCACGTTAATCCTAAACTTAACCCTCACCCTAACTCTCACCCTAACCCTAATGACACCACAAAAACTCATCCTCACCCTAACCCTAACCTTAACCCTAACCCTCATCCTCAAACTAAACCTGAAACTAACCCTAACCCTAAACCTCAATTTAACCCTCATCCTAACCCTAATCCTAACCCTTACCCTAACACTAAACCTAACCCTAACACTCACCCTTATCTTAACCCTAACCCTCAGCCTAAACCTCACTTTTACCCTTACCATCATGCTCACCCTAAACCTCCTCCTAACCCTAAACCTCATCCAAACCCTCACCCTAACCGTAAACCTAACCGTCACCCTAACACTAACCATCACCCTCACACTAGCACTCACCCTAACACTAATCCTAACCCTAACCATCATCCTAACCCTAAACATAAACCTCACCCTCACCCTAAGCCTAATCCTAACCCCACCCTCAACCTAATCCTAACCCTCAAACTCACCGAAACTCTAACCCTAAAGCTAAACCTAACCATCACCCTCAACCTCACCCTCAGCCTAACGCTAAGCCTAACCCTAAACCAAACCCTAACACACACACTCACCCTCACTCTAACCGTAATCCTAACCCTAACCCTAACCCTAAACCTCCCATTAACTCTCACCGTAAGCCTAAACCTAACATTAACCCTAACCCTAACCCTCAACCTAATCCTCACCCTAACCCTAACTCTAACCCTAAACCTCACTCTCACTCTAAACCTCACCCTAACCCTAACCCTAACCCTCACCCTCACTCGCACTATAACCATAACCTTAAACCGAACCCTAACAATAACCCTATCACCAATCCTAACCCTCACACTAACCATAACCCTCACCCTGACACAAACCCTCACCCTAAGACGTACCCTCACTGTAACACTAACCCTAATGCTAACGCTAACCCTCACACTAACACTAACCCTAAATCTAACCCTAAAGCTCAACCTCACCCTAATCCTAACCCTAACCCTAACCCTAAACCTCACCCTAACCCTAACCCTCACCCTCACCCTCACCGAAACCGTAACACTATACCAAACCCTAACAATAAACATAACTCTAACCCTTACACTCACCCTAACCATAACCCTCACCCTAACCCTAATGCTCACCCTAACACTTACCCTCACCTTAACACTAAACCTAACACTAACACTAACACGCACACTAACCCTAAACAATACCCTAACCCTAAACCTCAACCTAACACTAACCCCAACCCTCACACTCACCCAAGCCTTCACCCTAATCCTAACCCTCATCCTCACCCTAAACCTCACACTAACCCTAACACTAATCCTCAATCTAACCCTCAACCTCACCCTAAAGCTAACACTAACCCTCACCCTAACCCTAACCCTCACCCTTACCGTAACCCTCAGCCTCAGCCTAACCCTCAACTTTACCCTTACTGTCACCCCCACGCTAACACACACCCTAACCCTAACCCTCACCATAACCCCAACTGTACCCCTAAACCTCACCCTCATCATAAACCTAACTCTAACCCTAACCCTAACACTAAACCTCACCCTAACCCTAACCCTAACCCTCACCATCACCATAACCTTAACCCTAACCCTAAACCTAACAATAACCCTAAAACTAACCCTAACCCGCACACTAACCATAACCCGCACCCTAATGCTAACCCTAACCATAACACTAACCCTCACACTAACGCTAAACCTCACCCTAATCCTAAACCTCACCCTTAACCTAACCAAAACACTAATCCTCACCCTCACCCTAGCCCTCACCCTAACCCTAATTCTAACCATCACCCTGACCCTAACCCTAACCTTCATCCTCACCCTAAATCTCACACTAACCATAACCCTAATCCTCAATCTAACCCTCACCTAACCCTAACCTTAACCTTTACCCTAACCCTAAACTTAACCCTAAACCTCACCCTTATCTTAAACCTGACCCTTGGCCTAAACCTCACCTTTACCCTTACCATCATCCTCACCCTAACCCTAAACCTCATCCTAAAACTCACCCTAATTGTAAACCTAAACATCACCCTAACCCTAACCCTCACCCTCAAGCTCATGCTCAGCCTAAACCTAAGCCTAAGCCAAAACCTTACACTAACCCTCACCCTCACCCTAGCCCTCACCCTAAACCTAATCCTAATCCTAACCCTCATCTTAACCCTCACCCTAGCCCTAATGCTAACCATCACCCTAAACCTAATCTTCACCCATACCCTCACCCTCAGCCTAATCTTAAGGTTAAGCCTATCCCTAAACTTAACCATCACACTCACCCTCACGCTCATCTTAATCCTAACCCTAACCAAAAACCTAAACCTCAACCTAACCCTCACCTTATCCCTAACCCTAAAACTAACCCTAAGCCTAACCCTAGACCTAACCCTCCAACTAACCCTGAATCTAACCCTAAACCTCACCCTCACACTAACACTAATCCTAACACTAACCCTAAACCTCACCCTAACCCTCACCCTCACCCTCACCCTCACCCTGACCCTCACCCTCACCATAACTCTAACCCTAACCCTAAAAATAACACTAATCCTAACCCGAAACCTAACCCTAACCCTAACCCTAACCCTAATCCTAACACTCATCCTCAGGCTAAACCTAATCCTAAACCTAACCCTCACCCTAACCCAAACCCTAAACCTAAACCTTAATCTAAAACTAACCCTAACCCTCAACCTCACCCTAGCCCTCACCCTAACCCTAATCCTCAACCTTACACTCACACTAACCCTAAACTTAACCCTCACCCTAGCCCTAACCCTAAGCCTAATCTTCAATGTAACCCTAAACCTCATGCTCAACTTAAACATAACCATAACCCTTACCCTAACCCTAAACATAATCGAACCCTAACTCTCACCCTAACCCTAACCCTAACCCTAAACCTTAATCTAACACTAACCCTAACCCTGATCCTCACCCTCACCCTCAACCTAACCCTAAGCCAAACCCTAACCCTAGACCTAATGCTCACACTCACCCTAAACCTTACCCTAAACCTAATCCTAACCCTAACACTAACCCTCACCCTCAACCTAACCCTCACCCTAACCCTAAAACTAACACTAACCCTAACCCTAACCCTCAACCTCAGCCTCATCCTACCCCTAACACTAACCGTAAACGTCACCCTCACCTGAACACTAACCCTACCCCTAAACCTAAACCTCACCCTAAACCTAACCCTAACCCTAAACTTCATCCTCAGCCTAGCCCTCAACCTAACACTAATCCTAACCCGAACCCTCATCCTAACCCACACCCTAACACTAATCATAACCCTCATGCTCACCCTAACCTTAATCCGAACCCTCACCGTAACCCTTACCTTCACCCTCAACCTAACCTTAAACTTAACCCGAACACTAACTGTCACCCTTACCATAATCCTAACCCTCAAGCTAACCCTAACCCTAAACCTCATTCTCACTCTAGCCTCACCCACCACTAATCCTAACCCTATCCCTTTTCCTAAACCTCCCCCTAACCCTTATCCTAACCCTCACCCTAACACTAACCCTCAGCCTCAAACTCACTCTCAGCCTAACCCTAAGCCTAACCCAAAACCTAACCCTAACAACACACTCACCCTCAACCTAAACCTCACACTAACCCTAACCCTCATCCTAACCCACCCCATAACACTAACCCTAACACTAACACTAAACCACACACTCACCCTCAGCATAATCCTAAGCCTAAGCCTAACCCTAACCCTCAAACTCACCCTAAACCTAACCCTAAACCTCACCCTAACACTAACCCTCACCCTCAACCTCAGCCTTACCCAAAGCCTTACCCTAACCCTAACCCTAATCCTCACCCTCACCTTAACCTTAATCCTACTACTAACCCAAATCCTAACCCTCAAACTAAACCTCCCCTTAAGCCTAAGCCTATCATTAATACTAACCCTAACCCTCACCCTCAGCATCACCCAAACACTAACTAACACTAAACCTCACCCTGACCCTAAACCTAAACCTCACCCTCACCCTAGCCCTCACCCTAACCCTAATCCTAACACTAAACCTCATCCTAACCCTCCCCCTAACCCTTACCTTAACCTCACCCTAACACTAACCCTTACCCTCAACCTCACCCTCAGCCTAACCCTAAGCCTAATCCTAAACCTAACTCTAGCACACAAATTCACCCTCACCCTAACCCTAATCCGAAGCCTAAACCTCATGCTCACCCTCACCCTCAGTGTAACCCTAAGCCTAAACCTAACCCTAACCCTAACCCTCACACTCACCCTAACCCTAACCCTAAACCTCACCCTAACCCTAAACCTAAACCTCACCCTCACCCTAGTACTCACCCTAAACCTAATCCTAACCCTAACCCTCATACTAACCCTGCGCCTAACCCTAACACTAACTCTCACCATAACCCTAACCCTCATTCTCACCCTCACACTAACTCTAATCCTAACCCTAACCCTAAACCTCACCCTAACCCAAACCCTAACCCTCACCCTCGCCTTCCCCTCACCATAACTCTAACCCTAACCCTAACAAGAACACTAATCCTAACCCTAATCCTAACCCTAACTGTAATCCTAACACTCACCCTCTTGCTAACCATAATCCTAACGCTAACCCTCATCGCAACCCTAATCCTCACCCTCACCCTAACTCTAACCCTCACCCTCACCCTAACCCTAATCCTAACCCTAACCTTAAACCTCACCCTAACCCTAATCCTCACCCTCACCCTCACCATAACTCTAACCCTAACCCTAACAATAACACTAATCCTAAACCGAAACCTAACCCTAACCCTAACAGTAATCCTAACACTCACCCTCAAGCTAACCCTAATCCTAAACCAAACCCTCACCCTAACCCTAATCATCACCCACACCATAACCCTAACCCTCAAACGAACCCTCACCCTAACCGTAACCCTAAACCTAAACTTTAATCTAACACTAACCCTAACCCTCAAACTCACCTTATCCCTCACCCTAACCCTAATCCTAACCCTAATCCTCATCCTTACCCTCACCCTAACCCTAAACTTAACCCTCACCCTAGCCCTAACCCTAAGCCTAATCCTCAACTTAACCCTAAACCTCATGCTCACCATAACCCTAACCCTAACACTCAACCTAACCCTAAACATAACCGAACCCTAACTCTCACTCTCACCCTAACCCTAACAATCACCCTAACTCTAACCATCACCCTCACCCTAACCCTAATCCTAAACCTAAACGTAAACCTCAGCCTAACCCTAACCCTCATTCTCACCCTCACCCTCCCCATAAATCTAACCCTAACCCTAACAATAACACTTATCCTAACCTGAAACCTAACCCTAACCCTAACCCTAACCCTAATCCTAACACTCATCCTCAGGCTAACCCTAATCCTAAACCTAACCCTCACCCTAAACGTAATCATCACCCTGACCGTAACCCTAACCCTCAAACTTACCATCACCCTCACCCTAGGCTTCACCCTAACCCTAATCCTAACCCTAATCCTCATCCTTACCCTCACCCTCACCCTAACCTTAACCCTCACCCTAGATCTAAACTTAAGCCTAATCCTCAACATAATCCTAAACCTCATGCTCACCTTAACCTAAACCATAACCCTCACCCTAACGCTAAATATAACCGAACCCTAAATTTCACCCTAACCCTAACCCTAACCCTAAACCTTAATCTAACACTAACCCTAACCCTCACCCTTAACCTCAGCCTAACCCTAAGCCAAACCCTAATGCTCACACTCACCCTAATGCTCACACTCACCCTAACCCTTACCCTAAACCTAAACCTAACCCTAAACCTAACACTCACCCTCAATCCTAACCCTCACCCTAACCCTAAATCTTACACTAACCCTAACCCTAACCCTCAACCTCAGCCTCATCCTACCCCTAACTCTAAACATAAACGTCACCCTCAGCCTAACACTAACCCTATCCCTAACCCTAAACCTCACCCTAACCCTAACCCTAACCCTAAATCTCACCCTCACCCTAGCCCTCACCCTAACACTAATCCTAACCCTAACCCTCATCCTAACCCTCACCCTAACACTAACCATAACCCTCAAGCTCACCCTAACCCTAACCCGAACCCTCACCCTCAACCAAACCCTAACCTTCACCCTCATCGTAACCCTTACCTTAACCCTCAATCTAACCCTAAACATTACCCGAACACTAACTCTCACCCTTAACATAATTCTAACCCTCAAGCTAACCCTAACCCTAAACCTCATTCTCACCCTAGCCACACCCAACCATAATCCTAACCCTATCCCTTTTCCTAAACCTCCCCCTAATCCTTACCCTAACCCTCACCCTAACCCTAACCCACAGCCTCACCCTCATCCTCAGCCTAAACCAAAGCCTAAGCCTAAGCCTAACCCTAACCCTAACTTCACCCTCAGCCTAACCCTAAGCCTAACCCTAAACCTAACCCTACACACACACTCACCCTCATCCTAAACCTCACACTAACCCTAATCCTGATCCTAACCCTCCCCATAACCCTAACCATAACCCAAACACTAACCCACACCTTCACCCTCAGCATAATCCTAAGCCTCACCCTAACCCTAACCCTAAACCTCACACTCACCCTAACCATACCCCTAAACCTCACCCTTACCCTAACCCTCAACCTCAACCTCAGCCTAACCCTAAGCATATACCTAAACCTAACCCTAACCCTCACCCTCACCCTAACCCTAAACCTACTCCTAACCCTAATCCTAACCCTCACCCTCAACCTAAACCTCACCTTAAGGATAAGCCTAACATTAATCCTAACCTTAACCCTCGCCCTCAGCCTCACCCTAACACTAACTCTAACACTAAACCTCACCCTGACCCTAAACCTAAACCTCACCCTCACCCTAGCCCTAATCCTAACACTAACCCTCATCCTAACCCTCCCCCTAAGTCTTGCACAAACATTCACCCTAACCCTAAACCTCACCCTCAACCTCACCCTCAGCCTAACCCTAAGCCTAACCCTAAAGCTAACTATAACACACACACTCACCCTCACCCTAACCCTAATCCTAACCCTAAACCTCACCCTCACCCTCACCCTCAGTTTAACCCTAAGCCTAAGCCTAACCCTAACCCTAACCTTCACACTTACCCTAACCCTTACCCAAATCCAAAACCTAACCCTATCCCTCACCCTCAGCCTCAGCTTAACCTAACTCTAACCCTAAACCTCACCCTCACCCTAACCCTAACCCAAAACCTAACCTTAAACCTCACCCTAACTCTAACCCTAAACCTCACCCTCACCCTAGCCCTAAACCTCACCCGCACCCTAGCCCTCAACCTAACCCTAATCCTAACCCTAAACCTCACCCTAACCCTCCACCTAACCCTAACCCTAACCCTCACCCTAAACCTAACCCTAACCCGCACCCACACCCTCCCCCTCCTCCTCACCATAACTCTAACCCTAACCCTAACAATAACACTAAACCAAACCCGAATCATCACCCTAACCTTAATTCTCACCCCCACCCTCACCCTCAGCCTAACCCTAAGCCTAAGCCTAACCCTCACACTAACCCTCATACTCACCCTCACCCTAACCCTAATCCTAAACCTAACCCTATCCCTAAAGCTCAACCTAACCCTCAACCTCTCCCTAACCATAACACTAAACCTAACGCTGACCCTCACCCTAAACCTCCCCCTCACCCGAACTAACCCTAAACCTCACCCTCACCCTAACCCTAACCCTTACCCTAAAACTCACTCTAAACCTCACCCTAACCAAAACCCTCACCCTCACCCTCAACCTCACCGTAACTCTAACCCTAAACCTAACATTAACACTAACCCTAACATGAACACTAAACCTGACCCTAACCATAACCCTCACCCTCAGCCTCACCCTCACTGCAAACTTAACCCTAATCATAACACTAACAATAAACCAAACCCAACCCCTAACCCAAAACCTAATCCGCACCCCTACCCTCACCCTCACCCTCAGCCTAACCCTAGGCCTAAGCCTAACGCTAACACTAACCCTCACCATAATCCTAAACTTAACCCTAAACCTAACCCTAACCCTAACCCTAAACCTAACCCTAATCCTCAGCTTCACCCACACCCTTACACAAACCCTAACGCTAACCCTCACCCTAACCCTAAGCCTACACCTAACCCTAACCCTAACCCTAACACTTACTCTCACCCTAACACTAACCCTAACTCTCACACTAACCCTCAAAGTAACCCAAACTCTCACCCTAACCCTAAACCTCACCCTAAACCTAACCCTCATCCTCACTCTAAACCTCACACTAACCCTAACCCTAATCCTCAATCTATCCCTCACCCTCACCCTAACTCTCACCCTAACCCTAACCCTCATCCACTCACCCTAACCCGAACCCTATCCATCAACCAAACCCTAAACCTCACCCTCACACTCACCCTCAGCCAAAACCAAAGCCTAAGCCTAACCCTAACCCTAATACTCACCCTCACCCTAGCCCTCACCCTAAACCAAATCCTAACCCTAACCCTCATCATAACCCTCACCCTAACCCTAATCCTAACCATCACCCAAAACCTATTCCTAACCCCCCAAGATCACCCTCAGCCTAAACCTAAGTCTAAGCCTAACTCTAGCCCTAACCCTCACCCTCAGCCTCACCCTCAATGCAAACTTAACCCAAAAAATAACAATAAAAATAACCCTAATTTAAACCCTAACCTAACCCTAATCCTCACCCCCACCCTCACCCTCAGCCTAACCCTAAGCGTAACCCTAGGCCTAACCCTAACCTTCACTGTAACCCTAACCCTAATCCTAACCCTAAACCTAACCCTAAACCTAACCCTAGTCCTCAGCCTCAACCTCACCCTAACCCAAACCCCAACCCTAGCCCTCACCCTAACCCTAAAACTCACCCTCACGCTCACAGTAACCGTAACCCTAAACCTAACCCTAACAATAGCCCTAACCCTAATATTAACCCTCATCCTAACCATAATCCTCACCCAAACCCAAACCCTCATCCTAACAGTTACCCTCACCCTAACACTAACCCTAACCCTAACACTAACACTCACACTAACCCTAACCCTATCCCTAAACCTAAACCTCAACCTAACCCTCAACCTCAACCTAACCCTAACACTAAAACTATCCCTAACCCTCACCTTAACCCTCTCCCTAACCCTATATCTAACCCTAAACCTCACACTCACCATAACCCTAACCCTAACCCTAAACCCCATCCTTACCCTAAACCTAACCCTCAACCGCACCCTCACCCTCACTGTAACTCTAACCGTAACCCTAACAATAACACTAACCCTAAACCGAACCATCACCCTAACCCTAATCCTCACCCCCACCCTCAATCTCAGCCTAACCCTAATCCTAACCCTCACACTAACACTTACCCTCACCCTAACACTAACCCTAACCCTAACACTAAACCTCACACTAACCCAAACGCTAACACTCTCCCTCAACCTAGCCCTCACTCTAAAGCTAATCCTCAATCTAAACCTCACCCACACCCTTCCCCTAACTCTAACCCTGACGCTAACCCTAATTCTACCCCTAAACCTCACCCTCACCCTAACCCTAACTGTAACCCTAAACCTAACACTAAAAATCACCCTCACCCTAAAACCAACCCTCAACCTAAACCTAACCCTCACCCTCACCCTCACCCTCAGCCTAAACCTAAGGCTAACACTGACCGTAACCCTAACCCTCACACTCACCCTAACCCTAACCCTAATCCTAATCCTAACCCTAAACCTAACCCTCACCCTCACCCTAACCCTAATCCTAACCCTAACCCTAACCCTCAACCTCAGCTTCACACTAACCCTAATTCTAACACTAAACCTCACCCACATCCTAAAATAACACTAACCCTAACCCTAACCCTCCCCCTAACTCTCAACCTAACCCTAACACTAACACTAACCCTAACCCTAAACCTCAACCTAACCCTCACCCTAACCCTCAATCTATCCCTAAAACTCACCCTCTCCCTAACCCTCACTGTAACCCAAACCCAAACCCTAATCCTCACCCTGACTCTAAACTAACCCTCACCCTCACCCTCACAGTAACCGTAACCCTAAACCTAACACTAACCCTATCCCTAACCCTCACCCTAACCCTCTCCCTAACCCTATATTTAACCTTGAAACTCACCCTCACCCTAACCCTTACCCTAACCCTAAAGCACACCCTAACCCTAAACCTAACCCTCATCCGCACTCTCACTATCACTGTAACTCTAACCCTAACCCTAACAATAACACTAACCCTAACCCGAACAATCACCCTAATGCTCACCGCCACCCTCACCCTCAACCTAACCCTAATCCTAACCCTAACACTATCCCTAATCCTCACCCCCACCCTCACCCTCAGCCTAACCCTAAGTCTAAGTCTAACCCTCACCCTCACCCTAACCCTAACCCTCACCCAAACCCTAATCCTCAACCTAACCATCACCCTAACCCTAACTCTACCCCATAACCTCACACTCACCATCAGCCTAAACATAAGGCTAAGCCTAAGCCTAATCCTAACACTCTCACTCACAATTACCATAACCCTAATCCTAACCCTAACCCTAACCCACACCCTCACCTTAACCCTCACCCTAACCCTAACACTAACCCTAAACCTAACCCTCACCCTCAGCCTTACCCGAATCCTACTTCTAAAACTAAACCTCACCCACATCTTAACGCTAACGCTAACCCTAACCCTAACTCTAAACCTCCCCCTAACTCTCAAACTAACGCTAACACTAACACTAACCCTAACCCTAAAACTCAACTTAACCCTCAACCTCACCCTAACCCTAACACTAACCCTATCCCTAACCCTCACATTAACCCTCTACCTAACCCTATATCTAACCCGAAACCTCACACTCATCTTAACCCTAACCCTAAACCCCACCTTAACCCTAACCCTAACCCTCACCTTCACCCTCAAACTCACTGTAACTATAACCTTAACCCTAACAATAACACTAACCCTAACCCAAACCATCACCCTAAACCTAATGCTCACCCCCACCCTCACACTCACCCTAACCCTAAACCTAACCATAACACTAACCCTAATTCTCACCCCCACCCTCACCCTCACCCTAACCCTAAGCCTAAGGCTAACCCACACCCTCACGCTCACCCTAACCCTAGTCCTAAACCTAACCCTATCCCTAAACCTCAAACTAACCCTCAGCCTCACCCTCACCCTAACACTAACCCTAACCCTAAACCTCACCTTAACTCTGCCCATAACCCTAACCCTAACCCTAACCCTAACCCTCAACCTAAGCCTAGCCCTAACCCTAAACCAAACCCTAAGCCTAACCATAAAATTAACAGTAATGCTCAGCCTCACCCTCACCCTAACCCAAACCCTTAAACTAACCCTCACACTCACCTTCAGCCTAACCCTAAGCCTAAACCTAGCCCTATCCCTAACTCTCATCGTAACCCTCACTCTAACCCTAAGCCTAAACCTCAATCTAACCCAAACACTAACCCTAAAGCTAACACTAATCCTCACCCTCACCCTAACACTAAGCCTCACCCTCACACTAACCCAAACCCTAACCGTAAACCTCACCATAACCCTAAGCCTAATGGTAACCCTAACACTAACCCTCACCCTCACCCTCACACTAACCCTAATCCTAACCTAACCCTAACACTAAACCTAACCCTCACCCTAATCCTCAGTCTAGCCCTCACCCTAACCCTAATCCTAACCCTCAACCTCATAGTAACACTCACCCTAACCCTAACACTAACCCTCACCCTAACCCTATCCCTAATCCTCACCCTCATGCTCGGCCAAAGCCTAAGCCTAAGCCTAACCCTAAACCTCACCCTCACCCTAACCCTAACATTAACCCTAATTCTAGCTGTAAACCTCACTCTCACCCTAACCCTAACTCTCACCCTAACCCTAAAGCTAAACCTCATCCTAACCCTAACCTAACAATCAGCATCACCCTCACTGTAACCATAACCCTACACCTAAACATAACAATAACCCTAAACCTAACCCTAAACCTCAACCTATCCATAACCCTCACCCTAACCATAACCCTCGACCTAACACTTGCCCTCACCCTAACACAAAACCTAACCCTAACACTAAAACTCACACTAAATCTAACCATCACCCTAACCCTAAACCTCACCCTAACCCTAACACTAACCCTCACGTCACCCTAGCCCTCACCCTAAACCTAACCCTCATCCTCACCCTAAACCGCAAACTAACCATAACACTAAAACTCATTCTAACCCTCACCCACATCCTTCCCATAACCCTAACCCTCACCATATCCCTAACCCTCACCCGACCGTAACCATTGCACTCAGCCTAACACTCAAGTTTACCCTTACTGTCAACCCCACCCTAACCCTTACCATAACCCTAATGCTCACCTAACCTTCACCCTAACCCTAACTCTACCCCTAAACCTCACCCTCACCCTAAACTAAACCTAACTCGAAATCTAACCCTAACATTAAACCTCAACCTAACCCTAACCGTAACCCTCACACTAACCCTCATTATAAACGTAACCGTAACCCTAACCCTAACAATAACCCTAACCCTAACCCTCACCCTAACCATAACCCTCAACCTAACACTTACTCTCACCCTAACCCTAACCCTAACCCTAACACTAACCTTTACACTAACCCTAACCCTCACCTTAATCCTAAATCTCACCCTAACCCTAACTCTAACACTAACCCTCACCCTCACCCTAGCCCTCAACCTAAGCCTAATTCTAACCCTCACCCTCAACCTAACCCTATCCCAATCCCTCACCCTAAACCTCACATTAACCCTAACCCTAATCCTTCATTTAACCCTCACCATAACCCTAACCCTAACCCTAACCCTAAACCTATCCGTAACCCTCAACCTCATTTTAAACCTCACCCTCAGCCTAAACCTCCCCTTTACCCTTACTATTATCTTCACCCTAACCCTAAACCTCATCCTAACAGTCACTCTAACTGTAAACGTAACCATCAACCTAAACCTAACCCTCACCCTCACCCTAGCCATCACCCTAAACCATCCTAATCCTAACCCTCATCCTAACCCTCACCCTAACACTAACCCTAACCCTAAGCCATAACCTCATCCTAACCCTCACTCTAACATTAACCCTAAAACTAACCCTAACCATAAACCACAAGCTAACACTCCCCCTAACCCAAATCTAACCCTAAACCTCACCCTCACCCTAAGTCTAATCCTACCCCTAATCCTAAACCTCACCCTTAACCTAACCCTAACCCTCACCCTCACCCTCACCCTCACCTTAACGCTAACCCAAACCCTAACAATAACACTAATCCTAACCCTAAACCTAACCATAACCCTAACCCTAACCCTAATCCTAACACTCACCCTCACCCTCAGCCTAACCCTAAGCCTAAGGCTAACCCTAACCCTCACACTTACCGGCATCCTAACCCTAATCCTAACCCTAACCATAACCCTAAATCTTAACCTCAACCCAAGCCTCACCCTAAACCTAACCCTCACCCTCAACCACACCCTCACCGTAACTGTAACTCTAAACCTAACCCTAAAAAAAACCCTAAACCTAATCCTAACCCTCAACCTAACCATAAACCTCAGCTAAACCAAACCCTCACGCTAACACTTACCCTCACCCTAACACTAACCCTAACCCTAACACTAATCCTCACACTAACTCTAACCCTAACCCTAAACCTCACCCTCACCCTAACGCTAATCCTAACCCTAACCCTAAAACTCACCCTAACCCTAACCCTAACCCTCCCCTTCCCCCTCCCCCTCACCCTCACCATAACTCTAAACCTAACCCTAACAATAACAGTAATCCTAAACCTAAAAATAACCCTAACCTTAACCCTAACACTAATCCTAACACTCACCTTCTTGCTAACCATAATCCTAACCCTAACCATCAACCTAACCCTAATCCTCACCCTCACCATAACCCGAACCCTCAAACTAACCCTCCCCATATCCCTAAACCTAACCCTAAACCTTAATCAAACACTAACCCTAACCTTCAGCCTCAAAATTGCCATCACCCTAAACCTAATCCAAGGCCAAATGCTCATCCTTACCCTCACCCTAACCCAAAACCTAACCCTAAATCTCAACCTAACCCTAAACCTCAAGCTCACCGTAACCCTAACCCTAACCCTCACCATAACCCTAAACATAACTGAAACCTAACTCTCACCCTAACCCTAACGCTAACCCTCACGTAACCCTAAACCTAAACCTCACCCTAACCCTAACCCTCACCCTCAACCACAGCCTAACCATAAGCCTATCCATAACCCTAACCCTAACCCTCACACTTACCCTAAACCTAACCCTAATCCTACTCCTAACCCTAAATATAACCCTCACCCTCAACCTAACCCTCACCTTATGCATAAACCTAACATTAATCCTAAATCTAACCGTCAACCTCAGCCTCACCCCAACCCTAACTCTAAACCTAACCCAAACCATAAACCTCACCCTAACACTAAACTTAACCCTAACCCACACCCTCACCCTCAGGCTAATCCGAAGCCTAACCCTAACCCTAACCCTCACACACACCCTAACCGTAACCCTAAACCTCACCCTAACCCTAAACCTCACCCTCAACCTCAGCCTAACCCTAAGCCTATCCCTAATCCTAACCCTAACCCTCACACTCACCCTAACACTAACCCTAATCCTACTCTTAACCCTAACCCTAACCCTCACCCTCAACCTAACCCTCACCTTAAGCCTAACCCTAACCCTAACTCTAATGCTAAACCTCACCCTAACCCGAACCCTAACCCGAACCCTAAACCTCATCCTAGCCCTAAGCCTAATCTTCACCCTCACCCTCAGCATAACCTTAACCCTAACCCTAATGCTAACAATAACCCTAAACCTAACCCTAACCCTCACCCTAACCTTAACCCTCACCCTAACCCTAACCATGACTCTAACACTAACCCACACCCTAACATTAACCCTAAACCTAACAATAACCCTCACACTAACCCTAAGCCTCACCCTAATCCTAAACCTCACCCTAACCCTAAACCTAATCCTAACCCTCACCCACACCCTAACCCAAACACTAACCCTAATTCTAACACTTACCCTCAACCTAACCCTAAACCTCACCCTCACCCTAACCCTCCTCCTCATCCTAAACCTCACAGTAATCCTAAGCCTAATCCTCAATCTAACCCTCACCCTAAAGCTAAACCTAACCCTAACACTCACCCTTATCTTAACCCTCACCCTCAAACTAAACCTCACCTTTACCCTTACCATCATCCTCACCCTAACCCTAAGCCTAACCCTAAAACTAATCCTAACCCTCACCCTAACCGTAAACCTAACCATCACCCTAAACCTAAGCCTCACACTCAACCTCACGCTCAGCCTAAACCTAAGCCTAAGCCTAACCCTTACCCTAACCCTCACCCTCACCCTAGCCCTCACCCTAACCCTAATTCTAATCCGAACCCTCATCCTAAACCTCACCCTAACCCTAACCCTAACCATCACCCTAAACCTAATCCTCATCCCCAACCTAACCCTCAGCCTAAACCTAAGCCTAAGCCTCACCCTAACAATAACCCTCACAGACACCCTCACCCTCACCCTAATCCTAACCTTAACCCTAACCATAACCCTAAACCTCAACCTAACCCTCACCCTATCCTTAAACCTAAACCTAACCCTAACGCTAACCCTCGACCTAACCCTCCACCTAACCCTAAATTTATCCCTAAACCGCACACTCACCCTAATCCTAATCCTATCCCTAACCCTAACCCTCACCCTAACCCTCACCCTAAACATCACCCTCACCCTCAACCTCACCCTCACCGTAACTCTAACCCTAACCCTAAAAATAACACTAAACCTAACCCCAAATCTAACCCTAACCCTAAACCTAATCCTAACACTCAGCCTCATGCTAACCCTAATCTTAACCCTAACCCTCACCCTAGCCCTAATCCTCACCCTCACCATAACCCTGACCATCAAACTAACCATAACTCTAACCCTAACCCTTACCCTAAACTTTAATCTAACACTAACCCTAACCCGCACCCTCACCCTAGCCTTCACTCTAAACCTAATCCTAACCCTAATCCTCCTCCTTACCCTCACCCTAACCCTAAGCCTCACCCTCACAGTAACCCTAACCCTCATCCTAACCCTCACCCTAACCCCAACCCTAACCATAAACCTTACCCAAAAACAAACCCTAATCCTCACGCTCACCCTAGCCCTCACCCTAACCCTAATTGTAACCCAAATCCTCACCCTAACCCTCAAACAAACACTAACATTAACCCTCATCCTTACCCTAACCCTAAACCTCAACCTATCCCTAACACTGACACTCACCCTAACCCTAACCCTAACCCTCACCCTACCCCTAAACTTAACCAAAACCTAACTCTCACCCTAACCCTAACCATCACACTCACCCTCACCCTCAACATAACCGTAATACTAACCCTGACCCTATCACTCACACTAATCCCCAACCTAACACTAACCCTATCCCTAAACTCCACCCTAACCCTACCCCTAACCCTCACCCTCACCCTCAGCCTCAGCCTAACCCTAGCCCTAAACCTAACCCTAACCCTAACCCTCAAACTCAACCTAACACTTACTCTAATCCTAATCCTAAACCTAACCCTAATCCTCACCCTCACCCTAAACTTCACCCTAACCCTAGCCCTCACCCTAACCCTAATCCTAAACCTCATCCTAACACTCACCCTAACACTAAGCTTAACCCTCATCCTCACTCTCACCCTAACCCTAATCCTAACCCTAACTTCATCCTAACCCTCCCCCTAACCCTTACACTAAACCTTACCCTAACCCTAACCCTCACCTTCAACCTCATCCTTAGCCTAACCCTTAACCTAAACCTAAACCTAACCTAACACACTCACTCACCCTCACCTTAACCCTAATCCTAATCCTAACCCTCACCCTCACCCTTACTGTAACCCTAAGCCTAACCCTAACCAGAACCTTAACCCTCACACTCACCCTAACCCTAACCATAATCCTAATCCTAACCCTAACCCTAAGCCTCACACTCAGCCTCAGCTTAACCCTAAATCTAACCATATACCTCACACTCACCCTAACCCTAACCCTAAACCTAACCCTAAACCTCACCCTAACCCTAACCATAAACCTCAACCTCTTCCTAGCCCTCACTCTAACACTAATCCTAACCCTAACCCTAAAACTCAACCTAACACTAATCTTAACCCTAAACCTATTCCTAATCCTAACTCTAATCCTAACCCTAACCCTCACCCTCAACCTCAGCCTAACCCTAAGCCTATCCCTAACCCTAAACCTAACCCTCACACTCACCCAAAGCCTAACCCTAATCCTACACCTAACCCTAACTCTACCCTCACCCTCAACCTAACCCTCACCTTAAGCCTAACCCTAACATTAATTCTAAACCTAACTCTCACCCTCTGTCTCATCCTAACCCTAACTCTAACACTAAACCTCACCCTGACCCTAACCCTAACCTTATAACTAAACCTCATCATAGTCCTAAACCTAAGCCTCACCCTCACCCTCATCATAACCGTAACCCTAACCCTAATGCTAAAAATAATCCTAACCCTCACCCTAACCATAACACTCACCTTAACACTAATCCTCACCCTAACACTTACCTTCACCCTAACACTAACACTAACCCTAACACTAATCCTCACACTAACCCTCACCATCACCCTAACACTAATCCTCAATATAACCCTCATCCTCACCCTAAAGCTAACACTAACCCTCACCCTAACCCTAACCCTAACCCTTACCATAAACATCGCCCTCAGCCTAACCCTCAAATTTACCCTTACCGTCACCCCCAAGCTAACCCGCACCCTAACCCTAACTGTACCCCTAAACCTCACCCTCACCTTAACCCTAACTCTAACCCTAACCCTAACACTAAACCTCACCCTAACCCTAACCCTAACCTTAAACCTCACCCTCACACACACCCTACCCCTTACTGTAACTCTAATCCTAACCCTAACCCTCATCCTAAACCTCCCGCTAACACTAAACATCAACATCAACCTCACCCTCAGCCAAACCCTAAACCTAAACCTAACACACACACTCACCCTCACTCTAACCCAAATCCTATCCCTAATACTAACCCTAACCCTAACCCTCCCCCTAACTCTCACTCTACCCCTAAACCTAAAACTAACCCTGACCCTAATTCTCAACCTAAACCTCACCCTAACCCTAACTCTAAACCTAAACCTCAACCTCACCCTAACCCTAACCCAAACCCTAAACCTCAACCTAACACTAATCTTAACCCTAACCCACACCCTCACCCTCAGGCTAATCCTAAGAATAACCCTAACCCTAAACTTCACCCTAACACTAAACCTCACCCTCAACCTCAGCCTAACCCTAAGCCTATCCCTAATCCTAACCCTAAACCTCACACTCACCCTAACACTAACCCTAATCCGACTCCTAACCCTAACCCTAACACTCAACCTCAACCTAACCCTCACCTTAAGGATATCCCTAACCCTAAATCTAACACTAAACCTCACCCTAACCCTCACCCTAAACCTAACCCTAAACCTCATCCTAGCCCTAACCCTAACCCTCACACTCACCCTCACCATAACCTTAACCCTAACCCTAATGCTAACAATAACCATAACCCTAACCCTAACCCACACTCTAACCGTAACCCTAAACCTAACCCTAACCCTCAACCTAACACTTACCCTCACCCTAACACTAACCCTAACCCTAACAGTAAACCTCACACTAACCCTAAATATCACCCTAACCATAAACCTCACCCTAACACTAACCCTAAACCTCACCCTTTCCCTAGACCTCGCCCTAACCCTAACCCTCATCCTCACCCTAAAATTCACACTATCCCTAACCCTAAACCTCAACCTAACCCTGAAACTAACCTTAACCCTAACACTTGCCCTAATCCTAACCCTAGACCTAACCCTCCAACTAAACTTAAATCTAACCATAAACCTCACCCTCACCCTAACACTAACCCTAACCCTAAACCTAACCCTAACTCTAACCCTAATCCTCACCCTCACCATCACTCTCAACATAACTCTAACCCTAACCCTAACAATAACAGTAATCCTAACCCTAAACCTAACCCTAACCCTAACCCTAACCCTAATGCTAACACTCAACCTCACCCTAACCCTAATCCTAACCCTAAACCTCAACCTAACCCTAACTCTCACCCTCACCATAAGCCTAACCCTCATCCTAACCCTCACCCTAACCGTAACCCTAACCCTAAGCGTTACCCTATCACTAACCCTAATTCTCACCTTCACCCCAGCCCTCACCCTAACCCTAATCGTAAACCTAATCCTAACTCTAACCCTAAATCTTATCCTCACCCTAACCCTAACTCTAAACCTAATCCTAACCCTAACAATAACCCTAACCCTCACCCTAACCATAATCCTCACCCTAACCCTAAACCTCACACTAACACTTACCCTCACCTACCACTAACCCTAACCCTAACACTAACCCTCACACTAAGCCTAACCCTAAACTCACCCTAACGCTAACCCTAAACCTAACCCTCAACTTAACCCTAACCCTCACGCTCAATGTAACCCTAACCCTAACCCTGACCCTCACCCTAACCATAACCCTCACCCTCACCTTAACCCTCACCCTAACACTTACCCTCACCCTAACACTAACCCTAATACTAATCCTAACTCTATCGCTAACACTCACCCTCACAGTAACAGTAACCCAAACCATAATCCTAACAAAAACCCTAACCTGCACCCTAACCCTCACCCTAAACATTACCCTCACCCTAAACCTAACCCTCACCCTAACAACTACCCTCACCTTAACACTAACCGTAACCCGAACACTAAGCCTCACACTAACCCTAACCTTCACCCTAACCCTAACCCTCACCCTAACACTTACCCTCACCCTAACACTAACCCTAATACTAATCCTAACCCTAACCCTAACACTCACCCTCACAGTAACAGTAACCCAAACCATAATCCTAACAAATTTCCTAATGATAACCCTAACCCTCACCCTAACCATTACCCTCACACTAAACCTAACCCTCACTCTAACAGTTACCCTCACCTTAACACTAACTGCAAACCGAACACTAAGCCTCACACTAACCCTAACCATCACCATAACCCTAACCCTCACCCTAAAACTAACCCTAAACCTCAACCTAACCCTAGCCCTATCCCTAACCCTAACACTGATCCTTACAGTAAACCTCACACTAACCCTAACACTAATCCTCAATCTAACCCTCACCCTCACCCTAACCCTAACACTAACCCTCACCCAAACCTAACCCAAAACCCTAACCCTTACCTACTCGTCACCACCAACCTCACCCTCAGCCTAATCCGAAGCCTAACCCTAACCCTAACCCTAACCCTCACTGTAACCCAAACCCTAACCGTAAGCCTAATCCTAACCAAAACACTAACACTAACCCCAAACCTAACCCTAACCCTAACCCTAACCCTAACCCTAATCCTGACCCTCACACTACCCCTAACCTTAACTCTAACCCTACACCTCACCCTACCTCTAACCCTAACCCTCACCATAAACCTAACCCTTACCCTCACCCTCACCCTAACCCTCACCGTAGCTTTAAACCTCACCCTAACACTAACACTCATCCATACCTTAACCTTCACTGTCACCCTCACCCTAACCCTCACCCTAACCCTAACCCTCATCCTAACACTCACCCTAACCCTAACCCTATCCATCACCCAAACATTAACCCTCACCCTTACCCTAACACTCAGCCTAACACTAAGCCTAAGCCTAACCGTAACAATACCCTCACCCTCACCCTAGCCCTAACCCTAAACCTAATCCTAACTCTAACCCTCACCCTAACCCTAACCCTAACCACCACCCAAAACCTATTTCTCACCTCCACCCGCACCATCAGCCTAACCCTAAGCCTAAGCCTATCCCTAACCCTAACCCTCATCCTCACCCTAGCCCGCACCCTAACCCTAATCCAAACCATATAAGCCTCATCCTAACACTCATCCTAAACCTAAACCTAAACCTCAACCTAACCCTAACCATAACCCTCAACCTAACCCTAACCCTCACCCTCACCATAACCTAAACCTAACCCTCACCCTAAACCAAAACCTAACCCGAACCCTAAACCTCACCCTTAACCTAACCCTAAACGTAACCCTCACCCTAGACCTCAACCTAAACCGAATCCTAACCCTATACCACATACTAACCCTCACCCTAACCCTAACCCTAACCCTCACCTTAACCCTAACTCTCAACCTCACCCTCAGCCTAAACCTAAGCCTAAGCCTAACCCTAACCCTAACCCTCACCCTCAACTTCATCCTACCCTTAATCCTAAATCTAACCCTATCCCTAACCCTAACCCTCACCTTCACCCTAGCCCTAAACTAAACCAAATCCTAACCCTAACCCTCATCCTAATCCTCACCCTAACCCTAACGCTAACCATCACCCAAAACCTATTTCTCACACCCACCCTCACCCTCAGCCTAATCCTAAGCCTAAGCCTAACCCAAACCCTAACCCTCACACTCACCCTAACCCTAACCCTAAGCTTAATCCTAACCCAAACCCTAAAACTCACGCTAACCCTCACCCTAACCCTAAACTTAACAGTGAACCTAACCCTAACCCTAACCCTCACCCTCAGCCTCACCTTAACCCTAACTCTAAACCTAAACCTCACACTCACCCTAACCCTAACACTAACCCCAACACTAAACCTTACCCTCAACCTAACCCTAAACCTCAATTTCATCCTAGCCCTCACCCTAACCTTAAACCTAAAACTAACCCTAACCCTCACACTCACCCGCACCCTCACCCTCACCGTAACTCTAACCCTAACCCAACCCCTAACCCTAAAGCTCACTCTAACCCTAACCCTAACCCTCACCCTAGCCCCAACCCTAACCATCACCCTAAACCTAATCTTCACCACCACCCTCACCCTCAGCCTAACCCTAAGCCTAAGCCTAAGACTAACCCTAACCCTCACCCTCACACTCACACTCACCATACTCCTAAAACTAACCCAAAGCATAACCCTAAACATCAACGTAACCCTCACCCTAACCTTAACCCTAAAACTAACCCTAACGCTAACCCTCGACCTAAACCTCCAACTAACCCTAAATCTAACCTAAACCTCAACCTCACCCTAACCGTAATCCTAACCCTAACCCTAAACCTAACCCTAACCCTCACACTCACCGTAATTCTAAACCTAACCCTAAAAATAACACTAACCCTAACCCAAACCTTCACCCTAACCTAACCCTCACCCTAACTCTTACCCTAACCCTAAACCTAACACTAACCCTAACCCTCAATCTAACCCTCACCCTAACCATAACTCTAACCCTAAACCTCACCCTCAACCTAAACCTAACTGTAACCCTAACTGTAACCCTAAACTAAACCCTAAACCTCACCCTAAACTTTACCCTAAACCTCAACCTCACCATAACCTTAACCATAAACCTAATCCTAACAATAACCATAACCCTAATCCTAAACCTCACCCTAACCATAACCCTCACCCTAAACCAAACTCTCACCCTAACAGTTAACCTCACCCTAACAATAACCCTCAACCTAACCCTCACCCTCACACTAACGCTAACAATAACCTAACCCTAACAATAAAACTAACCCTAACCCTCTCCATAACCATACACTTAACCCGAACCCTAACTCTCAACTTAACCCTAATACTAACCCTCACCCTAACCCTAAACATCACCCTCAGCCTAACCCTAATCCTAAGCCTAAAAATAACCATAACCCTCACACTCACCCTAACCCTTACACTAATCCTAATCCTAACACTAAGCCTAACCCTCACCCTCACCCTAACCCTCACTTCAACCCTAAATCTAACACTAACCCTAAACCTAACCCTCACCCTCAGAATCACCATAACCCTAACTCTAACCCTAAACCTCAGCCTTACCCTAACCCTAACCCTAAACCTCACCCTCACCCTAGCCCTTACCCAAACCTAATCCTAACCCTAACACTCATCCTAACCCGCACCCTAACACTAACCCTAAACTTCATCCGCACCCTCACCCTCGTCCTAACCCTCAACCTAACCCTAACCCTCACCCTCACTGTAACCCTTACCATAACACTCACCCTAACCCTAAACTTAACCGAACCCTAATTCTCACCCTAACCCTAACCCTAACCCTCACACTAATCCTAACACTCACCCTCACTCTCAGCCTAAACCTAAGCCTAACCCTATCCCTAACACTAACCCTCACACTCAACCTAACCCTAATACTAATCCTAATCCTAACCCTAACCTCAGCCTCTCCCTCACCCTAACCCAAACCCTAATCCTAACCCAAACCCTCACCCTCAGCCTAACCCTAAGCCTAACCCTCACCCTAACCCTAACCATCACCTTAACCCTAACCCTAACCTTAACTCTAACCCTGAACCAAATCCTAATCCTCAGCCTCACCCTCACCCTAACCCAAACCGTAACCCTAACCCTCACCCTAACCCTAAGCCTAACCCTAAACTTAACCCTCACACTCACCCTCACCCTTCCCATAATCATAAACCTAACCCTATCCCTAAACCTAACCCTCACATTAACCCTCAGCCTAGCCCTCACCCTAACCCTAACCCTAACCCTAAAAGTTGTCCTAATAGCAACCCTAAACCTAACCCTAACCCTAACCCTCACTCTCACTTTAACTCTAACTCGAACCCTAACAATAACACTAATCCTAAACCTAAACCTAACCCTAACCCTAACCCTAAACCTAATCCTAACACACACCCTCACCCTAACAATAATCCTAACCATAACACTAACCCTCACCCTAAACCTCACACTAACCCTAACACTAATCCTCAATCTAACCCTCACCCTCACCCTAACCCTAACCCTCACGCTAACACTAACCCTAACCCTAACCATAACCATAACCCTCACCCTCAGCCTCATATTCACAGCAAACTTAACCCAAACCATAACACTAACAATAACCCTAACCCTCACCCTAACCCTAATCCTACCCCTAGCCCTAAGCCTAACCCTAGCCCACACCCTTAACCTAAGCCTAAGCCTAACCCTAAACCTAAATCTCAATCTAACCCTAACCCCAAACATCACCCAAAACCTAACCCTCAACCTCACCTTCACTCTAACTCTAATCCTAACGGGAACCATAACCCTAACCCTCACACTCACCCTCACCTTAAATCCTAAACCTCACCCTCACCCTAAACAAAACTGTAACCCTAACTGAAACCCTAAACCTCACCCTAACCCTCACCCTCACCCTCATCCTCACCCTAACCCTAACACTAAGGCTCACCCTAACCCTCCACCTAACCCTAACTCTAACCCTAAACCTCACCCTCACCCTAACCATTACCCTAACCCTAAACCTCACCCTAACCCTGATCATTACACTCACCCTCACCCTCCCTGTAACTCTAACCCTAACCCTAACACTAATCCTAAACCTCACCCTAACCCTAACAATAACCCTCACCCTCACCCTAGCAATCACCCTAAACCTAATTGTAACCCTAACCCTCATCCAAACCCTCACCCTAACCCTAACCCTAACACTTACACTCACCCTTATCTTAACCCTCAGCCTCAGCCTAATCATCACCTTTAGGCTTACCATCACACTCACCCGAACACTCACCCTAACTCTCACCCTAACTCTAACCCTAACCCTACCCGTAAACCCCACCATAACCCTAACCCTAACAGTGACCCGCACCCTCACCCTCACGGTAACTCTAAACCTAAACCTATCAATAACACTAACCCTAACCTGAACCATCACCCTCACCCTAACCCTAAACCTCACCCTCATGCTCGGACTAAGCCTAAGCCTGAGCCTAACCATAACCCAAACCCTCACCCTAACCCCAACCCTAACATTAACCCTAAATCTAACCCTAAACCTCCCTCTCACCCTAACACTAATTCTAACCATAACCCTAAACCTAAACCTCACCCTAACCCTAACCCTAACACTCACCCTCACCCTCAGCCTAAACCTAAGCCGAATATTAACCCTAACCCTAACCCTCACACTCACCCTCACCCTAAACCTAACACTCAACCTAACTCTAAACCTAACACTAAACCTCACCCTAACCCTAACGCTAACCCTCACCCTAAACCTAACCCACACCCTCACCCTCACCCTCAGCCTAAACCTAAGGCTAACCCTAACACTAATGCTAACACTCACACTCACCCTAATTCTAACCCTAATCCTAATCCTAACCCTAGCTCTAACCCTCACCCTCATCCTAACCCTCACCCTATCCCTAACACTAACCCTAAAACTAACCTTCACACTCAGCCTTACCCTAACCCTAATTCTAAAACTAAACCTCACCCACACCCTAACCATAATGCTAACCCTAACCCTAATCCTGACACTAACAACCACCTAAATCTCACCCTAACCCTAACACTAACACTAACCCTAACCCTAAACCTAAACCTAACCCTCACCCTAACCCTAACTCTATCCCTAAACCTCACCCTTACCCTAACCCTCACTCTAACCCTAATCCAAAAAAATTAACCTCACCCTAACCCTAACCCTAACCCTAACCCTAACAATCACCCTCACAGTAACCGTAACCCTAAACCTAACCCTAACAATAACCCTAAAGCTAATGCTAACCCTCACCCTAACCATAACCCTCACCCTAACCCAAACCCTCACCCTAACACTTACCCTCACCCTAACACTAACCCTCACACTAACCCTAACCATAAACCTCAACCTAACCCTCACCCTCACCCAATCCCTTACACTAACCCTATTCCTAACCCTTACCCTAACCCTCCCCTAACCCTATATCTAACCCTAAACCACACCCTAACTCTAAACCTAACCCTAAACCTTATTCTAACCCTCAACCTAACCCTAAAACAGACACCAACGTAACCCTAAACCTAACCCTCACCCTAAACCTAACACTCATCCAAACCCTAACCCTCACCGTCACCCTAACCCTAACATTAATCCTAACCCTAAACCTCACCCTATCCCTCACCCTAACCATAACTCTAACCCTAAACCTGACCCTCACCTTAACCGTAACCCTAACCCTAAACATCACCCTCACCCTACACTTCAACCTAACCATAATCCTAACCTTAACCCTCATAGTAACCCGAACCCTAACCATAAACCGAACCCTCACCCTAACCCTAAACCTCACCCTCAACCTCACCCTTAGCCTAAGCCTAAGCCTAACCCTAAAACTAACCCGAACCCACACACTCACACTCACCCTAACAAAAATCCGAACCCAAACCCTAACCCTAACCCTAACACTCACCCTCACCCTAGCCTTCACCCTAACCCTAATCCTAACCCTAACCCAAATTCTAACCCTAAACCTAACCCTAAACCTCACCCTAAACCTAACCCTAAACCTCACCCTAAACCTAACCCTATCCCTCACCCTCACTGTAAGGGTAACCCTAACACTAACCCTAACAATAACCATAACCCTAACTCTAACCCTCACCCTAACCATAACACTCACCCTAACCCTAACCCTCACCCTTACACTTACACTGACCCTTATCTTAACCCTCAGCCTCAGCCTAATCCTCACCTTTAGGCTTACCATCACACTCACCCGAACCCTCACCCTAACCCTAATCCTACCCGTACACCTATCAGTACCCCTAAAACTAACCCTCACCGTAACCCTCACCCTAGCCCTCACCCTAACTCTAATACTAACGCTAAACCTCACCCTAAACCTAAACCTACCCCTAAACCTCAACCTCACCCTAACCCTAACTCTAACCCTAACACTAACACTAAACATCACCCTAATCCTAACCCTAACCCTCACCCTAACCCTAACCCTCACCCTCAACCCCACCCTCAGCCTAAGCCTAAGCCTAACCCTAAACCTATCCCTAACACACACTTACCCTCACCCTAAACCTAAACCTCACCCTAACCCTAACCCTAAACCTCAACCTCACCCTAGCCCTCACCCTAACCCTAATCCTAAACCTAACCCTCATCCTAATCCTCACACTTACACTAACCCTAACCCTCACCCTAACCCTAACCCTCCCCCTAACTCTCACCCTAACCCTAACCTTAACAGGTACACTCACCGTAACCCTCAACCTAACCATAACCCTTACTCTAACCCTAAGCCAAACCCTAAACCTCACCTTTAACCTAAACTTAACCCTCATCCTCACCCTCACATTAACCCTAAACCTAAACGTAACCCTAACAGTAACCCCAACCCTATCCCTAACCCTCACCCTAAGCATAACCCTCACCCTAACCCAAACCATCACCCTATCAGTTACCGTTACCCTAACACTAACCCTAAACCTAACACTAACCCTCACACTAACCGAAGCCCTAACCCTAACCCTAAACCTCAACCTAACCATCGCCCTCACACTAACCCTAACAATAACCCTAAACATAACCCTCCCCCTAACCCTCCCCCTCAACCTATACCTAACCCTCAACCTCAACCTCACACTCACCCTAACCCTAACCCTAAACCCCACCCTAACCCTGACCCTAACCCTCACCCTCATGCTCAGCCTAAGCCTAAGCCTAAGCTTAACCCTAACCCTAACCCTCACCATAACCCCAACACTAACACAAACCCTAACTCTAACCCTAAACCTCACCCTCACCCTAAACCTAACTATAACCCTAACCCTAAACCTAAGCCTCATTCTAACCCTAACCCTCACCCTCACCCTTACCCTCACCGTAACCGTAACCGTAACCCTAAACCAAACAATAAACCTAACCCTAACCCTAACCCTCATCCTAACCATAAATTTCACCCTAAACCTAACCCTCACCCTAAAACTTACCCTCAACTTAACACTAACCCTAAACCTAACACTAACTTTCACACTAACCCTAAACCTCACCCTAAACATAAACCTTACCCTAACCCTAACCCTCAACCTCAACCTAGCCCTCAACCTAACCCTAACCCTCATCCTCACCCTAAACCTCACACTAAACCTAACACTAATCCTCAATCTAACCCTCACCCTCACCCTAACCCTAACCCTCACCCTTACCCTAACCCTCATCCTCAGCCTAACCCTCAAATTTACCCTTACCTTCAGCCTCAACCTAACCCTCACCATAATCCTAATCCTCATCCTAAACCTCAACCTAACGGTAACCCCAACCATCACCCTAATCCTAACCCTCACCCTCATCCTCAGCCTCAACCTAACCCTAAGCCTAAGCCTAACTCTAAACCAAACCCCCACCCTCACCCTAGCCCTCACCCTAACCCTAATCCTAACCCTAACCCTCATCCTAACCCTTAACCTAACCATAGTCTTAACCATCTTTCTAAACCTAATCCTCATCCCCACCCATACCCTCAGCCTAACCGTAAGCCTAAGCCGAACCCTAACCCTAACCCTCACACTCACCCTCACCATAAACCTAATCCTAAACCTAACACTAATCCTAGCATTATACATCAACCTAACCCTCACCCTAACCCTAACCCTAACACTAACCCTAACCCTAACCCTCACCCTAACACACCCCCTAACCATAAATCTAACCCTAAACAACACCCTCACCCTAACCATAACCCTAAAAATAACCCTAACCCTTAACCTCACCCTAACCCTGATCCTAACCCTCACCCTCACCTTCACCCTCACTGTAACTCTAACCCTTTCCCTAATCCTAACCCTCACCCTCACCCTAACCCTAACCCTAACCATAACTCTCACCCTCAGCATAACCCTAACCCTAAACCTAAAACTCACCCTAACGCTAACCCTAACCCTCATATTCACTCTAACCCTCACCCTAACCGTAATGCTAACCCTAAACCTGACCCTCACCCTCATGCTCGGCCTAAGCCTAAGCCTAAGCCTAAGACTAACACTGACCCTCACACTCACCCTCACCCTAACCCTAACTGTAAAACTTACCCTAACCCTAACCCTCACACTAACCCTCACCCTAACGCTAACTCTAACCCAAAACCTCACCCTCACACTATCCCTAACCCTCACAGTCACCCTCACCCTCTACCTAATATTAAACTTAAACCTAACCCAAACCCCCACCCTAACACTAAGACAAACCCTCACCCTAACCCTCACCTTAACCCTAACACTAACACGAACCTAAAAAGGAACACTAACCCAAACCCTCAACCTAACCCTCACCCTAAACCTAACACTAACCTAAACCTCACCCTCACCCTAAAACTAACTCTAACACTAACCCAAACTCTAAACCTCACCCTAACCCTAACCATAACCCTCATCCTCATCCTCAAGGTAACAATACCCTAAACCTAACCCTAAGAATAACCTTTACCCTATTCCTAACCCACACCCTAACACTTACCCTCACCCTAACACTAACCCTAACCCTCCCCCTAACCCTCCCCCTAACCCTATATCCAACCCTCAACCTCACCTTCACCCTAACCCTAACCGTAAACCCCACCCTAACCCTAACCCTAACCCTCACACTCATGCTCACCCTAAGCCTAAGCCTGAGCCAAATCCTAACACTAACCCTAAACATCACCCTAACCCCAACAATAACACTAATCCTAACTCAAACCCTAAACAACACCCTAACCCTAACTCTACCCCTAACCCTAAACCTGAACCTCATCCTAACCCTAAACCTCACCCTCACCCTCACCCTCAACTTAACCGTAAACCTAACCCTAACCCTAACAATAACCCTAACCCTAACCCTCACCCTAACACTTACCCTCACCCTAACACTAACAATCACCTTAACACTAACTCTCACACTAATCCTAACCATCATGCTAACCCTAACCCTCAACCTCACCCTAACCCTAACCCTCACACTTACCATAACCCTCACCCTCAGCCTAACAATAACTTTTAACCTTACCATCACCCTCACACTAACAATCACCCTAACCCTAATGATGATAACCCTAACCCTAACACTAACCCTAACTCTAAAGCTCACCCTAACCCTCCCCCTAACCCTAACTCTAACCCTAAACCTCACCCTCACCCTAACCATAACCCTAACCCTAAACCTCACACTAACCCTGATCCTTACCCTCACCCTCACTGTAACTCTAAACCTAACCCTAACCCTCACCATCACTGTAAACCTAACCCTAAACCTAACCCTAAACCTCACCCTAACCCTAACAATAACCCTCACCTTCACCCTAGGACTCACCCTAAAACTAATTGCAACCTTAAACCCCATCCAAACCCTCACCCTAATCCTAACCCTAACCCTCAACCTAACCCTAAACCTAATTCTAACCCTCAAACTAACCCTAACCCCGACCCCACCGTAACCCTAACCCTAACCCTTACCCTAAACCTAACCCTCATCCTAAAACTAGCCCTCACCCTCACCCTAACCCTAACACTAATCCTAACCCTAAACCTTACCCTATCCCTCACCCTAACCCTAACTCTAAACCTAAACCTGACACTCATGGTAACCCTAACCCTGACCCTCAACCTCACCCTCACCCTAGTCTTCACCCTAACCCTAATCCTAACCTTAATCCTCATCCTACCCCTCACCCTAACCCTAAACCTAACCCTCACTCTAGCCCTAACAGTCACCCCTAACCTCACCCTTAGTCTAACCCTAAGCCTAACCCTAACCCTAACCCTAAACCACACACTCACCCTCACCCTAAACCTAATTCTAACCCTAAATCTAACCCTAACCCTAACACTCATCCTCACCCTAGCCTTCACCCTAACCCTAACCCTAAACCTAACCGAAATTCTAACCATAACCCTAACCATAACCTCACCCTAAACCTAACCCTTACACTCACAGTCACTGTAAGGGTAACCCTAATCCAAACCCTAACAATAACCGTAACCCTAACTCTAACCCTCACCCTAACCATAAAACTCACCCTAACCCTAACCCTCACCCTAACACTTACCCTCACCCTAACACTTACACTCACCCTTATCTTAACCCTAATCCGCAGCCTAATCCTCACGTTTACACTTACCATCACCCTCATTCTAACCCTCACCCTAACCCTAACCCTCATCCTTACCCTCACCCTAACCGTAACCCTAAGCATTACCCTAAACCTATCCCTCACCCTCAACCTCACCCTCAGACTAACCCTAAGCCTAAGCCTAAACTTAACCCTAACCCTCAACCTCACCCTAGCCCTCACCCTAACCATAATCCTAACCATAACCCTCACCCTAACCTTAACCCTAACCCTACCCATAAACCCCACCCTAACCCTAACCCTAACCCTCACCCTCTTGTTCGGACTAAGCCTAAGCCTAACCCTAACCCTAACACTCACCCTAACCCTAACCCTAACACTGACCCTAACTATAACCCAAAAACTAAATCTCACCATAACACTAATTCTAACATTAAGGCAAAACCTAAACCTCATCCTAAACTTAACCCAAAAACTCACCCTCACCCTCAGCCTAAACCTAAGCCTAACATTAACCCTAACCCTAACACTCATACTCAACCTCACCCTAATCCTAACTCTACCCCTAAACCTCACCATCATCCTAACCCTAAACCTAACACTAAAACTTACCCTAACCCTAACCCTAAGCCTCACCCTAAACCTAAAACTCAACCTCACCCTCAGCCGAAACCTAAAGCTAACCCAAACCCTAACCCTAACCATCACACTCACCCTAACCATAAACCTAATCCTAATCTTAACCCTAGGCCTAAACCTCACCCTCACCCTAACTCTCACCCTAACCCTAACACTAACCCTAACACTAACCCTCACACTCAGCCTCACCCTAACCCTAATTCTAACACTAACCCTAACCCTAAACCTCAACCTAACCCTCACCCTAACCCTAACTCTACCCCTAAACCTCACCCTCACCCTAACCCTCACTCTAACCCTAACCCAAACACTAAACATCACCTTAAACTTAACCCTAACCCTCACACTCACCCTCACTGTAACCGTAACCCTAAACCTAACCCTAACAATAACCCTAAAGCTAATCCTAAACCTCACCCTAACCATAACCCTCACCCTAAACAAAACCCTCACCTTAACACTTACCCTCACACTAACACTAACCCTAACCAAAACACTAACCCTCACAGTAACCCTAACACTAACCCTAACCCTAAACCTCAACCTAAACCTCACCCTCACCCTAACCCTAACAATAACCCTATTCCTAACCCTTGCCTAACCCTATATCTAAACATAAACCTCACGGTAACCCTAACCCTAAGCCTAAGCATAACCCTAACCCTAACCCTAACCCTAAACGTAACCCTAATCCACAGCCTCACCCTCACCCTAACCCAAACCTTAACCCTATCCCACACCCTCACTCTCAGCCTAACCCTAAGCCTAACCCTAACCCTAACCCTAACCCTAACCATCACCTTAAACCTAACCCTAACCCTAACCCAAAACCTGAACCAAACCCTAATCCTCAGCCTCACCCTCACCCTAACCCAAAACCTAACCCTTACTCTCACCCTAACCCTAAGCCTAACCCTAACCCTACCCCTCACAATCACCCTCACCCTAACCCTAATCCTAAACTTAAACCTATCCCTAAACCTAACCCTCACATTAACCCTCAGCCTAGCCCTCACCCTAACACTAATCCTAACCCTAAAACTTATCCAAACCCTCACTCTAACCCTAACCCTAGCCCTCACCCTAACCCTAACCCTCACCCTCAGGCTCAGCCTAAGGCTAAGGCTAAGCCTAAGCCTAAGCCAGACCCTAACCCTAACCCTCACACTAAACCTAAACCTAACACTAACCCCAACCCTAAACCTCACCCTCAGCCTCACCCTAAGCCTAACTCTAATAATAAGCCTCCCCCTCCCCCTAACACTAACCGTCACCCTCATCGATAAAGTAACCCTAACCCTAACAACAAACCTAACAATAACCCTCACCCTAACCATAACCCTCACCCTAACCCTAACCCTTACCCTAACACTTACCCTCACCCTAACACTAACACTAACCCTAACACTAACCCTCACACTAACCCTAACCCTCACCCTAATCCTAAGCCACACCCTAACCCAAAACCTCACCCTCACCCTAGCCCTCACCCTAACCCTAATTCTAACCCTCACCCTCACCCTAACCCTAACCCTCATCCTCACCCTAAACCTCACACTGTAGTGACCGCCTACTCGACCAGCGAGGAAAAACGACCACCACTCCAGGAGTCTTCTCAGATCACGCTTTATTGGAGAGCCTTTTAGTTGTAGGAGAGCTTGGGCGCGAGAGAGCGTGCACCCGAAATACAGCCGCTTATATAGGGAATTCGAATACGGGTCTTTTCTATTGTTGGTCGCCTGCCTTTTACCGTCACCAGGTGTCATGGGATTGGCTGGGGACACTACCGGGCTCGCGCACGCGCACAGCCCAGGCATCCCGCCAAGCACCGTCTGGAGTGGTAATCCTCAAAACTGCAAGGGAGTGGGCGGAGTCTCGCCTCGGCTCCCTACATCACACTAACCCTAAACCTAAACCTCAGTCTAGCCCTCACCCTAACCCTAACCCTAACCCTTCCCCTAACCCTAAACTTAACCCTAACCCACAATCTTATCCTAACCCTCACCCTCAGCCTAAACCTCACCTTTACCCTTATGATCATCCTCACCCTAAACCTCCCCCTAAACCTAAACCTTATCCTAACCCTCACCCTAACCATAAACCTAAACATCACCCTAACCCTAATCCTCACCCTCAAACTCAAACTCAGCCTAACCCTAAGCCTAAGCCTAACCCTTACCCTAACCCTCACCCTCTCCCTAGCCCTCACCCTAACCCTAATCCTAACTGTAACCCTCATCTTAACCGTCACCCTAACCTTAAACTTAACCATCACCCTAACCCTAATCCTCACGCCCACACTCAACCTCAGCCTAAACATAAGCCGAGGCCTAACCCTAAGCCTAACACTCACACTCATCCTCACCCTAAACCTAATCAGAAACCTAACCCTACCCCTAAACCTTAACCTCAACCTAACCATCACCGTAACCTTAACCCTAACTCTAACTCTAACCCTAACCCACGAACTAACCCTCCCCCTAACCCTAAATCTAACCATAAACCTCATCCTCACCCTAGCCCTAATTCTACCCCTAACCAAACCTCACCCTAACCGGAACCCTAACCCTCACCCTCATCCTCACTTGAACTCTAACTCTAACCCTAACAATAACACTAATCCTAACCCTAAACCTAACCCTAACCATAACCATAACCCTAATCCTAACACACACCCTCACCCTAACTCTAATCCTAACTATAACACTAACCCTCACCCTCACCATAACCTTAACCCTCATCCAAACCCTCACCCTAACCCTAACCCTCACACTAAACCTAACACAAACCCACACCCTAACCCTAAACCTAACCCTAACCCTCAACCTAACCCTAGCCCTCACACTCACCATAACCCTAACCCTACTCCTCATCCAAACTCTAAACTTCACCTGAACCCTAACTCTCACCCTAACCCTAAGCCTAACCCTCACCCTAACCCTCACCCTAACCCTCACCCTCACCCTAACCCTAAGCCTAACACTAAAGCTCACAATAACCCTAATCCTTATCCTAATCTCAATCCTAACCCTAAGCCTAAGCCTCACACTCACCCTAACCCTCATTCTACCACTAAATCTAACACGAACCCTAACCCTCAAAATCAGCCTCAACCTAACCCTAACTCTAACCCTCACACTCACCCTCAACCTAACCCTCATCCTAAACCTAAACCTTAACCTCAATCTAACCCTCACCCTAACCTTAACCCTAACCCTAACACTAACACTAACCCAAGAACTAACCCTCCCCCTAACTCTAAATCTAACGCTAAACCTCCCCCTCACCCTAACCCTAATCCTAACCCTAACCCTAATCCATACCCTAACCCTCACCCTAACCCTCACCCTCACCCTTACCTTCAGCATGAATGAAACCACAACCATAACAATAACACTAATCCTAACCCTAAACCTAAACCTAAACCTAACCCTAAACCTAATCCTAAAACTCACCCTCACCCTAAGCCTAATCCTAACCCTAACCCTCACCCGAACCCTAACCCTCACCCTCAGTATAACACTAACCCTCATTCAAACCCTTACCCTTACCCTAACCCTAACCCTAAACCTCAAAATAACACTAACCCTAAACCTCACCCTCACCCTAGCCCTCACCCTAACCCTAATCCTAACCCTAATCCTCATCCTAACCCTCAGGCTAACCCTTACCCTAACCCTCACCCTAACCGTAAACCTAACTCTAACCCTCAACCTAAAGCTAACCCTCATGCTCACCGTAAGTCTAACCCTAACCCTCACGCTAACCCTAAACTTAACCCGAACCCTAACTCTCAAACTAAACCTAACCCTAACACTTACCCTAACACTAACCCTCCCCCTTACCCTCAACATAACCATAAGCCTAACCATAACCCTAAACCTCACACTCACCCTAAACCTTACCATAATTCGAATATTAACTCTATGCCTAACCCTCACCCTCAACCTAATCCTCACCCTAACCCTAACTTTAACACCAACCCTATCCCTAACCCTCACAATCAGCCTCAATGTAAACCTAACTCTAACCCTGAACCTCACCTTCACCTGAACCCTAAATCTAAACCTCACCCTCACCCTAGCCCTCACCCTAACCCTAATCCTAACCCTAACCCTCATCCTAAACCTCCCCATAACCCTAACCCTAACCCTCACCCTAACTCTAACATTCACCCTCACCCTCACCCTCAGCCTAATCTTAAGCATAACCCTAATCCTAACACAAACCCTCACACTAACCCTAACCCTAATCCTAAACCTCAACCTAAACCTCACCTTCACCCTAACCCTAACAATAACCATAACACTAAACCTCACCCTAACCCTCCCCTAACCCAAAATCTAACCATAAACCTCACCCTCACCCTCACACTAGCACTAATCCTAAGCCTCAAATTAAAAACTAACCTCACCCTAACCCTAACCATCACCATTACACTTCCCCTCACTCTTAAACTAACCTTAAACCAAACACTCACCCTCACACTAACACTAACCCTCACCCTCATCCTAACACTTACCCTAACCCTAACACTAACCCTAACCCTCACCCTCACCCTAGCCCTCACCTTAACCCTAATTCTATCCCTCATGCTCACCCTAACCCTAACCCTAATCCTCACCCTAAACCTCACACTAACCTTAACCCTAATCCTCAATTTAACCCTCACCCTAACCCTAACCCTAAACCTTACCCTAACCCTAAACCTAACCCTAACACTCACCCTTATTTTAATCCTCAGCCTCAGCCTAAATCTCACCATTACCCTTACCATCATACTCACCCTAACACTCCCCCTAACCCTAAACCTCATCCTAACCCTCACCCTAACCGAAAACCAAAACATCACCCTAACCCTAAACCTCATCATCAACCTTATGCTCAGCCTAGACCTAATCCTAAGCCTAACCCTTATCCTAACCCTCACCCTCACCCTAGCCCTCACCCTAACCCTAATCCTAACCCTAACCCTCATCCTAACACTTAACCTAACCCTAACCCTAACCATCATCCTAACCTTAATCCTCAACCCCACCCTCACCCTCAGCCTAACCCTAAGCCTAAGCCGAACCCTAACCCTAACCCTCACACTCACCCTCACCCTAACCCTAATCCTAAAACTAACCCTAACTCTAACCCTTAACCTCAACCTAACCCTCACCCTAACCTTAACCCTAACACTAACCCTAAACCTAACCCAAGAACTAACCCTCCCCCTAACCCTAAATCTAACCCTAAATTTCACCCTCATCCTAATCCTAATCCTAACCCTAAACCTACACCTCACCCTAACCCTAACCCTAACCCTCACCCTCACCCTCACCGAAAATCTAACCATAACCCTAACAATAACACTAACCCTAACCCTAACGCTCAACTTAACCCTAACCCTAACACTAACCCTCAACCTATCCCTAACCTTCATCCTAACCCTAAACTTAACCCGAACCCTAACTCTTACCCTAACCCTAACCCTAACCCTCACCCTAACCCGAACCCTAAACCTCACCCTCATCCTCAGCCTAACCCTATGCTTAACCCTAACCCTAACCCTCACACTCACCTTACCCCTTATCCTAATCCTAATCCTAATGCTGAGCCTAACCCTCACCCTCACCATAACCCTAACTCCAACACAAACCCTAACGCTAAACCTCACAATCAACCTCACCCTAACCCTAACTCTAACCCTAAACCTCACCCTAACCCTAACCCTAAACCTCACCCTAAACCTAACCCTAAATCTCACCTTCATCCTAGCCCTCACCCTAACCCTAATCCTAACCCTAACCCTCATCCTAAACCTCACCCTAACACTAACCCTAAACCTAACCCTCAACCGCACCCTAAGTCTTACACTAACCCTCACCCTCACCCTAAACTTAACACGAAACCTAACTCTCACCCTAACCCTAACCCTCACCCTAAACCTAACCCTAAACCTCACTCTCACCCTAGCCCTCACCCTAACCCTAATCCTAATCCTAACCCTCATCCTAACCCTCCCCCTATCCCTACCCTTAACCCTCACCCTAACCCTATCCCTCACCTTCAACCTCACCCTCACCCACACCCTAAGCCTAACACTAAACCTAACCGTAACATACACACTCACCCTCACCCTAACCCTAATCCTAACCCTATCACTAACCCTAACGTTCCCCCTAAATCTCACCCTGACCCTAACGCTAACACTAACCCTAACGCTAACCCTCAAACTAACCTTCACCCTAACCCTTACCCTAAACCTAAATCTAACTCTAACCCAAAACCTAAACCTCAACCTATCCCTAACCCTAACACTCACCCTCACTGTAAACGTAACCCTAAACCTAACCCTAACAATAACACTAACCCTAATACTAACCCTCATCCTAACCATCACACTCAACCTAACCCTAACCCTCACACTAACACTTACCCTCAACCTAACACTATCCGTCACACTAACCCTAACCCTAACCCTAACCCTAAACCTCAACCTAAACCTCACCCTCACACTAACCCTAACACTCACCCTCACCCTAACCCTCCCTCTAACCCTATATCTAACCCTAAAACTCAACCACACCCTAACCCTAACCCTAACCCTAACCCTCACCCTAACCAAAACCCTCACCCTAACCCTAAGCCTCACCAAAACGCTTACCCTCACCGTAACACTAACCCTAACACTAACACTCGCCCTCACACTAACCCTAACCCTCATCCTAATCTAAAACCTCACCCTATCTCTAACCCTAACCATAACCATAACCCTTACACTACACCTAAACCTCACAATTCACTGTAAACGTAACTCTAACACTAACCCAAACCCTAAACCTCAGCCTAACCAAAACCCTAACCCTCACCCTCACCCTCACCCTAGCCCTCACCCAAACGCTAATTCTAACCCTCACCCTCACCCTAACCCTAACCCTCATCGTCACCTTAAACCTCACACTAACCCTAAACCTAATCCTCAATTTAACCCTTACCCTAACCTTAACCCTAACCCTTATCCTAACCCTAAACCTAACCCTATCACTCACCCTTAACGAAACCCTCTCTCTCAGCCGAAACCTCACCTTTACCTTTATCATCATCCTCAACCAACCCTCAACCTAACAGTCCTAACTCTCACCCTAACTCTCGTCCTATCTCTCACCCTAACCCTAAACCTAACCCTCACCCTAGCCCTCACACTCACACTCACCCTAAGCCTACTCCTAAACTTAACCCTATCCCTAAACCTGAACCTAACCCTTTCCCTCACTCTAACCCTAACACTAACCCTAGCCGTAAACCTCACCCTAACCTTAACCCTAACCCTAAGTTTAACCCTAAACCTCACCCTCACCCTAACCCTAACACTAACCCTAAACCTCACCCTACACCTCACCCTAAACCTAACCCTCACCTTCACCCTCAAACTCACCATAACTCTAACCCTTACCCTAACAATAACACTAAGTCTAAATTTAACCCTAACCCTAAACATAACCCTCACCCTCAGCCTCACCCTCACCGCAAACTTAACCCTAACCATAACACTAAAAATAATCCTAACCCTAACTCTAATCCTCACCCCCACCATTACCCTCAGCCTAAGCCTAAGCCTAACCGTAATCCTAACCCTAACCTTAAACCTAAACATAACCCTCACCCTCAGCATCACCCTCAACACAAACTTAACCATAACCATAACACTAACAACAACCTTATCCCTACCCCTAACCATAACCCTAAACCTAATCCTCACCCCCACTGTCACCCTTAGCCTAAACCTAAGCCTAATCCTAAAAATAAACCTAACCCTAACCCTCACCATAACACTAACACTAACCCTAACCCAAAACCTAACACTAACCCTAAACCAACCCTCACACTCACCCTCACCCTAACCCTAATCCTAAACCTATCCCTATCCCTAAACCTAACCCTCACCCTAACACTCACCCTAATCCTTATCCTAAACCAAATCCTAACCCTAAGCCTATCCCTCACCCTCAACCTAATCCTCACCCTATCCTTAACTCTAACACTAACCCTAAACCTAACCCTCACCCTCAGCCTCACCCTAACCCTAACTCTAACCCTAAACCCAACCCTCACCCTAACCCTAACCCTAACCCTAAACCTCTCCCTAACCCTAACCCTAAACCTCAACCTAACCCTCACCTTAACCCTAACCCTAACATTAACATTAACCCTAACACTCATCCTAACCCTCCCCCTAACCCTAAGTCTAACCATAAACCTAACCCTTACCCTAGCACTAATCCTAACCCTAACCCAAAACCTCACCCTAAACCTAACTCTAACGCTCACCCTCACCATCAGCCTCACAGTAACTCTAAACGTAACCCTAACAATAACACTAATCCTAACCCTAAACCAAACCCTAACCCTAAACCTAACCGTAAACCTAACCCTAATCCTAAAACCTACCCTCAACCTAACCCTAATCCTAACCCTAACCCACACACTAACCCTAAACCTCACCCTCACTGTAACCCTAACCCTCATCCAAACCCTCAACCTAAACCTAAACCTAACCCGCACCTTAACCCTTACCCTCACCCTGAACTGCACACTCAGTCTAACCCTAAGCCTAACCCTAAATCTAACCCTAACACATACACTCATCCTCACCCTAACACTAATCCTAACCATAACCCTAACCCTAACCGTCAACCTCCCCCTAACTCTCACCCTAAATCTAAAACTAACACTAACCCTAAACCCAACCCTCAACGTAACCCTCACCCTAACCCTAACACTATAACTAAACCTAAACCTCACCCTCACTTTCACCGTAACCGTAACCGTAACCCTAACCCTAACCATAACCCTCACCGTAAACCTAACCCTCACTCTAACACTTCCACTCACCCTAACACTAACACTAAGCATAACACTAACCCTCACCCTCACCCTAGCCCTCACCTAAACCCTAGTCCTAACCCTCACACTCACCCTAACCCTAACCCTCATTCTCACCCTAAACCTCACACTAGCCCTAACCCTAATCGTCAATCTAAACCTAACCCAAACCCTAACCCTAACCCTAACCATAACCCTCACCGTAACCCTAACCCTCACTCTAACACTTCCACTCACCCTAACACTAACACTAAGCATAACACTAACCCTCACCCTCACCCTAGCCCTCACCTAAACCCTAGTCCTAACCCTCACACTCACCCTAACCCTAACCCTCATTCTCACCCTAAACCTCACACTAGCCCTAACCCTAATCGTCAATCTAAACCTCACCCTAACCCTAAACCTAACCCTTGCCCTAACCCTAAACCTAACCTTAACCCTCACCTTTATCTTAACCCTCACCCTCAGCCCGAAACTCACGTTTACCCTTACCATCATCCTCACACTAACCCTCAACCTAAACCTAAACTTCATCCTAACCAACACCCTAACCGTAAACCTAACCATAACCCTAACCCTAACCCTCAACCTCAACCTCACACTCAGCCTAAGCCTAAGCCTAAGCCTAAGCCTTACCCTAACACTCACCGTAACCCTAACCCTCACTCTAACACTTCCACTCACCCTAACACTAACACTAAGCATAACACTAACCCTCACCCTCACCCTAGCCCTCACCCTAACACTAATCCTAACTCTAACCCTCAAACTAACCCTCACCCTCACCCTAACCCTAACCATTAGCCTAACCCTAATCCTCACCCCCAGCCTCACCCTCAGCCTAACCCTAACCCTAACCCTCACACTCACACTCACCCTAAACCTAATCATAAACCTAACACTAACCCTAAACCTCAAGCTAACCCTTACCCTAACCTTAACCCTAACACTAACCCTAACCCTAACCCTCGATCTAACCCTCCCCCTAATTCTAAATCTAACCCTAAACCTCACCCTCACCCTAACCCTAATCTTAACCCTAAACCTAAACCTCACCCTAACCCACATCATCACCCTCACCCTCACCCTCATCTTAACTCTAACCCTAACAATAAAAATAACAATAATCCTAACCCTAAATATAACCATAAACCTAACCTTAATCCAAAAACTCACCCTAACCCTTACCCTAATCCTAACCCTAAACCTAAACCTAACCCTCACCCTCACTGTAACCCTAACCCTCATCCTAACACTCACCATAATCCTAAACCTAAACCTCATGCTAACACTAACCCTAACCCTCACCCTCATCATAGCCCTCACCCTAACCCTAATCCTAACCCTAATCCTCATCCTAATCCTCACCCTCACCCTAAACCTAACCCTAACCCTCACCCTAACACTAACCCTAACCCTAACCCTCATCCTAACCCTAAACTTAACCTGAACCCTAACTCTCACCCTAACCCTAACCCTAACACTCACCCTAACCCTAACCCTCACCCTCACCCTCATCCTACTCTAAACCTAACCCTAACCCTAACCCTAAACCTCACACTCACCCTAAACCTTACCCTAAACCTAATCCTAACCCTAAGCCTAACCCTCACCCACACCCTAACCCTCTACCTATCCCTACCTCTAACACTAACCCTAACCCTAACCCTCACAATCAGCCTCACCCTAACCCTAACTCTAACCCTAAACTTCACCCTCACCCTAACGCTAACCCTAACCCTCACTCTAACCCTCAACCTAACCCTAACCCTAAACCTCACCCTCACCCGAACCATAACACTCACCCTCACCCAAACCCTAATCCTAACACTAAACCTCATTCTAAACCTCCACCTAAACTTATGACTAACCCTCACCCTAACCCTAACTTTCTTACCCTCAACCTCACCCTCAGCCTAGCCCTAAGGCTAACCCTAACCCAAACCCTAAACCTCACCCTCACCCTAACCCTAACCATTAGCCTAACCCTAATCCTCACCCCCAGCCTCACCCTCAGCCTAACCCTAACCCTAACCCTCACACTCACACTCACCCTAAACCTAATCATAAACCTAACACTAACCCTAAACCTCAAGCTAACCTTTGCCCTAACCTTAACCCTAACACTAACCCTAACCCTAACCCTCGATCTAACCCTCCCCCTAATTCTAAATCTAACCCTAAACCTAAACCTCACCCTAACCCACATCATCACCCTCACCCTCACCCTCATCTTAACTCTAACCCTAACAATAAAAATAACAATAATCCTAACTCTAAATATAACCATAAACCTAACCTTAATCCAAAAACTCACCCTAACCCTTACCTTAATCCTAACCCTAAACCTAAACCTAACCCTCACCCTCACTGTAACCCTAACCCTCATCCTAACACTCACCATAATCCTAAACCTAAACCTCATGCTAACACTAACCCTAACCCTCACCCTCATCATAGCCCTCACCCTAACCCTAATCCTAACCCTAATCCTCATCCTAATCCTCACCCTCACCCTAAACCTAACCCTAACCCTCACCCTAACACTAACCCTAACCCTAACCCTCATCCTAACCCTAAACTTAACCTGAACCCTAACTCTCACCCTAACCCTAACCCTAACACTCACCCTAACCCTAACCCTCACCCTCACCCTCATCCTACTCTAAACCTAACCCTAACCCTAACCCTAAACCTCACACTCACCCTAAACCTTACCCTAAACCTAATCCTAACCCTAAGCCTAACCCTCACCCACACCCTAACCCTCAACCTATCCCTACCTCTAACACTAACCCTAACCCTAACCCTCACAATCAGCCTCACCCTAACCCTAACTCTAACCCTAAACTTCACCCTCACCCTAACGCTAACCCTAACCCTCACTCTAACCCTCAACCTAACCCTAACCCTAAACCTCACCCTCACCCGAACCATAACACTCACCCTCACCCAAACCCTAATCCTAACACTAAACCTCATTCTAAACCTCCACCTAAACTTATGACTAACCCTCACCCTAACCCTAACTTTCTTACCCTCAACCTCACCCTCAGCCTAGCCCTAAGGCTAACCCTAACCCAAACCCTAAACCTCACCCTAACCCTAACCCTAACACTAACCCTAAACCTAACCAAAATCATAACCCTCACCCTCAGCCTCAACATCACCGCAAACTTAACCCAAACCATAACACTAACAATAACCCTAACCCTCAACCTAACCCTCACCCTAACCCTAAACCTAAACCTCACCCTCAAACTTACCCTCAAATTAACTCTAACACTAACCCTAACAAGAAACCCAAACCCTAAACCTAACCCTAACCCTTACCCTCAACATAACTCTAACCCTAACCCTAACAATAGCCCTAACCCTAAACCTAAACCTAACACTCACACTCACAGAAACTCTAACCCTAAACCTAACACTAAACCTGACCCTAACGCTAACCATAAGCCTCACGCTGACTCTGGCCCTTACCCTAACCCTAATACTAACCCTAATCATATCCCTAAACTTCATCCTAACCCTCACCCTAACACTAAAACAATAACCCTCACACTAGCCCTCCACCTAACACTAAATCTAACCCTAAACCTCCCCCTCACCTAACCCTAACCCTCACCCTCACCCTCATCATCTGCCTAACACTAAGCCTAACCCTAACTCCAACCCTAACCCTAACACTAACCCTAACCCAAACCCTCACCCTAACTCTCAACCTCACCCTAGCCCACACCCTAAACCTAAGCCTAAGCCTAACCCTCACCCTAACTCTCACTCTAACCCTAACCCCAACCCTCACCCTAATCCTAAACCTCACCCTCACCCTAACTCTAATCCTAACCCTAACCCTAACCATAACCCTCACACTCACCCTCACCTTAACCCTAGACTTAATCCTAACCTTAACCCTAACCGTCACCCTCACCATAAACCTCATCCTAACCCTAACACTAACAGTAACCCTAACCCTAACCCTAAGCATAACCCTCACCCTCTGCCTAACCCTCACTGCAAACTTAACCCAAACCATAACACTAACAATAACCCTAACCCTCACCCTAACCCAAACCCTAACCCTAAAACTAACCCTAACCCTAACCCTAATCCTAAACCTAACCCTAATCCTAACCCTCAGCCACACCCTCAAAGTAACCATAACCCTAACCCTAACCCTTACAATAACCCTAACCCTAAACCTATCCCTCATCTTAACCAAATCCTTCACCCTAACCCTAACCCTCACCCTTACACTTACCCTCATCCTAACCCTAACCCTAACCCTCACACTCACCCTAACCCTTACCCTAATCCTAATTCTAACCCTAAGCCTAACCCTCACCCTCACCCTAACCCTCACCCTAACCCTAACACTAACCTTACCCCTAACCCTCTCCTTCAGCCACCCCCTAACCCTAATTGTAACCCTAAACCTCCCACTCCCCCTAACCCTAACCCTAACCCTAACCCTAAACCTCACCCTAACCCTACCCCTACAACTCACCCTCACCATAGCCCTCACCCTAACCCTAATCCTAACCCTTATCCTAAACCTCACCCTAACCCTCAAATTAACCCTAACCGTCACCTTCAAAAAACCCTTACCCTAACCATCACTCTAACCCTAAACTTAACCCAAACCCTAACTCTCACCTTAACCCTAACCCTAACCCTCACCCTAACCTGAACCCTCATCCTCACCCTCAACCTAAGCCTAAGCCTAAGCCTAACCATAACCCTAAACATTACCCTCAGCCTAACCATCACCATAACCATAACCCTAATCCTAACACTAAACCTCACCCTAACCCTAACCTTAATCCTAATCCTAACCCAACCCTAACCCTGAAACTCACCCTAACCCTCACCTTAACCCTAACCCTAACACTAACCATAACCCTATTCCTCACCTCAATCTCATCCTAACCGTAACAGTAACCCTAACCCTCACCCGAAACCTAAACCTCATTCTAACCCTAGCCCTAAACCTCACCCTCACCCTAGCCCTCACCCTAACCCTAATACTAACCCTAACCCTCATCCTAACCCTCCCCCTAACCCTAACCCTAACCCTCACCCTAATGCTAACCCCCACCCTCAACCTCACCCTCAGCCTAACCCTAAGCCTAACCCTAAACCTAACCTTAACACACATACTCACCCTCACGTTTACCCTAATCCTAACCCTAAACCTAACCCTAACCCTCACGCTCACCCTAACCCTCACCTTAACCCTAACGCTAACATTAACCCTAACCCTAACACACACCCTCAGCCTCACCCTAACCCTAACCCTAACCCTAAACCTCACCCTCACCCTAAACCTAACCGTGATCCTCACCCTAGCGCTCACCCAAACTCTAATCCTAACCCTAAACCTCATCCTAACCCTAAGCCTAAACCTAAACCTGACACTAACACAAACACTCACCCTCAGCCTAACCTTAAGCCTAAACCTAAAACTAACATTAACCCACACACTCACCCTCATCCTAAACCTAATCCTAACCCTAACCCTTACACTATACCTCCCCCTAACTCTCACCCTAACCCTAACACTAACACTATCCCTAACCCTAAATCTCAACCTTACACTCACCCTAACCCTGACTCTAACCCTAAACCTCACCCATACCCTAACCCTAACTTTAAACCTAACCCAAACCGTAAACCTCACCCTAACCCTAATCCTAAACCTAACACTGTCCCTAAACCTAACCCTCACCCTAGCCCTCAAACAAACCCTAATCCTAACCCTAAACCTCATCGTAAACCTCACCCTAACCCTAAACCTAATCCTCACCCTCACCCTTACCTCCAACTTAACTCTAACCCTAAGCCTAACAATAACCCTAACCCTAAACCTAACCCTAATCCTCACACTCACCGTACTCTAACCCTAACCGTAACACTAAACCTCATCCTAATGCTAACCATAAACTTCACCCTCACTCTAGCCCTCACCCTAACACTAATCCTAACCCTAAACCTCATCCTAACCCTCACTCTAACCCTAAAAGCCTAACCATCACACTAGCTAAATATAACCCTAAACCTCACCCTCACTTAACCCTAACCCTCACCCTCACCCTCACCCTCCGCCTAACACTAAGCCTAACCCTAACTCCAACCCTAACCCTAACATTAACCTTAACCCTAACCCTCACCCTTACCCTCACCCTAACCCTCAAACTCACCCAAGCCCACATCCTAAACCTAAGCCGAAGCCTAAGCCTCACCCTAACTCTCACTCTAACCCTAACCCCAACCCTCACCCTAACTCTAATCCTAACCCTAACCCTAATCCTCACACTCACCCTCACCTTAACCCTAGACCTAATCCTAAACTTAATGCTAATTCTCACCCTTGCCCTAAACCTCACCCTAACCCTAACCCTAACATTAACCCTAACTTTAACCCTAACCGTAACCCTCACCATGAGCCTTACCCTCAGCAAAAACAACCAAAACTATAACACTAACAATAACCCTAACCCTCACCCTAACCCTAACTCTAACCATAAACCTAACGCTAACCTTAAACCTAAACCTAAATCTGACCCTAACACTAATCCTAACCCTCACCCTCACCCTCACAGTACACATAACCCTAACCTTAACTCTTACAATAACCCTAACCCTATCCCTCATCCTAACCATATACTTCAACCTAAACCTAATCCTCACAGTAACACTAACCCTCACCCTACCCTAACATTAACCCTCACACTCACCCTAACCCTTACCCTAATCCAAATCCTATCCCTAAGACTAACCCTCACCGTCACCCTAACCCTAACCCTAAACCTAACTATAACACTAACCCTAACCCTAAACCTCACCCTCAGCTTCCCCCTAACCCTAACTCTAACCCTAAACCTCACCCTCCCACTAACCCTAACCAAAAACCTAACCCTAAACCTCACCCTAATCTTAAACCTAAACCTAACCCTCACCCTAGCCCTCATGCTAACCCGAATTCTAAACCTTAACCTCATCCTAACCCTCACACTAACACTAACCCTAACACTAACACTCAGCCTAACCCTAAACCTAACCCTAACTCTCAACCTAACCACAACCATCACCATCACCCTAACCATCACCCTAAACCTAAACTTCACCCAAACCCTAACCCTAACCCTAATATTAACCCTAAATCTCACCCTAACCCTAAACTTAATCCTAATCCTAACCCTAACTCTCACCCTCACACTAATCCTCAACTTAACCCTAACCCTAACATTAACCCTAACCCTAACCCTCAACCTCACCCCTAACCCTAATTGTAACCCTAAACCTCACCCTCGTCCTAACCCTAACCCTAACCCTAAACCTCATCCTAACCCTAACACTAAACCTCACCCTCACCCTAGCCCTCACACTAACCCTAATCCTAACCCTAACCCTCATCCTCACCCTCCCTCTGACCCTAAACCTAACCCTTACCCTAACGCTAATCCTCACCCTCAAACTCACCCTCAGCTTAACCCTGAGCATAACCCAAAACCTAAACCTAACACACACATGCACCCTCACCTTTACCCTAATCCTAACCCTAAACCTAACCCTATCCCTAAGCCTCCCCATAACTCTCACGCTAACCCTAACCCTAACACTAACCCTAACCCTAACCCTCAATATAATCCTCAACCTAACACTCACCCTAACCCTAACTCTAACCCTAAACCTCACCCTCACCCTAAACCTAAATCTAACCCTAACCCCAACCCTAACCCTAAACCTAACCCTCACCCTCACCGTAACAGTAACCCTAAACCTAACCCAAACAATAACCCTAACTCTAATCCTAACCCTCACCGTAACCATAACCCTCACCCTAACCCAAACCCTCACCCAAACACTTACCCTCACACTAACACTAACCCTAACCATAAAACTAACCCTCACACTAACCCTAACCCTAACACTAACCCTAAACCTCAACAAAACCCTCACCCTCATGCTAACACTAACACTAACCCTAACCCTAAACCTCCCCCTCCCCCTCCCCCTAAACCTATATCTAACCGTAAACCTCACCCTCACCCTAACCCTAACCCTAACCGTAAACCCCACCCTAACCCTAACCATCACTCGCACCCTCAACCTCACCATAACACTAACCCTAACCCTAACTATCACCCTAACCCTAATCCTCACTCCCACCCTCAGCTTCAACCTCACAGCAAACTTAACCCTAACCATAACACTAACATTAAACCTAAACCTAACCCTAACCCTAATCCTCACCCCCACCCTCATTCTCAGCCTAACACTAAGCATAACCCTAACCCTAAGGCTAACCCTCACCGAAACCCTAACCCTAACATTAACCCTAACCCTATACCTAACCCTAACCCTAAACCTAACCCTAACCCTAAACCTAACCCTAATCCTCAGCTTCAACCTCAGCCTAAACCAAACCCGAACCTGAACCCGAACCCGAACCATAACCCTAAGCCTAATCCTAACCCTAAATCTAACCTTCACACTCACTCTACCCTAAGCCTATTCCTAAACCTAACAGTATCCCTAAACCTAACACTCACGTAACCCTCACGCTAGCCCTCACCCTAACCCTATCCTAACACTAACCCTCACCCTAACCATAACTCTACGCTTAAACCTCACCCTCACCCTAACTCTAACTCTAAACCTAACACTAAACCTCACCCTAACCCTAACCCTAATCCACACCCTCACCCTCATCCTCAGCCTAACCCTAAGCCTAAGCCTATACCTATCCCTGACAAACACACTCACCCTCACCCTAACACTAATCCTTACCCTAACCCTAACCCTACCCATAACTCTCACCCTAACCCTAAACTTAACAGGAACACTAACCCTAACCATCACCCTAATCCTAAACCTCACCCTAACCCTAACCCTCACCCTCAACCTAGCCCTCAACCTAACCCTAACTCTCATCCTCACCCTAAACCTCACACTAACCCTAACACTAATCCTCAATCTAACCCTCACCCTCCCCTAACCCTAACCCCCACCCTTAACGTAACCCTAACCCTCAGCCTATCCCTCACCTTTACCCTTACCATCACCCTCACACTAAAACTCACCCTAACCCTAATCCTCATCCTAACACTCACCCTAATGGTAACCCCAAACATCACCCTAACCCTAACCCTCACCCTCACACTCAGCCTCAGCCTAACCCTAACCCTAAGCCTAACCCTAACCCAAACCCTCAACCTCAACCTAGCCCTCACCCTAACCCTAATCCTAAACCTAGCCCTCATCCTAACCCTTAAACTAACCATAACCCTAAACATCTTTCTAAACCTAACCCTCATCCCCACCCATACCCTCAGCCTAACCCTAAGCCTAAGGCGAACCCTAACCCTAACCCTCACATTCACTCTCACCGTAAACCTAATCCTAAACCTAACCCTAACCCTAACATTAAACCTCAACCTAACCCTCACCCTAAACCTAACCTTAACACTAACCCTAACTCTAACCCTCACCCTAACCCTCCCCATACCCCTAACTTAACAATAAATGACACCCTAACCCTAACCATAACCCTAACCCTAAACCACAGCCTAACCCTGATCCTAACCGTCATCCTCACCCTCACTGTAACTCTAACCCTATCCCTAATCCTAACCCTCACCCTCACCCTCACCCTAACCATAACACTCACCCTAACCCTAACTCTCACACTCACCATAATCCTAATCCGAACCCTAACCCTAAACCTCACCATAATGCTAACCCTAACCCTCACCCTCACTCTAACCCTCACCCTAACCCTAATGCTATGCCTAAACCTTATCGTAACCCTCACCCTAACTCTAAAACCCTAACCTTAACCCTCACCCTCACGCTAAACCTACCTCTAACCCTAAGCAAACCCCAACCCTAACCCTAACATTCACACTCACCCTCACCCAAACCCTAATCCTAAAACTAACCCTATCCCTAACCCTAACCCTAACCCTCACCCTAACCCTAAAACTAAGCCTCACACTATCCCTCACATTAACACTAACTCTAACCCTAAAGCTCACCCTCACCCTAACGCTAACCCTCACCGTCACTCTCACCCTCAGCTTATCCCTAAGCCTAACCCTAACCCTAACTCTCACACTCACCCTCACCTTAACCCTAATCCTGACCCTAAACCTAAGCCTCATCCTAACCCTAACACTCACCCTAACCCTAACACTAACCGTAACCCTAAACCTCAACCTATCCCTCAGCCTAACCCTAACTCTAACCCTAAACCTGACCCTCACCCTAACACTAACCCTAACCCTGAACCTCACCTTCACCCTAGCCCTCAAACTAACGCTAATCCTAACTTTAAACCTGATCCTAACCCTCAGCCTAATCCTAAACCTAACCCTCACACTCACCCTAACCCTCAAGCTTAACCGCACCCTGAGCCTAAAAATAAGCCTAACCCTAAACCTAACCCTAACCCACACACTCACCCTCACCCTAACCCTAATCCTAACCCTAACCCTAACCCTAAACCTCACCGTCAACCTAGCCTTCACCCTAACCCTAATCCTAAACCTAACCCAAACTCTAACCATAACCCTAAACCTAAACCTCACCCTAAACCTAACCCTAACCCTCACCCTCACTGTAAGGGTAACCCTAACCCTAAACCTAACAATAACCCTAAGCCTAACTCTAACCCTCATCCTAACCATAACACAAACCCTAACCCTAACCCTCACACTAACACTTACCCTCACCCTAACACTAACCCTAACCCTATCACTAACCCTAACCATCACCTTAACCGTAAAACTCACCTTAACCCTAACCCTCACCCTCAACCTTGCCCTCAACCTATCCCTAACCCTCATCTTCACCCTAAACCTCACACTAACCCTAACACTAATCCTCAATCTAACCCTCACCCACACCCTAACCCTAACACTCACACTTACCGTAACCCTCATGCTCAGCCTAACCCTCAACTTTACCCTTACCGTCACCCTCACCCTAACCCTCACCCTAACCCTAGTCACCCTAACCCTAACCCTCACCCTCACCCTCAGCTTCAGCCTAACATTAAGCATAACCCTAACCCCAACCCTAACCCTAACACTAACCCTAACCCTCATTCTAACACTCACCCTAACCCTAAGCTGAAACCTCAACCTCACCCTAGCCCATACCCAAACCCTAAGCCTAAGCCTAACCATCACCCTAACCCTCACTGTAATCCTAACCCTAACACTCACCCTCACCTTAACCCTAATCCTAATCCTAACCCTAATACCAATGCTCACCCCCACACTAAACCTTACACTAACCCTAACCCTAACCCTAACCCTAACCCTAACTCTAACCCTAAACCTCACCCTCACCCTAACCATAAAGCTAACCCTAATCCTAAACCTCACCCTAAACCTAAACCTTACCCTAATACTTACCCTCACCTTAACACTAACACTAACCCTAACACTAACTCTCACACTAAGGCTAACCATCAACCTAAACCTAAACCTCACCCTAACCCTAGCCCTCAACTTCACCATAGCCCTCACCCTAACGCTAACACTCATCCTAACCCCAAACCTCACACTAACCCTAACACTAATCCTCAATCTAACCCTCACCCTCACCCTAAACCTAACCTGAACCCGAAACTTTACCATAACCCTCACCCTCAGCCTAAACCTCATCTTTTCTCTTACTGTCACCCTCATCCTAACCCACACCCTAAACCTAACCCTCATGCTAACCCTCCCCCTAACCATAAAACTAACCATCACACTAACCCTAACCCACACGCTTACCTTCAGCCTCAGCCTAACCCTAAGCCTAAGCCTAAAACTAACCCTAAACCTCACACTCACCCAAGCCCTCACCCTAAAACTAATCCTAACCCTAACTCTCATCCTAACCCTCAACCCAACCATAACCTGAACCATCACTCTAAACCTAATTCTAATTCCCACATTCTCCCTCAGGCTAAACCAAAGCCGAAGCCTAACCCTAACCCTAACCCTCACACTCACACTCACCCTAACCTTAATCATAACCCTAACCCTAAACCTAAACCTCAACCTAATCCTCACCCTAACCCTAACCCTAAGCTCATCCTCACCTTAGTCCTCACCCTAACCCTCACCACAAACCTAACCCTCACCGTCACCATAACCCTCACCGTAACCCTCACCCTAACCCGAATCTTAACCCTAAACCTAAACCTCACCCTAAGCCTAAAACTAACCCTCACCCTCAACTGAGCCCCCACCCTAACCCTAATTGCAACCCTAACCCTCATCCAAACACTAACCTTAACCCATAACCTAACCCTAAACCTAATGCTAACCCTCAACCTAACCATAACCCTGACCCTCACCGTAACCCTAACCCTAACCCTCTCCATAACCCTAAACCTAAACCGAAACCTAAACCTTATCCTAACACTAACCAGAACCATTACCCTCACCCTATCCCTCCTCATAACCCTAATCCTAACCCTAACCCTAATGCTAACCCTCACCCTAACCCTAACCCTAACCCTCACCCTAAACCTAGCCCTAATCCTAATCCTCAACCTAACCATAACCATAACCCTAAGGCAAAAACTCACCCGAACCCTGAACTTAATCCTAACCCTAAACCTCACCCTAAACCTAACCCTCACCCTCACCCTCACCCTCAGCCTAGCCGTAACCCTAACACTAATCCTAACATTAACCCTCATCTTAACCTTCACCCTAACCCTAAACCTAACCCTCACCCTAACACTAACCCTCACACTTAACCTCACCCTTAGCATAAAACTAAGCCTAACCCTAAACCTACCCCTAACCCACACATTCACCCTCAACCTAACCCTAACCCTAACCCTCAACCTAACCCAAACTCTCACCCCAACCTCACCTTTAGCCTAACCCTAAGCTTAACCCTAAACCTAAACCTAACCCACACACTCACCCTCACCCTAACTCTATTCCTAACCCTAACCCCAACCCTAACCCTCAACCTCACCCTAGCCTTCACCCTAACCCTAATCCTAACCCTAACCAAACTCTAACCATAACCCTCATCCTAAATCTCACCCTAAACCTAGCCCTAACCCTCACCCTCACTGTAAGGGTAACCCTAACCCTAAACCTAACAATAACCCTAAACCTAACTCTAACCCTCACCCTAAATATAACACTCACCCTAACCCTAACCCTCACCCTAACACTTACCATCACCCTTACACTAAGCCTAACCCTAACACTAACCCTCACACTAATCGTAAACCTTAACCTAACCCTAAACCTCACCCTAACCGTAACCCTAACCCACACCCTCACCCTAGCCCTCACCCTAACCCTAATCCTAAACCTAACACTCATCCTAACACTAACACTAACCCTCACCCTAAACCTAGCCCTTACACTCACCCTCAGCCTAACCATAAGCCTAATCCTAACCCTAACTCTGACCCTCAAACTCACCCTCACCCAAACTCTAATCCTAAACTTAACCCTATCCCTAACCCTAAACCTCACTCTAACCCTCACACTAACCCTAACCCTAACACTAACCCTAACACTAACCCTCACACTAACCGTCACCCTAACGCTAACTCTAACCCTAAATCTCACCCTCATCCTAACACTAACCCTCACCCTCACCCTCACCCTCAGCCTAGCCGTAACCCTAAACCTAATCCTAAACTTAACCTTCATGCAAGCCCTCACCCTAACCCTAAACCTAACCCTCACCCTAACCCTAACCCTCACATTTAACCTCACCCTTAGCCTAAACCTAAGCGTAACCCTAAACCTAACCGTAAACCACACACTCACCCTCAACCCAAGCCTAACCCTAACCCTCACCCTAACCCAAACTCTCTCCCCCAACCTCACCTTTAGCGTAACCCTAAGCCTAACCCTAAAACTAAGCCTAACCCACACACTAACTCTCACTCTAACACTATTCCCAACACTAACCACAACCCTAACCCTCACCCTCACCCTAGCGTTCACCCTAACCCTAATCCTAACCTAACCCAAACTCTAACCCTAACCCTAACCCTAAATCTCACTCTAAACCTAACCCTAACGCTCACCCTCATTGTAAGGGTAACCCTAACCCTAACCCTAACAATAACCCTAACCCTAACTCTAACCCTCACCCTAACCATAACACTCAACGTAAGCCTAACCCTCACCCTAACACTTACCCTCACCCTTACACTAAGCCTAACACTAACACTAACCCTCACACTAATCTTAAACCTTAACCTAACCCTAAAACTCACCCTAACCCTAACCCTAACCCACACCCTCACCATAACCCTAATTGTCACCCTAACCCTCACCCTAATCCTAACCCTCACCATAAACCTCACTCTAACCCTAAACCTAATTCTTAATTTAACCCTCACCCTCAACCTAACCCTAAGCGTAACCCTAACCCTAACCCTCACCCTAACCCTAACCCTTATCCTTATCTTAACCCTCACCCTCAGCCTAACCCTCACCTTTATGGTACCGTCACCCTCACAATAACCCTCACCCTAACCCTAAATCTCATCCTAACCCTCACACTAACCGTAACCCTAACCATCATCCTAACCCGAACCCTTACCCTCAACCTCACCCTCGGACTAACCATAAGCCTAAACCTAACCCTAACCCTCAACCAAACCCTAGCCCTCACCCTAACCCTAATCCTAACCCTAACCCTCCTCCTAACCCTCAATCTAACCCTAACACTAACCAACACTCCAACTGAAATCCTTACACCCAACCTCACCCTAACCCTCACCCTCAACCTCACCGTAACTCTAACCATAACCCTAACAATAACACTAATCCTAACCCTAAACCTAACAATAACCCTAATCATATATCTAAACCTCACCCTCAGCCTCACCCTCACTGCAAATGAAACCATAACCATAACACTAACAATAATCCTAACCCTAACCCTAACCCTCACCCTCACCCTAACGCTTATCCTAACCCTAACCCTCACCCTAACCCTAATCCTAACCCTCGCCATAATCCTAACCATCATCCTAACCCTCACCCTAACCCTAACGCTAAACCTCAACCTAACACTAACCCTAACCCTCACACTCACCCTAGCCCTCACCTTAACCCTAATACTAAGCCTAAACCTCATCCTACCACTCACCCTAACCCTAACCCTAACCCTCACCCTAACCCTAATCCTAACCCTAACCCTCAAACTAACCCTAACCCTCACCCTCACTGTAACCTGACCCCTAAACCTCACCCAAACCCTAAAATTAACCTGAACGCTAATTCATACCCTAACGCTAACCCTAACCGGAACCCTAACCCTAACCCTCACCCTTACACTCACCCTCAGCTTAACTGTTAGCCTAACCCTAAACCTAAGCCTAACCCAAACATTCATCCTAAAATTAAACCTAATACTAATCCTAACCCTAACCCTAACCCTCACCCTCATCCTAACCCTCACCCTAACTCTAACTCTAATCCTAACCTTAAACCTCACCCTAACCCTCACCCTAACCCTAACTCTAACCCTAAACCTCACACTCACCCTCACCCTAAACTTAACCCTAACCCTAAATCTCACCCTAACCCTAACCCTCACCCTCACCCTCACCCTCAGCATAACTCTAATCCTAACCTAACAATAATACTAATCCAAACCCTAACCCTAAACCTAACGCTCACCCTAAACCTCACCCTAACCCTAACCCTAAACCTCACCCTCAGCCTCACCTTCACCGTAAACTTAACCCTAACCATAACACAAAACATAAACCTAACCCTATCCCTAATCTAACCCTCACACTCACCCTAAACCTAACCATAACCCTCACCCTAACCATAACAAGCACCCTCACTGTAACCCTAACCCTAAACCTCACCCTAACCCTAAACCTAACCCTAACGCTAAATCTCACCCTAACCCAAACCCTAACCCTCAACTTCACCCTAGCTCTCACCCCAACCCTTATCATCCTCACCCAAAACCTCACACTAACCCTAACACTAATCCTCAATCTAACCCTCACCCTCACCCTAACCCGAACCCGAACCGTCACCCTTACCATAACCCTCACCCTCAGCATAACCCTCACCTTTACTCTTACTGTCACCCTCATCCTAAACCTCACCCTCATCCTAACCCTCACCCTAACCGTAACCCTAAACATCACCCTAACCCTAACCCTCAGCCTCACCTTCAGCCTCAGCCTAGCCCTAAGACTAAGCCTAACCCTAACCCTAAACCTCACACTCACCCTAACCCTCACCCTAACAATTATCCTAACTCTAAACCTCATCCTAAACCTCAACCTAACCATATGAACCATCACTCTAAACCTAATCCTCATCCCCACACTCACCCTCAGCCTAATCCTAAACCTAAGCGGAACCCTAACCCTAACCCTCACACTCACCCTCACCAGAACCCTAATCCTAATGTTAACCCTAACCCTAAACCTAAACCTCAACATAACCCTCACCCTAACCCTAACCCTAAACCTAAATTTAACCCAAACCCTAACTCTTCGCCTAAACTTAACCCTAACCCTCACCCTAAACCTAACCCACACCCTCACGCTCACCCTCAGCCTAAGCCTAAGCCTAAGGCTAACCCTAAACCTCACACTCACCCTAACCTTAACCCTAACCCTAATCCTAACCCTAACCCTCACACTCTCTCTAACCCTTACCTTTACTCTTACTATCACCCTCATCCTAACCCTCACCCTAAACCTAACCCTCATCCTAACCCTCACCCTAACCGTAACCCTAAACATCACCCTAACCCTAACCCTCATCCTCACCTTCAGCCTCAGGCTAATCCTAAACCTAACCCTAAAACTCACACTCACCCTAGACCTCACCCGAACCCTAATCGTAACCCTAACCCTCATCCGAAACCTCAACCTATAACCAGAACCATCACTCTAAACATAATCCTCATCCCCACCCTAAGACTAAGCCTAACCCTAACCCTAACCCTCATCCTCAGAGTAACCCTTACCTTAACCCTCACCCTAACACTAAACTTAACCCGAAACCTAACTCTCACCCTAAACCTAACCCTAAACCTCACCCTAAACCTAACTCTCACCTTCACCCTCACCCTCAGCCTAATCCTAAGGCTAAGCCTAACCCTAACCCTAACACTCACACTCACCCTAACCTTAACCCTAATCCTAACCCTAAACCTAACCCTCACCCTCACCCTAACCTCACCTTAACCCTAAACCTAACATTTACCCTAAACTTAACACACACCCTCAGCCTCACCCTAACCCTAACTCTAACCCTAAACGTCACTCTTACCCGAACCCTAACCCTAACCCTAAACCTCACCTTCAGCCAAACCGTAACCCTCACCTTCACCTGAGCAATCACCCAAAACTTATTCCCAACCCTAAACCTCATCCTAACCCTCCCCTAACCCTATGCTTAACCCTCACCCTAACCCTAACTTTCTCACCCTCAACCTCACACTCAGCCTAACCCTAAATCTAACCCTAACCCACACAGTCCCACTCACCCTAACCCTAATCCTAACCCTATCCCTAACATTATCCCTACACCTAACTCTCACCCTAACACTATCACTAACACTAACACTAACCCTAAACTTCATCCTAACCCTCACCCTAACCCTGACTCTAAACCTAAACCTCACCCTCACTCTAACACTAACTCTAACCCTAAACCAATCCCTAAACCTCACCGTAAGCTTAACCCTAACCCACAACCTCAATGTAACCATAAACATAAACCTTACCCTAACAATAACCCTAACCCTAATCCTAAACCTCACCATAACCCTAGCCCTAACACTAACCCTAAACCTCACCCTTACTCTCACCCTAACCCCAACCCTAACCCGAACCCTAAACCTCAACCTAATCCTAACCCTCACCCGCACCCTCACCCTTACCTTAAATCTAACCCTAATCCTAAGAATAATATTAACCCAAACCCTAACCATCACCATAACCCTAATCCTAACCCCCAAACTCACCCTCAGCCTTACCCTTAAACTAAGCCTTACCCTAGACCTAACCCTCACACCCACCCTCACGCTAACCCTAATTCTACTGTAACCATATCCCTAAACATCAAATTAAACCTCACCCTCACCCTAACCCTAACAATAAACCTAACCCTAACCCTCACCCTAAACCTCCACCTACCCCTAATTCTAACCCTAAAACTTACCTTCACCCTAACCCTAACCCTCACCATAAACTTCAACCTAACCCTCACCCTTAACATTACCCTAAACCTCACTGTAACTCTAACCCAAAACCTAACAATAAGACTAACCCTAATCCTAACCCTAACCCTAACCTTAACCCTAACCATAACCCTCACCCTCAGCCTCATCCTCACCGCAAAATTAACCCTAACCATATCACTAACAATAACCCTAACCATAACTCTAAACCTAACTCGAACCCTAAACCTTGCCTAATCCTCACTCCCAACCTAACCCTAAACTTCACCCTCAACCTCACCCTAACCCTAACCTTAACCCTAAACCTCACCCTAACCCTAATACACACCCTCACCCTCACCCTCACCATAACTCTAATCCTAACCCTAACAATAACACTAATCCTAACCTTAACCCTAACCCTCACCCTCATCATAACCCTAACGCTAACCCAAACCCTCACCCTAACCCTCACCCTAACCCTAACCCTAAAACTCACCTTAAACCTAACCCTAACTCTCACCCTCACCCCCACCCTCACTGTAAACTTAACCCTAACCAAAACACTAACAATAACCCTAACCCTAACTCTAATCTAACCCTCACACTCACCCTAACCCTAACCCTAACCCTCACCCTAACCCTAAACCTAACCCTAAACCTCACCATAACCCTAAACCTAACCATCAACTTCACCATAATCCTCACGCTAACCCTAATCATCTTCACCCAAAACCTCACACTAATCCTAACACTAATCCTAAATCTAACCCTCACCCTCACCCTAACACTAATGTGAACCCTCACCCTTACCATAACCTTCACCCTCAGCCTAAACCTCACTTTTACTCTTACTGTCACCCTCATCCAAACCCTCACCCTAAACCTAACACTCATCCTAACCCTCACCCTAACGGTAACCCTAAACATCACCGTAAACCTAAACCTCATCCTCAGCTTTAGCCTCAGCCTAACCCTAAGCCTAAGCCTAACCCTAAACCTAAACCTCACACTCACCCTAGCCCTCACCCTAACACTAACTCTCACCCTAACCCTAATCCTAACCCTATCGCTAACCCTAACCCTAAACCTAAACCTCAACCTCACCCTAACTCTAACACTAACACTAAACCTAACCCTAACCATAATCATAACCCTCACCCTCAGCCTCACCCTCAACGCAAACTTAACCCAAACCATAACACTAACAATAACCCTCACCCTCACCCTAACCCTAAACCTAAACCTAACCCTAACTTTAACCCTAACCGTAAAACTAAAACTGACCCTAACCCTAATCCTAACCCTCACCCTCACCCTCACTGTAACCATAACCCTAACCTAACCCTTATAATAACACTAACCCTAACCCTATCCCTCATATTAAACATACCCTTCACCCTAACCCTAAACCTCACCCTAACACTTACCTTTACCATAACCCTAACGCTAACACTAACCCTACCCCTAACACTCACCCTCAGCTACCCCCTAACCCTAACTCTAACCCTAAACCTCCCCTTCATTCTAACCCTAACCCTAACCCTAACTCTAAACCTCAGCCTAACCCTAAACCTAAACCTCACCCTCACCCTAGCCCTCACCCTATCCCGAATCCAAACCTAACCCTCATCATAACCCTCATTCTAACACTAACCCTAAACCTCATCTTCAGCCTCACCCTAACCCTAAACATAACCCTAACCCTCCACCTAACCCTAACCGTCACCATCACCATAAGTCTTACCCTAACCCTCACTGAACCCTAAACTGATCCCAAACCCTAACCCTAACCCTCATTCTAACCCTAAACCTAACCCTCACACTCACCCTAACCCTCACCTTAACCCTAACTGTAACACGGACCATAACCCTAAACCTCACCCTGAGTCTCATCCTGACCCTAACTCTAACCCTAAAACTCACCCTCATCCTAACCCTCACCCTAAACCTAAACCTCATCCTAACCCTAACCCTAAATCTCACCCTCACGCTAGCCCTCACCCTAACCCTAATCCTAACCCTAAACCTCATCCTAACCCTCACCCTAAACCTCACCCTCAACCTCCCCCTAACCCTATATCTAAACGTAAACCTCACCCTCACCCTAACCCTAAACCCCACCCTAACCCTAACCCTAACACTCACCCGCACCCTCAACCTCACCGTAACTCTAACCCTAACCCTAACAATAACACTAACCCTAACCCTATCACCCTAACCCTATTCCTCACCCCACCCTCAGTCTCACTCTTACTGCAAACTTAACCCTAACCATAACACTAACAATAACCCTAACCCTAACCCTAACACTAATCCTCAGCCCCACCCTCATCCTCAGCCTAAATCTAAGCCTAACCCTAACCCTAAGACTAACCCTCACCGAAACCCTAACCGTATAACTAACCCTAACCCTAAACCTAAGCCTAACCCTAAACCTAACCCTAATCCTCAGCTTCACCCTCACCCTAACCCAAACCCTAACCAGAAACCTCACCCTAAACCTAAGCCTAAGCCTAACCCTAACCCTAAATTTCACACTCACTCTACCCTAACCCTAATCCTAAACCTAACAGTATCCCTAATCCTAACCCTAATCCTCATCCTAACATTCACCCTAACCCTAACCCTAACTTTAACCCAAAACCTCACCCTCACCCTAAACCAAACTCTAACCCTAACCCTAACACTAAACCTCACCCTAACACTAAATCTAACACTCACCCTAACTCTAACCCTCACCCTCACCCTCAGCCTAACCCTAAGCCTAACCCTAACACTAACCCTAACCCACACACTCACCCTCAACCTAAACCTAACCCTAACCCTCACCCTAAACCTGACCCTCACCCTCACTCTCAACCTCACCCTTACCCTAACCCTAAGCATAACCCTAAACCTAACCCTAACCCACACACTCATCATCACCCTCACCTTAACCCTAACCCTAACCCAAACTCTAATCATAAACCAAACCCTAAACCTCACCCTAAACCTAACCCTAACCCTCACCCTCACTGTAAGGGTCACCCTAACCCTAACCCTAACAAAAACCTAACCCTAACTCTAACCCTCACCCTCACCATAACACTCACCCTGACCCTAACCCTCACCCTAACACTTACCCTAACCCTAACAGCAACCCTAACCCTAACACTAACCCTCACACTAACCCTAACCCTGACCCTAATCCTAAACCTCACCCTAACCCCAACCCTAACCCTAAACCTCACCCTCACACTAGCCCACACCCTCAACCTAATTCTAACCATCACCCTCAACCTAACCCTAACCTTCATCCTCACCCTAAACCTCACACTAACCCTAACCCTAAACCTCAACCTAGCCCTCAACCTAACACTAACCCTCATCCTCACCTTAAAACTCACACTAACCCTAACACTAATCCTCAATCTAACCCTCACCCTCACCCTAACCCTAACCCTTACACTTACCGGAACGCTCAGCCTAAACCTCACCTTTACCCTTACCGTCACCCTCACCCTAACCCTCAGCCTAATCCTAATCCTCATCTGAACACTCACCTTAACGGTAATCCCAACCATCACCCTAACCCTAACCCTCACCCTCATCCTCAGTCTCAGCCTAACATTAAGCCTAACTCTAACCCCAACCCTAACCCTAACACTAAACCTAACCCTCACCCTAACGCTCACCCAAACCCTAACCCTAACCCTCACCCTCACCCTAGCCCATACCCAAATCATAAGCTTAAGCCTAACCCTCACCATAACCCTCACTCTAACCCTAAACCCAACACTCACCCTAACCTTAACCCTCACCCTCACACTCACCCTAACTCTAATCCTAACCCTAACCCTAACACTCACCCTCACCTTAAACTTAATCCTAATCCTAACCCTAACACCAACCCTCACCCCCAAAATAACATCACCCTAACACTAACCCTAACCCTAACCCTCACCCTAAACCTAACTCTAACCCTAAACCTCATCCTCACCCTATCCGTAACCCTAACATTAATCCTAAACCTCACCCTAAACCTAAACCTCACCGTAACCCTAACCCTAACCGTCAACTTCACCCTAGCCCTCACCCTATCTCTAACCCTCATCCTAACCCTAAACCTCACAGTTACACTAACACTAATCCTCAATCTAACACTCACCCTCACCCTAACCCTAACCCGAACGCTCGCCCTTACCATAACCCTCACCCTCAGCCTAACCCTCACCTTTTCTCTTACTGTCACCCTCATCCTAACCCTCACCCTAAACCTAACCCTCATCCTAAACCAAACCCTAACTGTAACCCTTACCATCACCCTAACCCTAAACCTCACCCTCAACTTCAGCCTCAGCCTAACCCTAAGCCTAAGCCTAAACCTAACCCTAAACCTCACAACACCCTAGCCCTCACCCTAAACCTAATCCTAACCCTAACCCTCATCCTAACCCTCAAGCTAACCATATCCTGAACCATTATTCTAAACCTAATCCTCATCCCCACAATCACCCTCAGCATAACCCAAAGCCTAAGCCTAACCCTAACCCTCACACTCACCCTCACCCTAACCTTAATCCTAACCCTAACACTAAACCTAAACCTCAACATAATCCCCACCATAAACCTAACCCTAACCCTCACCCTCACCTTAGGCCTCACCCTAACCCTCACCCCAAAGCTAACACTCACCCTCACCGTAAGCCGAACCCTAACACTCACCCTAAACCTACCCCTAACCCTAAAACTAAACCTCACACTAAGCCTAACACTAAGCCTCACCCTCAACGTTGCCCTCAACCTAACATTAATTGCAACCCTAACCCTCATCCAAACACTCACCCTAACCCTAACCCTAACCGTCAACCTAACCCTACACCTAATTCTAAACCTCAACATAACCCTAACCCTGACCCTCACCGTAACCCTAACAATAACCCGCACCCTAACCTAAACCTAATCCGAACCTTAAACATAACCCTAACCCTAACCCTCATCCTCACCCTATCCCTCATCCTAAACCTAAGCCTAACCCGAACACTCATGTAAACACTCACCCTAAGCCTAACACTAACCCTCACCTTAAACCTAGCCCTTATCCTAACTCTCAACCTAACCCTAACCCTCACCTGCACCATAACCCTAACCCGAAACATCACCCTATCCCTAAACCTATCCATAAACCTAAGCCTCACCCTAAACGTAACCCGAAACCTCACCCTCATGCTAGCCCTCACCCTAACCCTAACTGAAACCTAACCCTCATCCTAACCCTCACCCTAACCCTAACCCTAACCCTCACCCTAACCCTAACCCTAACCCTAACTCTAACCCTAACCCTCACCCTAACACTAACCCTCACACTCACCCTCAGCAAAACCCTAAGCATAACCCTAACCCTAACACTCACACTCAACCTCACCGAAACCCTAATTGTAAACCTAACCCTATCCCTAACCCTAACCCTCACCCTAACCCTCACCCTAACCCTAAACCTAACACTAACCCTAACACTAACCCTCACAATAACCCTCACCCTAATGCTAATAATAACCCTAAACCTCACCCTGACCCTAAACCTATCCCTCACCCTCACCCTCACCCTCAGCCTATCCCTAAGCAAAACCCTAACCCTAACCCTCACACTCACCCTCACACTCACCCTAATCTTAATCTTAACCCTAAACTTAACCCTCATCCTAACCCTAACCCTCACCCTAACACTAACCCTAATACTAATCCTAACCCTAAGCCTAACACTCACCCTCATCGTAACCCACACCCTAAACCTAACACTAAACCTAACACTAACCCTCACCCTAACCCTCTCACTAACACTAACTCTAAACCTAAACCTCACCCTCAACCTCATCCTTACCCTAACCCTAACCCTAAACCTCACCCTAACCCTAAACCTCACCTTCACACTCACCATAACTCTAATCCTAACCCTCAAAATAACACTAATCCTAACCCTAACCCTCACCCTCACCCTCACTGTAACCCTAACCCTAACCCAAACCCTCATCCTCACCCTCACCCTAACCCTAACCCTAACCCTAAACCTCACCCTAAACCTAGCACTAAAAAAACCCTAAACCTAACCCTAACCCTCATCCTAACCACAACCTTCAACCTATCCCTAACCCTCCCCCTAACACTTACCCTCACCCTAACACTAACCCATACCTTAATATTAACCCTCACACTAAACCTAACCATCACCCTAACCCTAAACCTCACCCTAACCCTAACCCTCACCGTCAACCTAGCCCTCAACCTAACCCTAACCCTCATCCTCTCCCTAAACCTCAAATTCACCCTAACACTAATTCTCAATCTAACCAGCACCCTCACCCTTACCCTAACCCCTTACCATAACCCACACACTCAGCTTAAACCTCACCTTTACCCTTACTGTCACCCTCACCCTAACACTCACCCTAACACTAATCCTCATCCTAACCCTGACTATAAGGGTAACCCCAACCATCACCCTAACCCTAACCCTCACCCTCACCCTCAGTTTCAGGCTAACCCTAAGCCTAAGCCTTAAACTAACCCTAACCCTCACCCTCACCCTAGACCTCTCCCTAACCCTAATCCTAACCCTAACCCTCATCCTAAACCTTAACATAACTATAACCCTAACCATCATTCTAAACCTAATCCTCATCCCCACCCATACCCTCAGCCTAAACGTTAGCCTAAGCCGAAGCCTAAACCTAATCCTCACACTCACCCTTAATATAAACCTAATCCTAAACCTAACTTTAACCCTAACATTAAACCTCAAACTAACCCTCACCCTAACGCTAAGGCTTACACTAACCCTAACCTTAACCCTCCCCATAACCCTCCCCCTAACCCTAACTCTAACCCTAAACCTCACCCTCTCCCTCACCCTAACCCTAAATCTAACCCTAACCCTAAAACTAAACCTCACCCTAACCCTAACCCTAACCCTCACCCGAACCCTAAACCTCACCCTCTCCCTCACCCGATCCCTAACTCTAACACTAACCCTAAACCTAAACCTCACCCTCTCCCTCACCCGAACCTTAACTCTAACACTAACCCTAACACTAAACCTCACCCTAAACTTAATCCTAACCCTAACCCTAACCCTAACCCTCTCCCTCACCCTCACTCTCACTCTCAGCCTAACCCTAAGCCTAACCCCAAACCTATCCCTAGCACAAACCCTCACCTTCACCCTAACCCTAATCCTAACCGTAATCCTAACCCTAACCCTCCCCCTAACTCGCACCCTAACCCTAACCCTAACACTTACCCATATCTTAAACCTCACCCTCAGCCTAACCCTCACCTTTACGGTACCATCACCCTCACCCTAACCCTCACCCTAACCCTAACACTCATGCTAACCCTCACCCTAACCATAACCCTAACCATAACCCTAACCCTAACTCTCACTCTCAACCTCACCCTCCGACTAACCCTAAGCCTAAGCCTAACCCTAACCCTCAACCTCACCCTAGCCCTCACCCTAATCCTAATCCTAAACCTAACCCTCATCCTAACCCTCAAACTAACCCTAAACCTAACCATCACCCGAACCCTAATCCTCACACCCAACCTCAACCTCACCCTCATCCTGCACCTTAATGTAACTCTAACCCTAAGCCTTAGAATAACACTAACCCTAACCCTAACACTAACCCTAACCCTTACCCTAACACTAAACCTCAACCTAACCCTCACCCTAACCCTAACATTAAAACTAACCCTAACCCAATCCTCCCCCTAACCCTCCCCCTAACCCTAACTCTAACCCTAAACCTCCCACTCACCCTAACCCTTATCCTAACCCTAACCCTAAACCTCACCCTGACACTAACACTAACACTCATCCTTACCCTCAACCTCACCGTAACTCTAACCCTAACAATAACACTAATCCTATGCCTAAACCTAACCCTAACTCTAATCCTATATATAACCCACACCCTCAGCCTGACCCTCACTGCAAACATAACCATAACGATAACACTAACAATAATCCTAACCCTAACCCTAATCCTAAGCTTCATCCTCATGTAACCCTCATCCTAACCCTAACCCTCACCCTAACCCTAACCCTCACCCTCACCATAACCCTAACCCTCATCCTAACCCTCACACTAACCCTAACCCTAAACGTCACCCTAACACTAACCCTAACCCTCACCCTCACCCTACCCCTCACCTTAACCCTAACCCTCACCTTCACCCTCACCCTCACCATAACACTAATCCTAACCCTCACCCTAACCCTAAACCTAACCCTAACCCTAAACCTCACCCTAACCCTAAACATAACCCTCAACTTCACCCTAGCCCTCACCCTAACTTTAATCCTCATCCTCATCTTAACCACACACTAACCCTAACACTAATCCTCAATCTAACTCTCACCCTCACCCTAACCCTAACCCGAACCCTCACCCTTACCATAACCCTCAAGCTCAGCCTATCCCTCAACTTTACTCTTAATGTCACCCTCATCCTAACCCTCACCCTAAACCTAACCCTCACCCTAAACCTCACCCTAAGTGTAACCCTAAACATCACCCTAATCCTAACCCTGAACCTCACCTTCAGCCTCAGCCTAACCCTAAGCCTAAGGCTAACCCTAACCCTAAACCTCACACTCACCCTAGCCCTCACCCTAACCCTAATCCTAACCCTAACCCTCATCGTAACCCTCAACCTAACCATAACCGGAATCATCACTCTAAACCTAATCCTCATCCCCATATTCACCCTCAGCCTAACCCTAAGCCTAAGCCTAACCCTAACCCTAACCCTCACACTCACCCTCACCGAAACCCTAATTCTAACCTTAAACCTAACAATAAACCTAAACCTCAAGCTGATCCTCACCCTAACCCCAACACTAATCTTAACCCTCACCCTCACCTTCGTCCTCACCCTCACCCTCACCCCAAACCTAACCCTCACCCTCACCATAACCCTAACACTAACGCCCACCCTAACCCTACCCCTAATCCTAATCCTAAACATCACCCTAACACTAACACTAACCATCACCCTCACACTAGCCCTCACATTAACCCTAATTGTAACCCTAACCCTCATCCTAACCCTCACCCTATTCTTAACACTAACCATCACCCTAACCCTAAACCTAATTCTACCCCTCAAGCTAACCCTAACCCTGACCCTCACCGTAACCCTAACCCTAACCCTCAACCTAACCTTAAACCTAAACTGAACCCTAAACCTCACTCTAAACCTAACCCTAACCCTCACCATCACCATAGACCTCATCCTAACCCAAATCCTAACCCTAACCCTCATGCTAACCCTTACCCTAAACCTAACCCTATACCTCACGCTATCCCTAGCCCTAATCCTAACCCTCAACCTAACCCTACACCTCACCCTCAACATAACAATAATCCTAAACCTCACCCTGTCTCTAAACCTAACCCTAACCCTAAACCTCAACCTAACCCTAACCCTAAACCTCACCCTCAAACTAGCCCTCACCCTAACCTTAATCCTAAACCTAACCCTCATCCTAACTCTCACCCTAACCCTAACCCTAACCGTCACCCTAACCCTAACCCTCACCCTCACTCTCAGCCTAACCCTAAGCCTAAACCTAACCCTAAACCGAACCCTCACACTCACCCTCACCCAAACCCTAATCCTAAACCTAACCCTGTCCCTAACCCTATCCCTCACCCTCACCCTCACCCTAACCCTAACCCTAACCCTAACCCTAACACTAACCCTCACACCAACCCTCACCTTAACACTAACGATAACCCTAAACCTCACCCTGACCCTAACCCTAAGTCTAACCCTAACACAAACCCTAAACCGCACCCTAAACCTAAACCTAACACTCATCCGCACCCTCACAGTAACTGTAACCCTAAACCTAACCGTAACAATAACCCTAACCCTACTCCTAACCCTCACCCTAACCATAACAGTCACCCTAACCCAAACCCTCACCCTAACACTTACCCTCAACCTAAAAAAACCCTAACCCTAACACTAAACCTAAGACTAACCGAAACTCTAACCCTAACCTTAAACCTCAACCTAACGCTCACCTTCACCTTAACCATAACACTAACCCTAACCCTAACCCTCACCCTAAACCTCCCCCTAACCCTATATCTAACCCTCATCCTCACCCTTACCTTCACCTTAAACCTAACCCTAAACCCCACCGTAACCCTAACCCTAACCCTCACACTCATGCTTGGCCTAAGCCAAAGCCTAAGCCTAACCCTAACCCTAACCCTCACCCTAACCCTAACACTAATGCTAACCCTAACTCTAATCCTAAGCCTCACCCTCACCCTAACCCTAACTCTAACCCTTACCCTAAACCTAAACCTCATCCTTACCCTAACCCTCACCCTCACCCTCAACCTCACTGTAAACGTAACCCTAACCCTAACCCTAACAATAACCCCAACCCTAACCCTAACCCTCATCCTAACCATAACCTTCACCCTAACCCTAACCCTCACCCTAACACTTACCCTCACCCTAACACTTACCCTATCCCTAACACTAACACTCACACTAACCCTAACCATCACCCTAACCCTAAATCTCACCATAAACCTAACCCTCACCCTCAACCTAGCCTGCAACTTAAACCTCACCCTCATCCTCACCCTAAATTTCACACTAAACTTAACAATAATCCTCAATCTAACCCTCACCCTCACCCTAATCCTAAATATCACCCTTACCATAACCCTCACCCTAAGCCGAAAACTCACTTTTATGCTTACCGTCACCCTCACCCTAACCCTAATACTCATCCTAACCCTCCCCCTAACGGTAAGCCCAACTATTACCCTAACCCTAACCCTAACACTCACCCTCACCCGCAGCCTCAGTGTAACCCTAAGCCTAAGCCTAAAATTAACCCTAACCCTCACCCTCTCCCTAGTACTCACCCTAACCCTAATCCTAACCCGAGCCCTCATCCTAACCCTCACTCTAACAATAACCCTCACCCTAACCCTAACCATCACCCTAACACTTACCCTCACCCTAACACTAAATCTAACCCTAACACTCACCCTCACAATAACCGTAACTCTCACCCTAACCCTAAACCTCACACTAACACTAATACTAACCCTCAACCTCACCCTAGCCCTCACCCTAACCCTAATTCTAACCGTTACCCTCACCTAACCCTAACCATTGTTCTCACCCTAGACCTCACACTAAGCATAACCCTAATCCTCAATCTAACCCTCACAATCACCCTAACCCCTAACCCTCACCCTTAAACTAACCCTCACCGTAACCTTAACTCTCACCCTTATCTTAACCCTCACCCTCAGCCTAACCCTCAAATTTACCCTTACCATCACCCTCACCCTAACACTAACCCCAACCCTAAACCTCATCCTAACCTTCAAGCTAACCGTAACCCTAACCATCAACCTAACCCTAACCCTCACCCTCAAACTTACCATCAGCCTAAACCTAAGCCTAAGCCTAACCCTAGCCCTAACACTCACCCTCACCATAGCCCTCACCCAAACCCTAATCCTAACCCTAACCCTTATCCTAACCCTCACCATAATCCTAACCCTTACCATCACCCAAACACTAATCCTCACACCCACCCTCAGCCTCAGCCTCAGCCTAAACCTAACCCTAACCCTCACACTCAGCCTCACCCTAACCCTAATCCTAAACCTAATCCTAACCCTAAACCTAAACCTCAACCTAACCCTCACCCTAACCCTAACCCTAATCCTAACCCTAACCCTAACCCTGAACCTAACCCTCCCCCTAACCTTAACCCTAACCCTTACCCTAACACTAACCCTCACACTAACCCTAACCCTCACCCTAACCCTAAACCTCACCCTAACCCTATCTCTAACCCTCACTCTTACCCTAACCCTCATCCTCACCCTAATCCTAACCCTAAACCTCACCCTCAGCCTCACCCTCCCAGCAAAGTTAACCTTAACCATAACACTGGCAATAACCCTCACCTTAACCCTGATCCTAACCCTCACCCTCACCCTAATCCAAACCCTAACCCTTACCCTAACCCTAACCCTCACCCTCACTATAACCCTAAACCTCATCCTAACTTCACTATAAACCAAAACATCACCCTCACTGTAACACTAACCCTCACCCCCACCCTCACCCTCAGCCTAACCCTAAGCCTAAGCCTAACCCTAACCCTAACCCTCACACTCACCCTCACCCTAACGCTTATACTAAACATAACCCTCACAGTAAACCTAACCCTTACCCTCACCTTAACCTTAACCGTAACACTCAGCCTAACCCTCATCCTAACCATCACACTAAACCTAAATCTCACCCTAAACATAACCTTAACCCTCAGCCAAACGCAATTACTAACCCTAACCCTAACCCTCAACCCAACCCTAACCCTAACCTTAACTCTAACCCTAACCCTAACCCTAAACCCCACCCTCACCCTCAGCCTCAGCCTAAACCTAACCCTAAAGCTAAACCTAAACCTAACCCTCACACTCACCCTCACCCTAACTCTAACCCTAAAACTAACCCTGACCTTCACCCTAAACACAACCCTACCCTAACCCTCACCTAACCCTAACCCTGTCCCTAACCCTCACCCTAACCCTCACCCTCACCCTAACCCTAACCCTCACCCTAACCCTCACCGTAAACCTAAGCCTAAACCTAACCCTCAACTTCACCCTAAACCTCACCCAAACCCTTACCCGAACCCGAACCCTACACCTAACCCTCAGCCTAACCCTCATCCTAAACCTACCCCTAACCCTAACCCTCACCCTAACCTTAATGCTAACCCTAACCCTAACCCTCACATTAACCCTAACCCTAACCCTCACGCTCAACCTAACCCTCAGCCTAACCCTCATCCTAACCCTAAACCTAACTCTAACTCTCACCCTAACCTTAATGCTAACCCTAAACCTAACCCTCACATTAACCCTAACACTATCTGTCATGCTCAACCTCACCCTCAGCCTAAACCTAACCCTAACCCTAATCCAAAACTAACCGTACCCCTCACCCTAACGCTAATCCTAATCCTAACCAAAACCCTCACCCTAATCTTAAACCTATCCCTAACCCTCACCCTAACCATAACCCTAATCCAAAACCTAATCCTCACCCTAACCCATCACTCTAAATCTTTCCCTCACCCTAACCCTAAATTATCAGTCTAACCATCATCGTAATCCTAACCCTAACACTCACCCTAAACTTAACCCTAACCGTAAACCTGACCCTCACCTAAACCCTAACCCTCACCCTCACCCTCAACCTCACCCTAACCCTAACCCTCATCCTAACCCTCAGCCTAACCATAACCCTAACCATCACCCTAACCCTAACCCTCACCCTAACCCTAACCCTCATCCTAACCCTCACCCTAACCATAACCCTAACATCACCCTAACCCTAACCCTCACCCTCACCCTTAGCCTCAGCCTAACCTTAATCCTAAGCCAAACCCTAACCCTCACCCTCACCTTAGCCCTCACAGTAACCCTAATCCAAACCATAACCCTCAATGTAACCATAACCCTAACCATCACTCTAAACCTAAGCCTCATCCCCACACTCAGCATCAGCCTAACCCTAAGCCTAAACCTAACCCTACCCCTAAACCTCACTATAAACCTAACCATAACCCTAACCCTAAGCCTAACCCTAATCCTCACAATCACTCTCACCCTAAACCAAACCTAATCCTAACCTTAAACCTCATCCAAACCCTCACTCTAACCCTAAATCTCACCCTGACTGTAACACTAACCCTCATCCCCACCCTCACCCTCAGCCTAACCCTAAGCCTAAGCATAACCCTAACCCTAACCCTGACACTCACCCTCACCATAAATAATCCTAACCCTAACCCTATCCCTAAACCGCAACCTAAACCTCACACTCACCCTAAGACTAACACTAAGCCTAAACCTCACCCTCAACCTATCCCTAACACTAAACCACACCCTAAACCTCACCCTAACCCTAACCCTCACCCACAACCTCACCCTCACCATAACTCTAACCCTAACCCTAACAATAACACTAACACTAACCCTAACGCTAAACCTAACCCTAACCATAAACCTCACCCTCACTGCAAACTAAACCCTAACCATAATACTAACAATAACCCTAACCCTAACCCTAAGCCTAACCCTAACACTAACCTTAAATCTAACCCTAAAACTCAACCTCACCCTAAACCTAACTCTAACACTAACCCAAACCCTAAACCTCACCCTAACCCTAACACTAACCCTAACCCTCAACCGCACCCTCACCATAATTAAAAACCTAACCCTAAACCTAACCATCACCCTAACCCTAAGCCTCACCCCACCCTCACCTTCAAACTAACCCTACGCCTAAGCCTAACCCTAACCCTAACCCTCACTATAACCCTAAAAGTAATCCTAACACTAACCCTAAACCTAACCCTAATCCTGACCATCACCCTCACATTAAACCAAACCCTAACCCTAAGCCTAAGCCTAACCCTCATCCTCACCCTAAACCTCACACTAAACCTAACCCTAATCCTCAACCTAACCCTCACCCTCATCTTAACCCCTAACCTTCAAACTTACCCTAAACCTCACCCTAACCCTAAAACTTATCTTAACCCTCACCCTCAGCCTAACCCTCAACTTTACCCTTACCATCACACTCACCCTAACCCTCACCCTATCCCTAAACCTCATGCTAACCTTCAACTTAACCATAACCCTAACCATCACCCTAAACCTAACCCTCACCCTCAACCTCACCCTCAGCTTAAGCCTAAGCCTAACCCTAACTCTAACCCAACCCTCATCCTAGCCCTCACCCTAACCCTATCTCTCACCCTCACCCTCACCCTCACCATAACTCTAACCCTAACCTTAACAATAACACTAATCCTAACTCTAAATCTAACCCTGAAGCCAATCATAAACCTAACCCTCACCCTCAGCCTCACACTCACAGCCAAGTTAATCTTAACCATAACATTAACAATAACCCTAACCCTAAACCTAATCCTAAACCTCACCCTCACCCTAACCCTAATCCTAACCCTAACCCTCACCCTAACCCTAACCCTCACGCTCACCTTAAGCCTAATCCAAATTCTAAAACTCACCCTAACACTAATCCTCATCCTCACCATAACCCTAACCCTCACACCTACCTTCACCCTCAGCCTAACCCTAAGCCTAAACCTAACCCTAACGCTAACCCTCACACACACCCTTAACCTAACCCTAATCCAAACCCTAAGCCTATCCCTAAACCTCAACCTAACCCTCACCCTCACCCTAAACCTCCCCCGAAACCTAACTCTAAACCTAAACCTCACACTCAAACTAAACCTAACCCTTAACCTCATCATAAACCTCACCCTAACCCTAACCCTCACACTCAACCTCAACTTAACTCTAAACCTAACCCTAACAATAACACTAACCCTAACCCTAACCCTAAACCTAAGCCTAACCATAAACCTCACCCTCACTGCAAACTTAAACGTAACCATAACACTAACAATAACCCTAACCCTAACCCTAATTTTAACCCTAAACCTAACCCTAATTCTTACCCCCACCCTCAACCTCAGCCTAACCCTAAGCCTACCCTAACACAAACCCTAACTCTAAACTTAAATCTCACCCTCACCCTAACCCTAACTCTAACCCTAACCCTAAACCTCACCCTAACCCTCACCCTCACCCTCACTCTCACCGTCACTGTAACTCTAATTCTAACCCAAAAAATAACGTTAACCCTAACCCTAATCCTAACTCTAAACCTAACCCTAACCCTAACACTATCCCTATCCATAATCCTCACCCTCACCCTCTCCCTAACCCCAACCCTAATCCTAAACCTAACCCTAACCCTAAAGCTAACCCTAACCCTAAACCTCATCCTAACCCTCACCCTAAACCTAACCCTAACCCTCACCCTAACCCTAACCCTAACCCTCACCCTCAAGCTCGGCCTAAGCCTAAGCCTAAGAATAGGCCTAATCCGAACTCTAACCCTCAACCTAACCCTCACGCTAACCCTAACCCTAAAACTAACACTAACTCTAACCCTAAACCTCATCCTCAACCTAAGCCTAACTCTAACCCTAACTCTAAACCTTTACCTCTCCCTAACCCTAACACTAACCCTCACCCTCACCATAACCTTAACCCTAACCTTAACCCTAACAATAACCCTAACCCTAAACTTAACCCTCACACTAACCATATCCCTCAACATAACCCTAATCCTCAATCTAACCCTCACCCTCACCTTAACCCCAACCCTCAACCTTACCCTAACCTTCACCCTAACCCTGACCCTCACCCTTATCTTAACCCTCACCCTCAGCCTAACCCTCAACTTTATGCTTACTATCACGCTCACCCTAAACCTCACCCTATCCCTAAACCTCATGCTAACCTTAAAGCTAACCGTAACCCTAACCGTAACCCTAACCCTCACCCTCACCCTAGCCCTCACCCTAACACTAATCCTAACCCTAACCCTCATCCAAACCCGCACCCTAACCCTAAACCTAACCCTCACCCTCACCCTCACCCTCACCATAGCTCTAACAGTAAACTTAACGATAACACTAATCCTAACTCTAACCCTAACCCTAACCCTAACGCTAATCCTAAACCTAAACCTCACTCTCAGCGTCACCCTCACAGCAAAGGTAACCTTAACCATAACACTAACAATAACCCTAACCCTAAACCTAATCCTAAACCTCACACTCACTCTAACCCTAATCCTAACCCTAACCCTCACCCTAACCCTAACCCTAACCCTCACCCTAAACCTAACCCTCACCCTCACCTTAAGCCTAATCCAAATTCTAAAACTCACCCTAACACTAATCCTCACCCTAACCATAACCCTAACCCTCACACCTACCTTCAACCTCAGCCTAACCCTAAGCCTAAGCATAACCCTAAACCTAAACCTCACACTCACCCTTACGCTAACCCTAATCCTAACTCTAAGCCTATCCCTAAACCTCAACCTCACCCTAACCCTCACCTAACCCTCCCCCTAAAACTAACTCTGAACCTGAACCTCACCCTCAACCTAACCCTAACCCTAAACCTCACCATAAATCTCACTCTAACCCTAAACTTCCCCCTCACCCTCAACTTAACTCTAACCCTAACATTAACAATAACACTAACCCTAACCCTAAACCTAAACCTAACCCTAACCATAAACCTCACCCTCATCAGAAACTAAACCCTAACCATAACACTAACAATAACCCTAACCCTAACCCTAACACTAACTTTAACCCTAACCCTAAACCTAACCCTAATTCTCAACCCCACCCTCAACCTCAGCCTAACCCAAAGCCTAACCCTAACACTAACCCTAACCCTAAACCTAAATCTCACCCTAAACCTAACCCTAACTCTAACCCTAACCCTAAACCTCACCCTAACCCTAACCATAACCCTCACCCACAACCTCACCCTCAACGAAAATCTAACCTTACTCTAACAATAACACTAACCCTAACCCTAATCATCATCCTAACCCTAATCCTCACCCCCACCCTCAACCTCAGCCTAAGCCTAAATCTATGCCTAACCCTAACCCTAACACTCACACTCACACTTACCCTAAACCTCACCCTAACACTTACCCTCACCCTAACCTCACCCTAACCCTAAGCCTAACCCTAAACCTCACTCTCACGCTAACAATCACCCTAACCCTTACCCTCACACGAACACTAACTCTCAGCCTAACCCTCATCCTAACCCTGGTCCTAACCCTACCCCTCACTCTAACCTTAACGCTAACCATAAAGGTAACCCTCATATTAACCCTAACCCTCACACTCACACTCAACCTCACCCTCAGTCTAACCCTAACCCTAACCCTAATCCAAACTCTAACCCTCACCCTCACCCTAACTCTAAACCTAACCAAAACCATCACCCTAATCCTAACCCTATCCCTAACCCTCATGCTAACCCTAAACCTAATCCTAAAACTAATCCTTACCCTAACCCTAACCCTTACGCTCACCCTAACCCTAACCCTCACCCTAACCTTTACTCTAACCCTAACCCTCACCCAAAACCTCACTCTCACCCTCAACCTCAGCCTCACCCTCACACTTACCATCAACCTCACCCTAACACTCACCCTCACCCTAATCCTAACCATAACCCTAACCCTCACCCTAATCCTAACTCTGAAACTCACCCTCAACCTCACCCTAAGCCTTAACCTACACCTAAGCCTAATCCTACACCTAAACCTCACCCTCGCCTTCACCCGAAACCTAAACCTTACCCTAACCCTAACCCTAGCCCTCACCCTAACCCTAACCCTAATCCTCCCCCTCACCTTAATCATAACCCTAATGCTAACCCTAACACTCACCGTCACAGGAAACCTAAACCTAACCCTGACCCTAAACCTAACCTTAACCCTAATACTATCCGTAACCCTCACCATCACCCTAAACCTCACTCTAACCCTTACCCTAACCATAACCCTCACCCTAACCCTAACCCTAACACTAACACTAAACCTCACCCTAACCCTCACCCTATTCCTAAATCTAAACCTAACCCTCACCCTAACGCTCACCCTAACCCTCAACCTAAACCTAAACCACACCCTCACCCTAACCCTCACCCGAAAACTTACCCTCACCCTAACCCTAACATTAACCCTAACACTAATCCTCACCATATCCCTAACCCTGAAACTCACCCTAACACTCACCGTCACCTTAACCCTCAGCCTAACCCTAACCGTCACTCTCACCCTAAAACTCACCCTCTCCCTAACCCGAACCCTCACCCTAACCCTACCCTAAACCTCACCCGAATCCTAATCCTCACCCTAAACTTAACTCTAAACCTAACCCTCATACTAACCCAAACCCTCACCTTAAACCTCACCCTAACCCTCATGCTAACCCTAAAGCTAACCCTAACTCTCACTCTCAAACTAACCCTCATCCTAACCCTTATCCTCACACTAACCCTAACCCTAACCCTAATCCTCACATTAACCCTAACCCTCACACTAACCCTAATGCTACCCCTCACCCTACCCCTCACATTAACCCAAACCCTAACCCTCACCCTAGCCCTATCCATAACCCTCACCTTCCCACTAACCCTCAATGTCACTGTCACCCTAAACCTCACCCTAACCCTAATACTCACCTACACCCTCACCCTCACCGTCACCCTCACCCTAACCCTAAACATCACCCTAATCCTAACCCTCACCCTAAACCTAACTGTAATCCTCACCCTAAACCTAAATCTCACCTTAAACCTCACCCTCACCCTAATCCTCACCCTCACACTAACCCTAACCCTAAGCCTTTCCTAACCGAAACCCTCACCTTCATCCTCTCCCTCACCCTAACACTAACCCTAATCCTCACTCTCACCCTATCCCTCATCCTAACCCTAACCCTCACCCTAACCCTAAAACTCCCCCTAACACAAACCCTCCCACTAACCCTCACCTTAACCCTAACACTAACCCTAACCCTCACCCTCACCCTAAACCTCACCCTAACCCTTTCCATCACATAACCCTAACCCTAAAACTAACTCTAATCCTCACTCTCACCCTAATCCTAACACTAATCCTCAACCTAACCCTAATCCTGCCCTTAAACCTCACCCTCAACCTAATCCTCACCCTAACCGTAACCCTAAGTCTTTCCTAACTGAAACCCTTACCCTCACCCTAATGCTCAGCCTAACCCTCACCCTCACCCTAACCCTAACCCTAACGCTACCCCACATCCTAAACCTCAACCTCACCCTAACCCTAACCCTAATCATCACCTATGCCTAACCCAAACCCTAACCTTCACTCTAAAGCTCATGCTCACCCTAACCCTAATGCTAACATTAACCTTCAACCTCACCCTAAACCTCGCCCTAACCCTTACCCTCACCATAAACCTCGCCCTAACCCTTACCCTCACCCTAACCCTCACCCTGTCACTAAGATAACCCTAACACTCACCCTCAGCCTAACCCTCACCCTCTCCATAACCCTAACCCTAACCCTCACACTAAACTTCTGCCTCCACTCAACCTAACCCTAAGCGTAACACTAATCCTAACCCTAACCCTCATCCCCAACCTCACGCGAACCATAACACTAACCCTAACGCTAAACCTCACTCTCACACTCACGCTAACCTTAACTCTTACCCTAAAAATAACCCTAACCCTAACCCTCTCCCTCAACCTAACCCTAACCCTAAAACTCACCCTAACCCTAATCCTTACCCTAAACCTCACATTCACCCTCAACCTAACCCTCACCCTTACCCTCACCCTCACTATCACACTAACCCTAACACTAACACTAACCCTCACCCTAACCATCACAGTCACCGTAACCCTCACTCTAACCCTAACCCTCAACCACACCCTAACCCTCTCCCTCAACTGAACCCTCACCCTCACCCTAACACTCACCCTCACCCTAAACCTCACCCTCACAATCAACATCACCCCAACGCTAAACCTTACCCTAACTATAATCCTGAACCTAACCCTAACCCTCACTCTTATCCTCACACTAACCCTAACCCTAATGCTAAACCTAAACCTAAACCTCATCCTAAAAATTACCATATCCCTAAACCTCACCCTCACCCTCACAGTCACACTAACCCTAACCCTCACACTAACCCAAACCCTAACCCTCACCCTCACCCTCAACCTCACCCTAAACCTAACCTAACCCTACCCCTCATCCTAACTCTAATGATAACCATAACCCTTAACTTCACCCTAAATCTCACCATAACCCTAAAACTCACCATAACCCTAACCCTAACCCTAAACCTAATCCTCACCCTAACCCTAACCCTCGCACACACCGTAATCCTCACCATCACGGGAACCCTTAACCTCACCCTAACACTCACCCTAACGCTAACCCTAACCCTAATCCTAATCCTAACCCTCACCCTCAATTCACCGTAACCCTAACCCTAAACCTAACATTCACCCTCACCTTAATACTCACCCTGACCAAAAACATCACCATAACCCTAACCCTCACCCTAAACCTAACCCTAACCCTCACCCTAAACTTAACCCTCACCCTAATGCTCTTCCTATCCCTAATACTAACCCAACACCTCACCATCACGCAAACCCTCACACTAACCCTTATCCTCACACTTACCCTAATCCTAAACCTCACCCTAACACTCACACTAACATTAATCCTCACCCTATTCCTAACCCTAACCCAAACCCTCACCCTAACCCTCACCGTAATCCTTACCCTCACCCTAACCCTAACCGTTAAACTCAACCTAATCTGCAAACTAACCCTAACCCTAAACCGACGGCACACCCTAACCCTCACCCTCACCATAACCCTAACCCTTAACCTAATCCTCACCCTAACCCTAACCCTCACCATCACCCCAACCCTCACCCTAACCCTTACCCTCACATTAACCCTATCCCTCACCCTAAACCTAACCCTTATTCTCAAAAGAACACTCACCCTCACGCTAACCCTCGCCCTCACACTAAACATCACCCTAACCCTAACACTCACCCAAACCCTAACCCTAAACCTCACCCTCACCCTAACCCTCACCATGACCCTAAACCTTACCCTAACCCCAACCCACACCCTCACCCTAAACCTCACCCTAACCCTAACCCTAACCCTTACCTAACCGAAAACCTCACCCTCACACTCACCCTCACCCTAATCCTCACCCTCACCTTGGCCCTCACCCTAAAACTAACCCTCACCCTAACCCTAAACCTAAGCCTCACCCACACCCTAAGCCTAATCCTAAACCTAACCCTAACACTCATCCTAACCCTAACTCTAAACCTAATGCTAACCCTAAACCTCACACTCACCCTAACCCTCACCCTATCCCTTACAGTCACCCTAACCCTAACCCTAACCCTCAAGCTAACCCTAAACCTTCCCCTCAGCCTAACACTCACCCTAAACCTAACCCTAAATCTAAACCTCACCCTCACACTAACCCTCACCCTACCACTTGCCCACACCCTCAACCTCACCCTAACCCTAAACCTATACTTCACCCTAACACTCACCCTTACCCTAACCCTCACTCTCACCCTAACCCTCACCCTAACCCTAAACCTAACCCTCACACTAACCTAAGCCTAACCCTCAGCCTAAAACTTATGCTAACCTTAAATCTAACCCTAACCTTCACCATACTCTTAAACCTAGCCCTAACCCTAACCCTCACACTAAACCTAACCCTAACCCTCAGCCTAACCCTCATCCTAACCCTAAACCTAACCGTAATCCTAACCTCACTCTCACCCTCACCCTAACTCTAAACCTAAACCTAAACCTAACACTCACCCTCATCCTCACCCGAAACTAACACTATCCCCAAACCTCACCCTAACCGTAACCATCACCCTATATCTCACCCTCACCCTAACCCTAACCCTAACACTCACCCTAACACTAACGCTAACCCTAACCCTCACCCTCACACTAAACCAAACCATAACCCTTACCCTGACCATAACCTTAACCCTCAGCCTAAACCTAATCCTCACCATAACCCTAACCCTCACCCACACACTAACCCACACCCTCACCCTCACCCTCACCCTCAACAGAACACTTACCCTCACCCTCACCTTAACCTAACACTATTCCTAACCCTCATCCTAACCCTAACCCTCACCCTATACGTCACCCTCATCCTAACCCTAACCCTAACACTCACTCTAACCCTCACCCTAAACTTAACACTAATCCTAACCCTCATCCTTAACCCTTTCCCTCACCATAAACTTAACCCTAAGCCTAAACCTAATCCTCACCCTCACCTGAACACTCACACTCACCTAAACCTCACCCTAAACCTAACATTACCCCTCTTCCTAACCATCACCCTAACCATAACACTAACTCTAACCCTCCACCTAACCCTAACCCTAACGCTAACACTCAAACTCACCTAAACCTAAACCTAACCCTAACAATACCCCTCTACCTAACCATCACCCTAACCATAACACTAACGCTAACCCTCACACACACCTAAACCTCACACTAAACCTTACATAACCCCTCTCCCTAACCATCACCCTAACCCTACCCTAACACTAACCCTCACCCTAACATTAACCCTATTCCTAAACCTAGCCCTCACCCACAAACTAGCCCTAACTCTAACTCTAACATTAACCCACACCCTAACCCTAACCCTCAACCTAAACCTAAACCTAACCCTAACCCGCACACTTACCTAAACCTGACCCTAACCCTAACATTACCACTCTTCCTAACCATCACCCTAACGCTAACCATAACCCTAACTCTCAAACTAACCCTAATCCTACCCCTCACCCTCACCCTCAAACTAACCCTAAACCTAATGCTAACCGTCACCCTAACCCTAACCCTCAACCTAAACATAAACTCAGCTTAACACTCACTCTTACCCCAATCCTCACCCTAACCCTAACACTTACCTAACCGAAACCCTCACCCTCAACCTCACCCTAAACCTCACCCTCAGCCTAGCCCTCACCCAAACCCTAACCCTAACCTTAACCCTCACCCTCAACCTCCCCTTCAACCTCAGCATTACCCTAACCCTTACCCTAATCCTAACCCTAAGCTTCAATCCCACACTCACACTAACCCTAACCCTATCCCTAACGCTAAACCTCACCCTCAACCTAACCCTAACCCTAACTCTAACAATAACCTTAACCCTAAACCTAACCCAATCCCTAACCCTAAAAATCACCCTAACCCTCACCCTAACCCTCACCCAAACACTTACCCTCACCCTCACCCTAACCCTAACCCTAACCTCACACTAAACATAAGCCTCACCTTAACTCTAACCCTAAACTTAACCCTAATCCTAAACCTAACACTCACACTCACCCTCACCCTAACCCTCACACTCACCCTCATCCTAAGCCTCACCCTAAACATCACCCTAACCCTAACCCTCACCCTAAACCTAAACCTAACCCTCAAACTAACCCTCACCCTATCCCTAAGGATAAACCTAACCCTCACCCTCAATCTCACCCTCAACCTAACCCTTATCCTCACACTAACCCTAAACCTAACCCTAACCCTAACCCTCACACTAAACCTAAACCTCACCTTAACCCTAACCCTACACATCACACTATCCCTCACCCTAACCCTAAACCTAACACTCACCCTCACTTTCACCCTCACCCACAGCCTAACCCTAAAACTAAGACTAATCCTAACACTAACCCTCACACTAATCCTCCACCTAACCCTGAAAAAACACTCACCCTCACCCTAACTCTAACCCTAACCCTAACTCTCACCTTAACCCTCACCCTGACCCTCACCCTAAACCTAACCCTAACCCTCAGCCTAACACTTACACTCAACCTAATCCTCACCCTAAACCTAACCCTCACCCTCACCCTCACCCTAACCCTCATCCTAACCCTAAACCACACCTCACTCTCACACTTACCATAACCCTCATCCTAACCCTAACCCCAAACCTAATGCTAACCCTAAACCGCGCTCTCACCCTAACCCTCAACCTAACACTTACCCTCACCCAAACCCTAACCCTAATCCTCACACTAAACCTAACCCTCACCCTAACCCTAACCCTACCCCTCAGCCTAACCCTCACCTTAAACCTAACCCTAAACCTAACCCTCACCCTATCACTAACCTTAACCCTAACCCTCACCCTCACGCTAACCCTGATGCTAGCCCTAACCTTCACCCTCACCCTAACCCTAACCCTAACCCTTACACTCACCCAAACTGTAACCCTCACCCACACCCTAACCCTCACCCTAACACTTACTCACACCCTAACCCTCACCTGAAACCTAAACCTAAACCTAACCTTTACCCTAACCCTAACCCAACCATAACCCTAACCCTCAACCTCTCCCTAACCCTCACCCTCAACTTTACCCTCAACCTAACCCAAACCCTAACACTCACACTAACCCTAACCCTTACCCTCAGCCTAAACCTTATAATAACCCTAAACCTAATCCTAACACTCAACGTAACCCTAACCCTAAACCTAACCCTCACCCTCAACCTCCCCTTCCTCCTCAGCCTAACCCTAACCCTAACCCTAATCCTAACCCTATCCCTCAACCCCACCCTCACCCTAACCCTAATCCTAATCCTAACGCTAACCCTCACCCTCACCCTAACCCTAACCCTAACAATAACCCTCACCCGAACACTAAGCCTTACCCTAAAACTCACCCTAACCCTAATCCTAACCCTAACCCTCACCCTCACCCTCACCTTCATTCTAACACTCACCCTCATCCTGACCCTCACCATCACACTAACCCCCACACTAACCCTAACCCTCACCCTAACCCTAATCCTAACCCTCACCCTCAATTTCAACCTCACCCTCAGCCTAACCATAACCCAAAACCTAATCCTAACCCTAACCCTCACCCTCATCATAACCCTAAAGATAACCCTCACCCTCACCCTCACACTCACACTCACCCCCAACCTCAACCTAAACCTCACCCTCACCCTTACCCTCACACTAACCTCAATCTCACCCTAAACATCACACTAACCCTAACCCTAACCCTAACCCTAACGCTAACCATAACCCTCACGCTCAACCTAACCCTCACCCAAACCCTTATCCTCACACTAACCCTAACCCTAACCCTATCCCGACACCTCACCCTAACTCTCACCCTAACCCTAACCCTCAAACACACCCTAACCCTCACACTAACCCTCACCCTCACATGAACACTAACCCTCAGCATAACACTCACCCTCACAATAAACTTCAACCTAACCCTAACTCTCACACTAACCATAAGCCTAAACCTCACCCTAACCCTAACTCTCAACCTAACCTTAACCCTCACCCTCACCCTATCCCTAATCCTCATCCTATACCTAACCCTCACCCTAAACCTAACCCTCACACTCTCCCTAACCCTAACCCTCATCCTAACCCTAAACCTCACCCTCAACCTAACCATCACCTTAACCCTAATCCTCATCCTAACCCTAACCCTAAACCTAATGCTAACCCTAAACCTCACACTAAACCTAACCCTCACCCTAACCGTAACCCTAAACCTCAACCTAACCCGCCCCCTAAACCTAACCCTAACCATAATCCTCACCCTATACCTAACCTTAACCATAAACCTCACCCTAACCCTCACCCTAACCCTAATGCTAACCCTATCCCTTACCTTCACCCTAACACTCACCCTAACCCTAAACCTCACCCTAACCCTAACCCTCATCCTTATTCTAACACTCACCCTAACACTTACCCACACCCTAAGCCTCACGCTAACCCTAACACTAAACCTAAACTTCACCCTAACCCTCACCCTAAACCTAACCATAACCCTAAACCTAACCCTCACCCTAACCCTCACCCTAACCCTAAACCTCACCCTCTCCCTAAACCTCACCCTAAGCTTTACCCTCAACCTAACCCAAACGCTAACCCTAAACCTAACACTCACACTACCCCTAACCCTTACCCTCAGCCTAAACCTTATACTAAACCTAAACCTAACCCTAACCCTCACCCTAAACCTAACCCTAAACATAACCCTCACCCTCAACCTCCCCTTCCCCCTCAGCCTTACCGTTACCCTAACCAAAATCCTAACCCTAACCCTCAACCCCTCTCTCCCCCTAACCCTAACCCTAACCCTAACGCTAAACCTCAGCATCACACTCCACTTCTCCCTAAACCTAACCCTAACAATTACCCTAACCCTAACACTAACCCAAACCCTAAAACTCACCCTAATCCTAATCCTAACCCTAACCCTCACCTAAACCTCATTCTAACACTCACCCTCACCCTGACCCTCACCATCACACTAACCCTCACACTAACCTGAACCCTCAGCCTAACCCTAAATCTCAGCCTCACCGTAACCCTAACTATAACCCTCACCCTCACCCTCACCCTCACTGGCACCCTCACCCTAACTCTCACCCTAACCCTTACCCTCACACAAACCCTAACCCTATCCCTATCCCAAAACCTCAACCTAACTCTCACCGTAACCCTAACCCTCAACCACACCATAACTCTCACCCTCACCCGAACCCTCATCCTGAACCGAACACTCACCCTCACCCAAACCCTCACCCTCACAATAAACATCACCCTAACCCTAACTCTCACCTTAACCCTAACCCTAAACCTCACCCTAACCCTAATCCTCAACCTAACCCTAACCCTCATACTCACCCTAACCATAACACTCATCCTAATCCTAATCCTCACCCTAAAACTAACTCTCAACCTCGCCCTAACCCTCACTCTCACCATAACGCTCACACTAACCTTAACCCTGAACCTAACTATATCCCGAACTCTAACCTTCACCCTCACCCTGACCTTCACCTCAGCCTAACCCTAACACTAACTCTATTCCTAATCCTAACTCTCACCCTCACCCTAACCATCAACCTATCCCTAAACCTCACCCTAACCCTAACCCTAACCATCACACTAAACCTAACATCAGCTTAACCCTCAGCCTCACCCTAATCCTCACCCTAACCCTAACACTTACATAACCGAAACACACTCACCCTCATCCAAACCCTCACACTCATCCTCGCACTCAGCCTAACCCTAAACCTAACTTTAATGCTGAACCTCACCCTCAGCCTCACCCTAACCCAAACTCTAACCCTAACAATAACCCTAAAACTAACCCTAATCCTAAAATTCACCCTAACACTAATCCTAACCCTAAACCTCACCCTCACCCTCAACGACATTCTAACCCTCACCTTCTCCCTTACCCTCACCATCACACTAACACTCACACTAATCCTAACCCTCACCCTAACCCTAACCCTAAACCTAAACCTCACCATCACCCTCACCCTAACCCTCACCCTAACCCTTAACCTCACCCTAATCCTAAACCTCACCCTCACCATTATCCTCACCCTAATCCTTACCCTCACCCTAAGCCGCAAACTAACACTAACCCTAAACCTACGGCTCACCTTAACCCTCACCCTGACCATAACCCTAACCCTAACCTTCACCCTAACCTTAACCCTCACCCTCACAGTAACCCTCACCCTTATCCTTATCCTAACACTAACCCTAATCCTAACCCTCTCCCTATCCTTCACACTAACACTAATCATCACCCTATCCCTAACCCTAACCCAAACCCTCACCCTAACCCTTACCCTCACCCTAAACCTAAAACTCACCCTCACCCTTAACCTCACCCTAACCCTTACCCTCAACCTAACCCGCAAACTAAATTTAACCCTAAACCTACTGCTCACCCTAACCCTCAACCTCACCATAACCCTAACCCTAAACCTAACACTCACCCTAACCATAAACCTCACCCTCACCGTAACCCTCACCCTAACCCTTACCCTCACATTAACGCAATCCCTAACCCTAACCCTAACCATAACTCTCAACAGAACATTCACCCTCAGCCTAACCTTTACCCTCACACTAAACATCACCCAACCCTAACCCTCACCATAACCCTAACCCTAACTCTCAACCTAACCCTCACCCTCACCCTAAACCTAACCCTCATCCTAACACTAACCTTCACCCTCACCCTCACCCTAACCCTAACCCTAACCACAAACCACACCCTCACCCTAAACCTCATCCTAACCCTATCCCTAACCCGTACCTAAATGAAAAAATCACCCTCACCCGAATCCTCACCCTCACCTTAACCCTAACTCTAAACCTAACGCTAACACTCATCCTAAACCTAACTCTAAACCTAATGCTAACCCTAAACCTCACACTCACCGTAACCTTCTCCCTAACCCTTACCGTCACCCTAACCCTAATCCAAACCCTCACACTAAACCTAACACTCACCCTAACCCTAACCCTTCCCCTCAGCCTAACCCTCACCACAAACCTAACCCTAACCCTAATCCTCACCCTATCATTAACCTTAAGGCAAAAACTCACCCTAAACCTCACCCTAAACCTAATGCTAACCCTAACCCTCACCCTGACCCTAACACTTACGCTAACCCTTACCCTCTCCCTAAACCTAAAACTCACCCTCACCATCACCCTCACCCTAAAACTTACCCACACCCTCACCCTCACCCTAAACCTAACCCAAAACTTCACCCTAAAACTTCACCATAACGCTCACCCTAACCGTAACACTCACCTTCACCCTAACCCTCACCGTAACCTTTACCCTCACCGTAACCCTTACCCTATCCCTATACCTAACCCTCAAACTAACCCTAACCCTAACCTTCTGCCTAAACCTTATGATAACCCTAAATCTATCCCTAACCCTAACCCTAACCCTCACACTAACCCTAACCATAACCCTCAGCCTAACCCTCATCCTAACCCTAACCCTAACACTAATCCTAACCCTCACCCTCACCCTCACCCTAACTCTAAACGTAAAACTAAACCGAACACTGACCCTCACCCTCACCCTAACCTAACATTATCCCTAACCCTCACCCTAACCCTAACCCTCACCCTATACCTCACCCTCAACCTAACCCTAGACCTAAACTTAACCCACACCCTAACCGTCACCCTAAACTTAACACTAACCCTAACCTTAATCCTCACACAAAACCTAACCCAAACCCTCACCCTCACCCTATCCCTCAACCTCACCCTAAACATCACCCTAACCCTAACCCTCACCCAAACTGAATCCTACCCTAACCTGAACCCTAACCCTCACCCTAACACTCACCCTAAACCTAACGATAACCCTAACCCTCACACTCAACCTAACCCTCAACCTAACCCTTATCCTCACACTAACCCTAACCCTACCCCTCACACTAACCCTAAACCTCACCCTAACCCTAACCCTACCCCTCACTCTACCCCTCACCCTAATCCTAACCCTAACCCTAAACCTCACTTTCACCCTCACCCTCAGCCTAACCCTAACCCAAACACTTACCTAACCCTAACCCTAACCTTAATCCTCCACCTAACCCTGACAATAATCCTCACCCTTACCCTAACACTAACCCTAACCCTAACTCACACCCTAACCCTAAACCTAAACCTCACCCTAACCCTAACCCTAATCCTCACACTAAACCTAACCCTCACACTAAATCTAATCCTCAACCTAACCCTAACCCTCATCCTGACCCTCGCACTAAACCTAACCATAACACTAACACTCACCCTAACACTTACCCTGACCCTAACTCTAACCATAAACCTAACCCGAACCTCACCCTAAACCTAACCCTCATCGTAAACCTAAGCCTCACCCTCACACTAACCCTAACCCTAACCCTCACCCACACCCTAACACTAACCCTAACCCTCACACTAAACCTAAACCTCACCCTAACCCTAACCCTAATCCTCACACTAAACCTAACCCTCACACTAAATCTAACCCTACCACTCAGCATAACCCTCACCCTATGACTAATCCTAACACTAATCTTCACCCTATCCCTAAACTTAACCCTAACCCTCACCCTAACCCTCAACCTCACCCTAACCCTAATTCTAACACTAACCCTCCTCCTGGTCCTAACCCTCACCCTCACCCTAAACCTCACTCTAACAGTTACCCACACCATAACCCTCACCCTAACCCTAAACCTAAACCTAACCTTCAACATAACCCTCACGCTAACCCTAAATATAACCCTAAACCTAACCCTCACCTGAACCCTCACTGTAACCCTAACCCTCACCCTCTCCCTAACCCTCAACCTAATTTTACCCTCAACCTAACACAAACCCTAACCCTAAACCTAACCCTCACACTAACCCTAACACTTACCCTCAGCCTAACCCTTATAGTAACACTAAACCTAACAGTAACCCTCACCCTGAACCAAACCCTAACCCTAAACCTCACACTCAACTTCCCCTTCCCCCTCAACCTTACCCTAAACCTAAACCTAATCCTAACCCTAATGCTAACCCTCAACCTCACCCTCACCTAACCCTAACACTAACAATAACCCTAACCCTAACCCTAACCCCCACCCTCACTTTCATCTTCACCCTCAGCCCAACCCTAACCCTTACTGTAAACCTAAAATTCACCCTCACCCTAAACCTAACCCTAACCCTCACCCTCACCCTCACCCGCACCCACACACTCACCCTAACCCTCACCCTCACCCTCACCCTCACACTAACCCTCAACCTCAACCTAAACATCACCCTAACTCACACCCTCACACTAACCCTAATCCTAACCCTCACCCTAACCATAAACCTCATCCTAACCCTCACCCTACCCCTAACGCTAACCCTAACCCTCACCCTCACACTAACCCACACCCTAAATCTTAACCTCAAACTAACCATAACCCTAACCCTAACCTTCACACTAACCCTAACCCTCACCCTAACCCTATCCCTACACCTCACCCTGACTCTAATCCTAAAACTAACCCTCAACCACACCCTAATCCTCACCCTCACACGAACCCTCACCCTCACCTGAACACTAACCCTCACCCTAACACTCACAGTCACAATAAACTTCACCCTAACCCTAACTCTCACTCTAGCCATCATCCTAAACCTCACCCTAACCCTAACCCTCAAACTAACCCTACCCCTCACCCTCACCCTCACACTAAACCTAAACCTAATGAGAACCCTCACCCTAACCCTAATACTCATCCACAACCTAACCCGAAATCTCACCTGAACCCACACCCACCCGCAAACACTCATCATCAACCTAAACCTCACCCTCACCCTAAATATCACCCAAACCCGAACCCTCACCCTAACCCTAACCCTAACCCTAACCCTACCCCTCACCCTAACCCTATCCCTCACCATAACCCTTACCCTCACTATAACCCTTACCCTCACCATAACCATAGCCCTCACACTAACCTTAAACCTCACCCTAACTATAACCCTAACCCTAACCTTCACCCTCACCCTGATCTTCACCTCAGCTTAAACCTAAACCTAACCCTCAACCTAACCCTACCCCTCACCCTCACACTCACACTAAACCTAAAACTAATGATAACCCTCACCCTAACCCTAATCCTCAACCCACACCCTAACCCGAAAACTCACCTGAACCCATAACCACACCCAAACTCTCATACTCACCCTAAACATCAACGAAACCCTAACCCTCACCCTAACCCTAAACCTTAACCTAACCTTCACACTAAACCTAACCCTAACCCTCAGATTAACCCTCATCCTAAACCTAACACTAACCCTAATCCTAACCCTCACCGTCAGCCTCACCCTAACTCTATACCTAAACCTAAACCTAACACTCACCCTAAACCTAACCTAACACTATCCATAACCCTCACCCTAATCCTAAACCTCAACCTATACCTCATCCTCAACCAAATCCTAACCCTTAACCTAACCCTCAACCTAACCCTAACCCTCATACACACCCTAAACCTCACCCTAACCCTAACATTACTCCTCTCCCTAACCATCACCCTAACCCTAACAATAACCCTAACCCTCAACCTAACCTTAACCCTACCCCTCACCCTCACCGTCAAACTAAACCCTAAACATAATGCTAACCCTCACCCTAACCCTAATCATCACCCACACCCTAACCGGAACCATCACCCGAATCCTCACCCTCATCCAAACCCTCAATCCCACGCTAACCCTTACCCTCACCCTAAATATCACCCAAATCCTAACCCTAACCCTAAACCTGACTCTAACCCTAACCCTCACCCTAACACTTACCCTCATCCTAACCCTAACCCTAAGCTTCACCCTCACCCTGACCCTCACCCTCAGCCTAACCCTAACCCTAACCCTATTCCTAATCCTAACTCTCAAACTCACACTTACCCTAAACCTAACCCTAACACTCACCCTCATCCTCACACTAACCCTATCCCTAACCCTAACCCTAACCCTAACCCTCACCCTACACCTCACTCACACCCTAACCCTAATCCTAACTCTAAACCTCACCCTAACCCTCACACTAAACCTAACCCACATCCTCACACTAAACCTCACCCTAACCCTCACCCTCACCCTAACTCTAATGCTAACCCTAACCCTCACTTTCACCCTATCCCTCAACCTAAACCTTACCCTTACCCTAATACTAACCCTCACCCTCAACCTAACCCTCACCCTAACCCTTATCCTCAGAATAACCCACAAACTAACCCTATCCCTAAACCTACCACTCACCCTAACCCTCACCCTAACCCTAACCCTAACCCTCACCCTTATCCTAAGCCTCACCATCACCCTAACCATCACCCTAACCCTAACCCTCACCCTAACCCTAACCCTCACCCTAAACCTAACCTCAGCTTAAACCCCACCCTCATCCTTATCCTCACCCTAACATTACCTAACCGAAACCCTCACCCTCACCCTGACCCTAAACCTCACCCTAACCCTCACCCTCACCCTCCCCTTCCGCCTCAGCATTATACTAACCTTAACTCTAATCCAATCCCTAACCTTCAATCCCACCCTCACCCTAAACCTAACGCTAATCCACACGATAACCCTCACCCTAACCCTAACCCTCACACTAACCCTAACCCTCACCCTAACCCTAACTCTAACCCTCACCCTAACCCTAACCCTAACCCTCACACTCACTTTCACCCTCACCCTCAGCCTAACCCTAACCCTAACACTTACCCAAACCATAACCCTCACCGTAATCCTCCACTTAACCCTGACCATAAACCTCAATCTAACCCCAACACTAACCCTAACCCTAACTCTCACCCTAACGCTAACCCTAAACCTCACCCTAACCCTAACCCTCAAACTAACCCTAACCCTCACCCTGACCCTCACACTAAACCTAACCATAACCCTAACCCTCACCCTAACACTTACCCTGACCATAACCCTCACACTACACCTATCCCGAACCCTTACCCTAACCCTAACAATTATCCTAAACCTAAGCCTCACCCTCACCCTCACCCTCACCCTCACCCTAACCCTAACCCTCATCCTAACCTTAAACCTAAACCTAAAGCTAACCCTAAACATCATCCTCAACCTAAACCTCACCCTACAATTTACCTTCACCCTAACCCTAACCGTAACCCTCACACAAAACCTAAACCTCACCCTAACCCTAAACCTAACTAACACCCTAAACCTAATCCTCACCTTACCCCTAACCCTAAACCTCACACTAAACCTAAGCCTCAACCTAAACCTAACCCTACCCCTCAGCCTAACCCTCACCCTAAATCTAAACGTAACCCAAATCCTCAACCTATCCCTCACTTTAACCCTAACCCTCGCCCTCAACCTCCCATTCCCCCTCAGCTTTACCCTAACCGTAAACCTAATCCTAACCCTCAACCTAAACCTCACCCTAACCCTAACCCTCAGCCTCACCCTAACCCTCACCCTAACATTTAACCTCAACATAACCCAAACCCGAACCCTAAACCTAACACTCACACTAACTGTAAACCTAACCCTCACCCTATACTTTATACTAACCCTAAACCTAACCCCAACCCTCACCCTAACCGGAATCCTCACACTAAACCTAAACCTAACCCTAACACTGACCCTAAACCTCATCCTAACCCTAACCCTAACCCTAACCCTCACACTAACCTTAACCCTCACCCTCACGCTAACCCTCACCCTAAACCTTACCCTCACCCTAAAAGTATCCCTAAACCTAACCCTAACTCTAACTCACACACTAACACTCACCCTCACCCTAACACACACCCTCACACTAAACATAACCCTAAAGCTAACACTCACCCTAACCCTAACACTAACCCTCACCATAACCCTCACCCTCACCCTAACCCTAACCCTAACCCTCATCCTAACACTAACCCTCACCCTCACCCTCACACTCCCCCAACCCTAACCCTCTACCTCACCCTAAACCTCACCCTAAGCCTTACCCTCACCCTAACTCTAATCCTAACCCTAACTGTAACCCTCACCCTAACCCTAAACCTATCCCTAACCCTCACCCTAACCCTAACCCTCACCCTACCTCACACTCACCCTAACCCTCACCCTAAACCTTACTGTCACCCTAACCCTAACCCTAACCCTCACACTAAACCTAACCCTCACCCAAACTCTAATGTAACCCCTCACCCTAACCCTCACCCTCAAACTAACCCTAACCCTAATCCTCACCCTATCCTTAATCTTAACCCAAAATTCAACTTAAGCCTCACCCTCACCCTCACCCTAATGCTAACCCTAACCCTCAGCCTCACCCTAAACCTCACCCTAACACTTACCCAAACCCTAACCCTCACCCAAACCCTAAACCTAAACCTAACCTTGATGCTAACACTCACCCTCAACCTAAACTTCACCCTAACACTTACCCAAAGCCTTACCCTCACCCTAACCCTAAACCTAAACTTAAACTTGACCCTAACCCTTACCCTAACCCTAAAACTCACCCTCACCCTAAACCTCACCCTAACACTTACCCAAAACCTAAAACTCACCCAAAACCTAAACCTAAACCTAACCTTCATGCTAACACTCCCCCTCAACCTAAACTACACCCTAACACTTACCCACACCCTTACCCTCACCCTAACCCTAAACCTAAACTTAAACTTGACCCTATCCCTCACCCTAACCCTAAAACTCACCCTCACCCTAACTCTCACCCTAACATTTACCCTCACCCTAACCCTTACCCTAACCCTAAACCTAACCCTCACATTAACCCTAACCCTCAGCCTAATCCTTATCCTAACCCTAAACCTAGCCCTAAACCTCACCCTAACCTAATCCTAACCCTCAGCCTAACCCTCATCCTAACCCTAACCCTAATCCTAACCCTCACCCTCACCCTAACTGTAACCCTAAACCTAAACCTAACACTCACCCTCACAGTTACCCTAACCATAACACTGTCCCTAAGCCTCAACATAAACTTAACCCTCACCCTAATCCTAAACCTAACCTTCACCCTCAAACTCACCCTAACTCTAACCCAAAACCTAACCCTAACCCTCACCCAGACCCTCAACTTAACCCTCATCCTCACCCTAAACCTCACCCTAAACCTAAACCTACCCCTCTCCCTACCACTCACCCTGATCCTAATGCTAACCCTAACCCTCAACCTAACCCGAAACCTACCCCTAACGCTATCCCTCACCCTAATCCTAATGCTCACCCACACCCTAACCCTCACCCTCACCCGAAGCCTCATACTCACCCTAACTCTCACCCTCACTCTAAACATCACCCAAAACCTAATCCTCACCCTAACCCTTACACAAACCCTAATCCAAACACTCACACTCACCCTAACCCTCAGCCTAACCCTTTCCCTTACCCTAAACCTAACCATAACCCTCACACTAACCGTAACCCTCACTCTAACCCTAACCCTAACGCTTACCCTAAACTTCCCCCTCACCCTGACCCTCACCCTAATCCTATTCCTAATCCTAACACTCACCCTCACCCTAAACCTAACCCTAACCCTAACCCTAACCATCACCCTCACCCTCTCTCTCAACCTAACCCTCACCCTCACCCTAAACATCACCCTAACCCTAACCCTCACCCTCAACCTAACCCTAACCCTCACCCTGAACCTAACCTCAGCTTAATCCTCACCCTCGCCCTAATCCTCGCCCTAACCGTAACCTTTACCGAACAGAAACTCTCACCCTCACCCTCAGCCTATCCCTCACCCTCACCCAAGCCCTCAGCCTAACCCTAACCTTAACCCTCACCCTCACCCTCAACCGCCCCTTCTCTCTCAGCCTTACTCTAACCCTAACAATAACTCTAACCCTAACCCTAACCCTAAAACTCATCCTAACCCTAATCCTAACCCTAACCCTCAACCTCGCCTTCACCCTCATTCTAAAACTCAACCTCACTTTGAACCTCACCATCACACTAACCCTCACACTAACCCTAACCCTCACCCTAGCCTTAACCCTAACCCTCACCCTCAATTCCCCCATCACACTCAGCCTAACCCTAACTCTAACCCTAATCCTAAACTAACCTCACGCTAACCCTTACCCTCAAACTCCCCTTCCCCCTAACACTAACCCTCAACCTCACCCTAAGCATCACCTTAACCCTAACCCTCACACTGAACCTAACTCTAACGCTCACCCTAACCTTCACCCTCAAACTAACCCTCACCCGAAACAGTATCCTCACACTAAACCTAACCCTAACCCTAACCTTCACACTAATCCTAACCCTCAACCTAACCATATCCCTCCACCTCAACCTAAATCTCACCCTAACTCTAACCCTAACACTCACCCTAACCCTAAATCTAAACCTAACCCTCACCCTCACCCTAACCCTCACCATCATGCTAATGCTCACCCTAACCCTAACCCTCACCCTAAACCTAACCCTCAATCTAAACCTAACCCTCATCCTGACCCTCACCCTAAATCTAACCGTAACCCTAACCCTCACCCTCAACCTTACTTTAATCCTAACCCTCACCCTAAACCTAACCCGCACCCCAACACTAACCCTCACAATAACCCTAACCGTAGCCCTCACCCTCACCCTCACCCTCAACCTAACCCTAACACTAATCCTAAACCTAACCCTAAATCTAAACTTCACACTAAACCTAAGTCACTCTATCCCTAACCCTACCCCTCAGCCTAACCTTCACCCTAAACCTAACCCTAACCCTAATCCTCACACTATCCCTAATCTTAACCCTAAACCTCACCCTAACCCTCACCCTCACCCTAACCCTAATGATAACCTTAACCCTCACCCTCACCCTAACCCTCAACCTTACCCTTACCCTCACTCTAACCCTTACCCTCACCCTAAGCCTAAACCTCACCCTCGCCCTAACGCTCACCCTAACACTTACCCACAACTTCACCCTAACCCTAATCCTCACCCTCACCCTCACCCTAACCCAAACCCTCACCCTCACCCTAACCCTCACCCAAACCCTCACTCTTACAGTCACCCTCACCCTCAGCCCAACCTTAATCCTTACCCTAATCCTAACCCTCAGCTTCACCCTAACTCTAACCCTAACCCTAACCCTCACCCTCACCCTAACCATATCCCTAACCCTCACCCTAACACTAAAACTCACCCTATATGTCATCCTCACCCTAATCCTAAACCAAAACCTAATCCTCACCCTAAACTTCACCCTAACCCTAACACTAACCATAACCCTCATCCTCACAATAAACCTCACCCTATACCTTACCCTCACCATAACCCTAACCCTAACCCTAATCCTCAACCACACCTAACTTCACCCTCACCTGAACCTTCACCCTCACCCTCACCCTCACCCTCATCCGCACCCTAAACATCACCCTAACACTAACACTCACCCTCACTCTAATCCTCACAATAACCATAACCCTGACCGAAAAGAAACCCTCAACCTAACCCTCACACTGACCCTCACCCTGACCCTAGCCCTCACCCAAACACTAACCCTAACCCGAACCTTAATCCTCACCTTCACAATAACCCTCACCCTAACTCTTACCCTCACTCTGACCCTAACCCTAACCCTAATCATAACCCTCACACTAGCCCTAACCCTCACCCTAAACATAACCCTAAACCTAACCCTAACCTTCACCCTCACACTGACCCTCACCCTCACCGTAACCCTAAACCTATTCCTAATCCTAACCCTCACAATCACCCTCAACCTAAACCTAACCCTAACATTAACCCTCACCCTCACCGAACACAAACCCTCATTCTAACCCTAAGCTCAGCTTAACCATCACCCTCAACCTAATCCTCACCCTAACCCTAACCCAAACATAAATGTAACCCTCACACTCACACTAACCCTCATCCTCACATTAGCACTAACCCTATCCCTAACCATAACACTTACCCACACCCTAACCCTCACCCTCATCCTCACTCTAACCCTAATCCTAACCCTAATCCGAACCCTAATGCTCACACTACTCCTCTCCCTAACCCTAACTGTAACCCTACTCCTCGCCCTCATCCTAACCCTCACGCTCAGCCGAATACTCACCCTCAACCTAAACCATACTCTCACAATAAACATCAACCTAAACCTAACTCTCAACCTAACTCTAACCCTAACCCCCACCCTAACCCTAACCCTCACCCTAACCCTCACCCTAACCCTTACACACAACATAATCCTATCCCTCACTCACAAACTTACAATCACCCAAACCCTTACCCTCACCCTAACCCTCACACTAACCCGCAACCTAACGCTCACCCTAACCCTAACCCTCACCCTTGCCCTAACCCTCACCCTAACCTTAATCCTCACCCTCACCCTAATCCTCACCCTAACCTTTACCCTGATGCTAACCCTAAACATAAACCTAACCCTCAAACTAGCCCTAAACCTAACCCTCAACCTAACCCTTATCCTATCCCTAAACCTAACCCTAACCCTCACCCTCACACTAACCCTAAACCTAACACTAACACTCAACCTAGCCCTAATCCTCACCCACACCCTTACCCTCACCCTCACCTTAACCCTCACCCTCACCCTAAACCTCACCCTAACACTATTCCTAACATTCACCCTAACTCTAACCCTTACACTAACCCTAACCCTAACCCTAAACCTCACCCTAAACCTAACCCTCACCCTCACCCTCACCCTAACCCTAACCCTAACCCTAACCCTCACCGTATCCCTAACCCTTACCGTATACCTAACCCTCAGCATCAACATAACCCTAACCCAAATCCTCGCCATAACACTAACCCTCACCCTAACCCTCAGCCTCACCCTAATCCTCACCATAACTGTAACCCTCAACCTAAACCTCACCCTCACCCTAATCCTCACGCTAACCCTAATCCTAACCATTACCTAATCGAAACCCTCAACCTCACCCTCACACTCACCCTAACACTCACCCTCACCATAGCCCTAACCCTAAACCTAAACTTCACCCTAACCCTAACCATAAGCCTCACCCTCACCCTCATCCTAAACCTAACCATAACCATAAAACTAATCCTAACCCTAACCCTCACGATCACCCTCACACTAATTCTAAACCAAACCCTAACCCTCACCCTCAATGTCACCTAACTCTAACCCTAACCCTAATCCTAATTCTAACCCTCACCCTCACCCTCACCCTAAATCTAACCCCAATCCAGACCCTCACCCTCACACTAATCCTAATACTCACCCTATCCCGAACACTAACCCTAAACCTCAACCTAACCTTCACCCTGAACCTAACCCTAATGCTAACCCGAACCCAAACCCTCACACTAACCCTCACCCTAACACTTACCCTCACCCTAACCCAAACCCTCACCCTCACAATAACTCTCACTATAACCATTAGATTCACCCGAACCTTAACCCTAAATCTCACCCTAACCCTCTCCCTAACCCTAACCCTCAAACTCAAACTAACCCTCACCATAAACCTTGCCCTCACCCTAACCATAACCCTAAACCTAAACCTCACACTAACCCTAACTCTAACCTTCAGCCTAACCCTCATCCTAACCCTTACCCTAACCCTAATCCTAACCCTCAGTCTCACCCTCACTCTCACCCTAACCATAACCCTAACCCTTACCCTCATGCTAACCCTCACCCTCACTCTCACCCTATTACTATCCTTAACCCTAACTATAAAAATAACACTAACCCTAACCGTAACCCTCACCCTCACCCTAACTGTAACCCTAACCCTAACCCTCAATCTCAACGTCACTCTCAACCTCAACCTGAACCTCAAGCTCACCCTCACCCTAACCCTCACACTAACCCTAACCCTCAACCTAACCCTAACCCTAACCCTCACCTCACCCTCCACCTCACCCTCAGCCTAAGCCTTACACTAACCCCAATCCTAACGATAACCCTTACCCTCATCCTAAACCTAATCCTAATCGTCAAACTCACACTCACCCTCACACTCACCCTAAACCTCACACTCAAACTCACCCTCACCCTAACTCTCAGCGGCACCCTAAAAATCACCCTAACCCTCACCCTAACCCTAACCCTTACCCTCACCCTAACCTAACTCTCACCCTCAGCATCACCCTCACCCTCAGCCTAAACCTACTGCTACCCCTAATACTAATCCTCACCCTCAACCTAACTCTAACCCAAAACCAAATTCTCCTCTTCCCCCTCACCCTCACACTAACCCTCACTCTAAACCTAACCCTCACCATCAACCTCAACCTCACCCTCAGCCTAACCATAGTCCTTACCCTAATCCTAACCCTCAACCTACCCCTGACCCTAACCCTAACCCTAACCCTAACCCTAATCCTCTCCCTCACCATAGTCCACACCTTAACACTAACCATAAACGTAACCCTCACCCTCACCCTAACCCTAACCCTAAACCTAACCCTCACCCTCACCCTAAACCTAACCCTCACCCTAACCCTTACCCTTACCCTAAACCTAACCCTAATCCTAAACCTAACCCTAACCCTAACACTCACCTTCACCCTCACCCTAACCCTAACCCCACCCTCACCCTCAACCTAACCCTAACCCGAATCCTAACCCTCACCCTCACCCTAACCCTAACCCTACCACTCACCCTAACCCTAACCCTAAACCTAACCCTCACCCTCACCCTCAACCTCTGCCTAACACTAACCTTTACCATAATCCTAACACTAATCCTCACCCTCATACTCACCCTAACTCAAACCCGAACCCTAACAATAACCCTCACCCTAACCCTAACCCTATCCCTAACCCTCACCCTAACCCTAAACCTCATCCAAACCGTAAATCTAACACTCAACCTCACCCTAACCCTAACCCTTACCCAAACCCTATACCTCACCATAACCCTAACCCTAACCCTAACCCTCACCCTCACTCTAAACCTAACCTAACCCTTACCCTCACCATAACCTTAACCCTAACCCTGAACCTAATACTCACACTAACTCTAACCACCACCCTAACCCTATCCTTCACCGTCACCTTAAACCTCACCCTAACACTAACCGTCATCAACACCCTAACCCTCACCCTCACCCTCACCCTAACCCTCACTCTAACACTAACCCTAAACCTCACCCTAAACCTAACCCTTGCCTTCACCCTCACCCTCACCCTAAGTCTAATCCTAAGTCTAACCCTAACTTTAACCCTAACCCAAACCCTCCCACTCACCCTCACTTTAACCCTAATCCTAATCCTAACCCTAAACCGCAACCTCACCCTAAACCTCACCATAACCGTAACCCTAACACTAAACAAAACCCTCACACTAACCCTAAACCCTAACTCTAACCCTCACCCTACCCCTAACTGTAAACCTAACACTCATCCTCATCCTAACCCTCACCCGAACACTTGCCCTTACCCAAACGCTCACCCTAAACCTAACCCTAAAGCACACCCTAAACCTCACCCTAAACCTAACCCTAAACCTCACCCTAGCCCTCACCCTTAGCCTAACCCTAAACCTCACCCTCACCCTAAATCTCAACCTAACCCTTAACCTCATGCTAACCCTAACCCTAACCCTTACCCTAACCCTCACACTAACCCTAACCCTCACCCTCACCCTCACCCTCCACCTAACACTAAGCCTATAACTAACCCCAACCCTAACCCCAACAATAACCCTAACCCTAACCCTCACCCTAACCCATACCCTAACCCTAACCCAAATCCTCACCCTCACCCTAGCCCATACTCTATCCCTAAGCCTAAGCCTAAACCTCACCCTAACCCTCACCCTCACCCTCACCCTAAGTCTAATCCTAACCCTAAATCTAACCCTCACACTCACCCTCACCTTAACCCTCATCCTAATCCTAACCCTAACCCTAACCCTCACCCCCACCCTAAACCTCACCATAACCCAAACCCTAACACTAAACCTTACCCTAACCCTCACCCTAAACTTAACTCTAATCCTAAACATCACCCTCACCCTAATCCTAAACTTAACCCTAACCCTAAACATCACCCTAATCCTTAACCGCACACTAACACTTACCCTCAACCTAACACTAAACCTAACCCCAACAAGAACACTCACACTAACCTAACAATCACCCTAAACCTAAACCTTACCCTAAACCTAACCCTCACCTTCACCCTGAACCTAACACTAACCCTAACCCTCATCCTAAACTTAACCCTCAACCTAACTGTAAGGCTAAACCTCACCCTCACCCTCAACCTAAACCTAAACCTAACCCTAACCCTCAGCCTAATACTAACCCTAACCCTAATGCAAACCATAACCCTCAACCTCACCCTAACCCTCACCCTAACCCTAACCCTAACCCTAATCCTAATCCTCACTCTATCCCTACCCTAACCCTCACCCTCATCCTAGCTCTCACCCTAAACCTAATCCTAACCCTCACCCTCACACTAACCCTAATGCTAACCTTACACTCACCCTCACACTAACCCTCACCCTAACCCTAATCCTAACCCTAACACTCACCCTCACCCTCAACCTCACCCTAACCCTAACCATAAACCTGATCCTCACCCTATGCCTAATCCTAACCCTCAGCCTAACCCTAACTCCAATCCTAACCTTAAACCTCACCCTCACTCTAAACCTAACCCTACCCCTAACCCTAACTCTCACCCGAAACCTAACCTCCACTGTAACCCTAACCCTGACACTAACCCTAATCCTAAACCTAAACCTCACCCTGACCCTAACCCTCACCCTAATCCTTACCCTAACCCTAACACTCACCCTAACCCTAACACTAACCCTCACACTAAACCTAAATGTCACCCTTACCCTAACCCTCACCCTAACCCTAACTCTAACCCTAACTCTCACTCTCACCCTAGCCCTCACCGCAACCCTAACACTAACCCTAACACTCAACCTCACCCTAAACCTCACCCTAACCATAACCCTCACCCTAACCCTTAGCCTAACCTTAACCCTCACCCTAACACTAACCCTAACCCTAACCCTCACCCTAACACTAACCCTCACCGTTACACTCACGGTAACCCTAACCCTCACTCTCACCCTAACCCTCACCCTAACCCTTACCCTCACACTAATCCTAACCATAACTGTAATCCTAATGCTCTTACTAAACCTAACCATCAATCGAACTCTATCCCTACCCCTCACTCTAGCCCTCACCCTAACTGTAACAGTAACCCTAACGCTAAACCTCAACCTCACCCTCACCCTCACCCTTACCCTTGCCCTCACCCTCGGCCTAATCCTAACCCTAACCCTCACCGGAACCCTCACCCGCACCCAATCCTCACCCTTACAGTAATGCTCACCCTCACTCTAATCCTCACCATCACCCTTACCCTTACTGTCACCCTAACCTCACCCTAACCCTAACACTCAACCTCAACCTCAACCTCACCCTAACCCTAACACTCACTCTAAACCTTATTGTCACCCTAACTCTCACCCTATCACTAACCCTAACCCTAAACCTCACCCTAACCCTCACCCTCAACTTAACACTAACCCAAACCCTAACCCTCAACCTTACCCTCACTATAACGCAAACGCTAAACCTAAACCTCACCTTCACCCTAACCCTAACCCTTACCCTCAACCTAACACTAACCCTAACACTAACCCTCACCCTCACTCTCAACCTAACCCTAACCCAACGCTAACACTCACCCTAACCCTAAACTCCACCCTAACCCTAATCCTGACTCTAACAATAACCTTAACCTTAACCCTCACCCTAACCCTCAACCTAACCCTTATGCTCACCCTAACCCTAAACCTAACCCTCACACTTACCCTAACCCTCATCCTAACCCAAACCCTAAACCTAACCGTACCCCTCATCCTCACCTTCACCCTCACCTTCACCCTCACCCTAACCCTAACACTAATCCTAACCTTAACCGTCACCCTCCCCCTCCCCCTAAACCTAACCCTAATCTTAACCCTCACCCTCACCTTCATCCTCAACCTCACCCTAAACCTAACCCTAACAATAACCCTAACCATAACCCTAACCTCACTCTAACCCTCACCCTCACCCTCACACTAAGCTTAACCCTAACCCTATTCCTAATCCGAAACCTAACCCTCTCCCTCACCCTCACCCTAACCCTAAGCCTAACCCTATCCCTAACTCTAACCCTCACCATCACCCTCACTCTCACCCTAAACGTAACTCAATCCTTCAACCGAACCCTGACCTCACCCTCCACCTAACCCACACCCTCACCCTAAACATGACCCTAACCCTAATAATCACCCTAACCCTAAGCCTCACCCTCACCCTTACCCTAACCCTCACCCTCGCCGAAACCCTCAGCCTAAACCTAACTCTAATCCTAACACTAAACCTCACCTGCACTCTAAACCTAATCCTACACCTAACCCTATCCCTCACCCTAACCCTCACCCTATCCCTAACCTCCACCCTAACCCTAATCCTGACACTAACCCTAACCTACCCTAACCCTCCCCCTAACCCTAAAGCTCACCATAAACCTTACGCTCACCCTAACACTCACCTTAACCCTTTAACCCTAACACTAATCCTCACACTAAACCTAACGCTCACCTTAATCATAAACCTCACCATAAGCCTAAAGCTAACCCTAACTCTCACTAGCACCCTAGCCCTCACCATAACCCTAAACCTAACCCTAACCCTCAACCTCACCCTAAAACTCACCCTAATCCTAACCCTCACCCTAACACTTACCTTCGCCCTAAACCTCACCCTAACCCTAATCTAAAGCTTCACACTACCACACACCCTCAACCTCACCCCAGCCTAACCCTAACCCGAACACAAATCCTAACACTCACCCTCACCCTTACTCACAACCTAACCCTACCCCTAACGCTAACACTCACCCTAACCCTAACCTCCACCCTAACCCTAATCCTGACACTAACCCTAACCCTAACCCTAACCCTCACCCTAACCCTTACCCTCACCCTAACATTCAGCCTAACCCTAACCTTAACCCTCACCCACACCCTAACCCTCAACCTAACCCTTAACCTCACCTTAACCCTAAACCTAACCCTCATACTAACCCTAACCCTCATCCTAAACCTAACCCTAAACCTAACCGTACCCCTCATCCTCAACCTCACCCTCACCCTCAGACTAACCCTAACCCTAACCCTATTCCTAAACCTAACCCTCACCCTCACCCTCACACTAAACCTAACCCCATTCTTAAATCTCACCCTCATCCTCAACCTCACCCTTACCCTAACCATAACAAAAACCCTAACCCTAACTCTAACCCTAACTATCACCCTCATCGTCAACCTAACCCTAATCCTAAATATAACCCTCACCCTCACCCTCACCCTAGCCCTAATCCTAACCCTAACCCTCAGCCTCACCCTCAACCTCAACCTAAACCTAACCCAAACCCTCAAACGAACCCTCACCCTCACCCTCCACCTAAAACTCACCCTCAACCTAATCCTAACCCTAAGCCTCACCCTCACCCTCACCCTAACCTTAACCCAAACCCTAACACGCAACTTAACCCTCAACATACCCCTAACTCTAACCCTGAAAATGTCTCTCACCCTAATGCTCTCCCTAAGATTTACTTTCACCTTAACACTTACCCTAACCCTAACACTCAAACACACCCTAACCCTCATCCTAACCCTTACCCTCAGCCTAAACCTAACCCTACCACTCACACTAAACCTGCCCCTCACCGTAACCCTAAACCTAACCCTCACCCTAACCCTTAACTTCATCCTCACCCTAAACGTCACACTTATCCGAAACCTCACCGTAACTCTAACCTTAACTCTCACCCTCATCATCACCCACTTGCTAACCCTAACCCTAACCCTCACCTTAAACCTAAAACTCACCCTAATCCTCACCCTAACCCTCACTCTCACCTGCAACCTCACCCTAACCCTAACCCTAACCCTCATCCTAACCCTAACCCTCACCCTAACACTTACCCACAGCCTAACACTAACCCTAACTCTAACACTAACTCTCACACTAACCATAGCCCTCACCCTAACCCTAAAACTCACCCTAACAATAACCCTAACCCTAAACCTCACCCTCACCCTAGCCCTCACCCTAACCCTCATTCTAACCCTAACCCTCAACCTAACCCTTACCCTCATCCTCACCATAAACCTCAAACTAACCCTAACCCTAATCCTCAATCTAACCCTCAACCTAAACCTAACCCGAACCCTTAACCTAACCCTCATCCTAACACTAACCCTCACCCCTATCTTAATAATCACCCTCAGCCTAACCCTCACCTTTACCCTTACCATCACCCTCACCCTAACCCTCACCCTTACCCTAACCCTCACCCTAGCCCTCACCCTAACCCTAACCTTCACCCTCACACTCACCCTCACCCTCAGTGTAACACTAACCCTATCACTTTTCCTAAGCCTAAACCTCACCCTCACCCAAACCGTCACCCTAACCGTAACCCTCACACTGAACCTAACCCTCAACCTAAACCTAACCCTACCCGTCACCCTAACCCTCACCCTAAACTTAACCCTAACCCTAACCTTCACCCTCAAGCTAGCCCTCACCCTAACCCTAATTCTCACCCTAACCCTCATGCTCACCCTAAACCTCACACTAACCCTAACCCTAATCCTCAATCTAACCCTAACCCTAACACTTACCCTAAACCTCACCCTAACCCTAATCCTCACCCTTACCCTAACCCTCACCCTCAACCTAACCCTAAACGTTACCATCACCCCAATGCTCATACTGACCCTCACCCTAACCCGAACACTCATCCTAACGCTCACCATAAATCTAACCCTATCCATCACTATAACTCTAACACTCACACTCACCATCACCATCACCATCAGCCTAAAGCCTATGCCTAAGCCTAACCCTAACCCTATCCCTCACCCTCACACTAGCCCTCACCCTAACCCGTATCCTAACCCTAACCCTCATCCTAACCCTCACACTCACCATATGGCTAACCATCACCCTAAGCCTGATTCTCACCCCCACCCTCACCTTCAGCCTAACCCTAAGCCCAAGCCTAATCTTAACCCTAACCCTACACTCACCCTCACAATAACCCTAATCCTAACCCTAACCCTAATCCTAAAGCTTAACCTTAACCTAAACCTCACCCTAACCCTAACGCTAACCGTAAGACTAACCCTAACTCTAACCCTCACCATAACATTCACCCTCAACCTAAACCTAACCCTAACCCTCACCCTCACCCTCACCCTCACCCAAACTGCAAGTGTAACCCTAAACCTAATATTAACACTAATGTTAACCCTAAAACTAACCCTAACCCTAACCTTCATCCTCAGCCTCACTCTATCTGCAAATGTAACCCTAACCATAACACTTACAATAACCCTAACCCTAATCCTAACCATCCCACTCACCCGAATCCTAATCCTAACCCTAACTCTCACCCGAAACTTAACCTTCACCCTCACTGAAACCCTAACCCTCATCTTAACCCTCATCCTAACCTAACCCTAAACCTCACCCTAAAATTTAACCTACCCTAACCCAAACCCTAACCCTTAACCTAACCCTCACCCTCACCCTAACCCTAACCCTAACCCTAAACCTCACATTAACGCTAACCCTAAACCTACAACTCCCCCTCCCCCTCATCCTAACTCTAACCCTAAACCTCACACTCACCCAATCCCTAATCCTAACCCTAACCCTAAAACTCACCATAACCCTAACCCTAACCCTCACCCTCACCCTCACCCAAACCATAACTCTAAACCTAACCCTAACATTAACACTAATCCTAAACCTAAAACTAACCCTAACCCTAACCCTAAACTTCACCCTCTACCTCACCCTCACTGCAAATGTATCCCTAACCATAACACTTACAATAACCCTAACATTAATCCTAAACATCACCCTCACTCTAATCCTAATCCTAACATGAACCCTCACCTTAAACCTAACCCTCACCCTCACTTTAACCCTAAACCTCATCTTAACCCTCATCGTAACCCTAAACCTAATCCTCACCCTAATGCTTAACCTCACCCTAATCCTAAAACTAAGCCTAACCTAAACCTCACCCTAAACCTCATGCTCACCCTAACCTTAACCCAAACCCAAACCCTCAACCTAACACTCACCCTAACCCTCAACCTAACCCTAATCCTACTTCTCACCTTAACCATCATGCTAACTCGAAACCTCACCCTTACCAAAACCCTAACCTTAACGTTAAACATAAACCTCTCCTTAAGGCTAATTCTAACCGTAACCCTAACTCTCACCCTCACCCTCTCCCTCAGCCTAACCCTAAACCTAGACCTAGCCCTAACCCTAACCCTCACACACACACTCACCCTAACCCTAATCCTAAACCCAACCCTAACCCTCACACTAAAGCTCACCCTAACCCTAACCCTAACCCTAAACCTAACCCTAAACCACACCCTCACCATCACCCTAACCCTAACTGTAACCCTAAACCTCAACTTCACCCTAACCCTAACTCTAACCCTAACCTAACCCTAAATCTCACCCTAACCCTAACCTTATTCCTGACCTTCACCCTCACTCTCACCCTCAGCGTAACCCTAAACCTAAACCTCACCCTAAACCTAACCCTCACCATAACACTTACCCTCACCCTAACACTAACCCTAACACTAAACCTCACACTAAACCTAACCCTCACCCTAATTCTAACCATCAACCTCACCCAAACCCTAACCCTAAACCTAACCCTCACCCTAACCCTAAATCTAACCCTAAACCTCACCCTAACCCTAACCCTCATCCTCACCTTAAACCTCACACTAACCCTAACCCTAGTCCTCAATCTAACCCTTACCCTCACCCTAACTCTAACCCTAACCCTTACCCTAAACCTCACACTAACCCTAACCCTCACCATTACCGTAACCCTCATCCTCAGCCTAACTCTCGCCTTTAAACTTACCGACACGCTCAAAATAATCTCACCCTAACCCTAAACTTAACCCGATACCTAACTATCACCCTAACCCTAACCCTAACCCTCACCCTAACCCTCACCCTCACCCTCATCCTCAACCTCACCCTCAGCCTATCCCAAAGCCTAACCCTAACCCTAACCATAACCCTCACATTCACTGTCTCCCTAACCCTAATCCTAATCCTAACCCTAACCCTAACACACAACCTCACCCTAAATCTCACCCTAACCCTAATCCTAACACTAACCCTTACCCTAACCTTCACCCTAACCCTATCTCTAACCCTAAACCTAAAACTCACCCGGACACTCACCCTAATACTAACCCTAAACTTCACCCTAACCCTAACCCTAAATCTTCCCCTCACCCTAGCCCTCACCCTAAACCTAAACCTAACCCTAAACCTCACCCTCACACTAACCCTAACTCAAACCTTAACCCTAAACCTCAACCTCACCCTAACACTAACCCTCACCCTCACTCTCACTGTAAACCTAACCCTAAACCTAACAATAACCCTAAACCTAACCCTAACCCTCACCCTAACAATAACATTCACCCTAACCCTAACCCTCACCGTAAAACTTACCCTCAGCCTTACCCTAACCCTAACACTAATACTAACCCTCACAGTAACCCTAACTCTCAACCTTAACCTAAACCTCGCCCTAACACTAACTCTAATCCTAAACCTCACCCTCACCCTAACCCTAACCCTAACCCTAATTCTAACCCTAACCTTCACCCTAACACTAACCGTAACCCTCACCCTAAACCTCATACTAACCCTAATCCTCAATCTAACCCTCACCCTCAACCTAAACCTCACCCTAACCCTTACCCTAACCCTCACCCTAAATGTAACCCTCACCCTTAGTGGAACACTCACCCTCAGCCTAACCCTCACCTTTACTCTTACCGTCACACTCACCCTAATCCTCACCCTAACGCTAACCCTGATCCTAAAACTCACCCTACACCTAAACCTATCCATCACCCTAACCCTAATCCTCACCCTCAGCCTCACACTCATCCTAATCCTAACCCTCATCCTAACCCTCCCCCTAAACCTTACTCCAACCCTCACCCTAAAAATAACCCTCACCCACAAACTCACCCTCAGCCTAACCCTAAGCCTAACGCTAAACCTAACCCTAACACACTCAATCACCCTCACACTAATCCAAATACTAACCCTAACCGTCACCCTCAACCTCACCTTCAGTTTAACCCTAAGCCGAACCCTAACACTAACCCTAACTCTCACACTCACCCTAACTCTTACCCTAATCCTAATCCTAATCCTACCCTAACCCTAACCCTCAGCCTCACCTTAACCATAACTCTAATCCTAAACCTCACCCTCACCCTCACCCTAACATTAAGCCTAACCCTAAACCTCACCCTAACCCTAACCCTAAACCTCACCCTCACCCTAGCCCTCACCCTAACCCTAATCCTAAACCCTACCCTCATCCTGACCCTCATCATAAACCAAAACCTAATCCTAAACCTCACCCTCACCCTCACCCTCACCCTCAACCTAACCCTAACCCTAAACCTAACACTAACCCTAACCTTCACCCTCACCCTAACCCTCACCTTAACCCTAATATTAATCCTAACCCTAACCATCATGCTCAGCCTCACCCTAAACCTAAATCTACCCCTAAACCTCACCCTGACCCTAACCCTAACCCTATCCCTAAACGTCATCCTACCCTAAAACTAACTCTCACACTCACGCTCACAGTAACCGCAACACTAACCGAACCCTAACAAAAATCCTAACACTAACCCTCACCCTGACCCTAACCATAACCCTCACCCTAACCCTAACCCTCACCCTAACACTTACCCTCACCCTAACACTAAACCTAACCCTAAATCTAAACCTCACACTCACAGTCACAATCACCCTAACCCTAAATCTCACCCTAACACTAACCCTAAACCTCATCCTCATCCCAGCCCTCACCCTAACCCTAACACTCATCCTCACCCTAAACCTCACACTAACCCTAACACTAATCCTCAATGTAAACCTCACCCTCACCCTAACCTTAACCTTAAACCTCACCATAACCCTAATCCCTCACCCTTACAGTAATCCTCACCCTCAGCCTAACCCTCACCTTTACCCTTACCATCACCCCAACCCTAACCTTCACCCTAACACTAACCCTCACCCTAACCCTTACTCTACCCCTAAACCTCACCCTAACCTTAACCCTAAACCTCACCCTCAACCTCAATGTCTAAACCTAACCCTTATCGTAACCCTCACCCTCAACCTAGTCCTCACCCTAACACTAATCCTAACCCTAACCCTCATCCTAACCCTCACACTAACCCTAACCCTAACCATCACCCTAACCCTAATCCTCACCACGACCCTCACCTCAGCCTAACCCCTCACCCTAACCCTAATCCTCACCCTAAACCTCAACCTAGCACTCACCCTAACTTTAACCCTAACATTAACCCTAAAACTGACCTTAGACCTAACCCTCCAACTAACCCTAAATCTAACCCCAAACCTCACCCTCACCTTAACCCTAATCCTAACCGGCACCCTAAACCTCACCCTAACCCTAACCCTCACCCCCACCCTTACCATAAAGCTAACCTTAACCCTAACAATAATACTAATCCTAACCTTAAAACTAACCCTAACCCTAACCCTAATGCTAACACTCACCCTCACTCTAAGCCTAATCCTAACCCTAACGCTCACCCTAACCCTAACACTCACCCTGACCCGAACCGTAACCCTCACCCTAACCCTAAGCCTTACCCTAACACTAACCCTAACCCTCAACCTCACCCTAAACCTCACCCTAACCCTTACCCTAAACCTAATCCTAACACTAAGCCTAACCCTCACCCTCACCCTAACCCTCACTCTAACCCTAACTCTTACACTAACCCTAAACCTAACCCAGAACCTCACACTTATCCTAACTCTAACACTAAGCCTAACCCTAAACCTCACCCTAACCCTAACCGTAAACCTCACCCTCACCCAAGCCCTCACCCTAACCCTAATCCTAACCCTACCCCTCATCCTAACTTTCACCCAAACACTTACCCTAACCCTCATCCTCACCCTCACCCTAACCCTAATCCGAACCCTAATCCTCAACCTAACCCTAACCCTCACCCTCACTGTAACTCTTACCCTAACCCTCAACTAACCCTAAACATAACCCGAAATAAAACTCTCACCCTAAACCTAACCCTAACTCTAACCCTAACCCTAACCCTAAACCTCCTGCTCACCCTAGGCCTCACACTAACCCTAATCCTAACCCTAACCCTCATCCTAACCCTCCTCCTAACCCTTACCCTAACCCTCACCCTAAACCTAACCCTCACCCTCAGCCTATCCCTAACCCTAACCCTAAACCTAACCCTAACACACAAACTCACCCTCAGCCTAACCCTAAACCTAACCCTAACCCTAACCCTAACCCTCCCCCTAACTCTTACCCTAAGCCTAACCCTAACACTAACCCTAACCCGAATCCTCAACCTAACACTCACCCTAACCCTAAGTCTATACCTAAACCTCACCCTCACCCTTAACCTAACTCTAACCCTAACCCAAACCCTAAAGCTCACCCTAACCATAACCCTAACCCTCCCCCGCATCATCAGCATAAACCTAAGCCTAACCCTAACCCTAACCCTAACTTTCACACTCACCCTAACCCTTACCCTAATCCTAATCCTATCCCTAACCCTAACCCTCACCCTCAGCCTCACCTTAACCCTAACTCTAACCCTAAACCTCACCCTCACCCTAAAACTATGCCTAACCATATACCTCACCCTAACCCTTACCCTCATCCTAATCCACACCCTAACCATAACCCTCACCCTCATCCACAGTGTAACCTTAAGCCTAAGCCTAAGCCTAACCCTAATCCTCAAGCTCACCCTAACCCTTACCCTAATCCTAATCCTAACCCGAACCCTAACCCTCACACTCACCTCACCTTAACCCTACCTCTAACACTAAAACTCATGCTCACCCTAAACCTAAACCTAACCCTAAACCTAACCCTCACACTTACCCTAACCTCACTCCTCACCCACAACCTCAGCCTAACCCTAACCCTAACCCTAACCCTCACACTCACCCTAACCCTATCCATAATCCTAATCCTAACTCTAAACCTCACCCTCACACTCACACTAACCCTCACCCTAACCCTATCCCTAACCCTAACACTAACCCTAACCCTAACCCTCACCCTCAGCCTCACCCAAACCCTAACACTAACCCTAAACCTCACGCTCACCCTCACCCTAACCCTTACCTTAACCCTAAACCTCACCCTAACCCTAACCCTGACCCTTACAGTAACCCTCAGCCCAAGTCTCACCTTTACCCTTACCGTCACCCCAACCCTAAACCTCATCCTAACCCTAAACCTCACCCTAACCATAACTCTACCCCTAAAACTCACCCTCACACTAACTGTAAATCTAAAACCAACCCTAACCGTAAACCTCACCCTAACCCTAACCCTAAACCTCACACTCAACCTCATGCTCATCCTAACCCTAAGTCTAAGCCTAAACCTTATCCTAAACCTCACCCTCACCCTAGCACTCACCCTAACCCTAATCCTAACCATAAACCTCATCTTAACCCTCACCCTAACCCTAATCCTCACACCCACCCTCACCCTCAGCCTAACCCTAAGCCTAAGCCTAACCCTAACCGTAACCCTCACACTCACCCTCGACCTAACCCTAATCCTAACCCTAACCCTAAACCTCACCCTAAACCTCAGCCTAACACTCACCCTAACCTTAACCCTAAACCTAACCCTCGACCTAACCCTCCAACTAACCCTAAATCTAACCCTAAACCTCACCCTCACCCTAACCTTAATCCTAACCCTCACCCTAACCTTAACACTAACACTAATCTTAAACCTTACCCTAATCCTAAACCTAACCCTAATACTAAACCTCACCCTAAGTATCACCTTAACCCTAAGTCTAACCCTAAAACTCACCCTCACACTAACCCTAACCCTAACACTAAACCTCACCCTAAACCTAACCCTAACCCTCACCCTCACAATAGCCCTCACCCTAACCCTAATCCTGAAACTAACTCTCATCCTAACTCTCACCATAAGCCTAACCCTCACCCTCAACCTCACCCTAACCCTTACCCTAACCCTCACCCTAACCCTAAACTTAACCTGAACCCTAACCCGAACCCTAACCGTAAACCTCACCCTCAACCTCACCGTCAGCCTAACCTTAAGCCCAACCCTAAACCTAACCCTAACACACACACTCACCCTCAACGTAACTCTAATCCTAACCCTAACCCTAACCTTAACCCGCCCTCTAACTCTCCCCGTAAACCTAACCCTAACACTAACACTAACCCTAACCCTCAACCTAACCCTCACCTGAAACCTAATTCTAACCCTAAACCTCACCCTCACCCTAAACCTAACTCTAAACCTAACCCAAACCTTAACCTCACCCTAAACCTAACCCTCACCTGTACCCTCACCCTCACCGTAACTCTAAACGTAACCCTAACAATAACACTAACCCTACCTAACCCAAAGCATCACCCTAACCCTAATCCTCACCCCCACCCTCACCCTCAGCCTAACCATAAGTCTATGCCTAACCCTCACCCTAACCCTTGCACTCACCCTCAACCTAACCCTAAATCTAACCCTAAACCTAGCCCTAAACCTCATCCTAACCCTCACCCTCATCCTAACCCTAACACTAACCTTAACCCTAAACCTTAACCTAACCCGCCTCGTAACCGTAACTCTAAACCTAAACCTCACCCTCACCCTAAACCTAAACCTAACCCTACACCTCACCCTAAACCTCACCCTAACCCTCATGCTCACCTTCACCCACAACCTAACCGTAACTCTAACCGTAACCCTAACAATAACAGTAACCCTAACCCTAACGCTCAGTATAAACATAACCTTCACCCTCAGCCTCACCCTCACCACCAACTTAACCCTAACCATTACACTAACAATAACCCTAAACCTAACCCTAAACCTAACCCTTATCCTCACCACCAACCTCACCTCAGCCTAACCCGAAGCCTAACCCTAATCCAAACATTAACTCTCACCATAACCATAAGCCTAACCCTAACCCTAAACCTAAACCTAAACCTAACCCTAAACCTAACCCAAATCCTCATCCTCACACTCACCCTAGCCCAATTTCTAAACCTAACCCTCACCCTAACTCTAAACCTAAACCTCACCCTCACCCTAACACTAACACTAACCCTAACCCTAAACCACACACTAACCCTAACCCTCACCCTCACCCTCAACCTCACTGTAACTCTAACCCTAACCCTAACAATAACACTAATCCTAACCCTAACCATAACACTCACCCTCAGCCTCACCCTCACCGCAAACTTATCCCTAAGCCTAACCCTAACCCTAATCCTAACCCAAAACATCACCCTCACTCTAACACAAACCCTAACCCTAACACTAACTCTAACCCTAAATCTCACCCTCACCCTAACCCTAACTCTATCCCTAACCCTAAACCTAAAACTCATCCTAACCCAAATCCTGAGGGTCACCCTCACCCTAACCGAAACACTAAACCTAACCCTCACCCTAACCCTAAGCCTAATCCTAACCCTAACCCTAACCCTCCAACTCACCCTCGAGCTAACCCTAATCCTAAACCTAACTCTATCCCTAACCCTAACCCTCACCCTAACACTCACCCTAGCCCTAACCCTAACCCTAATCCTAACCCTAAACCTCATCGTATCCCTCACCATAACCCTAAACCTAACCCTCACCCTAACCCTAACCCTAACCCTCACCCTCATGCTCGGACTAAGCCTAAGCCTCACCCTCACCCTAATACTAAATCTCATTCTAACCCTCACCCTAACCGTAAACCTAACCATCACGCTAACCCTAAGCCTCACCCTCTACCTCACACTCAGTCTAACCCTAAGCCAAAGCCTAAGCCGTACCCTACACCTCACCTTCACCCTATGCAACACCCTAACCCTAATCCTCACCATCACCCTAAACCTAATCCTCACCCCCACACTCACCCTCACCCTAACCCCAAACCTAAGCCTAACCCTAACTGTAACCCTCACACTCACCCTCACCCTAACCCCACGCCTAAGCCTAACCATAACTGTAACCCTCACACTCACCCTCACCCTAACCCTAATCATAACTATAACCCTAACCCTAACCCTAAACCTCACCCTAAACTTCACCCTAACGCTAACCCTCACCATTACCCTCAACCTCCTATCTCTAGCCCTAACCCTCACCCTAGCCCTCACCCTAACCCTAAATCTAACCCTAAACCTCACCCTCACCCTAACCCTAATCCTAAACCTAACCCTAAACCTCACCCTAACCCTAACCCTCAACCTCACCCTCACCCTCACCCTTACCTTAACGCTAACACTAACACTAACAATAACACTAATCCTAAGCCTAAACCCAACCCTAACCCTAACCCTAACCCTAATCCTAGCACTCACCCTCACCCTAAAACTAATTCTAACCCTAACCCCAACCCTGACCCTAACCTTCATGTCACCATAACCCTAACCCTCATCCTAACCCTCACCCTAACCCTAACCCTAAACCTCACCCTAACACTAACCAGAACACTCAACTTCACACTAGCCCTCACTCTAACCCTAATCCTAACCCTAATCTTCATCCTAACCCTCACCCTATACTTAACCCTAACCACCACAGTAACCCTAAGCCTAATCGTAACTCTCAACCTAACCCTAATTCTCATGCTCAGTGTAAGCCTAACCATAAACCTCACCCTAACCCTAAACTTAAGGCGAACCCTAACTATTACCCTAACCCTAACCCTAAACCTCACCCTAATCCTAACCCTCACCCTCACCATCACCCTCAGCCTAACCCTAAGCCTAACCCTAACGCTAACAGTAACCCTCATACTCACCCTAACCCCTACCCTAATCCTAATCCTAACCCTTAGCCTAACCCTCACCCCCACCCTAACCCTAAATCTAACACTAACACTAACCCTAACCCACACCCTCAGCCTCACCCTAACCCTAACTCTAACCCTAAACCTCACACTCACCCTAACCCTAACCCTAAACCTCAACCTAACCCTAACCCTAACCCTAAACCTCACCCTCACAATAGCCCTCACCCTAACCCTAGTCCTAAAACTAACCCTCATCCTAACCCTCACCATAAGCCTAATCCTCACCCTCACCCTCACCCTAACCCTAAACCTAACCCTAACCTAACCCTACCCCTCACCCTCACTATAACCCTTACCCTAAGCCTCACACTAACCCTAAACTTAACCCGAACCCTAACCCTCACCCTCACACTAACCCTCACCCTCAACCTCTCCCTCAGCCTAACCATAAGCCTAACCCTAAAACTAACCCTAACACACACACTCACCCTCACCCTAACTCTAATCCTAAGCCTAACCCTACCTTAACCCTCCTCCTAACTCTCACCCGCAACCTCAACCTCACCTTAACTCTAAACCTAACCCTAACAATAACACTAACCCTAACACTAACCATCACCTTAACCCTAATCCTCACCCCCAATCTCACCCTCAGCCTAACCATAAGCCTAAGCCTAACCCTCATCCTAAGCGTTACACTCACCCACACCCTAAACCTAAACCTCACCCTCACCCTAACCCTAAACCTAACCCTAAACCTTACCCTAAACCTCATCCTAACCCTCACCCTCACCATCATCCTTACCCTCACCGAAACTCTAATCCTAAACCTAACAATAACACTAACCTTAACCCTAACCCTTAGTATAACCATAAACCTCACCCTGAGTCTCACCCTCACCACAAACTTAACCCTAAACATAACACTAACAATAGCCCTAAACCTAACCCTAAACTTAACCCTAACCCTATTCCTCACCCCACACAAACCCTCAGCCTAACCCTAAGCTTAACCATAATCCTAACAGTAACTCTCACAATAACCCTAACCCTAACCATAACCCTATACCTAAACCTAAACTTAAGCCTAATCCTAAAACTAACCCTAATCCTCATCCTCACACTCACACTAGCCCAATCCCTAAACTTAACCCTCACCCTAACCCTAACCCTAATCCTCACCCTAACCCTAACCCTCTCACACTCACACTCACCCTAACCCTAATCCTAAACCTAACCCTATCCCTAACCCTAACCCTCACCCGAATACTCACCCTAGCCCTAAACCTAAGCCTAAACCTCACGCTAACCCTAACCCTCACACTCACCCTCACGCTAACCCTAATCCTAACCCTAATCCTATCCCTATCCCTAAACCTAACCCTCACACTCACCCTCACCCTAGCCCTAATCCTAACCCTAATCCTAACCCTAAAACTCATCCTAACCCTCACCCTAACCCTAACCCTAACCCTCACCCTAACCCTAACCGTAACCCTCAACCTCATGCTCAGCCTAAGCTTAAGCCTAAGCCTAACCCTAAACCTCAACCTAACCCTAACACTAACACTAACCCTTATTCTAACAATAAACCTTACCCTCAACCTAACCTGAACTCTAACCCTATACCTAAACCTAAACTTCATCCTAAACCTAAACCTAACCCTCACCCTCACCCTCACCATAACCGTAGCCCTAACCCTAACAGTAACCCTAACCCTAGCCCTAATCCTCAACCTTACCATAACCCTCACCCTAACCCTCACCCTCACCCTAACACTTACCTTCACCCTAATACTAACTCTAACCCTAATCCTCACACGCACCCTAAACCTAACCCTCATCCTCACCCTGAACCTCACAATAACCCTAACACTAATCCTCAATCTAGCCCTCACCCTCACGCTAACCCTAAACCTAATCTTCGCGCTAACCCTAACCCTCACCCTAGCCCTCACCCTAACCTAACTCTACCGCTGAACCTCACCCTAAACCTAACCCTCATGCTCAACCTCTCCCTCAGGGTAACCCTAAGTCTAACCCATACCCTAACCCTAACCCTCACATTAACTCTAACGCTTAACCTCACCCTAACCCTCAACCTAAACCTAACCCTCACGCTCACCATAACCCTAACCCTTACCCTCACCCTAACCCTAACTTTCACCCTCAACCTCACCCTCAGCTTAATCCTAAGCATAACCCTAACCCTAACCCTAAACCTCACACTTAACCTAACCCTTACCCTAATCCTAATCCTAAACCTAAGCCTAAACCTCACCCTCACCCTAACCCTCACCCTAACCCTAACTCTAACACTAAAACTAACCCTAACCCTCACCCTCAGCCTCACCCTAACCCTAAACCTAACCCTAAACCTCACCCTAAGCCTAACCCTAAATCTCACCCTCATCCTAGCCCTCACTCTAACCCTAATCCTTATCATAATGCTCATCCTAAACTTCCCCTAACCCTTACCCTCACCCTCACCCTCACCCTAAACCTAAGCTTAACCCTAACCCTGACCCTAACCCTCACACTCACCCTAACCTTTACCCTAATCCTAATCCTAACCCTAAAACTAACCCTCACCATCATCCTAACCCTCAACCTAACCTTAACTCTAACACCAACCCAAAACCTGACCATCACCCTCAGCCTCAGCTTAACCCTAACTCTAACCCTAAACTTCACCTTCACCCTAACCCTAATCTTATATCTCACCCTAAACCTAACACTAAACCTCACCCTCAGACTAGCCCTCACCCTAAACCAATTGCTAAACCTAACCCTCATCCTAACCCTCACCCTCACACTAACCCTAATCCTCAACTTCACCCTAACCCTAAACCTAACACTAAAGCTCAAACTAACCCAAAACCTCACCCTCACCGTAACCCTTACCCTAATCCTCTCCCTAACCCTAAACCTAACCCTCACCCCCACCCTCACCCTCACCATAACTCTAACCCTAACCCTAACAATAACACGAACCCTAACCCTAACCATCACCCTAACCCTAATCCTCACACTCACCCTCATCCTCAGCTTAACCCTAAGCCTAAGCCTAACCCTCACACTCACCCTCACCCTAACCATAATCCTAAACCTAGCCCTATCCCTAAACCTCAACCTAAAACTCACCCTCACACTAACCTGACCCTAACCCTAAACCTCACACTAACCCTAACCCTAACACTAACCCTAAAGCTAACCCTAAACCTCACCCTCATTCTAACCCTAACCCTAACACTAACCCTAAACCTAAACCACATCCTAACCGTAATCCTCACACATAGCCTAAGCATTACCAAAATCCTAATCCTATCACTAAGCCTAACCCCCACCCACACTCTAACCCTCACCCTAACCCTAACTCTAACACTAACCCTAACCCTCACCCTAATCCTCACCCTAACCCTAACTCTAATCCTAAACCTAAACCTCACCCTAACCCTAACCATAAACCTAACGCTAAACCTCACCCTAACCCTAACCCTCACCCTTATCCAAAACCTCAAAGTAACTCTAACTCTAAACCTAACAATAACACTAACCCTAACCCTAACCCTAAACCTAACCATAACCCTCACCCTCAGCCTCACCCTTATCGCAAACTTAAACCTAACCATAAAACTAACAATAAACCTAACCGTAAAACTCACCCTAATCCTCACCCCCATGCTCACCCTCAGCCTAACCCTTTTCCAAACCCTAACCCTAAGCCTAACCCTCACTGTAACCCTAACCCTAAACCTAAACCTAACCCTAAACCTAACCCAAACCCTAAACCAACCCAAACCCTAATCCTCAGCCTCACTCTCACCCTAACCCAAACACTAACCCTAACCCCCACCTTAACCCTAAGCCTAAGCCTAAGCCTAACCCTAACACTCACACTCACCCTCACCCTAATCCTAAACCTAACCCTATCCCTAAACCTAACCCTCACCCTAACCCTCACCCTAGCCCTCATCCTAACCCTAACTCTAACCCTAACCCTAAAACTAAACCTCATCCTAACCCTAAAACTAACCCTCACCCTCACACTCACCATAACCGTAGCCCTAACCCTAACAATAACCCTAACCCTAGCCTAACCCTAACCCTAACCCTAACCCTAACCCTCAACCTTACTATAACCCTCACCCTAACCCTCACCCTCACCCTAACACTTAACCTCACCCTAATACTAACTCTCACCCTAATACTAACTCTAACCCTAACACAAACCATCACCCTAACCCTAATACTCACACTCAACCTAACCATAACCCTAACCCTCACCCAAAACCTAACCTTCACCCTCACCCTGAACCTCAAAATAACCCTAACACTAATCCTCCATCTAGCCCTCACCCTCAACCTACCCCTAAATCTAATCCTCACGCTAACCCTAACCCTAACCCTAGCCCTCACACTAACCCTAACTCTACCTCTAAAGCTCACCCTAGCCCTAACCCTCATGTTCACCCTCTCCCTCAGTGTAACCCTAAGCCTAAACCTAACCCTAACCCTAACCCTCACACTAACTCTAATGCTTACCCTCCCCCTAACCCTCAACCTAAACCTGACCCTCATGCTCACCATAACCCTAACCCTTACCCTCACCCAAACCCTAACCTTCACCCTCAACCTCACCCTCAGCTTACTCCTAAGCATAACCCTAACCTTAACCCTAACCCTCACACTCAACCTAATCCTTTCTCTAATCCTAATCCTAAACCTAAGCCTAAACCTCACCCTCACCCTAACCCTCAACCTAACCCTAACTCTAACACTAACCCTAACCCTAACCCTCACGCTCAGCCTCACCCTAATCCTAAACCTAACCCTAAACCTCACCCTAAGCCTAACCCTAAATCTCACCCTCATCCTAGCCCTCACTCTAACCCTAATCCTTACCATGATGCTCATCCTAACCTTCCCTAACCCTAACCCTCACCCAAACCCTAACACTCACCCTCACCCTCACCCTCAGCCTAAACCTAATCCTAACCCTAACCCTGACCCTAACCCTCACACTCACCCTAACCCTTACCCTAATCCTAATCCTAACCCTAAAACTAACCCTCACCCTCATCCTAACCCTCAACCTAACCCTAACTCTAACACTAACCCTAAACATAACCTTCACCCTCAATCTCAGCTAAACCCTAATTCTAACCCTAAACTTCACCTTCACCCTAACCCTAATCTTAAATCATACCCTAAACCTAAACCTAAACCTCACCCTCAGACTAGCCCTCACCCTAAACCTATTGCTAAACCTAACCCTCATCCTAACCCTCACCCTCACACTAACCCTAATCCACAACTTCACCCTAACCCTAAACCTAACACTAAAGCTCAAACTAACCCAAAACCTCACCCTCACCGTAACCCTTTCCCTAATCCTCACCCTAACCCTAAACCTAACCCTCACCCCCAACTTCACCATCACCATAAATCTAACCCTAACCCTAACAATAACACTAACCCTAAATCTAACCATCACCCTAACCCTAATCCTCACCCTCACCCTCATCCTCAGCTTAACCCTAAGCCTAAGCCTAAACATAGCCCTTTCCCTAAACCTCAACCTAAAACTCACCTTCACCCTAACCCTAACCCTAACCCTAAACCTCACACTAACCCTAACCCTAACACTAACCCTAATTCTAACACTAAACCTCATCCTCATTCTAACCCTAAACCTAACCTTAACCCTAAACCTAAACCTCATCCTAACCGTAATCCTCACACACAGTGTAACCATTACCACAATCCTAATCCTATCACTAAGCCTAAACCTCACCCACACCCTAACCCTCACCCTAAACCTAACTCTAACACTAACCCTAACCCTCACCCTCAGCCTACCCCTCACTCTAACTCTAAGCCTAAACCTCAACCTCACCCTAACCCTAACCCTAAACCTAACGCTAAACCTCACCTTAACCCTAACCCATAACTCACCTTCACCCTAGCCCTCACCCTAACCCTAACCCACAAACTCACCCTCACCCTCGGCCTATCACTAAGCATAAACCTAAACCTCACCCTAACCCTCACACTCACCCTCAACGTTACCCTAATCCTAAACCTAGCACTATCCCTAAAATTCAACCTAAACCTCACCCACACCCTAAACCTAACACTAACCCTAACCCTAAACCTCACGCTAACTGTCCCCCTAACCCTAACTCTTACCCTAAACCTCACCCTCACCCTAACCCTAACCCTAAACCTAAACCTCACCCTAAACCTCACAATAACCCTAAGCTTCACCCTCACCCAAAACCTCAAAGTAAGTCTAACTCTAAACCTAACAATAACCCTAACCTTAACCCTAACCCTAACCATAACCCTCACCCTTAGCCTCACCCTCACAGCAAACTTAACCCTAACCATAACACTAAAAATAACCTTAACCCTAACACTAACCCTAATCCTCACCCCCACCCTCACCCTCAGCCTAACCATAAGCTAAACCCTAAACTTAAACCTCACCATAACTATAACCATAAACCTAAACCTAACCCTAAACCTAACGCAAACCCTAAACCTAAACCTAACCCTAATCCTCAGCCTCACCCCTCACCCTAACCCAAACCCTAACCCTAACCCCCACCCTAACCCTAAACCTAACCATAACCATAAACTTCACTGTAAATCTAACCCTAACCCTAACCCTAAACCTAACACTAATCCTCAGCCTCACCCTCATCATAACCAAAATCCTAACCATAACCCTCACCCTAAGCCTAAGCCTAAGCCTAACCCTAACCCTAACTCTCACACTCACACTCACCCTAAACCTAATCGTAAACCTAAATCTATCCCTAACCCCAACCCTCACAGTCAGCCTCAACCTAGCCCTCACCCTAACCTAATCCTAACCCTAAACCTCATCCTAACCCTAACACTAACCCTAACCCTAAACCTCACCCTAACCCTAACCCTAACCCTCACCCTCATGCTCAGCCAAAGCCTAAGCCTAAGCCTAACCCTAACCCTAACTCTCACACTCACACTCACCCTAAACCTAATCGTAAACCTAAATCTATCCCTAACCCCAACCTACACAGTCAGCCTCAACGTAGCCCTCACCCTAACCTAATCCTAATCCTAAACCTCATCCTAACCCTAACCCTAACCCTAACCCTAACCCTAAACCTCACCCTAACCCTAACCCTAACCCTCACCCTCATGCTCAGCCAAAGCCTACGCCTAAGCCTAAACCTAAGCCTAACCCTAAGCCTAACCCTCACCCTAACCCTAAACCTAACACTAACCCTAACCCTAACCCTAAACCTCACCCTCACCCTAAACCTAACTCTAATCATAACCCTAAACCTAAACGTCATCCTAACCCTAACCCTCACCCACACCCTAACCCTCACCCTAATCCTAACTCTAACCCTAACCCCAACCCTAACCCTCACCCTCAGCCTCAACCTAACCCTAAATATAACCATAAACCTCAAACTCACCCTAACCCTAACCCTAAACCTAACTCTAAACATCACCCTAAACCTAACCCTAAAACTCACCCTCACCCTAGCCTTCACCCTAACCCTAATACTAACCCTAACGCTCATGCAATCCCTCCCCATAACCTTAACCCTAGCCCTCACCCTAACCCTAACCCTCAACCTCTCCCTCACCCTGAGCCTAACCCTAAGCCTAAACCTAACCCTCACCCTAATACTCACACTCACCCTCACCCTAACCCTAATTCTAAACCTAAACCTATCCCTAAACCTCAACCTGAACCTCAACCTCACCCTAAATCTAACACTAACCTTAACGCTGAACCTCACGCTAACTATCCCCCTAACCCTAACTCTAACCCTAAACCTCACCCTCACCCTAACCATAAACCTAAGACTCACCCTAAACCTAACCCTAACCCTAACCCACACCCTCACCCAAAACCTCAAAGTAACTCTAACTCTAAACCTAACAATAACACTAACCCAAACCCTATCCCTAAACTTAACCATAACCCTCACCCTCAGCCTCACCCTCACCGCAAACTTAACCCTAACTATAACACTAACAATAACCTTAACTGTAAAACTCACCCTAATCCTCACCCCCATGTTCACCCTCAGCCTAACCCTAAGCCAAACCCTAACCCTAGCTCTAACACTCACTGTAACCCTAACCCTAAACCTAAACCTAACCCTAAACCTAACCCAAACCCTAACCCAAACCTAACCCTAAACCTCAGCCTCACCCTCACCCTAACCCAAACACTAACCCTAACCCCCACCATAACCCTAAGCCTAAGCCTAAGCCTAACCCTAACCCTCACACTCACCCTCACCATAATCCTATACCTAACCCTAACCCTAAACCTATCCCTCACCCTAACCCTCACCCTAGACCTCACCCTAACCCTAACTCTAACCCTAACCCTAAACCTCATCCTAACCCTAAACCTAACCCTCACCCTCACCCTCCCCGTAACCCTAGCCCTAACCCTAACAGTAACCCTAACCCTAGCCCTAACCCTCAACCTTACTATAACCCTCACCCTAACCCTCACCCTCACCCTAACACTTATCCTCACCCTAATATTAACTCTAACCCTAACACAAACCATCAACCTAACCCTAATTCTCACACTCACCCTAACCCTAACCCTCACCCTCAACCTAAGCCCCAACCTAAACCTAACCTTCATCCTCACCCTGAACCTCAGAATAACCCTAACACTAATCCTCAGTCTAGCCCTCACCCTCACCCTACCCCTAATCTAATCCTCATGCTAACCCTAACCCTCACCCTAGCCCTCACCCTAACACTAGCTCTACCGCTAAACCTCACCCTAACCCTAAACCTCATGCTCACCCTCTCCCTCAGTGTAACCCGAGGCCTAACCCTAACCCTAACCCTAACCCTCACACTAACTCTAACGCTTACCCTCACCCTAACCCTCAAACTAAACCTAACCCTCACGCTCACCTTAATCCTAAACCTTACCCTCAACCTAACCCTAACCTTCACCCTCAACCTCAACTTCAGCTTAATCCTAAGCATAACCCTAACCCTAACCCTAACCCTCACACTCAACCTAACCCTTACCCTAATCCTAATCCTAAACCTAAGCCTAAACCTCACCCTCACCATAACCCTCACCCTAACCCTAACTCTAACACTAACCCTAACCCTAACCCTAACCCTCAGCCTCACCCTAACTCTAAACCTAACCCTCAACCTCACCCTCAGCTTAATCCTAAGCATAACCCTAACCCTAACCCTAACCCTCACACTCAACCTAACCCTTACCCTAATCCTAATCCTTAACCTAAGTCTAAACCTCACCCTCACCCTAACCCTCACCCTAACCCTAACTCTGACACTAACCCTAACCCTAATCCTAACCCTCAGCCTCACCCTAACCCTAAACCTAACCCTAAACCTCACCCTAAGCTTACCCTAAATCTCACCCTCATCCTAGCCCTCACTCTAACCCTAATCCTTACCGTAATGCTCATCCTAAAGTTCCCCTAACCCTAACCCTAACCCCTACCCTAATCCTCAACCCCACCCTCACCCTCAGCCTAACCCTATGCCTGAACCTAACCCTAAACCTCACTGTAACTTTAACCCTAACCCTAAATCTAACCCGAACCCTAAAGTTAACCCTAATACTCAGCATCACCTTCACCCTAACCCAAACCCTAAACCTAACCCTCAACCTAACCCTAATCTTAACCCTAAACTTAACCCTCAACCTAACCCTCACCCTATTCCTAACTCTAACATTAACCCTAACCCTAAGCCACACCCTCAGCTTCACCCTAACCCTAACTCTATCCCTAACCCTAACACTAAACCTCACCCTAAGCCTAAGCCTAATCCAAATCCTCACCCTCACCATAACCGTAACCGCAACCCTAACCCGAAAATTAACCCTAACCCTATCCCTAACCCTCACCCTAACCATAACCCTCACCCTAAACCTATCCCTCACCATAACACTTACCCTCACTCTAACACTAACCCTAACCCTATCACTAACCCTCACACTAAAACTAACCCTCACCTTCAGCCTCACCATAAGTCTAACCCTAACCCTAACAATAACACTAATCCTAACCTTAAACCTAACCCTAACCCTAACACTAACCCTAATCCTAAACCTCATCCTCACCCTAACCGTAATCCTAATCATAATCCTCACCCTAACCCTAACCCTCACCATTACGGTAACCCTAACCCTCATCCTAACCCTCAGCCTAGCCCTCACCCTAACACTAATCCTAAACCTAATCCTCATCCTAAACCTCACCCTAACCCTAACCCTAACCCTCACCCTAACACTGATCCTAACAATAACCCTCACTCTAACACTAATCCTAACCCTCACCCTCAAACTCAGCCTAAACCTAAGCCTAACCCAACACTAAAACTAACCCTCACCCTCAACTAACCCTCACCTTAACCCTAACTCTAACACTAACACTAACCCTAACGCTCCCACTCAGCCTAAACCTAATCCTAATCTTCATCCTAACCCACACCCTCACCCCAACCCGAACCCTAACCCTCACCCTAACCCTAACCCTAAAACTAACCCTAACCCTAAACCTCACCCTCAACCTCACCCTAACCCTAACTCTTACCCTAAACCTCAACCTCACCCTCACCCTAACCCTAAACCTAACCCTAAACCTCACCCTAACCCTAACCCTAAACTTCACCCTCACCCTAGCCCTTACCCTAACTCTAATCCTAACTCTAACCCTCATACTAACCCTCCCCCGAAACCTAACCCTAACCCTGAACCTAACCCTAGACCTCACCCTCAACCTCACCCTCATCCTAACCCTAAGGCTAACCCTAAAAATAACCTTAACACACAAACTCACCCTCACCCTAAGTCTAAACTTATCCCTAACCCTAACCCTAAACCTCACCCTAACTCTTACCCTAACCCTAAACCTAACACTATGCCTAAACCTAACGCTCACCCTCAGCCTCACCCTAACACTAACTCTAACCCTAAACCTCACCCTCAACCTAAACCTAACTCTAACCTTACCTAAACCCTAAACCTCACCCTAAACTTAACCCTAACAATAACCCTAATCCTAATCCTAAACCTCACCCTAACCACAACCCTCACCCTAAACCAAGCTCTCACCCTAACACTTAACCTCACCCTAACCCTAACCCTAACCCTAACACTAACCATCACACTAACCCTAACTGTAACCACAACCCTAAACCTCAACTTAACCCTCACCCTCACCCTAACCCTAACACTAAGCCTAACCCTAACAATAACACTAACCCTAACCCGAACCATCACCATCACCTTAGTCCTCACCCCCACCCTCTCCCTCAGCCTAACCCTAAGCCTAAGCCTAACCCTCACCCTAAAACTCACACTCACCCTCACCCTAACCCTAATCCTAAACATAAACCTTTCCCTAAACCTCAACTTAACCCTCACCCTCACCCTAACACTTACTCTAACCCTAACCCTAAACCTCACCCTAACCCCAACTCTAACACTAACCCTAACAGTAAAACTAACACTAAACCTAAAACTAACCCTCACCCTAAACCTCCACCTAACACTATATCTAATCCTAAACCTCACCCTCAGCCTAACCCCAACCCTAACCCTCAACCACACCCAAAACCTAACCCTAATCCTCACCCTCACAGTAAATCTAACCCTAACACTAACAATAACACTAAACCTAACCCTCACCCTAACCCTAACACTCATCCTCCCCCTTCCCTCAGCCTAACCCTAAGCCTAAGCCTAACACTGACCCTAACCCTCACACTCACACGAACCCTTACCCTAACCCTAAGCCTAACCGTAAGCCTAACCCTCACCCTCATCCTAACCCTCACCCTAACCCTAACTCTAACACTAACCCTAACCCTAACCCTCACCCTCAGCCTCATCCTAACCCTAACTCTAACCGTAAACCTCACCTTCACCCTAACCCTAACCCTAAACCTCATCCTAAACCTAACCCTAAACCTCACCCTCACCCTAGCCCTCACACTAACCCTAATCCTAAACCTTACCCTCAACCTAATCCTCAACCTCACACTAACCCTAACCCTCACACTCACCCTAACCCTAAACCTAACACTAAAGCTCAACCTAACCTTAACCCTCACCCTCACCATAACCCTTACACTAACCCTCACCCTAACCCTAAACCTAACCCTCACCCCCAACCTCACCTTCACCATAACTCTAACCCTAACCTTAACAATAACACTAACCCTAACCCTAACCATCACACTAAACCTAATCCTCAGCCCTACCCTTATCCTCAGACTAACCCTAAGCCAAAGCCTAACCCTCAACCCTAAACCTCACACTCACCCTCACACTAACCCTAATCCTAAAGCTAGCCCTATCCCTAAACCTCAACCTAATCCTCACCCTCACCCTAACCCTAACACTAACCCTAACCCTAAACCTCACCCTAACCCTCACCCTAACCCTAACTCTAACCCTAAACCTCACAGTCACCCTCACCCTAACACTAAACCTCACGCTAAACCTCACCCTAACCGTAACCCACACCCGCACCCTCAACGTCACCATAACTCTAACCCTAACCTTATCAATAACACTAATCCTAACAATAACCCTAACCCTAACCGTAACCATCATCCTAAGCCTCACCCTCACTACTAACTTAACCCTAAGCATAACAATAACAATAACCAAAACCCTAACATAACCCTAAGACTCACCCACACCCTCACCCTCAGCCTAACCCTAAACCTCAGGCTAACCCTAATCCTCAGCCTCAGCCTCACCCTAATCCAAACCCTAAACCTAACCCTCACCCTATCCCTAAGCCTAACCCTAACCCTAACCCTCACACTCACCCTTACCCTAACCCTAATCCTAAACCTAAACCTATCCCTAACCCTAACCCTAACAGTCAGCCTCAACCTAGCCCTCACCCTTACCCTAATCCTAACCCTAAAACTCATCCTAACACTCACCCTAAACCTAAACCTAACCCTCACCCTAACCCTAACCCTAACCCAAACACTATCCCTTACTCAAACCCTAAACCACACCCTCATCCTAACCCTAACTCTAACCCTAACCCTAAACCTAAAACTCATCCTAACCTTAACCCTCACACACACCCTAACCATTACCTAATCCAAATCCAATCACTAAGCCTAACCCTCACCCACACCCTAACCCTCACCCTAACCCTAACTCTAACACTAACCCTAACCCTCACCCTCAGCCTCACCCTAACCCTAACTCTAACCCTAAACCTCAACTTCACCCTAACCCTAACCCTAAACCTAATGCTAAACCTCACTGTAACCCTAACCCTAAAACTCACCCTCACCCTAGCCCTCACCCTAATACTAATCCTAACCCTAACGCTCATCAAAACACTCCACATAAACCTAACCCTAGCCCGCACCCTAACCCTAACCCTCAACATCACCCTCACCCTCAGTCTAACCCTAAGCCTAAACCTAACCCTCACCCTAACCCTCACACTGACACTAATACTTATCCTAATCCTAATCCTAACCATATCCCTAAACCTCAACCTAAACCTCACCCTCACCCTAACCCTAAATCTAGCTCTAACCCTAAACCTCACCCTAACCGTCCCCCTATCCCTAACTCTAACCCTAAACCTCACCCTCACCCTAACCCTAAACCTCACCCTAACTCTACCCCTCACCCTCACACAAAACCTCAATGTAACTCTAACTCTAAACCTAACACTAACCCTAACCCTAACCATAACCATAACCATAACCATAACCCTCACCCTCAGCCTCACCATCACAGCAAACTTAACACTAACAATAACCCTAACCCTAACACGGACCCTAATCCTCACCCCCACCCTCACCCTCAGCCTAACTCTAAGCCAACCCTAACCCTAACCCTCACCGTAACCCTAACCCTATACCTAACACTAACCCTAAACCTAAACCAAACCCTAACCCTAAACCTAACCCTAATCCTCAGCCTCACCCTCACCCTAACACAAACCCTAACCCTAACACCCACCCTAACCCTAAACATAACCCTAACCCTAACCATAACCATAATCATCACTGCAACTCTAACCCTAGCTCTAATCCTCAGCCTCACCCTCACCCTGAACCAAACCCTAACCCTAATCCTCACCCTAACCCTAAGCCTAACCCTAACCCTAACCCTCACACTCACCCTCCCCGTAACCCTAATCCTAATCCTAACCCTATCCTTAACCCCAACCCTCACAGTCAGCCTCAACCTAGCCCTCACCCTAACCTAATCCTAACCCTAAACCTCATCCTAACCCTCACCCTAACCCTAACCCTAACCCTCACCCTAACCCTAACCCTCACCCTCATGCTCAGCCAAAAGCTAAGCCTAAGCCTAAACCTAAGCCTAACCCAAAGCCTAACCCTCACCCTAACCCTAACCCGAACACTAACCCTAACTCTAACCCTAAACCTCACCCTCACCCTTACCTTAACTCTAACCCTAACCCAAACCCTAAACCTCTTCCTAACCCTAACCGTCACAACACCCTAACCCTTAACCTAATCATAATCCTTTCACAAAGCCTAACCCTCACCCACACCCTAACGCTCACCCTAACCCTAACTCTATAACTAACCCTAACCCTAAACCTCACACTCAGCCTCACCCTAACCCTAACTCTAACCTTAACCTCAACCTCAACCTAAACCTAACCCGAAACCTAATGCTAAACCTCACGCTAAATCTAACACTAAAACTCACCCTCACCATAGACCTCACCGTAAACCTAACCCTAACCCTAAACCTCAACCTAACCATCACCGTAACCATAAGCCCAATGCTAACCCTAACATTAACCCTCGACCTAACGCTCCACCTAACCCTAAATTTAACCCTAAACCTAACCCACACCCTAACTCTAATACTAACCCTATCGTAAAACTCAACCTAACCCTAACACTAACCCTAACCCTCACCCTCACCCTCACCATAACTCTAACCCTAACCCTAACAATAACACTAATCCTAAACCTAAAATTAACCCTAACCCTAACCCTAATCCTAACATTCACCCTCACCCTAACCATAATCTTAAAGCTAACCCTCATCCTAACCCTCACCCAAACACTAACCCTAGCCCTAAACCTTACCCTAACACTAACCCTAAACCTCAACCTCACCCTAGCCATCAACCTAACCCTAATCCTAACCCTAACCCTCACCCTAATCCTAAACTTAACCGAACACTAACTCTCACCCTAACCCTAAACCTAACCCTCAACATAACTCTAACACTCACTCTCACCCTCACTCTCAGCCTAACCCTAAGCCTAAGCCTAACCTTAACCCTCAAACTCAACATAACCCATACCCTAATCCTAATCGTAAACATAAGCCTAAGACTCACCATCACCCTCACCCTCACCCTAAACCTCAACCTAACCCTAACTCTAACACTAACCCTAAACCTAACCCTCAACCTCAGCCTCACCCTTACCCTAACTCTAACCCTACACCTTACCCTCACCCTAACCCTAACCCTAACCCTAACCCTAACACTAACACTAAACCTCACCCTAACCCTAATCCTAACCCTCACCCTCACCTTAACCGTAACCCTAAACCTAACCCTAACAATAACCCTCACCCTCACCGTAACCCTAAACCAAACCCTAAAGCTCACCCTAACCCTAACTCTCATCCTCACTGTAACCCTAACCCTCATCCTAACCCTCACCCTAACTCTAACCCTAACCATAAACCTTACGCAAATTCTAACCCTAACCCTCACTCTCACACGAGTCCTCACCCTAATTCTAATCCTAACCCTAATCCTCATCCTAACCCTCACCCTAAACCTAACCCTAACCCTAACCCTAACCCTCACACTCACCGTAAACCTTACCCTAATTCTAATCCTAACACTAAGCCTAACCCTCACCCTCAACCTAACCCTCAGCGTAACCCTAACTCTAACACTAAACCTAACCCTAACCTTCAACCTCAGCCTCACCCTAACCCTAACTCTAACACTAAACCTCAACCTCACCATAACCCTAAACCTAAACCTAAACCTAAAGCTCACCCAAACCCTAACCCTAAACCTCACCCTCACCCTAGCCCTCACCATAAGCCTAATCCCAACCCGCAACCTAACCATAAGCCTCCTCCCTCACCCTCACCTTCAGCCTAACACTAAGCCTAAACTTAACCCAAACCTAACCCTCACACTCACCCTTACCCTAACCCTAATCCAAATCCTAACACTAATCCTAAACCTCACCCTCACCCTAACCCTAATATTAATTCTAACCCTAACCTTAACACTAAACCACATCCTCAACCTAAACCTCACATTAACCCTATCACTAATCCTCAATCTAACCCTCACCTTCACCTTCACTCTAGACCTCACCCTAAACCTAACCCTCATTCTCACCCTAAACCTCACACTAACCCTAACACTAATCCTCAAACTTAACCCTCACCCTCACCCTAACTCTAACCATAACCCTCACCCTAAACCTAACCCTCACCCTTATCATAACCCTCACATTCAGCCTAACCCTAAACCTTGCACTTACCATCAACCCCACCCTAACCCTCACCCTAACCCTACCCCTCACCCTGACCCTAACCCTACCCCTAAACCTCACCCTCACCCTAACCCTAACTTTAACCCTAACCCTAACACTAAACTTCAACCTCAACCTCATGCTCAGCCTAAGCCTAAGCCTAAGCCTAACCCTAACCCTAAGCCTTACTCTCACACAAGCCCTCACCCTAATCCTAATCCTAACACTAAACCTCATCCTAACCCTCACCCTAACCCTAACCCTAAACATCACCCTAACCCTAATCCTCACCCCCACACTCACCCTCAGCCTAAGCCTAAACCTAACCCTAACCCTAAACCTAATAATCACACTCACCCTCATCCTAACCCTAATCCTAACCCCAACCCTAACCCTAACCCTCACCCAAACAATAACACAAACACTAACCCTAAACCTTACCCTAATCCTAATCCTAACCCTAATCCTAAACCTCACCATAAGCCTCACCGTAACCCTAAGTCTAAGCCTAAACCTCACCCTCACCCTAAGCCTAACCCTAACCCTAAACCTCACCCTAACCCTAACCCTAAACATCACCCTCACCCTAGCCCTCACCCTAACCCTAATACTAACCCTAACCCTCACCCTAACCCTCCCATAATTCTAACCCTAACCCTCACCTAACCCTAAACCTCACCCTCACTCTCACAGTCAGCCTAAACGTAAGCCTAACCCTAAGCCTAACCCTAAACCTAACCCTAACCCTCACACACACCCGCACCCTCACCCTCACCATAATTCTAACCCTAACCCTAAACCTAACCCTCACCCTCACCCTAACCCTAACACTATCCCTAACACTAACCCTCACCCTAACGTAATATCTAACCATAAACCTCACCCTCACCCTAACCCTATCCCTAAACCTCACCCCCACCTTCACCCTCACCGGAACTCGAACCCTAACCCTAACAATAACCCTAACCCTAACCCTAACGATCACCCTAACCCTAATCGTCACAGCCACCATCACCCTCAGCCTAACCCTAAGCCTAAGCCTAACCCTCACCCTAATCCTCAAACTCACCGCACCCTAACCCTAATCCTAAACCTAATACTATCCTTAAATCTCAACCTAACCCTCTCCCTCCCCTGAACCCTAAAAATAACCCTAACCATAAACCTCACCCTAACCCTCCCCCTGAACCTAACTCTAACCCTAAACCTCACCCTCACCCTAACAATAAACCTAAACCTAACCCTAATCCTCACACCCACCATCACCCTCAGCCTAACCCTAACCCTAACCCTAATCCTAACCCTAACACTAACCCTAACCCTAAACCAAACCGTAAACCTAACCATAAACCTAACCCTAATCCTCAGTCTCACCCTAACCCTAACCAATCCCTAGCACTAAACCTCACCCTAACCCTAAGCCTAACCCTAACCCTAACACTAACCCTCACACTGACCCTCACCCAAACCCAAATCCTAAACCTAACCCTATCCCTAAACCTAACCCTTACCCTAACCCTCAACCTAGCCTTCACCCTAAACCTAATCCTAACCCTAAACCTCATCCTAACCCTCACCCTAAACCTAACCCTCACCCTCATGCTCAGCCTAAGCCTAAGCCTAAGCCTAAGCCTAACCCTAACACTCACCCTATCCCTATCCCTAACACTATCCCTAACTCTAACCCTAAACCTCACCCTCACCCTAACCCTAACTCTAACCCTAACCCTAACCCTAAACCTCATCCTAAACCTAACCCTAACCCTAACCCTCACCCTCACAGTAACAGTAACCCAAAACCTAACATTAACCTTAACCCTATTCCTAACCCTCACCCTAACCATAACCCTCACTCTAACACTTACCCTCATCCTAACATTTACCCTGACCCTAACACGAACCCTAACACTAACACTAACGCTCACACTAACTCTATCACCCTAACCCTAAACCGCACCCTAAAAATAACCCTAACCCTCAACCTCACCCTAGCCCTCACCATAACGCTAATCCTGATCCTCATCCTAAACCTCACACTAACCCTTACCTTAATCCTCAAACTAACCCTCACCCTCACCCTAACCGTAAACCTAACCCTCACCCTAACCCTAACCCTCACCCTTACTTTCACCCTCACCCTCAGCCTAACCCTCACCTTTACCCTTACCATAACCCCACCCTAACGCTCACCCTAACCCTAACCCTCACCCTAACCCTAACTCTACCCCTAAACCTCACCCTCACCCTAACCCTAATTCTACCCTAACCCTAATCTAAACCTTACCCTAACTCTAACTCTCAACTTCACCCTCACCTTAACCGTAACCGTAACCCTAACCCTAACAATAACCCTAACCCTAACCCTCACCCTAACCATAACCCTCACCCTAACATTAACCCTCACCCTAACACTTAACCTCATCCTAACACTAACCCTAAACCTAACACTAACCCTCACACTAACCCTAACCCTCACCCTAATCCTAAACCTCACCCTAATTCTAACCCTAACTCTAACACTCACCCCCACCTTAGACCTCAACCCACCCTAATCCTAACACTCACCCTCACCCTAACCATAATCTTAACCGTAACCCTCAACCTAACCCTAACCCTCACCCTCACCGTAACCCTAACCTTCATCCTATCCCTAACCCAAACCCTAACCCTAAATCTAAACCTTACCCTAAAACTAAACCTAAACCTCACCTTCACCCTAGCCCTCACCCTAACCCTAATTCTAACCTTCACCCTAACCCAAAACTTAACCGAACCGTAACTCTCACCCTAAACCTAACCCTAATCTTCAACCTAACCCTTACCCTCACACTCACCCTCACTCTCAGCCTAACCCTAAGCCTAAGCCTAACACTAAACCTAACCATCACACTCACCCTAACCCTTACCCTAATCCTAATCCTAAACCTAAGCCTAACCCTCACCCTCAAACTCAACCCCACCATAACCCTCACCCTAACCCTATCTCTAACACTAACACTAAATCTAACCCTAAACCTCAGCCTCAACATACCCTAACTCTAACCCTGAACCTCATCTTCACCCTAACCCTAACTCTAACCCTAACCATACCACTAAACCTCACCCTCACCCTAACCCTAACCCTAACCCTAAACCTAAACCTCACCCTAAACCTAAACCTAAACCTCACCCTCTCCCTAACCCTTACCTTAACCCTAAACCTACCCCTAACCCTCATCCTAACCCTCCCCCTAACACTAACCCTAACCCTCACCCTAACCCTAACCCTCTCCCTCAAACTTACTCTCAGCCTAACCCTAAACCTAACCCTAAACCTAATCCTAACACACACACTCACCCTCATCCTAACCCTAATCCTATCCCTAAGCCTAACATTAACCCAAACACTAACTCTCAATCTAAACCTAACCCTAACACTAACCCTAAACCTAACCCTCAACTTAACCCTCACTCTAACGCTAACTCTAACCCTAAACCTCACTCTCACACTAACACTAACTCTAACCCTAACCCAAAACCTACAACTTACCCTAAACCTAAACCTCACCCTCACCCTCAACCTGAACGTAACTCTAACCCTAACCCTAAAAATAACATTAACCCTAACCCTAACCCTAACCCTAAACATAACCTTCACCCTTAGCCTCAACCTCACTGCAAACTTAACCCTAACCATAACACTTAAAATAACCCTATCCCTAACCCTAATCCTCATCCTCAACCCCACCCCCACCCTCAACCTCAGCCCAACCCTAACCCTAACACTAACCCTAGCCCTTACTGTAACCCTAACCCTAACCCTAACAATAACCCTAACTAACCCTAATCCTAACACTAACCCTCACCATAACCCTAACCCTCACACTTACTGTAACCTTAACCCTCACCCTAACCCTCACCCTAACACTAACCCTAACCCTGAACCTCACCCTAACACTAACACTAAACCTCACCCTCAACCTAGTCCTCACCCTAACGCTAATCCTAACCCTAATCCTCATCTTAACCCTCACCCTAAACCTCAACCTAACCCTAAACCTAACCTTAAACCTCACCCTCACCCTAACCTGAACCGTAACCCTAGCCCTAAACCTCACCCTAACCCTAATCCTGAACTTCACCCTCACTGTAGCTCTTACCCTTACCTTAATCCTAAATCTAAACATCATCCTAACCCTCCCCATAACACTAAGCCTAACACTCAACCTAACCCTAACCCTCACTCGGACCCTAACCCTACACCTAAACTTCACCCTCACCCTAACCCTAACTCTAAACCTAACCCTAACACTAAACCTAACCCTATCCCTAACCCTAACCCTCATCCTAACCCTCACCCTAACTCTAACCCTAAACATCACCCTAACCCTAATCCTCACCCCCACACTCACCCTCAGCCTAATCGTAAGCCTAACCCTAACCCTAACAATCACACTCACCCTCACCCTAACCCTAATCCTAACCCTAACCCTAACCCTAAACCTCAACCTAACCCTCACCCAAACCTTTACACCAACACTAACCCGAAACCTTACCCTAATCCTAATCCTAACCCTAATCCTAAACCTCACCCTAAGCCTCACCTTAACCCTACGACTAACCCTAAATCTTACCCTCACCCTTAACCTAACCCTAACCCTAAACCTCACCCTAACCCTAACCCTAAACATCACCCTCACGCTAGCCCTCACCCTAACCCTAATCCTTACACTAACCCTCACACTAACCCTCCCCATAACTCTAACCCTAACCCTCACCCTAACCCAAAACCTCACCCTCACCCTCACAGTCAGCCTAACCCTAAGCCTAACCCTAAGCCTAAACCTAAATCTAACCCTATCCCTCACACTCATCCGCACGCTAACTCTCACCATAATTCTAACCCTAACACTAACCCTAACCCTAAACCACACCCTAACACTAAACTTAACCATAACCCTCACCCTCACCCTAACCCTAACACTATCCCTAACACTAACCCTCGCCCTAACCCTCACCCTAACCCAATATCTAACCATAAACCTCACCCTCACCCTAACCCTAACCCACCCTAACCCTAACCCTAACCCTCACCCGCACCCTCACCCTCAGCCTCAGCCTAACCCTAAGCCTAAGCCAAACCCTTACCCTAATCCTCATACTCACGGCACGCTAACCCTAACCCTAAACCTAACCCTAACCCTCAGACTCACACTAACCCTAATGCTCACCTAACCCTAACCCTAATCCTAACACTAACCCTAAACATAACACTCACCCTCAGCCTCACCCTAACCCTAACTCTAACCCTAAACCTCATGGTCAACCTAATCCTAACCCTAACCCTAAACCTAAACCTCACCCTAACACTAACTCTAAACCTCACCCTCACCCTTGCCCTTACCTTCACCCTAAACCTAACCCTAAACCTCATCCTAACCCTCTCACTAACCCTAACCCTAACCCTCACCCTAACCCTAACCCTCACCCTCAACCTCATCCTCAGCCTGACCCTAAACCTAACCCTAAACCTAACCCTAACACACACACTCACCCTCACCCTAACCCTAATCCTATCCCTAACCCTAACCCTAACCCAAACCCTCCCCCTAACTCTCACTCTAAACCTAACCCTAATACTAACACTAAACCTCACCCTCAACATAACCCTCACCCTAACACTAACTCTAACCCTAAACCTCACCCTCACACTAACACTAACCCTAACCCTAACCCATACCCTAAACCTCACCATAAACTTAACCCTCACCCTCACCCTCAACCTCACCATAAGTCTAACATTAACCCTAACAATAACACTAACCCTAACCCTAACCATAACCATAACCATAACCCTCACCCTCAGCCTCATCCTCACCGCAAACTTAACCCTAACAATAACACTAACAATAAGCCTAACCCTAAACATAATCCTCACCCCCACCCCCAAATTCACCCTCAGCCTAACCCTAACCCTAACAATAACGCTAACCCTAACTCTCACCATAACCCTAACCCTAACCCTAACAATAACACTAACTCTACCCCTAATCCTAACCATCACCCTCACCCAAACCCTAATCCTAAAACTAACCCTCACACTCACTCTAACCCTAACCCTAACCCTAACTCTAAACCTAACCCTAACCATTACTGTAACCCTAACTCTCAACCTAACCATCACCCTAAACCTAACCCTAACCCTAAACCTCACCCTAACACTAACCCTAAAACTTGCCCTCACCCTAGCCCTCACCCTAACCCTAATCTTAACCCTAATCCTCAACCTAACCCTCACCCTAACCCTAACCCTAAAGCTCACCCTAACCCTAACCCTAACCCTAAACCACAACCTAACCCTAACCCTCACCCTCAACGTAACCCTAACCCTAACCCTCACCCTAACCCTAAACTTAACCTGAAATCTAACTCTCATCCTAACCCTAACACTAACCCTCACCCTAACCGTAAACCTCACCCTCTCCCTCACCCTCAATGTAACGCTTAGCCTAACCCTACCCCTAAAATTAACCCTCACACTCAACCAAACCCTTACCCAAATCCTAATCCCTACCCTAATCCTAACCTTAACCATCAGCCTCAGCTTAACCCTAAATCTAACCCTAAACCTCACACTCACCCTAATCCTAACACTCACCCTTACCATAAACCTCACCCTAAACCTAACCCTAAGTATCACCCTCACCCTAGCCCTCAACCTAACCCTAATCCTAACCCTAAACCTCACCTTAACCCTCCCCATAATCCTAACACTAACCCTCACCCTAACCCTAACTCTCACACTCACCTTTACCTTACTATAATCCTAATCCTAACCCTAAGCCTAACCCTTACCCTCAAACTAAACCTCACCCTAACCCTAACTCTAACACTAACCCTAACACTAACCCACAACTTCAGCCGCAACCTTACCCTAACTCTAACACTCAAACTCACCCTCACCCTCACCCTAACCCTAACCCTAACCCTAACCCTCACCCTAACCTTAAATCTAACCATCACCCTAACCCTAACCCTCACCCTCAAACTCATGCTCAGCCTAACCTAAGCCTAAGCCTAAGCTTAACCATACCCTCACCCTCAACCTATCCCTCACCCTAACCATATCCTCACTCTAACCTCATCCTAAACCTCACCCTATCCCTAACCCTAACCATCACCCTAACCCTAATCCTCATCCCCACCCTCACCCTCAGCATAACCATAACCCTAAGCCTAACCCTAACCCTAACCCTCACATACCCTAATAATTACTGTAATCCTAACCCTAACCCTAAACCTCAACCTAACCCTAACCCTAACCTTAACCCTAACACTAACCCTAACCCTAAACCTTGACCTAACCCTCCCCCTAACCCTAAATATAATCCTAAAACTCAGCCTCACCCTAACCCAAACCCTAACCCTAACCCTCACCCTAACCCTCACTGAGACCCTAAACCATATCCTAACCCTCACCCTAACTCTAACCCTAAACCTCACCCAAACACTAATCCTAACCCTCACCCTCACCCTAGCCCTCACCCGAACCCTAATCATAACCCTAATCCTCATCCTAACCATCACCCTAACACTAACCCTAACCCTCACCCTAATCCTAAGCCTAACCCTAACCCTAACCCTCACCCTCACTGTAACCCTAACCCTAACCCTCACCCTAACCCTAAACTTAACCCGAACTCTAACTCTCACCCTGACCCTACCCATAACTCTCAACCTAACCCTAATCATTAACCTCATCCTCACCCTAAGCCTAAGCCTAACGCTACCCCTAACCCTAAACTTCACCCTCACCCTAACCCTAAACATAACCCTCGCCGTAGCCCTCATTCTAACCCTAACCCTCATCCTAACCCTCCCCATAAGCCTAACCCTAACCCTGACGCTAAACCTAACCCACACCCTCACCCTCACCCTCAGCCTATCCCTAAGCATAAACCTAAGCTTAAGCCTAAACCTAACCCTAAACCTCACACTCACCCGCACTCTCACGATCAACCTAACCCTAACCTTAAACCTAACCCTCAACCTGACTCTAAACCTAACACTAACCCTAACGCTAACCCTCACCCTAATCCTCCCCCTAACCCTATATCTAACCCTAAACCTCACCCTCACCCTAAACCTAACCCTAAACCTAAACCCCACCCTAACCCTAACCCTAACCCTCACCCGCACCCTCACCGTCACCATAACTCAAACCCTAACCCTAACAATAACACTAACCCTAACGCTAACCATCACCCTAACCCTAATCCTCACCCCCAGCCTCAACCTCAGCCTAACCCTAAGCCTAAGCCTAACCCTCACCCTAAGCCTCAAAATCATGCTCACCCTACCACTAATCATAAATCTAACCCTATCCCTAAACCTCAACCTAACCCTCACCCTCATCCTAACCCTAACACTAAACCTAACCGTAACCCTCACCCTAAACCTCCCCCTAACCCTATATCTAACCCTAAAGCTCACCCTCACCCTAAACCTAACTCTATCCCTAAAACCCACCCTAACCCTAAGCCTAACCCTCACCCGCACCCTCACCCTCACCGTAACTCAAACCCTAACCCTAACAATAACACTAAACCTAAACCTAAACATTACCCTTACCCTAATCCTCACACTCACCCTCACCCTCAGCCTAACCCTAAGCCTAAGCCTAACCCTCACCCTAAGCCTCATACTCATGCTCACCCTAACCCTAATCTTAAACCTAACCTTATCCCTAAACCTCAACCTAACCCTCACCCTCACCCTAACCCTAACACTAAACCAAACCCTAAACCTCACCCTAAGCCACCCCCTAAATATAACTCAAACTCTAAAACTCACCATCACCCTAACAATAACTCTAAGCCTAACCATAATCCTCAGCCTCACCCAAACCCTCATAATAACCCTAACCCCAAATCTAACCCTGACCCTAAAACTAAACCTCACCATATCCCTAACCCTAACCCTCACACTCAACCTCATGCTCAGCCTTACCCTAAGCCTAACACTAAACCTAACCCTAACCCTCACACTCACCCTAACACTTACCCAATTCCTAATCCTAACACTAAGCCTTACCCTCACCTCACCCTAACCCTCACCATAACCCTAACTCTAACACTAACCCTAACCCTAACACTCAGCATAAACCTAAGCCTAACTCTAACCCTAAACCTCACACTAACAGGCACCCTCACCCTCACTGTAATTCTAACCCTAACACTAACCCTAACCCTAAACCTCAACCTAACCCTAACCCTATCCCTAACCCAAATCCTCACCCTAACCCTATATCTAACCCTAAACCTCACCCTCACCCTAAACCTAACACTAACCCTAACCCTAACCCTCACCATAACCCTCCCGATAACCCTATATCTATCCCTAAACGTGACCCTCACCCTAACCCTAAGACTAACCCTAACTCTAAACCCCACCCTAACCCTAACCCTAACCATCACCCTAAACCTAATCCTCACCCCCAACTTCACCCTCAGCCTAACCCTAAGCCTAAGCCTAACCCTCATCCTAAGCCTCATACTCATGCTCACCCTAACCCTAATCCTAACCCTAACCCTATCCCTAAACCTCAACCTAACCCTCCCCCTCACCCTAACCCTAACACTAACCCTAAGCCTAAACCTCCCCCTAACCCTCCCCCTAAACCTAACTCTAACTCTAAACCTCACGCTTACCCTTACCCGAACCCTAACTGTAACAATAAACCTCACCCTAAACCTAACCCTCACCCTCAACCTCAACCTCACTGTAACTCTAAACCTAACCATAACCATAACACTAACCCTAACCCTAATCCTAACCCTAACCATAACCATAACCCTCAGCCTCACCCTTACAGCAAAGTTAACCCTAACCATAACACTAACAATAACCCTAACCCTAACCCTAACCCTAATCCTCACCCCCTCCCTCAACCTCAGCCTAAACCTAACCCTAACCTTAATCATAACACTGAAGGTAAACCTAACCCTAACCCTAACACTAACACTAACCCTAACCCTCAACCAAACCCTAAACCTAACCCTAATCCTCAGCCTCACCCTCACCCTAACCCAAATCCTAACACTAACACTTACCCTAACCCTAAGCCTAAGCCTAACCCTAACCCTAACCGTCACCCTCACCCTCACCCTAACCCAAATCCTAAACCTAAACCTATTCCTAACCCTCACCCTAACCCTCACCCTAGCCCTCACCCTAAACCTAATCCTAACCCTAAACCTCATCCTTAAACTCACCTTAACCCTAACCCTAACCCTCACCCTCATGCTCGGCCTAAGACTAAGCCTAAGCCTAAGCCTAACCCCAACCATCACCCTATCCCTAAACCTAATTCTATCCCTAACTCTGACCCTAAACCTCACCCTAACCCTAAGCCTAAACATAACCCTCATCCTAGCCCTCACTCTAACACTAATCCTAACCCTAACCCTCATCCTAACCCTCCCCATAAACCTAACCCTAACCCTCATCCTAACCCTAACACTCAACCTCAGCCTAACCCTAAGCATAAACCTAAGCTTAAGCAGAAACCTAACCCTAAACATCACACTCATATGCACACTCACCCTCACCCTAACCCTAACCCTAACCCTAACCCTCAACCTGAACCTAACCCTAACACTAACCCTAGACTTAACGCTCCCCCTAAACCTCCCCCTAACCCTATATCTAACCCTAAACCTCACCCTCACCCTAAACCCAACACTAACCCTCAACCCCTCCCTAACCCTAAACCTAACCCTCACCCGCACCCTCACTGTCACCATAACGCAAACCCTAACCCTAACAATAAAACTAACCCTAACCCTAACCATCACCCTAACCCTAATCCTCTCCCCCACCCTCACCCTCAGCATAACCCTAAGCCTAAGCCTAACCCTTACCCTAAGCCTCATACTCATGCTAAACCTAACCCTAATCCTAAACCTAACCCTTTCCCTAAACCTCAACCTAACCCTCACCCTCACCCTAACCCTAACACTAACCCTAACCCGAAACCTCACCCCAACCCTCCCCCTAATCCTAACTCTAACCCTAAAACTCACCATCACCCTAACAATAACCCTAAGCCTAAACCTAATCCTCAGAGCCACCCTCACCCTCATCCGAACCCTAACCCTAAATCTAACCCTAACACTAACACTAAACCTCACCATATCCCTAACCCTAACCCTCACACTCAACCTCATGCTCAGCCTTACCCTAAGCCTAACACTAACCCTAAAGCTAACCCTCACACTCACCCTAACCCTTACCCTATTGCTAATCCTAACACTAAGCCTTATCCTCACCCTCACCCTACTCCCTCATCATAACCCTATCTCTAACACTAACCCTAACCCTAACACTCTGCATAACCCTAAACCTAACTCTAAACCTAAACCTCACACTAACCTGCACCCTCACCGTCACTGTAATTCTAACGCTAACTCTAACCCTAACCCTAAACCTCACCCTAACCCTAACCCTAACCCTAACCCTAATCTTCACCCTAACCCTATATCTAACCCTAAACCTCACCCTCACCCTAACCCTAACCCTCCCCTAATCCTAAGCCTAACCCTAAACCTCAAACTAACCCTAACCCTTACCCTCACTGTAACCCTAACCCTAACCCTCACCCTAACCCTAAATTTAACCAGAACCCTAACTCTCACCCTAACCCTACACCTAACCCTCACCCTAACCCTAACCCTCACCCTCACCCTCACCCTAAGCCTAAACCTAAGCCTAACCCTAACACTAACCCTAACCCTCACACTCACCCTAAACATTACTCTAATCCCAATCCTAACACGAAGACTTACCATCACCCTCACCCTAACCCTCACAGTAACAATAACTCTAACACTAACCCTAACCCTAACCCTCACCGTCAGCCTCACCCTAAACCTACCTCTAACCCTAAACCTCAAGCTCACCCTAACCCTCACGTTAAGACTAACCCTAACATTAATCCTAACCCTAACCCTAAACCTCATCCTCACCCTAACCGTAACTCTAAATCTAAACCTCACCCTCACCCTAACCCTAACCCTAACCCTAAAACCCTAATCCTAACACTAAACCTCACCCTCACCCTAGCCCTCACCCTAACCCTAATCCTAACTCTAACCCTGAACCTAACCCTCATCCTAACACTAAACCTAACCCTCACCCTCACCCTAACCCTAATCTGAATCCTAACGTCAACCTAACTCTAACCCTCACAATCACTGTAACCCTTCCACTAACCTTCACTCTAACCCTAAACTTAACCTGAACCCTAACTCTCACCCTAACCCTAACCGTAACATTCATCCTAACCCTAACCCTCACACTCACCCTCACCTTCAGCCTAACACTAAGCCTAAGCCTAACCCTAACCCTAACCCTCACACTCACCCTAAACCCATCCCTAATACTAATCCTAAACCTCACCCTCACCCTAACCTTCACGTTAAGACTAACCCTAACAATAATCCTAACCCTAACCCAAACCCTAAACCTCATCCTCACCCTAAAACTCACACTAACCCTAACACTAATCCTCAATCTAAACATCAAACTCACCCTCACCCTAGCCCCCACCCTAACCCTAACCCTCATCCTCAACCTAACCCTATATCTAACCCTAAACCTCACCCTCGCCCTCACCCTAACCCTAACCCTAATCCTAACCCTCACCCTAATCCTAAGCCTAACCCTAAACCTCAAGCTAACCCTAACCCTCACCCTCACTGTAACCTTAACTCTAACCCTCACCCTAAACCTAAATTTACCCAGAACCCTAACTCTCACCCTAACCCTACACCTAACCCTCACCCTAACCCTAACCCTCACCCTCAAGCTCACCCTAAGCCTAAACCTAAGCCTAACCCTAACCCTAACCCTAACCCTCACACTAACCCAAACCCTTACTCTAATCCCAATCCTAACACGAAGCCTTACCCTCACCCTCACCCTAACCCTCATAGTAACAATAACTCTAACACTAACCCTAACCCTAACCCTCACCCTCAGCCTCACCCTAAAGCTACATCTAACCCTAAACCTCACACTCACCCTAACCCAAACCCTAAACCTAACACTAAACCTCACCATAACCCTAACCCTAAAACTCACCCTCACCCTAGCCCTCACCCTAAACCTAATCCTAACCCGAACCCTGATCCTAAACCTCACCCTAACAGTAACCCTGACCCTAACCCTCAACCTAACTCTAACCCTCACCCTCACTGTAACCCTTACGCTAACCCTCACTATAACACTAAACTTAATCCGAACCCTAACTCTCACCCTAACCCTAACACTCATCCTAACCCTAACCCTCACACTCACCTTCACCTTCAGCCTAACACTAAGCCTAAGCCTAACCCTAACCCTAACCCTCACACTCACCCTAAACCCAACCCTAATCCTAATCCTAACACTAACCCTAAACCTCACCCTCACCCTATCCCTCATGTTAAGACTAACCCTAATATTAATCCTAACCCTAACCCTAACCCTAAACCTCAATCTCACCCTAAACCTCACACTAACCCTAACACTAATCCTCAATCTAACCCTCAACCTCAACCTCACCCTAGCCATCAACCTAACCCTAACCCTCATCCTCACCCTAAACCTCACACTAACCCTAACACTAATCCTCAATCTAAACCTCACCCTCACCCTCACCCTCACCCTAACACTAACCCTCACCCTAAAGGTAACCCTCACCCTTACCATAACCCTGACCCTCAGCCTAACTTTCACCTTTACCCTTACCGTAACCCCCACCCTAACCCTCACCCTAACCCTACTCCTCACTCTGACCCTAAATCTACCCCTAAACCTCACCCTCACCCTAACCCTAACTCTAACCCTAAACCTAACACTAAACCTTACCCTATCCCTAACCCTCAACCTCATGCTCAGCTTAACCCTAAGCCTAAGCTTATCCCTTACCCTAAACTTCACCCTCATCCTAGCCCTCACCCTAACCCTAATCCTAACACTAACCTTCATCCTAACCCTCACCCTAACCCTAACCATAACCATCACCCTAACCCTAATCCTCAGCAGCACCATCGCCCTCAGCCTAACCCAAAGCCTAAGCCTAAGCCTAACCCTAACCCTCACACTCACCCTCAACCTAACCCTAATCCTAACCCTAAGCCTAAACCTAAACCTATCCCTAAACCTCAGCCTAACCCTAACCCTAACCTTAACCCTAACACTAACCCTAACATTAACGCTTGAACTAACCCTCCAACTAACATTAAATCTATCACTAAACCTCACCCTCACCTTAACTCTAATCCTAAACCTAACCCTAAACCTCACCCTAACCCTATCCCTAACCCTCACCCTCACCCTCACCCTCACGTTTACCATAACTCTAACCCTAACCCTAAAAATAACACTAATCTTATCCCTAAACCTAACCCTAACCCTAACCCTAATCCTAACACTCACCCTAACCATAATCTTAACACTAACCCTCATCCTAACCCTAACCCAAACCCTACCCCTAACCCAAACCCTACCCCTAACCCTACACCTTACCCTAACACTAACCCTAAACCTCACCCTCACCCTAGCCCTCACCCTAACCCTAATCCTAACCCTAACCCTCATCCTAACCCTCCCCATAACCCTAACCCTAACTCTCACCCTAACCCTAACCCTCACCCTCACCCTCACCCTCCGCCTAACCTTAAGCCTAACCCTAAACCTAACCCTAACACTCACACTCCCCCTAACCCTAACCCTAATCATAATCCTAACCCTAACCCTAAACCTCAACCTTACCATAACACTCACCCTCACCCTCACTCTCAGCCTAACCCTAACCCTAAGCCTAACCCTAACCCTAAATCTCACACTCACCCCAACCCTTAACCTAATCCTAATCCTAAACCTAAGCCTAACCCTAACCCTAAACCTCAGCCTCACCTTTACCCTAACTCTAACCCTAAACCTCGCACTCACGCTAAACATTAACTCTTACCTTAACCCTAACACTGAACCTCACTTTTACCCAAACACTAACCCTCAACCTCACCATAAACCCAACCCTAACCCTAACCCTAACAATAACACTCACACTCACCGTAAACCTAATCCTAACCCTAACCCTCACATTAACCCTAACCCTCACCCTCACAGTAACCCTAATCCCCAACCTAACCCTCACCCTAACCCTAACCCTAAACGTAAACCTTACCTTAACACTAACCCTAAACCTCACCCTCAACCTAGCCCTCACCATAACCCTAATTCTCACCCTAACCACAAATTTAACCGCAACCTAACTCTCACCCCAACCCTAACTCTAACCCTCCCCTAAACCTAATCCTCACCCTCACCCTCACTCACAGCCTAAAGCTAAGCCTAAGTCTAACCCTAACCCTAACCCTCACCCTCACTCTCACCGTCAGCCTAACCTTAAACCTAACCCTAAACCTAACCCTAACCCTCACACTCCCCCTACCCCTAAACCTAATCGTAATCCGAACCCTAACCCTAACACTCACCCTCACACTAAACCTCACCCTAACCTTAACTGTAACCCTAACACTAACCCTAAACCTAACCCTCAAACTCAGCCTAACCCTAACCCTAACTCTAACCCTAAACATCAACCTCACCCTATCCCTAACCCTAACCCTAAAGCTCAACCTCACCCTAAACCTCACCCTCACCCTAGTCCTTACCTTAACCCTAATCGTAACCCTAACCCTCATCCTAACCCTCCCCCTAACCGTAACCCTAACCCTCAACCTAAACTTAACCCTCACCCTCAACCTCACCCAAAACCAAACCCTAAACCTATCCCTAATCCTTCAAACTCACCCGCACCCTTACCCTCACCGAAAATCTAACCCTAACCCTAAACCTCACCCTAACCCTCACGCTAAACCTAACCCTAACCCTCAACCTCTCACTAACCCTAACACTAACCCTAACCCTAACCCTCCCCCTAACCCTCCCCCTAACTCTATATCTAAACCTAAACCTCATCCTCATTCTAAAACTAACCCTAATTCTAAACTCCACCCTCACCATAAGCCTAACCCTCACCCCCACCCTCACCATCATCGTAACTGAAACCGTAACGCTAACAATAACACTAAACCTAAACGTAACCATCACCCTAACCCTAATACTCACCCCCACCCTCACCCTCAGCATAACCCTAAGCCTAAGCCTAACCCTCACCCTAACCCTCATACTCATGCTCACCCTAACCCTAATTCTAAACCTAAACCTATCGCTAAACCTCAACCTAACCCTCACCCTCACCCTAACCCTAACACGAACCCTAACCTTAAACCCCACCCAAACCCTCCACCAAAACCTAACTCTAACCTTAAATCTCACCCTCACCCTAACAATAACTCTAACCCTAACCCTAATCCTCACCCCCACCCTCACCATCATCCTAACCCTCACCCTAGCACTCACCATAACCCTAATTCTAAACCTCAAACTCACCCTAACCCTAACTCTCATGCTCACCCTAAACCTAACACTAACCCTAACCCATACACTAATCCTCAATCGAACCCTCACCCTAATGCTAACTTTAACCCTAAACCTAAACCTAAACCTCACCCTAACCATAACCCTAAAACTCACTCTCAACCTAGCCCTCACCCTCACCCTAATCCTAACCCTAATCCTCATCCCAAACCTCACCCTAACAATAACCCTAACCCTAACCCTCAACCTAACTCTAACCCTCACCTTCACTGTAACCCTTAACCTAACCCTCACCCTAACCCTAAACTTAACCCGAACCCTAACTCTCACCCTAACCCTAACACTCACCCTGACCCTCACCCTGACCCTCACCCTAACCCTAACCCTCACCCCCACCCTAAACCTATCCCTAAACCTCACCGTCAACCTAACCCTAACTCTAACCCTAACCCTAAAATTAAACCTCACCCAATCCCTAACCCTAACGCTCACACTCAACCTCATGTTCAGCCTAACCCTTAGCCTAACACTAACCCTAACCCTAACCCTCACACTCACAATAACCCTTACCCTAATCCTAATCCTAACACTAAGCCTTACCCTAACCCTCACCCTAACCTTCACTATAACTCTAACCCTAACCCTAACCCTACACCTGAACCTGACCCTCAACCTAACCCTAACTCTAACCCTAACCCTAACCCTAAAATTAAACCTCACCCTATCCCTAACCCTAACGCTCACACTCAACCTCATGTTCAGCCTAACCCTAAGCCTAACACTAACCCTAACCCTAACCCTCACACTCACAATAACCCTTACCCTAATCCTAAACCTAACACTAAGCCTTACCCTCACCCTCACCCTAACCTTCACTATAACTCTAATTCTAACACTAACACTAACCCTAACACTCAGCCTAACCCTAACCCTAACCCTAACCCTAAACATCACACTAACCTGCACCCTCAACCTCACTGTAATTCTAACCCTAACCTTAACCCTAAACCTAAACCTCACCCTAACCATAACCCTAACCCTAACCCTCCCCCTAACGCTATATCTAACCCTAAACCTCATCCTCACCCTAACCCTAACACTAACCCTAACCCTAACCCTCACCCTAACCCTCACCCTAACCCTCACCCGTACTTTCATCTTCCCCCTAATATGAACCTTAACCCTAACAATAACACTAACCCTAACCCGATCTATCACCCTAACCTTAATCCTCACCCCCACCCTCACCCTCAGCCTATCCCTAAGCCTAAGCCTAACCCTCACCCTAACCCTCATACTCACGCTCACCCTACCCCTAATCCTAACCCTAAGCCTATCCCTAAAACTCAACCTAACACACACCTTCCCCTTAACCCTAAAACTAACCCTAAACCTCACCCTAACCCTCCCCCTAACCCTAAATCTAACACTAAACCTCACCCTCACCCTAACCCTAACCCTAACCCTAAACCTAAACCTCACCCTAAACCTAACCCTCAACCTCAACCTCACTGTAACTCTAACCCTAACCCTAACAATAACACTAACTTAACCTTAATCCTAACACTAACCATAAACCTCACCCCCAGCCTCACCCTCACTGCAAACTTAATCCTAACTATAACACTAACAATTACCCTAACCCTATTCCTAACTCTAATCCTCACCTGCACACTCACACTCAGCCTAACCCTAACCCTAACCCTCACCCTCACTCTCACCATAATGGTAACCCTAACCCTAACCCTAACATTAACCCTAACCCTAACTTTACCCCTCAACCTAAACATAACCCTCAACATAACCCTAACCCTCAACTTAACACTTACCCTCACGCTAACACTAACACTAACCCTCACCCTCACCCTAACCCTAATCCTAACGCTAAACCTCAACCTAACCCTAACCCTCACCCTCACCATAACCCTTCCTCTAACCCTCACCCTAACCCTAAACTTGACCCGAACCCTAACTCTCACCCTAACCCTAACTCTAACCCTCACCCTAACCCTAACCCTCAACCTTACCATAACCATCACCCTCAGCCTCACCCTCACATTTACCCTTACCGTCACCCTACCCTAACCCTCACCCTAACACTAACACTCACCCTAACCCTCATCCTAAAACTAACTCTAACTCTAAATCTCACCCTCACCCTAACCTTAACTCTAACCCTAACCCTAACACTAAACCTCACCCTAACCCTAACCCTAACCCTCAAAATAACCCTAACCCTCACCCTCAGCCAAACCCTCAGCCTAAACTTACAGCTAACCCTAACCCTAACCATAACCCTCACACTCAACCTAAACCTAACCCCAAACCTCATCCTAACCCTAACCCTAAACCTCACCCTCATCCTCAGCCTCACCCTATCCCTAAGTCTAACCCTAAACCTCACCCTCACCCTAACCCAAATCCTAACCCTCAAACTCACCGTAACTGAAACCCTAAACCTAACCCTATCCTTAACCTTAACCTTAATCCTCCAACTAACTTTCACCCTAACCCTAACCCTAACAGTAACCCTAACCCTAAACCTCACCCTAACCCTCACCCGAACCATAAATCCAACCGTAAAACTCACCCTCATCCTAACCCTCACTCTAACCCTAACCCAAACCCTAAACCTCAACCTCACCCTCACCGTAACCAAAACCCTAAACCTAACCCTAACAATAACCCTAAACCTAATCCTATCCCTCACCCAAAACATAACCCTCACCCTAACCAAAACTCTCACCCTAAAACATACCCTCACCCTAACACTAACCCTAACCCTAACACTAACCCTCACACTAACCCTAACCATAACCCTAAACCTCAACCTAACCCTCACCCTCACCCTAACCGGAACACTAACCCTATGCCTAACCCTCACCCTAACCCTCCCCCTAACCCTATATCTAAACCTAAACCTCACCCTCACACTATCCCTAACCCTAACCCTAAATCCCACCCTAACCCTAAGCCTAACCCTCACCCGCACCCTCACCCTCACCATAACTCTAACCCTAACCCTAACAATAACACTAACCCTAACCCGAACCATCATCCAAACCCTAATACTCACTCCCACCCTCACCCTCAGCCTAAACCTAAGCCTAAGCCTAAACCTCACCCTAACCCTCACACTCACCCTCACCCTAAACCTAATACTAAACCTAACCCTATCCCTAAACCTCAACCTTTACCTCACCCTGCCCTTAACATTAACACTAACCCTAACCATAAACCTCACCCTGACCCTCCCCCTAACACTAACTCTAACCCTAAACCTCCCCCTCCCCCTAACCCTAACCCTAAACCTCACCCTAACTCTAACCCTCACCCTCACCCTCAATCTCACCGTAACTCTAACCCTAAGCCTAAAAATAACACTAACCCTAACCCTAACCATAACCATAACCCTCATCCTCAGCCTCACCCTCACTGCAAACTTAACCCTAACCATAACACTAACAATAACCGTAATCCTAACCCTAACTCTAAATCTCAACCCCAACCTCACCCTCAGCCTAACCCTAAGCCTAACCCTAACCCTAACGCTAACCCTAATTGTAACCCAAACCCTAACCCTAAACCTAACCCAAAACCTAACCCTAAACCTAACCCTAATCCTCAGCCTCACCCTCACCCTAACCAAACCCCTAACCCTAACCCTCACCCTAAACCTAAGCCTAACCCTTACCCTGACCCTCACACTCATCCTAAGTCTAACCCTAACCCTCCTAAACCTAACCCTATCCCTAAATCTAACCCTTACCCTAACCCTCACCCTAACACTAATCCTAACCCTAAACCTCATCCTAACCCTCACCTTAACCCTAACCCTAAACCTCACCCTAACCATAACCCTAACCCTCACCCCCATGCTTGGCATAAGCCTAAGCCTAAGCCTAACTCTAACACAAACAATCACCATAACCCTAACCCTAACATTAACCCTAACTCTAACCATAAACCTCACTCTCACACTAACCCTAGCTCTAACCCTAACCCTAAACCTAAACCTCATCCTAATCCTAACCCTAACCCTCACCCTCACCCTCACTATAACTGTAACCCTAACCCTAACAATAACCCTAACCCTAACCCTAACCCTCAACCTAACCATAACACTCACCCTAAACATAACACTCACCCTAACACTTACTCTCACCCTAACACTAACCCTAACCCTAACACTAACCCTCAAACTAACCGTAATCATCACCCTAACCCGAAACCTCACCCTAAAGCTAAACCTAACCCTCATCTCACCCTAGCCATCACCCTAACACTAACCCTCATCCTCAACCTAAACCTCACACTAACCCTAACACTCATCACTAATTCTCAATCTAACCTTAACCCACAGCCTTCCCCAAACCCTAACCCTCACCCTAACCCTAACACTCATCCCACTGTAACCCTCACCCTCAGCCTAACCCTCAGGTTTACCCTTACCATCACCCCCATGATAACCCTTACCCTAACCTTAACCTTCACCCTAACCCTCACCCTAACCCTATTTCCAACAGAAAACCTCACCCTCACCCTAAACCTAAAAATAATCCTAACCCTAACCCTAACCCTCATCTTCACCCTAAACCTTACACTAACCCTAACCCTAAACCTCAATTTAACCCTCACCCTAAGCCTAATCCTAACCCTTACCCTAACTGTAAACCTAACCCTAACACTCACCATTATCTTAACCCTCACCCTCAGCCTAAACCTCACCTTTACCCTTACCATCATCCTCATCCTAAACCTCACCCTAACCCTAAACCTCATCCTAACCCTCACCCTTACCATAAACCTAACCATCGCCCTAACCCTAACCCTCAAACTCTACCTCAAGCTCAGCCTAAAACTAACCCTAAGCCTAAAATTTAACCTAACCCTAACCCTCACCCTAGACATCACCCTAACCCTAATCCTAAACCTAAGCCTCAGCCTAAACCTCAACCTAACCCTAATCCTAAACCTCAACCTCACCCTCACCCTAACCTTAATCCTAATCCTCACCCTCAACCTCACCTTCAGACTAATCCTAAGCCTAACCCTAAACCTAACCCTAACACACACACTCAGCCGCATGCTAACCCTAATCCTAACCCTCACCCTAACCCTAACACTAAACCCTAACCCTAAACCTCACCCTCACATGCACCATAACAGTAAACTTAAACTGAAACCTAACAACAACCCTAAACCTAATGCTAACCCTTACCCTAACCCAAACCCTCACCCTAAGTCTTACTCTCACTGTAACACTAACCCTAACTCTAACACTAACCCTCACACTAACACTAACCCTAAATCTAACCCTAAACATCGACCTCACTCAAACCTTAATCCTAACCCTAAACGTAAACCCCACGCTAACCCTAAACCTAACCCTCACCTGCATCCTCACCCTCACCGTAAATCTAACTCTAACCCTAACAATAATAATAACCCTAACACTAACCATAACCCTAACCCTATCAATAAACATAACCCTCACCCTCAGCCTCACCCTCACCGCAAACTTAACCCTAACCATAACACTAACAATAACCCTAACCCTAAGCCTAACCCTAACCCTAACTCTAATCATCACATCCACCCTCACCCTCAACCTAACCCTAAGTCTAAACCTAACCCTAATCCTAATCCTAACCCTGAACATAACCCTAACACTAACCCTAACCCTAACACTAACCCTAACCTTAATCCTAACCCTAAACCTAATCTTCAGCCTCACCCTCACCCTAACCCAAAACCTAACCCTAACCCTCACCCTAATTATAAGCCTAACCCTAACCTTAACACTAACCCTCACACTCAACCTCACCCTAACCCTAATCCTAAACCTAAACCTATCCCTAATCCTAACCCTCAACCTAACCCTCAGCCTAGCCCTCAGCCTTACCCAAATCCTAACCCTAAACCTCATCCTAACCCTCAACCTACCCAAACCCTAACCCTAACCCTCACACCAACCCGAACCCTAACCCTCACCCTCAACTTCACCATCAGCCTAACCCTAAGCCTAACCCTAAACCTAACCCTAACACACACACTCACCCGCACCCTAACCCTAATCCTATCCCTCACCCAAACCCTAACCCTAAACCTCCCACTAACTCTCACGCTAACCCTAACCCTAACACTAACCCTAAACCTCACCCTCAACCTAAACCTCACCCTAACTCTAACCCTAACCCTCAACCTCACCCGCACCCTCAGCCTCACCCTCACCACAAAATTAACCCTAAACATAACACTAACAATAACCCTAACCCTAAGCCTAATCCTAACCCTAACTCTTATCCTCACACCCACCCTCACCCTCAGCCTAACCCTAAACTTCACCCTCACCCTAAACCTAACTCTAACCCTAAACCCAACCTCAAACCTCAACCTAAACCTAACCCTAACCCTCACCTTAACACTAAACCTCACACTCAGCCTAAACCTAAGCCTAAACCTAAACCTAACACTAACACATACACTCACCCTAACCCTAACCCTAATATTAATAATAACCCTGACACTCATCCTAACCCTTACCCTAACCCTAAACTTTACCCTCAACCTCAGCCTAACCCTAAGCCTATCCCTAAGCCTAACCCTAACCTTCACACTCACCCTAACTGTAACCCTAATCCTACACCTAACCCTAACTCAAACCCTCACCCTCAACTTAACCCTCACCTTAAGCCTATCCCTAACATTAACCCTAACCCTAACCCTCACCCTCAGCCTCACCCTAACCGTAACTCTAACACTAAACCTCAACCTGACCCTAACCCTAACCATAACCCTATCCCTAAAACTCATCCTAGCCCTAAATCTAATCCTCATACTCACCATAACCGAAACCCTAACCCTAATGAGAACAATAATCCTAACCCTAACCCTAACCCTCACCCTAACCATAAAACTCACCCTAACCCTAACCCTCACTCTAACACTTACCCTCACCCTAACACTAACCCTCACACTAACCCTAACCATCATGCTAACCCTAAACCTCAACCTAACACTAACCCTAAACCTGAACCTCTGCCTAGCCCTCACCCTAACCCTAACCCTCATCCTCACCCTAAACTTCACACTAACCCTAACACTAATCCTCAATCTAACCCTCACCCTCACCTGAACCCTCACCCTAACCCTCACCCTAACCCTAACCCTCACCCTTAATGTAACCCTAACCCTCAGCCTAAACCTCACCTTTATCCTTACCGTCAACGCCACCCTAACCCTCACTGTAATGCTAACCCTCACCCTAACTCTAACTCTACCCATAAACCTCATCCTCAACCTAATCCTAACTCTAACCCTAACCCTAACACTATCCTTCACCATAACACTAACCCTAACCATCACCCTAACCTTAATCCTCACCCCCACCCTCACCCTCAGCCTAACCCTAAGCCTAAGCCTAACCCTAACACTAAAACTCACACTCACCCTACCCTAACCCTAATCCTAACCCTAAACCTAACCCTAACCCTAAACCTCAACCTAACCATCACCCTAACACTAACCCTAACCCTAACCCTCGAACTAACCCTCCAACTGAACCAAAATCTAAACATAAATCTCACCCTCACCCTAACCCTCACCCTCACCATAACTCTAAACCTAACCCTAAAAAGAACACTAATCCTAACCCTAAACCTAACCCTAACCCTAACCCTAACCCTAATGCTAACACTCAACCTCACCCCAACCCTAATCCTACCCCTAACCCTCACCCTAACACTAACCCTCACCCTCACCGTAACCCTTACCCTCATCCTAATCCTCACCCTAACCCCAACCCTAACCCTAAACCTTACCCTAAAACAAACCCTAATCCTCACGCTCATCCTAGCCCTCACCCTAACCCTAATCATAACCCTAATCCTCACCCTAACCCTCACACGAACCCTAACACTAACCCTCATTCTTACCCTAACCCTAATCCTCACCCTAATCCTAACACTTACTCTCACCCTAACCCTAACCCTAACCCTCCCCCTGCCCCTAAACTTAACCGAACCCTAATTCTCACCCTAACCCTAACCAACACACTCACCCTCACCCTCTCCATAACCGTAATACTAACCCTAAACCTAACCCTCACAGTAATCCCCAAACTAACACTAACCCTATCCCTAAACCTCAACCTAACCATCACCCTAACCTTAACCCTAACACTAACCCTAACCCTAACCCTTGACCTAAGCCTCCAACTGAACCTAAATCTAAACATAAATCTCACCCTCACCCTAACCCTCACCCTCACCATAACTCTAACCCTAACCCTAAAAAGAACACTAATCCTAACCCTAAACCTAACCCTCACAGTAATCCCCAAACTAACACTAACCCTATCCCTAAACCCCACCCTAACCCTACCCCTAACCCTCACCCTCACCCTCAGCCTCAGCCTAACACTAAGCCAAACCTAACCCTAATCCTAACCCTCAAATTCACCCTTAACCTTACTCTAATCCTAATCCTAACCCTAACCGTAATCCTCACCCTCACCCTAACCGTCACCCTAACCCTAACTCGAAAACTATCCCTAAACCTAAACCTCAACCTCAGCCTCACTCTTACACTAACTCTAACCCTAAACCTCACCCTCACCCTAACCCTAACCCTAATCCTAACCCTAAACCTAACCCTAATCCTAAAACTCACCCTCACCCTAGCCATCATGATAAACCTAATACTAAACCTCATCCTAACCCTCCCCCTAACACTTACCCTAAACCTCACCCTAACCCTGACCTCACCTTCAACCTCACCTTTAGCCAAACCCTTAACCTAAACTTAAACCTAACCTAACACACTCACCCTCACCTTAACCCTAATCATAACCCTAACCCTCAACCTCACCCTCAGTGTAACCCTAAGCCTAACCCTAACCAGAACCTTAACTCTCACACTCACCCTAACCCTTACCCTAATCCTAATCCGAACCCTAACCCAAAGCCTCACCCTCAGCCTCAGCTTAACCCTAACTCTAACCCTATACCTTACACTCACCCTAACCCTAACCCTAATCTTAACCCTAAACATCACCCTAACCCTAACCCTAAAACTCAACCTCTTCCTAGCCCTCATTCTAACCCTAATCCTAACCCTAACTCTCATACTAACCCTCCCCATAACCCTAACCCTAATTCTCACCCTAACCCTAACCCTCACCCTCATCTTCAGCCTAACCCTAAGCCTAACCCTAAACCTAACCCTCAACCTCAACCTCAGCCTAACCCTAAGCCTATCCCTAACCCTAACCCTAACCCTCACACTCATCCTAACGCTAACCCTAATCCTACTCCTAACCTTAACTCTAACACTCACCCTCAACCTAACCCTCACCTTAAGCCTAACCCTAACATTAATCCTAAATCTAACTCTCAACCTCAGCCTCATCCTAACCCTAACTAACACTAAACCTCACCCTGACCCTAACCCTAACCCTAACCCTATCACTAAACCTCATCCTAGGCCTAAACCTAACCCTCACCCTCACCCTTATGATAACCGTAATCCTAACCCTAATGCTAACAATAATCCTAAATCTAACCCTCACCCTAACCATAACCCTCACACTAACTCTAACCATCACCCTAACCATAATCCTCACCTTAAACCTAACCCTCACCCTATCACTTACCTTCATCCTAACACTAACTCTAACCCTAACACTAACCCTCACACTAACCCTAATGATCACCCTAACCCTAAGCCTCACCCTAACACTAACCCTAAACCTCACCCTCTTCCTAGCCCTCACCCTAAACCTAACCCTCATCCTCACCATAAACCTCACAATAAACCTAACACTAATTCTCAATCTAACCCTCACCCTCACCCTAATGCTAACACTAACCCTCACGCTCACCCTGACCCTAACCCTTAACGTAACCATCAACCTCAGCCTAACCCTCAAGTTTACCCTTGCCGTCACCTCCAAGCTAACCCGCACCCTAAACCTAGCTGTACCCCTAAACCTCACCCTCACCCTAATCCTAACATTAACCGTAACCCTAACACTAAACCTCACCCTAACCCTAACCCTAACCTTAAACCTCACCCTCACACTCACCCTAGCCCTTACCCTAACCCTAATCCTAACCCTAACTCTCATCCTAAACCTCCCCCTAAACCTAACCGTCAACCTCAACCTCACCCTCAGCCTAACCGTAAGCCTAACCCTAAACCTAAACCTAACACACACACTCACCCTCACTCTAACCCAAATCCTATCTCTAACACTAACCCTAACCCTAACCATCCCCTTAACTCTCACCTAACCCTAAATCTAAAACTAACCCTTACCCTAACCCTATACCTAAACCTCACCCTAACCCTAACTCTAACCATAAACATAAACCTCACCCTAAGCCTAAATCTAACCCTAACCCAAAACCTAAAACTAATCCTAACCCTAACCCACACCCTCACCCTCAGCCTATTCCTAAACCTAACCCTAACCCTAACCCTCACACTCACCCTAAACCTAACCCTAAACCTCACCCTAACCCTAACCCTCACCCTCAACCTCAGCCTAACCCTAAGCCTATCCCTAATCCTAACCCTAACCCTCACACTCACCCTAACACTAACCCTAATCCTACTCCTAACCCTAACACTAACCCTCACCCTCAACCTAACCCTCACCTTAAGCCTAACCCTAACATTAATCCTAACCCTAACCCTCACCCTCAGCCTCACTCTAACCCTAAATCTAACACTAAACCTCACCCTAACCCTAACCCTAAACCTCATCCTAGCCCTAACCCTAACCCTCACCCTCACCATAACCTTAACCCTAACCTTAACGCTAACAATAACCCTAACCCTAACCCTAACGCTCACTCTAACCATAACTCTCACCCTAACCCTAACCCTCACCCTAACATTTACCCTCACCCTAACACTAACCCTAACCCTAACACTAAACCTCACACTAATCCTAAACATCACCCTAACCATAAACCTCGCCCTAACACTAACCCTAAACCTCATCCTCTCCCTAGACCTCGCCCTAACCCTAACCCTCATCCTCACCCTAAAATTCACACTAACCCTAACCCTAAACCTCAACCTAACCATGAAACTAACCTGAAACCTAACACTTACCCTAATCCTAACCCTAGACCTAACCCTCAAACTAAACCTAAATCTAACCATAAACCTCACCCTCACCCTAACACTAACCCTAACCCTAAACCTCACCCTAACTCTAACCCTAATCCTCACCCTCACCCTCACTCTCAACATAACTCTAACCCTAACCCTAACAATAACAGTAATCCTAACCCTAAACCTAAACCAAACCCAAACCCTAACCCTAATGCTAACACTCAACCTCACCCTATCCCTAAACCTAACCCTAACCCTCACCCTAACACTAACCCTCACCTCACCATAACCCTAACGCTCATCCTAACCCTCACCCTAACCCTAACCCTAAACCTAAACTTTACCCTATCACTAACACTAATCCTCACCTTTACCCTAGCCCTCACCCTAACCCTAATCGTAAAACTAATCCTCATCCTAACCTTCAACCTAAGTATAAGCCTAACCCTAACCCTAACCCCACCCCACACTATAACCCTAACCCTAACCCTAACCCTATCACTAACCCTAAACCTAACCCTAATCCTCAGCCTCACCCTCACCCTAACCCAAAACCTAACCCTCATCCTAACTCTAAGCCTAACCCTAACCCTAATCCTAACCCTCACACTCACCCTCACCCTAACTCTAATCCTAAACCTCACTCTATCCCTAACCCTAAGCCTCACCCTAACCCTCAGGCTAGCCCTCACCCTTACACTTATCCTAACCCTAAACCTAATCCTAACATTCACCCTAAACCTAAACCTAACCCTAACCCTCACCCAAACACGAACCCTAACACTCACCCTCATGCTCGGCCTAAGTCTAAGTCTAAGCCTAAGCCTAACCCCAATCCTCACCCTAACCCTAACTCTAACCCTAAACCTCACCCTCACCCTAAACCTCACCCTAACACTAACCCTAACCCTCACGCTCACTCGCACCATAACCATAACCTTAAACCTGTAGGGAGCCGAGGCGAGACTCCGCCCACTCCCTTGCAGTTTTGAGGATAACCACTCCAGACGGTGCTTGGCGGGACGCCTGGGCTGTGCGCGTGCGCGAGCAAGGTAGTGTCCCCAGCCAATCCCATGACACCTGGTGACGGTAAAAGGCAGGCGACCAACAATAGAAAAGACCCGTGTTCGAATTCCCTATATAAGCGGCTGTGTTTCGGGTGCTCGCTCTCTCGCGCCCAAGCTCTCCTACAACTAAAAGGCTCTCCAATAAAGCGTGATCTGAGAAGACTCCTGGAGTGGTGGTCGTTTTTCCTCGCTGGTCGAGTAGGCGGTCACTACAACTGGTGCCGAAACCCGGGAACGAACCTGGGACGGGACCCGCGCGAGAGGCCGAATTGGAGCCAGAACTCAACACGCGGAGAGGAGACGTTGGTAAACATCCCCCGGTATGCTGTTCACTGTAGATTTAGATATTTATTGGTTGCTTGCATTGCTTCTTCCCTTGTGGCTTGTCTTTTTGATGGTGCGCACTTGCCTCGAGGAGGGAGGGTTTGATTTAATCCAGGAAGGACGCAAAGTACTAACGCAGCATCAGGATAGTCTATCAGAGTCAGTATACAGTAATGGGGAGGAAAAGAGGCCTAAAAGAAAAAGGGAAAAAAGACAGAAGGATCCTAAAGAATTGAAGCGAGAGGGGCTGCAGCCCTCACAAAAGGAGAAGGGTTTTAGGGAGGGGGTCTCAAGGAGACCTCCGTGCCCTTCTTTAAAAGCAAACCGGTTCTCAGCCCTACATGTGGAAGGGCGGGACCAAGAATATAGTAATCTTGTGAGTGACTCAGAGGAAGAAATGTTAGAGGAGGAGGGAGAACAGCTCGATCCAGCTGATAGTGAAGAGTTAGAAGAGGCTGCGGCGGAGCACGTGGCAGACAGATATGGAGGGTGGCGCCCCCTAGGGGTGGGAGTACCGCAGCAGCCAGGGAGAGGAAACGGAGCTGCCCCTCACCCGTCGGCCCCCCCGCCGTGCCCGCCGGCAGGGAAGAGTCACTTTATAAAAGGCAGCACCTGGTCGCCATTAGCGGCCGCCTTTCCAGTTTTTGAAAATCCCATTACTAATGAGAGAATTCTTGAGCCGGTTTCCTACTTCCAGCTTAAGGATTTAGTTGAGGCAGTCCGGACTTATGGAGTGACGGCCAATTATACCACTGCCTTGCTTCAAAGGCTAACTATTAATGCTATGATTCTGTGGGAGCAAAAACTGTTCAATATTTTCCTGAATTAGTGGCTAAACAGGCAATTTTGATCTGAGAAAAAAAATAAAAATAAAAAATAAAAAAATAAAAAAAAAAAGCAGGCAATTTTGGGTATAAAGTATTGTTTAATGCATTTTGCAAAAATTCCAGATAAATTAATTATTCCATATACCCGTGAGCAAGTTGAAATTTTAGGTTTTAAGTTTTTCCTTTTTTGTTTTGTGTTGTGTATTCTACTACTGACTAAATGGTTCTAAAATACTGGGCATATCTATGCTAAAATTTTCATCACATCTAATGAGTTTTGTCATTTCAGAATATTTGTTGGTCAATTCTTGATAAGAACCAGGTAAGCTCTACTTATTCTACTTGATCTCCATGTTGCTTTAATTAAAAATAATAAAGGGCTTTTGTGGCAAAGATTTCAGTTCAAAGCCAGCTCGGGCTAAAAAATCCCTAAGACTCCATCTCCCAGCTAAACTCTGCAAGTGGTACTATAACTCAGTGTGGTAGAGTGCTAGCCTTGAGCGGAAGCGCTCAGGGACAGTGCCCAGGCCTTGAGTTCAAATCTTGAATACCAACTGGGACAAGCCATCCCAGCAACGAGCACCTAGACTCAGCCAGTCTAGGGAACAAGGGAACGTGGAAAGGAGTAAGAGGAGATGATGTCACATCAGCTACTTTGTGCCTGCCCTTTCAAAATTAACCTGAGCCGGGAGGTCAGTAGAAGTAAGAAGCCTGCCCATCCAATGTCTATACCTGTCTACCTATTAACTGAACAGGGATTTATATTCTTGCCTTTGTCACCTGAATTCTCTACCTAGTCGCCAGATGTCAGAAGTAACTAGGGACATTTCTACCAACATTTTCAGCCCCAAGTCCTTCCTCTTGCCATTTATTTGCTCTCTAGTATTTTTTTTTTCCAGCCCCTCAATGCTCATGAGACTTCTCCAGATTTCATCTAAGGACTCACGCAACCAAGGGACAGCTGCTGTTCACTACCTTCTCTGGGAGGAGACCAAATTCCAGCCTTTTACCCCTATTGTCGACGCCCCTTGTCAGCAGGAAGTAGCCAGAGAGAATCCTCGCCCTATTTCATGATTATTAAAAGGCTGGAATGTAAGGTCCGCTCCTGGATGGCGAGCAAGTTGAAATTTTAGCAGCCACAATGGATATGTGGGCAATTCTTGTTTGCTCATTTCCAAATGTAATTGATAATCATTATCCTAAGCATCCTCTGCTTGCCATAGTTAACAAAAATTTAGTGTATTTTCCTGTTGTCACTTCAAAGGAGCCCTTGGCTGATGCTCTGACCATCTTTACGGATGGATCAAAATCTGGACAAGGTGCCTTTTTTGTTCAAGGACACAAACAGCCGGTAGTTTTTAATTTTCGGCCGAATGTCCCACAGGCTGTTGAATGTTTAATTGTGCTTGAAGTTTTTAAAAGATTTGATCAACCTTTTAACTTATTTTCTGATTCATTATATGTTGTAAATGCCGTTGCTTCTCTTGAAGTTGCTGCTTCAGTTAAGCAGGCCAGTACAATTTCTAATGTTCTGTTACAGATTCAATCCCTTATCTTAAACAGAAAACATCCTTTTTATATTGGACATATTCGTGCCCACTCTATGTTACCGGGCCCAATGGCAAGGTGTAATAATTTGGTGGACCAGGCAACTCGGGCTATGGCTCTGGTTGCTGCTGATCCTGTAGAATTGGCAAAAGACTTTCATAGATTGTATCATGTACCTGCTAATACCCTTAGGAAAAGATATAATTTGTCCAGGCATGTGGCAAGAGATATTGTTAAAGCCTGTAAATCTTGTGTTACCTTTCTTCATCCTCCCCATGTGGGGGTAAACCCCAGGGGGTTGAGACCAAATGCCCTATGGCAAATGGATGTTACTCATCTGACGGAATTTGGTAAGTTGAAATATTTACATGTGTCTGTGGACACCTTTTCCGGTGTCATTCATGCCACACCTCTGGCAGGAGAAAAGGTGTCTCACGTCAGAATACACTGCTTAGAAGCTTGGGCAGCTTGGGGAAAGCCCCTTAGACTCAAGACGGATAATGGCCCTGCTTATACTTCCCATGGTTTTCGTGCCTTTTGCGCACAAATGCAGGTTGCCCACACCACTGGATTGCCCTACAATCCTCAAGGACAAGGTATAGTGGAAAGAGCTAATAGAAGCATAAAAGAAATGCTTCAAAAACAAAAAGGGGGAGTTGCTGAGTCCGCGTCCCCCAGGGAAAGACTTTCTCTTGCGCTCTTTACCCTTAATTTTTTAATTCTAAATGACAACGATCAGTCTGCCGCAGATCGGCATATGACAAGAGACTCCATGGATACTAAAGACATGGTTATGTGGAAGGATGTTATTAATAATAAATGGTATGGACCGGATCCGGTAACAACGAGATCCAGGGGAGCTGTTTGTGTTTTTCCACAGAGTCAAGAAGTACCTCACTGGGTGCCAACGAGACTGACCAGGCCGGTGGAGACTGCAGAAAAACCCCCTCTTGAAGATGCAGCTGATCTTCTTGCTGTTAGCAACAGTGCTAATAGCAATCCCTGTGATAGCTAAACCAATGATGCTGTGGCCTGTTACAATTTACTGAGTGGATTGCCTCTGCGGTGTCCTTTGTCAAAGAGCGGGTGGGAGTCGGAATGTTTTTAGCCTGCTGCTTGAGAGGATGCGTGGTCTGCCTATGGTTGGTCTGTCGCCTTCGAGCCCAAACCAGAAGGGACAAGGTTGTTATCTTGCAAGCATTAGCCGCTTTGGAGAGTGGATCCTCACCCCAGATCTGGCTGTCGGCCCTAAGAGGCAGTTAGCCTTACCATTCTGCATAGCCTTAGCACCCCGAGGGATCAGGGGATCCCATTGCACCGGGACAGGTATGCAATTTGCAATTTGGGACAGGGTGCCAGGCAAGTGCATTGCACTTGAGGAGATGGTTCTCATCTCCTCAAGAAGAGCATGCTGGGTTGCAAGTGGGTTGATGCCCAAGATCCCACCTCTGCAAAAAAGGCATCGGACGGGCCTGGTCATCACTGGGGAAGGCGCCCCTCAGGCGAAGGCCAGTGCAAGGTCCTCTCATTAATGTCTTAGACAGAGGCCCAACCTCTACTCTTACCTGTTGCCATAAAACAAAGAAGGGGGAACTGTAGGGAGCCGAGGCGAGACTCCGCCCACTCCCTTGCAGTTTTGAGGATTACCACTCCAGACGGTGCTTGGCGGGACGCCTGGGCTGTGCGCGTGCGCGAGCAAGGTAGTGTCCCCAGCCAATCCCATGACACCTGGTGACGGTAAAAGGCAGGCGACCAACAATAGAAAAGACCCGTGTTCGAATTCCCTATATAAGCGGCTGTGTTTCGGGTGCACGCTCTCTCGCGCCCAAGCTCTCCTACAACTAAAAGGCTCTCCAATAAAGCGTGATCTGAGAAGACTCCTGGAGTGGTGGTCGTTTTTCCTCGCTGGTCGAGTAGGCGGTCACTACAACTAAACCAAACCCTAACAATAACCCTAACCCTAATCCTAATGCTCACAATAACCATAACCGTCACCCTGACCCAAACCCTCACCCTAAGACTTACGCTCACCGTAACACTAACCCTAACGATAACACTAACCTCACACTAACACTAACCCTAAATCTAACCCTAAACCTCAACCTCACCCTAACCCTAACCCTAACCCTAAACCTCACCCTAAGCCTAACCCTCACACTGACCCTAGACATCACCCAAACCCTAAACATCAGCCTAACACTAACCCCAACCCTCACCCTCAACCTAGACTTCACCCTAACCCTAACCCTCATCCTCATCCTAAACATCATACAAACCCTAATACTAATCCTCAATCTAATCCTCAACCTCACCCTAAAGCTAACACTAACCGTCATCCTAACCCTAACCCTCACCCTTAACATAACCCTCAACCTCAGCCTAACCATCACCTTTACGCTTACTGTCACCCCCATGCTAACGCGCTCCCTAAACCTAACCCTCACCCTAACCCTAACTGTACCCCTAAACTTCAACCTCAACATAACCCTAACTCTAACGCTAACCCTAACACTAAACCTGACCCAAACCCTAACGCTAACCCTCACCCTCACCATAACCGTAAACCTAACCCTAAATCTAACAATAAACCTAACCCTAACCCTCACACGAACCATAACCCGCACCCTAACCCTAAACCTCACCCTAACACATACCCTCACCGTAACACTAATGCTAACCCTAACACTAACCCTCACACTAACCCTAACCCTCACCCTAATCCTAAAGCTCACCCTAACCCTAAAGCTCACCCTAACCCTAACCCTAACCCTAATCCTCACCCTGACCCTAGCCCTCACCCTAACCCTAATTCTAACCATCACCCTCACCCTAACCCTAACTTTCATCCTCACCCTAAACCTCACCCTAACCCTAATCCTAATCCTAAATCTAACCCTCACCCTAACCCGAACCCTAACCTTAACACTAAACTTTACCCTAACACTCACCCTTACCTTAACACTCAACCTCAACCTAAACATCACCCTTACCCATACCATCATCCTCACCCTAACCCTCACCCTAACCCTAAACCTCATCCCAACCCTCACCCTAACTGTAAACCTAACCATCACCCTAACCATAACCCTCACCCTCAACCTCATGCTCAGCCTAACCCTAAGCCTAAGCCTAAACCTTACCCTAACCCTCACCCGAACCCTAGACCTCACACTAACCATAATAGTAATCCGAACCCTAATCTTAAAACTCATCCTAGCCCTAATCCTAAACATCACCCTAAACCTAATCTTCACCCCACCCTCACACTCAGCCTAACCTTAAGCCTAAGACTAACCCTAACCCTAACCCTCACACTCACCTTCACCCTCACCCTAATCCTAACCCTAACCTTAACCATAACCCTAAACCTCAACCTAACCTTCTCCGTGACCTTAACACTAAAATTAACACTAACCCTAACCCTCGACTTAACCCTCCAACTAACCCTAAATCTAACCCTAAAACTCACCCTCACCCTAACCCTAATCCTAAACCTAATCCTAAACCTCACCCTATCCCTATCCATAAGCCTCACCCTCAACCTCACCCTCACCACAATTCTAACCTTAACCCTAACAATAACACTAATCCTAACCCTAAACCTAACCCAAACCCTAACCCTAAACCTGACACTCACTCTCATGCTAACACTAATCCTAACCCTAACCCTCACCCTAACCCTAATCCTCACCCTCACCGTAACCCTAACCCTCAACTTAACCCTCACCCTAACCGTAACACTAACTCTAAACCTTAATCTAACTCTAAACCTAACACTCACCCTCACACTAGCCCTCACCCTAACACTAATCCTAACCCTAATCTTCATCCTCACCCTCACCCTAACCCTAACCTGAACCCTCACCCTAGCCATAACTCTAAGCCTAATCCTCAACATAACCCTAATCCTCATGCTCAACGTAACCTTAACCCTAACCCTCACCCTATCCCTAAACATAATCGAACACTAACTCTCAACCTAACCCATACCCTAACCCTCACCCTAACCCTAACCCTCACCCTCAGCCTCACCCTAATCCTAACCCTCAACCTAAACCTCACCCGAACCGTTAACCTCACCCTAACCCTCACCCTCACCATAACTCTAACCCTAACCCTAACAATAACACTAATCCTAACCCGAAATCTAACCCTAACCCTAACCCTAACCCTAATGCTAACACTCACCCTCACCGTAAACCTAATCCTAAACCAAACCCTCACCGTAACCCTAATCATCACCATCACAGTAACCCTAACCCTCAACCTAACCCTCACCCTAACCCTAACCATAAACCTAAACCTTAATCTAACACTAACCCTAACCCTCAAACTCATGCTAGCCCTCACCCTAACCCTAATACTAACCCTAATCCTCATCCTTACCCTCACCCTAACCCTAACCTTAACCCTCACCCTAGCCCTAACCATAACCCTAATCCTCAACATAACCCTAAATCTCAAGTTCACCTTAACCCTAACCCTAACCCTAACCCTAACTCTCACACTCACCCTAACCCTTACCCTAATCCTAATCCTAAAACTAACACTAACCCTCACCCTCAGCCTCAACTTAAACCTAACTCTAACCCTAAACCTCAGCCTCACCCTAACCCTAACACTAATCCTAACCCTAAAACTCACCCTAACCTTAACCCTAAACCTCACCCTCACCCTAACCCTAAACCTCATCCTAACCCTCCCCCTAACCTTAACCCTAATCCTCACCTTAACCCTAACCCTCACCCTTACCTTCACTCTAACACTGACCCTTTCACTAACCCTAAACCTAACACTAACTGGAACCCTAACAATCACCCTCAGCTTCAGCCTAACCCTAACTCTAACCATAAACCTCACCCTCACCGTAACCCTAACCCTAATCCTAACCCTAACCCTCAACCTAACCCTAACCCTCACCCTCACCGTAACCCTAACCCTCATCATAACCCTCACCCTAAGCCTATCCCTAACCCTAAACTTTAACGTAACACTAACCCTAGTTCTCACCCTCACCCTATCCCTCACCCTAACACTAATCGTAACCCTAGTCCTCATCATAATCCTCACCCTAACCGTGAAACTAACCCTCATCCTTAACCAAACCCAAACCCTCTACCTAACCCTAACCCTAACGCTCACCATAACCCTAACCCTAATCCTAACACTCACCCTAACCCTCACCCTAACACTAAACCAAACCTTCGCCCTCACTCTCACACTAACCCTAATCCTAACCCTAAACTTCACTCTCAACCTCAACCTTAGCCTAACTCTTTGCCTAAACCTAAACCTAACCCTAACACACACACTCACCATCACCCTAAACCAAATCCTAACCCTACCCCTCACCATCACCCTAACTCTAACAGCAAACCTCACCTTCATTCTAACCCTCATTCTAATCCTAACCCAAACCCTAAACCTCACCCTAACCCTAACCCTATAACTCACCCTCACTGTAACCAAAACCCTAAACCTAAACCTATCAATAACCCTAAACCTAATCCTAACACTCACCCTAACCGTAACCCTCACCCTAACCCAAACCCTCACCCTAAAACTTACCCTCACCCTAACAATAACCCTAACCCTAACACTAACCCTCACACTAACCCTAACCATAACCCTAACCCTAAACCTAAACCTAATCCTCACCCTCACCATAACTCTAACACTAACCCTATCCCTTACCCTAACCCTAACCCTCCCCCTAACCCTATATCTAACCCTAAATCTCACTCTCACACTAACCCTAACCCTAACCCTAAACCCCACCCTAATCCAAACCCTTACCCTCACCCGCATCCTCACCCTCACGGTAACTCTAAGCCTAACCCTAATAATAACACTAACCCTAACCCAAACCATCACCCTAACCCTAATTCTCACCCCCACCTTCACCCTCAGCCTAACCCTAAGCCTAAGCCTAACCCTCACCCTAACGGTCACCCTCACCCTCACCCTAACCCTAATACTAAACCTAACCCTATCCCTAAACCTCAACCTAACCCTCAACATCCCATAAACCTAACAATAACAATAACCATAAACCTCCCCCTAACCCTCCCCCTAAACCTAATTCTAACGCTAAACCTCACCCTCACCCTACCCCTAAACCTAAACCTAACCCTAAACCTAACCCTAAACCAAACCGTAAACCTCACCCTCACCCTAGCCCTCACCCTAACCCTAATCCTAAAACTGAACCTCCTCCTAATCCTCACCCTCACCCTAACCCTAACTCTCATCCTCACTCTAAACCTCACACTAACCCTCACCCTAATCCTCAATCTGACCCTCACCCTAACCCTAACCCTAACCCCTACCCTAACCCTAAACCAAACCCTAAACCTCATCCTTATCTTAACCCTCACCCTCAGACTCAACCTCACCTTATCCTTACCATCATCCTCACCCTAACCCTCACCCTAACCCTAAACCTCCTCCTAACCCTCACCATAACCGTAAACCTAACGATCAAACTCACCCTAACCCTCACCCTCAACTACACGCTCAGCATAAACCTAAGTCTAAGCTTAACCCTTACCCTAACCCTCCCCCTCCCCCTAGACCTCACCCTAACACTAATCCTAATCCTAAACCTCACCCAAACCCTAAACCTAACCATCAACCTAAACCTAATCTTCACCCCCACTCTCACCCTCAGCCTAACCCTAAGCTTAAGCCTAACCCTAATCTTAACCCTCACACTCGCCTTCACCTTCATTCTGATCCTAACCCTAACCCTAACCATAACCCTAAACCTCAACCTAACCCTCACCCTAACCTTAACCCTAAAACTAACCCTAACACTAACCCTAGACCTAAACCTAATCCTAACCCTAACCGTAAACTTCACCCTAACCCTAACCCTAACCCTCACCCTCACCCTCACCCTCACCATTACTCTAACACTAACCCTAACAATAACACTAATCCTAACTTGAAACCTAACCCTAATACTAATCCTAACTCTCATCCTCAGGCTAACCCTAATCCTAAACCTAACCCTCACCCTAACCCTAATCATCACCCTGACCCTAACCCTAAAACTCACACACATTCACCCTCATTCTTAACCTAATCTTAAACTTAACCCTAACCCTAAACCTCCCCCTAACTCTCACCCTAACCCTAACACTAACACTAACCCTAACCCAAACCCTCAACCTATCCCTCACACTGACTCTAACCCTAAACCTCACCCACACACTAAACCTCACCCTAAGCCTAACCCTAACCCTCATCCTCACCCTTACTGTAACCGCAAACTTAAACCGAACCCTAACAATAATTCTAAACCGATTCCTAACCCTCAGCTTAACCATAAACCTCACCCTAACCCAAAACCTCACCATAACCCTTAGCCTCACCCTAAAACTGAACCTAACGCTAACATTAACCCTCACCCTAAATCTAACCCTAAACCTCACCCTCAACCTAACACTAACCCTAAAACTTAGCCTAACTCTAAAAATAAACCTAACCCTAAACCTCACTCTAACCCTGTTCCTAAACCTCACCCAACCCTAGCCCTCAACCTAAACCTAACCCTTATCCTCACCCTAACCCTCACCCTCACCCTAACCTTCAGCCTAACCCTAATCCTAAATCTAACCATAACCCTCACCCTAACCCTCACCCTAACCCTAACACTAAACCTAACACTAAGCCTAACCCTAACCCTCATCCTCAGCCTCACGCTAACCCTAATTCTAACCCTAAACCTCACCCTCACCCTAACCCTAACCCTAACCATAAATCTCACCTTAACTCTAACGCTAAACCTCACCCTCACCCTAGGCCTTGCCCTAACCCTAATCCTAACCCTAACCCTCATCCTAACCCTCCCCCTAACCCTAACCCTAACCTAACCATCGACCTCCCCCTCAGCCTAAATCTAAGCCTAACCCTAGACCTAACCCTAAAAAACACACTGACCCTCACCCTAACCCTAACCCTAATCCTATCCCTAAGCCTAACACTAAAACTTACCCTCCCCCTAACTCTCACCCTAACCCTAACCCTAACCGTCACCCTAACCCTAACTCTAACCCTAAACTTCACCCTCACCCTTACCCTAACTCTAACCCTAACTCAAACCCTAAACCTCAACCTAACCCTAACCCTAACCCTCACACTCACACTCACCGTAACCATAACCCTAAACTTAAACCTAACAATAACCTTAACCCTAACCCTAACCCTCACCCTAAACATAACCATCACCCTAACCCATAACCTCACCCTAATACTTATCCTCACCCTAACACTAACTCTAACACTAACACTAACCATCAAACTGACCCTAAACCTAACCCTAACCCTAAACCTCAACCTAACCCTCACACTCAACCTAAACCTAACAATAAACCTAACCCTAACCCTCCCCCTAACCCTCCCCCTAACCCTATATCTAAACCTCTCCCTCACCCTAACCCTAACCCTAAACCTAACCCTAACCCTAACACTAACCCTAAACCTAACCCTAAACCTAACACTAATCCTCAGCCTCAACATCACCCTAACCCAAACCCTAACCCTAACCCTCATTCTAACTCTAAGCCTAACCCTAACCCTAATCCTAACCCTCACACTCACCCTCACCCTAACCCTAATCCTAAACCTAACCCTATCCCACACCCAAACCCTCACCCTAACCCTCAGCCTAGCCCTCACCCTTAAACTTATCCTAACCCTTAACCTCAACCTAACTCCCAACCTACCCCTAAACCTAAACCTAACCCTTATCCCAGCACGAACCCGAACCCTCAACCTCATGCTCGGCCTAAGCATAAGCCTAAGCCTAAGCCTAAGCCTAACCCTCACCCTAACCCTAACTCTAACCCTAACCTTAAACCTAAACCTCAACCTTACCCTAACCCTAAACCTCACTCTCACCCTCACAGTAACCGTAACCCTACCCCTAAACCTAACAATAAACCTAACGCTAACCCTAACCCTCACCCTAACCATAACCCTCACCCTAACCTTAACCCTCACCCTAACACTTACCCTCACCCTAACCCTAACCCTAACCCTCACACTCACCCTAGCCTTCATCCTAACCCTAACCCTCATCATCACCCTAAACCTCACACTAAACCTAACACTAATCCTCAATCTAACCCTCACCCTCAATCTAATGCTAACACTAACCCTCAGCCTAACCCTAACCCTCACCCATAGGGAAACCCTCACCCTCATCCTAACCCTCAATTTTACCCTTACCGTCAACCCCAGGCTAACCTGCACCCTAACCCTAACCCTCATCCTCACCCTAACTGTACCCCAGAACCTCACCCTCACCATAACCCTAAGTCTAACGCTAACCCAAACACTAAACCTCACCCTAACCCACACCTTAACCCTAAGCCTCATCCTAAACATCAACCTAACTGTAAACCTAACCATCATACTAACCATAACCTTCACCCTCAACCTCAAGCTGAGCCTAATCCTTATCCTAAGCCTAACCCTCACCCTCACCCTATCCCTCACCCTCACCCTAATCCTAATCCTAACCCTCATCCTAACCCTCACCCTAACCCTAACCCTAACCATCACCCTAAACCTAATCCTCACCCCCACCCTCACTCTCAGCCTAACTCTAAGCCTAAGCCTAACCCTAACCCTAACGCTCACACTCATCCTCACCCTAACCCTAATCCTAACCCTAACCCTAACGGTAAGCCTAAACCTCAACCTAACCCTCACCCTAACCTTAATACTAAAATTAAACCTAACCCTCACCCTCGACCTAATCCTCCAACTAACCCTAAATTTAACCCTAAACCTCACCCTCACACTTACCCTAATCCTAATCTCTAACCCTAAACCTCAACCTAACATTAACCCTAACCCTCACACACACCCTCACCCTCACAATAACTCTAACCCTAACCCTAACAATAACACTAATCCTAAACCTAAACCTAACCCTAACACTAATGCTAATACTCACCCTCAAGCTAACCTTAATCCTAACCCTAACCCTAACCCTAACCCTTATCCTCACCCTCACTGTAACCATAATCCTCAACCTAATCCTCACCCTAACCCTAACCCTAAACCTAAACCTTAATCTTATAAGAACCCTAACCCTCAACCTCACCCTAGCCCTCAACATAACCCTAATCCTAAACCTAATCCTCATCCTTACCCTCACCCTAACCCTAACCTGAACCCTCACCCTAACTCTAACACTAACCCTAACTCTCAACCTACCCTAACCCTCACGCTCACAGTAACCCTAACACTAACCCTCACCCTAACCCTAACCCTCACACTCACCCTTAACCTAAACCTCACCCCAGCCCTCACCCTTAGTCTAACCCTAAGCCTAACCCTAACCCTAACCATATCGCTCACACTCACCCTAACACTTACCCTAAACCTAATCCTAACCCTAAGCCTAACCCTCACATTCAACTTAACCCTCACCCTAACCCTAAATCTAACACTAACACTAACCCTAACCCTCAAACTCAGCCTCACCCTAACCCTAACTCTAATCCTAAACCTTACACTCACCCTAACCCTAACATTAACCCTAATCCTAAACCTCACCATAACTCTAACCCTAAACCTCACCCTCACCCTTGCCCTCACCCTAACCCTAATCCTAACCCTAAACCTCATCCTAACCCTCACCCTAACGCTAAACTTAACGCTCACCGTCAACCTAACCCAACACCTAATCCGAACAGTAACCCTCACCCTCAGCCTCACCCTAACCCTAACTCTAACACTAAACCTCACCCTAACATTAACCCTAAATCTAATCCTAAACCTCACCCTCAACCTAACCCTAACCCTAACCCTAACGGTAAGCCCCACCCTAACCCTAACCCTAACCCTCACCTGCACCTCACCCTCACTGTAACTCTAACCCTAAACCTAACAATAACAATAATCCTAATCAGAACCATCACCCTAACCCTAACCCTCACCCTCATGCTCAGCCTAAGCCTAAGCCTAAGCCTAAGCCTAACCATAACCCTCACCCTAATCCTAAACCTATCAAAAACCATAACTCTAACCCTAAACCTCACTGTCCCCCGAACCCTAATTCTATCCTTAACCCTAAAACTAAACCTAATCCTAACCCTAACTGTAACCCTCACCCTCACCCTCACCATAATCCTAACCCTAACCCTAACAATAACCTTAACCATAATCCTAACACTCACCCTAACTATAACCATCAGCCTAACCCTAAACCTCACCCTAACACTTACCCCAACCCTAACAATAACCCTAACCCTAACACTAACCCTCACACTAACCCTAACCATCACCCTAAACCTAAACCTCACTATAACCCTATCCCTAACCCTCACCCAACCCTAGCCCTCATCCTAACCCTAACCCTTATCCTCACCCAAACCCTCACCCTCACCCTCACCCTCAGCCTAAACCTAACCCTAAACCTAACCCTAACACTCATGCTAACCCTCACCCTAACCCTAACCCTAACTCTAACACTAACCCTAACCCTAACCCTCACCCTCAGCCTCACCCTAACCCTAACTTTAACCCTAAACCTCACCCTCACCTTAACCCTTACCCTAACCATAAACCTCAACCTAACTCTAACCCTAAACCTCAACCTCACCCTAGCCCTTGCCCTAACCCTAATCCTAACACTAACCCTCATCCTAACCCTCCCCCTAACCCTAACACTAACCCTAACCCTAACCCTAACCATCACCCTCACCTTCAGCCTAAACCTAAGCCTAACCCCAGAACTAACCCTAACAAACACACGGACCCTCACCCTAACCCTAACCCTAATCCTATCCCTAAACCTAACACTAAGCCTTACCCTCCCCTTAACTCTCACCCTAACCTAACCCTAAACGTCACCCTAACCTTAACTCTTACACTAAACCTCACCCTCACCCTAACCCTAACTCTAACCCTAACCCAAACCCTAAACCTCAAACTAACACTAACCCTAACCCTCACACTCACCCTCACCGTAACCGTAACCCTAAACCTAAAACTAACAATAACTCTAACCCTAACTCTAAACCTCACCCTATCCATAACCGTCACCCTAACCCATAACCTCACCCGAACACTTACCCTCACCCTAACACTAACCCTAACACTAACACTAAGCCTCACACTGACCCTAACCCTAACCCTAACACTAAACCTCAATCTAACACTCACCCTCAACCTAAACCAAACACTACCCCTAATCCTAACCCTCACCCTAACCCACCCCCTAACCCTACATCTAAACCTCACCCTCACCCTAAACCTAACCCTAACACTAACAGTAAGCCTAAACCTAATCCTAATCCTCAGCCTCAACCTCACCCTAACCCAAACCCTAACCCTAACACTCATCCTAACTCTAAGCCTAACCCTAACCCTAACCCTAATCCTAACCCTAATCCTAACCCTCACACTCATCCTCACACTAACAGTAACCCTAATCCTCAATCTAACACTCACCCTGAACCTAACCCTATCCCTTACCCTAACCCTAAACCTAACCCTAACCTTCACCCTAACACTCAACCTCAGCCTAAACCTCACCTTTACCCTTACAATCATCCTCACCCTAACCCTCACCCTAACCCTAACCCTCACCCTCACTGTAAATCTAACCCTCAACCTAACCCTCACCCTAACCCTAACTCTATCCCTAAACCTTAATCTAACACTAACCCTAAAGCTCACCCTCAACCTAGCCCTCACCCTATTCCTAATCTTCATTCTTAACCTCACCCTAACCCTAACCTTAACCCTTTCCATAACCATAATCCTAACCCTAAGCCTCAACCTTACCCTAAAACTCAAGCTCACCATAAACCTAACCCTAACCCTCACCCTAACCCTAAATTTACCCGAACCCTAACTCTCACAGTAAACCTAAACCAAACCCTCACTCTCAACCTCACCCTCAGCCTAACCCTAAGCCTAACCCTAACCCTAACCCTCACACTCACACTCACCCTAACCCTTAGGCTAATCCTAATCCTAACCTTTAGCCTAACCCTCACCCTCAACCTAACCCTCACCCTAACCCTAACTCTAACACTAACCCTAACACTAACCCTCAATTTCAGTCTCACCCTAAACATAACTCTAACCGTAAACCTCACCCTAACCCTAACCCTCACCCTAACCTTAACCCTAAACCTCACCCTAACGCTAATCCTAAACCTCAACTTCAAACTAGCCCTCACCCTAACCCTAATCCTATCCCTAACCCTCATCCTAACCCTCACCCTAACACTAACCTTAACCTTCACCTCACACTAACCCTAATCCTAACACTAACCCTCAACCTAACCCTAACCCTCACCGTCACCGTAACCCTTACTCTAACCCTCAACCTAACCCTAAATTGAACCCGAACCCTAACTCTCACCCCAACCCTAACCCTAACCCTCACCCTAAGCCTAACCCTCACCCTTACCGTAACCCTCATGCTCAGCCTAACACTCAACTTTAACCTTACCGATACCCTCACCCTAACACTATCCCTAACACTAAACCTAACCCTAAACCTCAACCTAACCCTAACCCTCAACCTCACCCTGAACCTCACAATAACTCTAACCCTAACCCTAACAATAACACTTACCCTAACCCTAATCCTAACCCTAACCATCACCATATCCCTCACCCTCAGCCTCAACCTCAGCCTAACTGTAAGCCTAAGTCTAATCCTAACCCTAACCCTCACCGTAATCCTAACCCTAACCCTAAACCTAACCCTAAACCTAACCCTATCCATCCCCATAACCCTAACTCTAACCCTAACCCTAGCCCTCACCCTTACCCTAATCCTAACCCTAAACCGCAAGTTAACTTTCACCGTAACCCGAACCCTAACCCTCACCCTCACCCTCACCCTCATCATAACTCTAACCCTAACCCTAACAATAACTCTAACAATAACCCTAACCATATCCATAACCCTCAACCTCAGACTCACCCTCACAGCAAACTTAACCCTAACCATAACACTAACAATAACCCTAACACTAACCCTTATGCTAACCCTAATCCTCACACCCACCCTCACCCTCAGCCTAACCCTAAGCCTAACCCTAACCCTAACCCTCACCGTAAACCTAACCCTAACCCTATCCTAAAAACCTAACCCTAATCCTAACCCTAAACCTAACCCTAATCCTCAGCCCCACCCTCACCCTAACCCAAACCCTAACCCTAACCCTCCCCCTAACAATAACTCTAATTCTAAACCTCACCCTCACTTTAACCCTTACCCTAAACCTATCCCTAAACCGCACCCTAAACCTAACCCTCACCCTCAACCTTATCCTCACCATATCTCCAACCCTAACCCTAAGAATAACACTAACCCTTACCCTAACCATAACCCTTACCATAACCCTCAGCTTCAGCCTCATGCTCACCTCATGTTCACTTAACCCTAAGCATAACACTAAAAATAAACCTAACACTAAGCCTAACCCTAACCCTAACTCTAATCCTCAAACCCACCCTTACCCTCATCCTAAACTTAAGCCTAAACCTAACTCTAACCCTAAACCTCACCATAACCCTAATCCTAACCCTAAACCTAACACTAACCCTAACACTAAACCTAACCCTAAACCTAACCCTAATCCTCAGCCTCACCCTCACACTAACCCAAACCCTAACCCTAACCCTCACCCTAACTCTAAGCCTAACCCTAACCCTAAACCTCACACTCACCCTCACCCTAACCCTAATCCAAAACAAAATCCTATCCCTAACCCTAGCCCTCACCTTAACCCTAACCCTAGCCCTCACACTTACCCTAATCCTAACCCTAAACCTCAATCTAACCTTCACTCTAACCCAAACCCTAATCTGAACCCTAAACCTCACCCTCACCCTCACCCTCACAGTAACTCTAATCCCAACCCTAACAATACCTCTAAACCTAACCCTTACCATAACCATAACCAAAACCCTCGCCCTCAGACTCACCCTCACAGCAAACTTAACCCTAACCATAACACTAAAAATAACCCTAACACTAACACTAACCCTAACCCTAATCCTCACACCCACTCTCACCCTCAGCCTAACCCTAAGCCTAACCCTAACCCTAACCCTCACCGTAACCCTAACCCTAACCCTATCTTAAAAACCTAACCCTAACCCTAACCCTAAACGTAACCCTAATCCTCACCCCACCCTCACTCTAACCCAAACCCTAACCCTAACCCTCCCCCTAAAAATAACTCTAATTCTAAACCTCACCCTCACCCTAACCCTTACTCTAAACCTATCCCGAAACCGCACCCTAACCCTAACCCTCACCCTCAACCTCATCCTCACCGTATCTCTAACCCTAACCCTAAGAATAACACTAACCCTAACCCTAACCATAAGCATAACCCTCACCTTCAGCGTCATGCTCACCGCAAACTTAACCCTAAGCATAACACAAACAATAAGCCTAACCCTATGCCTAACCTTAACCCTAACTCTAATCCTCAAACCCACCCTCACCCTCATCCTAACCCTAAGCCTAATCCTAACTCTAACCCTAACTCTCACCATAACCCTAACCCTAACCCCACACTAACCCTAACAATAAACGTAACCCTAAAAATAAGCCTAATCCTCAGCCTCACCCTCACACTAACCCAAAACCTAACCCTAACCCTCACCCTAATTCTAAGCCTAAACCTCACACTCACCCTCACCCTAACCCTAATCCTAAACCTAAACCTATCCCTAACCCTAGCCCTCACACTAACCCTAACCCTAAAACTCAATCTAACCTTCACCCTAACACGAACCCTAACCAGAACCCTACCACTCACCCTCATGCTCGGCCTAAGCCTAAGGCTAAGCCTAAGCCTAAGCCTAACCCTCACCCTAAACCCTAACACTAGCACTAACCCTAACTCTATCCCTAAATCTCACCCTCACCCTAACCTTAACTCTAACCCATACCCTAAAACTAAACTTCATTCTAACCGTAAAATTAACCCTAACCATAACCATAGCCCTAACCCTAACCCTAACCCTAACAATAACCCTAAAACTCACACTCACCCTAACCATAACTCTCACCCTAACCCTAACCATCACCCTGTCCCTTAACCTCATGCTCACCCAAACCTCACACTAAGCCTAAAACTCAACCTAACCCTAACCCTAACCCTCACCATCACACTCAACTTCACCCTCACCCTAACCCTCCACCTCACACTCACCCTCACCCTAAACCAAAACCTAACCCTAACCCTCAGCCTAACCCTAACCCTCACACAACCTTAAACTTAACCCTCACCCTCACCCTAACTCTAACCCTCACCCTAACCCTAATCCTCACACTAACCCTAAACCTAACCCTAACCCTTATCCTCACACTAACCCTCACCCTAACCATAACCCTAACTCTAAGTCTCACCCTCACCCTAGCCTTCACCTTCACCCTAACCCTCACCCAAACCCTAACCCTCACACTCACCCTAAACCTCACCCTCACCCTAAAGCTAACACTAAACCTAAACCTCACCCTAACACTCACACTAAACCTAACCATCACTCTCACCATAACCCTAACACTAAACCTTACCCTAACCTTTACCCGAACCCTTACCCTCACCATAACCCTAACCCTAATCCTCACACTAACCCTAACACTAACCCACACACTAAAACTCAACCTAACCCTCACCCTCACCCTAACCCTAACCCTCACCCACACCCTCACCTTCAGCCGAACCCTAACTCTAACCCTAATCCTAACCCTGAACCTCACCCTCACTCTGAACCTAACCCTAACCCTAAACCTCACCCTCACCCTAACCCTAACCGTAAACCTATCACTAACCTCACCCTAACCCTAACCCTCAACCTAGACCTCAATCTAACACATACCGTCACCCTCACCCTAACCCTCACCTTAAACCTCACCCTAAACCTCACCCTCACCCTGAACCTCACCCTAAACCTCACCATCACCCTAACCCTAACCCTAAACGTATTCTTAACCCTAGCCCTAACCCTAACCCTAAACTTAAAACTAACACTCACTCTCATCGTCACTCTAAACATAACCCTAACTGTATCCCTAACCCTCACCCTAAACCTCACCCTAAATCATACCCTCACCCTAATCCTAACCCTAACACTAACACTAACCCTAACGCTAAACCTAACCCTAATCCTCAGCCTCACCCTCACACGAACCCAAACCCTAACTTTAACCCTCATCCTAACTCTAAGCCTAACCTTAACACTAAACCTCACACTCACCCCCACCCTAACACTAATCCTAAACCTAACGCTATCCCTAATCCTAGCCCTCACCCTAACCTTAACCCTAGCCCTCACCCTTACCCTAATCCTAACCTTAAACCTCAATCTAACCTTCGGGCTAACCCGAACCTTAACCAGAACCCTAAAACTCATCCTCATGCTCAGCCTAAGCCTAAGCCTAAGCCTAAGCTTAAACCTAACCCTCACCCTAACACTAACACTAACCCTAACTCTAACCCTAAATCTCACCCTCACTCTAACCTTAACTCTAATCCTAACCCTAAAACTAAACTTCATCCTAACCCTAACCCCAACACTAACTCTAAGCATAACCCTAAACCTAACCCTAACCCTAACAATAATATAACCCTAACCCTCACACTCACCCTAACCATAACCCTCACCCTAACCCTAACACTCAACCTAACACTTACCCTCACCCTAACATAAACCCTAATGCTAACACTAACGCTCACCCTAACCCTAACCCTCAACCTTACTGTAAACCTCACCCTCAGCCTAACCCTCAAATTTACCCTTACCTTCAACCCCACCCTAACCCGCAACCTAACACTAACCCTCACCCTAATCCTCACCCTAATCCTAACTCTACCCCTAAACCTCACCCTCTCCTTAACCCTAACTCTAATCTTAACCCTAACACTAAACTTCACCCTAACCCTAACCCTAACTCTCACCCTCACACTCAACTTAACTGTAACCCTAAACTTAACCCTAATAATAACCCTAACCCAAACCATCACCCTAACCATAACCCTCACCCTAATCCTAACCCTCACCCTAACACTTACCCTCACCCTAACCCTAAACCTCACACTAACCCTAAACCTAACCCTAACCCTAACCCTCACACGAACCCTCAACCTAACCCTAACCCTAACCTTAACTCTCACCCTCACCTTAACCCTCACACAACCCTCACACTAAGCCTAAACCTCAACCTAACCCTAACCCTAACCCTCACCATCGCCCTCAACTTCACCCTCACCCTCACCCTCACCCTCACCCTAACCCAAAACCTAACCCTAACTCTGACTCTAACCCTAACCCTCACACAACCTTAAACTTAACCCTCACCCTCACCATAACTCTAACTCTCACCCTAAACCTAATCCTCACACTAAACCTAAACCTAACCCTAACCCTTATCCTCACTCTAACCCTCATCCTAACCCTAACCCTAACTCTAAGTCTCACCCTCACCCTAACCTTCACCTTCACCCTAACCCTCACCCAAACCCTAACCCTCATACTCAACCTAACCCTCACTCTCACCCTAAAGCTAACGCTAAACTTAACCCTCACCCTAACACTCACACTAAACTTAACCCTCACTCTCACCATAACCCTAACACTAAACCTTACCCTAAACCTAAACCTAACCCTTACCCTCACCATAACCCTAACCCTAATCCTCACACTAACCCTAACACTAACCCACACACTAAAACTCACCCTAATCCTCACCCTCACCCGAACCCTAACCCTCACTCACACCCTCACCTTCAGCCTAACCCTAAACCTAACCCTAATCCTAACCCTGAACCTCACCCTCACCCTGAACCTAACCCTAACCCTAACCCTCACACTCACCCTCACCCTAACCCTAACCGTAAATCTATCACTAAACCTCACCCTAACCCTAACCCTCAACCTAACCCTCAATCTAACACATAAACTCACCCTCACCTTAACCCTCACCCTAACCTTCACCCTAAACCTCACCCTCACCCTAAACCTCACCCTAGACCTTACCCTCACCATAACCCTAAACCTAACCCTAACCCTCACTGTCACCCTAACCCTAAACCTAGCCGTATCCCTAACCCTAACCTTAATCCTATTCCTAACCTTAAAACTAACCCTCACTCTCACTGTCACTCTCACCATAATCCTAACCATATCCCTAACCCTCACCCTAACACTAACACTCAACCTAACCCTCACCCAAAAACTTACCCTCACCCTAATCCTAACCCTAACCTTCAACCTAACCCTATTCCTCTCCCTAAACCTGATCCTCACCCTAAAACTCATCCTAACATTTACCCTCACCCTAAAACTAACCCTAAACGTTCCCCTCACCCGATCCCTCACCCTCACCCTAACCCTCAACCTAACCCTAACCCTAACACTAACCCTCACCCTCACATAGCCCTCATCCTAACCCTAATCCTAACCCTAAAACTCACCTAAACCTAATCCTCACCCTCACACTAACCCTCACCCTCACCTTAACCCTCACCCTCACCATAACTCTCATCCTAAATATAACCCTAAACCTAACCCCAAAACTCACCCTAACCCCAACCATAACCCTAAACCTAACCCTAACCCTCAACCTAACCCTTACCCTCACCTTCACCCTACCCCTCACACTAACCCTAACCCTCCCCCTAACCCTAACCCTAACCCTCATCCTCACACTAACCCTAAACCAAACACTAACCCTTACCCTCTCACTAACCCTCACCCTAACATTAACCTTAACATTAAGTCTCACCCTCACAATAACCCTCTCCCTAACCCTTACCTTCATGCTCACCCAACCCTCACACTAACCCTAAACCTCAACCTAACCGTTACCCTAACCCTCAACTGCACCCTAACCCTAACCCTAATCCTAACCCTAAACCTTATCTTAACCCTCTCCCTTACCTAAATCTAACCCACACCCTCAACCTCACCCTCACCCTAACCCTCACCCTCACGCTCACCCTAACCCTAACCCTAACCCTCACCCTAACCCTAACCCTAATCCTAACCCTAAACCTTATCTTCACCCTCTCCCTTACCTAAATCTAACCCACACCCTCAACCTCACCCTCAACCTAACCCTCACACTAAACCTAACCCTCACCCTCACCCTAACCCTAACAATAATCCTAACGCTAATCCTAAATCTAACCCTCACCCTCACCCTAACGCTAACCCTAACCCTAACAAAAACCCTATTCCTAAGCCTAATCTTAACACTCATCCTCACCCTCACCCTAACCCTAACTATATAGAAGCCTAACCCTAACAATAACCCTAACCTTAACCCTAACCCTCACCCTAACCCTTAACCTTACCCCACCCCTCAGCCTAATCCTCATCCTAAACCTAATCCTAAATCTCTCCCTAACCCTTCAGATCACCCCAACCCTAACCCTCACCCTCACCCTCACCCTAGCCTAACCCTAACCCTAACCCTAATTCTAACCATGAACCTCACCCTCACGCTGAACCTAACATTAAAACTAACACTCACCCTCACCTTCACCCTAACCCTAACCTTAATCGTATCCCTAACCCTCACCCTAACTTTAACCTCACCCTAACACAGACCCTCAACCTAACCCTAACCCTAACCCTCAAACTAACCCTCACCTTAAACCTAACCCTCTCCTTAAACCTCACTCTCAACCTAAACCTCACCCTAAACCTTACCCTCACACTAACCATAACCCTAACCCTAAACCTCACACTAACCCTAACCCTAACACTCATCCTAATGTTAACCATAACCATAAACCTCACCCTCACTCAAACCCTCACCGTCACCCTAACCCTCACTCTTTCCCTAAATATCACCCTTACACTAACCCTCACCTTAACACTAAACCTATCCCTGACCCTTAGCCTCATCCTCACCATCACCCTCACCCTAAGCGTAATCCCAAACCTAACTCTAATCCTAAACCTAACCCTCTCCCTCACCCTCACGCTAACCCTAAAGCTAAACCTAACCCTAACCCTCACCCTAACCCTCACCCTCAACATAACCCTAATCCTAAAACTCACCCTCAACATAACCCTAACCCTAACGCTCACCCTAATGCTAACCCTAACCCTCACCCTCACCCTAACCCTCACAATCACCCTAACCGTCACCCAAACCCTAATGCTCACAATCACCCTAACCCTCACCCTCACCTTAATCCTCACCCTTTCCCTAAATCTCACCCTAACACTAACCCTCACCCTAACCCTAACCCTAACCTTGTCCTGAAGCCTCACCCTAACCATTACCCTAACCCTAAGCCTAACCTAACTCTCTCCTTCACCCTCATTCTAACCCTAATGCTATATCTAACCCTAACACTCACCCTCACCCTAACCCTAAACCTAACCCTAACCCTAACAATAACTCTAACCCTAACCCTAAACCTATCCCTAACCCTCACCCTCACCCTAACCCTAACCCTCACCCTCACCCTAACCATAACACTAAACCTAACCCTCACCCTAACACTCACCCTAACACTCACACTAAACCTAACCCACACTCTCACCCTAACACTCATACTAAACCTTATGGTAACCCTAACCCTATACCTTACCCTCAAACTAACCCTAAACCTAACCTTAATCCTCACACTGACCCTAACCCTAACCCTAACCCTCATTCTAAACCTCACCCTCACTCTAACCCTAACCCTAACCCTCATACTAATGCTAACCCTCACCCTCACCCTCAACCTCATCCTAACCCTTACCGTCACCCTAACCCTAACCCACACACTAACCCTGACTCTCACCCTAACCCTCACCCTCACCATGACCCTCACCCTAAGCCTAACCGTAAACCTAACCCTAATTCTAAACCTAAACCTCTCCCTCACCCTCATGCTAACCCTAACGCTAACCTTAACCCTAAACCTCACCATAACCCTTACTCTCACCCTAAACCTATCCCTAATCCTCACACTAACTCTAACCCTCACCCTAAACCTAACCTTAACCCTCACCCTCACCCTAACCCTAACCCTCAGTCTTACCCTCACCCTCAGCCTAACCCTAACCCAAACACTAATCCTAACACTGAACCTCACCCTCACCCTAAACCTAACCCTAAAACTAACCCTACCCTCATCATCATCCCAACCATAACCCTAAGCCTATCCCTAACCCTCATCCTAACCCTAACCCTTACCCTCACTCTAACACATACCCTCACCCTAATCCTAACGCAATCCCTCACCCTAACCACAGCCTCTCCCTAAACCTCACCCTCAACCTAAACCTCACCCGAAACTTTACCCTCACCCTAACCCTTACCCTAAACCTACCCCTCACCTGAACCCTCACCCTAACCCTAATCCTCACCCTCACCCTAGCCCTCATCATATCCCTAAACCTATCCCTAACCCTATCCCTAACCCTCACCCTGACCTTCACCCTCACCCTATCCCTAAAACTCATCCTAACCATAAACCCAACCCTAAACCCAACCCTCATCTTAACTCACACCATACACCTTAACCTAAACCTAAACCTGACCCTAACACTAACAATCAACCTAACCCTCAGCCTCACCCTAACCCTTACCCTCACATTCACCCTACCCCTCACACTAACCCTAACTGTCACCCTAACCCTAACCCTAATCCTCACACTAACCCTCAACCTAACCCTACCCTTCACACGAACCCTTACCCTAACCCTAACCCTAAACCTAACTCTCACCCTCACCTTAACCCTCACCCTATCCCTTAACCTCACACTAACCCAACCCTCACACTAAGCCTAAACCTCAACCTAACACTAACGCTAACCCTCACCCTCACCCTCAACTTCACCCTCACCCTAACCCTCACCCTCACACTCAACTTCACCCTCACCCTAAACCTCACGTTCACCCTCAAACTCACCCTAACCCAAACCTAACCCTAACACTTACCCTCTCCCTCAGCCTCAATCTAATCCTAAACCTCAACCTCACCCTAAACCGAAGGCTAACCCTAACCCTAACCCTAACCCTCCCCCTAACTTTCACCCTAACACTAACCCTAACACTAACCCTAACCCTCAACCTCAACGTAACCCTCACCCTAACCCTAACTCTAAACCTAAACCTCACACTCACCGTAACCGTAACTCTAACCCTAACCCAAAGCCTAAACCTCACCCTAACGCTAACCCTAAACCGCAACCTCAAAGTAGCCCTCACCCTAACCCTAATCCTAACCCTAACATTCATCCTTAACCTGACCCTAACACTAACACTAACCTTCACCATCACCCTAACCCTAATCCTAACACTAACCCTCAACCTAACCCTAAACCTCACACTCACCGTACCCCTTACCAAACCCTCAACCTACCCTAAACTTAACCCAAATCCTAACTCTCACCCCAATCCTAATCCTAACATTAACACTAAACCTAACTCTCACCCTTACAGTAACCCTCATCCTCAGCCTAACCCTCACCTTTAACCTTTCCGACCCGCTCACCCTAACCCTAAATCTAACCATAACCCTAAACCTAAACCTCACCCTCACCCTCACCCTCATCCTCAACCTCATCATAACTCTAACCCTAACCCTAACAATAACACTTACCCTAACCCTAACCCTCACCGTAACCCTAAACATAACCCTCACCCTCAGCCTCAAACTCAGCCTAAACGTAAGCCTAAGCCTAACCCTTACCCTACCTCACCATAATCCTAACCCTAACCCTAAACCTAACACTAATCCTCAGCCTCACCCTCACCCTAACCCAAACCCTAACCCTAACCCTCACCCTAACCCTAAACCTAAATTTAAGCCTAACCCTCACACTCACACTCACCCTCACCCAAACCCTAACCCTCACCCTAACCATAACCCTCACCCTAACCCTAACCCTCACCCTAACCATAACCCTCACCCTAACACTAACCCTAACCCTAACACTAACCCTCACACTAACCCTAACCCTCACCCTCACCCTAGCCCTCACCCTAAACCTAATTCTAACCCTCACCCTCACCCTAAACCTGACCCTCATCCTCACCCTAAACCTCACACTAACCCTAACACTAATCCTCAATCTAACCCTCATCCTATCCCTAACCCTAACCCTTACACTAACCCTAAAACTAACCCTAACCCTCACCCTTATCTTAACCCTCACCCTCAGCGTAAACTTCACCTTTACCCTTACCATAATCTCACCCTAACCTCACCCTAACTCTAAACCTTATCCCAAACCTCACCGTAACCGTAAACCTAACCATCACGCTAACCCTAACACTCACACTCAACCTCACCCTCAGCCTAACCCTAAGCCTAAGCCTTACCCTAACCCGAGCCCTCACCCGAGCCCTCAACCTTACCATAATCCTAAACATCACCCTAACCCTAATCCTCACCCCCACCCTCACCCTCAGCCTAACCCTAAGCCTAAGCTGAAACCTAACCCTAAACCTCACACTCACCCTCACCCACACCCTAATCCTAACACTAACCATAACCCTAACCCTAAACCTCAACATAACCCTCACCCTAACCTTAACCCTAACACTAACCCTAACCCTAACCATCGACCTAACACTCCCCCTAACCCTAAATTTAACCCTAAACCTCACCCTCACCCTAACACTAATCCTAACCCTAACCCTAAACCTCACCCAAATCCTCACCCTAACCCACACCCTCAACCTCACCCTCACCCTAGCCCTCACCCTAACCCTAATCCTAACCCAAATCCTCATCCTAAACCTCACACTAAGCCTAACCTTAACCCTAACCCTAACACTAACCCTCACACTAAACCTAATCCTAACCCTAAACCTCAACCTAACCCTCACCCTCACAATAACCCTAACACTAACCCTAAACTTCACCCTCACCCTAACCCTCCCCCTAAAACTCTATATAACCCTAAACCTCACCCTCACCTTAACCCTAACCCTAACCCTGAACCACATCATAACAGTAACCCAAACCCTCACCAGTACCGTCACCCTCACCATAACTCTAACCCTAACCCCAACAATAACACTACCCCTAATCCTAAACCTAACCCTAACGGAAAGCCCAAACCTAATTCTAAAACTCACCCTCACCCTAACCCTAATCCTAACCCTAAACCTCAAGCTAACACTAACCCTAACCCTCACCCAAATCCTAGCACTCACCCTAACCCTAATCCTAACCCTAATCCTCATTCTAACCCTCACCCAACCCCTAACACTAACCCTCACCCCCACCCTCACCCTCACCGTAACTCTAACCCTAACCCTAACAATAACACTATCCCAAACCGAAACATCACCCTAATCCTAATCCTCACACCCAACCTCACCCTCAGCCTCACCCTAAGCCTAAGCATAACCCTCACACTAACCCTCATACTCACCCTCAACCTAACCCTAATCCTAAACCTAACCCTATCCATAAACCTCAACCTAACCCTCACCCTCCCCCTAACCCTAACACTAAACCTAACCCTAACGCTCACCCTAACCCTCACCCTCACCCTAACTCTAACGCTAAACCTCACCCTCACCCTAACACTAACCCTAACCCTAAAACTCACTCTAAACCTCACCCTAACCAAAACCCTCACCCTCACCCTCAACTTCACTGTAACTCTAACCCTAACCCTAACAATAACACTAACCTTAACCCTAACCCTCAGCCTCACCCTCACTGCAAACTTAACCCTAATCATAACACTAACAATAAACCTAAACCTAACCCTAATGCTAAACCTAATCCGCACCCCCACCCTCACCCTCACCCTCAGCCTAACCCTAAGCCTAAGCCTAACCCTAACCCTAAGCCTCACCATAATCCTAACCTTAACCCTAAACCTAACCCTAACCCTAACCCTAAACCTGACCCTAATCTTCAGCCTCAACCACACCCTAACCCAAACCCTAACCCTAACCCTCACCCTAGCCCTAAGCCTTAACCTAACCCTAACCCTCACCCTAACAATTACCCTCACCCTAACACTACCCCTAACTCTCACACTAACCCTCACAGTAACCCTAACTCTCACCCTAACCCTAAACCTCACCCTAACCATAAACCTAACCCTCAGCCTCACCCTAGCCCCAACCATAACCTTAGTTCTAACCCTAACCCTCACCCTAACCCTAACCCTCATCCTCACCCTAAACCTCACACTAAGCCTAACCCTAATCCTCAATCTATCCCTCACCCTCAGACTAAACCACACCCTAACCCTTACCCTAACAATCACCCTAATCCCAACACTCACCCTTAGGGGAACATTCACCCTCAGCCTAACCCTCACCTTAACTCTTATTGTCACGCCCCCCCTAACAGTCACCCTAAACCTAACCCTCATTCGCACACTCACCCTAACCCTATCCCTATCCATCACCCTAACCCTAAAGCTCAGCCTCACCCTTACCCTCAGCCTAAACCTAAGTCTAAGCTTAACCCTAACCCTATCACTCATCCTCACACTAGCCCTCACCCTAAACCTAATCCTAACCCTAATCCTCATCCTAACACTCATCCTAACCCGAATCCTAGCCATCACCCAAAACCTATTCCTCACCCCCAACCTCACCCTCAGCCTAACCCTTAGCCTAAGCCTAAGCCTAACCCTAACCCTCACCCTCAGCCTCACCCTCACCGCAAACTTAACCCAAACCATAACACTGACAAGAACCCTAATTTTAACCCTAACACTAACCCTAATCCTCACCCCACCCTCACCCTCAGCCTAAGCCTAAAACTAGGCCTAACCCTAATCCTCACTGTAACCCTAAATCTAACCTTAACCCTAACTCTAAACCTAAACCTAAACCTAAACCTAATCCTCAGCCGCACCCTCACCCTAACCGAAACCCTAACCCAAACCCTCAACCTAACCCTAAGCCTAACCCTAACACTAACGCTAACCTTAACCTCACCCTAAGCCTCACCCTAGTCCTCACCCTAACCCTAATCCTAACCCTAAACCTCATCCTAACCCTAACCCTAACCCTCACCCTAACCCTAAATCTAAACCTCACCCTCATGCTCGGCCTAAGCCTAAGCTTAAGCCTAAGCCTAACCCTAACCCTAACCCTCACCCTAACCTTAACCCTAACACTAAAGCTAACTCTAACCCTAAACCTCACCCTCACCTTCACCCTAACCCTAACTCTAACCCTAATCTTAAACCTAAACCTCATCCTATCCCCAACCCTAAACCACTCCCTTACCCTCACCTTAAACATAACCCTAACCCTAACATTAACAATAACCCTAAACCTAACCCTAACACTTACCCTAACCATAAACATAACACTCACCATAACCCTAACCCTCAACCTAACACTAACCCTAACCCTAACACTAACCCTCACACTAACCCTAACCATCACCCTAATCCTAAACCTCAACAAACACTAACCCTAACTCTCACCCTCACCCTAGCCTAATACTAACCCTAACCCTCATTCTAACCCTCACCCTAACACTAACCCTAACCCTAACCCTTATCCTAACCCTAATCCTAACCCTAACCCTCAACCTAACCCTAACTCTCACCCTCACCCTAACCCTAACTTAACCCGAACCCTAAATCTCACCCTAACCATAAACGTAACCATAACCCTCACCCTTAGCCTAACCCTCACGTTTACCCTTACCTTCACCCCCACCCTAAACCTCACCCTAACCCTAACACTCAACCTAAAACTCAGCAAACCCTAACTATAACACTAACCATAACACTAAACGACACCCTAAACCTAACCCTCAAACTAACACTAACACTCATCCTCACCCTCACCCTCAGCCTAAACATAAGGCTAATTCTAAACCTCACACTCCCCCTCTCCCTAACCCTAATCCTAATCCTAATCCTAACCCTAACACACACCCTCACCATAACCCTCACCTTAACCCTAACTATAAGACTAACACTAAGCCAAACCCTCACCCTAACACTCACCCTAACCCTATCTCTAACCCTAAACCTCAAACTCACACTGACCCTAACCCAAACACTAAACCTCACCCTAACCCTAACCCTAAACCTCACCTTCACCGTAGCCCTCACCATAACCCTAATCCTAAACCTAACCTTCATCCTAACCCTCACACTAACCCTAACCCTAACCCGGACCCGAACCCTAAACCTCCCCCTCAACCTAACCCTCAGCCTAACCCTAATCCTAAACTAAACCTTACCCTAAACCACACACTCAACCTCTCCCTAACCCTAATTTTAACCATAAACCTAACACTTAACCTCACCCTAACCCTAAACCTAAAACTAACACTAACCCTAACCCTCATCCTAACCCTCACCTGAACCCTAAATCTAACCCTAAACCTCACACTCACCCTAACCCTAACTCTAACCCTAACCCTAACCCTAAACCTCCCCTAACTCTAACCCTCATCCTCACCCTCACCGTACCCCTAACCCTAAACCTCACAATAACCCTAAAACTAACCCTAAACCTCACCCTAAAACTTACCCTCACCCTATCACTAACCCTAACTCTAACACTAACCCTCACAGTAACCCTAACTCTCACCCTAACCCTAAACCTCACCCTCACCCTAACCCTAACCGTCAGCCTCACCCTAGCCCCCACCCTAAACTTAATTCTAACCCTAACACTCACCCTAACCCTAACCCTCATCTTCACCCTAATCCTCACACTAACCCTAACCCTAATCCTCAATCTATCCCTCACCCTCACTCTAACACTCACCCTAACCCTAACCGTCATCCAAACACTCACCCTAACCCTAACCCTATCCATCACCCTAACCCTAAACCTCACCCTCACCTTCACCCTCAGCCTAAACCTAAGCTTAAGCCTAACCCTAACCCTAACATTCACCCTCACCCTAGCCCTCACCCTAAACCTAATTCTAACCCTAACCCTCATCATAAACCTCACCATAACCATAATCCTAACCATCACCCAAAACCTATTCCTCACACCCAAGATGACCCTCAGCCTAATCCTAAGCCTAAGCCTAACCCTAGCCATAACCTTCACCCTCAACCGCACCTTCACTGCAAAGTTAAAGCAAACCATAACACTAACAATAACCCTAATTTAAACCCTAACTCTAACCCTAATCCTCACACCCACCCTCACCCTCAGCCTAACCCTAAGCATAACCCTAGGCCTAAACCTAACCCTCACCGTAACCCTAGCCCTAAACCTAACCCTAAACCTAACCCTAGTCCTCAGCCTCACCCTCACCCTTACCCTAAGCCTAAACCTACCCTAACCCTAACGTTCACACTAAAACTCACCCTAACCCTAATCTGAAACCTAAACCTATCACTAACCCTAACCCTCACACTAACCCTCACCCTAGCCCTCACCCTAACCGTAAGTCTAAACCAAAACCTCATCCTAACCCTAAACCTAACCGTCACCCTAACCCTAACCCTAACTCTCACACTCATGCTAAGCCTAAGCCTAAGCTTAAGCCTAAGCCGAAGCCGAAACTTAACCCTAACCCTCACACTAATCCTAAAACTAACCCTCACCCTAACCCTAACCCTAACACTAACCCTAACTCTAACCCTAAACCTCACCCTCACCCTAACCCTAACTCTAAACCTAATCCTAAACCTAACCTCATTCTAACCCCAACCCTAACCCACACCCTTACCCTCACGGTAAACATAACCCTAACCCTAACACTAACAATAACCCTAACCTTAATCCTAACACTCACACTAACCATAACCATAACACTCACCCTAACCCTAACCCTCAACCTAACACTAACTCTAAACCTAACCCTAACCCTCACACTAACCCTAACCATTACCCTAACCCTAAACCTCACCCTAACACTAACCCTAACCCTCAACCTCACCCTAGCCCTCACCCTAACCCTAACTCTCATCCTCACCCTAAACCTCACACTAACCTTAACACTAATCCTCAATGTAACCCTCAACTTCACCTGAAACCTAACCCTAACCCTCACCCTAAACTTAACCCTCACCCTTACCATAACCCTCACACTCAGCATAAACCTCATTTTTAGCCTTACCGTCACCCCCACCCTAACCCGCACGCTAACCATAACCCTAACCCTAACCCCCCTCCCTAACCCTAACTCTACCCCTAAACCTCACCCTAACCCTAAACCTCACATTCACCCTCATCATAACCGTAATCCTAGCCCTAAACATAACCCTCACCCTAAACCTAACCCTCAACCTAATACTATCCCTAACCCTCACACTCACTGAAACCCTATCCCTAATCCTTATCCTAACCCTAACCCTAACCCTCACCCTCAGCTAAACCCTCAACCTAACCCTAACCCTAACATTCACCCTAACCCTAATCCTCACACTCAGCCTCAGGCTAACCCTAACCCTAACCCGAACCTAAACCTCAACCTAACCCTAACCCTAAAACTCACCCTCACCCTAGCCCTTACCCTAACCCTAATCCTAACCCTAACCCTCATCCTAAACCTCCCCCTAACACTAACTCTAACCCTAAACCTCTCCCTCACCCTCAACCTAACCCTAACCCTAACCCTCACCCTAACCCTAACCTTAACCCTCAACTTCATGCTCGGCCTAAGTCTAAGCCTAAGCCTAATCCTAACCCTAACCCTCACCGTAACCCCAACTGTAACACTAAGGCTAACTCTAACCCTAAACCTCACTCTCACTCTAACCCTAACTCTAATCCTAACCCTAAACCTAAACCTCATCCTAACCCAAAATATAACACTCACTCTCACCATCACCGTAACTGTAAATCTAACCCTAACCCTAACAATAACCCTAACCCTAACCCGAACCCTCACTCTAACAAATAGCCTCAACCTAACACTAACCCTAACCTTAACACTAACCCTCACACTAACCCTAATCCAAACCCTAAACCTCAACCTAACTCTCAACCGCACACTAACCCTAACACTAACCCTAAACTTAACCCTCACCCTAACCCTCCCACTAAATCTCTATCTAACCCTAAACTTCACCCTCACCTTAACCCTAACCCTAACCTTAAACCTCACCATAACCCTAACCCAATCCCTCACCCGTACCGTCATCATCACCATAACTCTAACCCTAACCCTAACAATAACACTAATCCTAACCCTAAACCTAAACCTAACCCTAAACCCAACCCTAATCCTAACACTCACCCTCACCCTAACACTAATCCTAACCCTAAACTTCACCCTAACACTAACCCTAACCCTCACCCAAACCCTAGCACTCACCCTAACCCTAATCCTAACCCTAATCCTCATCCTAACCCTCACCCAAACCCTAACCCTAATCCTCACCTGCACCCACACCCTCACCGTAACTGTATCCCTAACCCTAACAATAACACTAACCCAAACCTGAACCATCACCCTAACCCTAATCCTCACACCCAACCTCACCCCCAGCCTAACCCTAAGCCTAAGCCTCACCCTCACACTAACCCTCATACTCACCCTCACCCTAACCCTAATCCTAACCCTAACCCTATCCCTAAACATCAACCTAACCCTCCCCCTCCCCCTAACCCTAACACTAAACCTAACCCTAACCCTCACCCTAACCCTCCCCCTCACCCTAACTCTAACCCTAAACTTCACCCTCACCCTAAACAAAACCCTCACTCTCACCCTCAACCTCACCGTAACTCTAACCCTAACCCTAACAATAAAACTATCCCTAAACCTAACCCTAACCCTGACCCTAACCATAACCATAACCCTCACCCTCAGCCTCACCCTCACCGCAAACTTAACCCGAACCATGACACTAACAATAAACTTAAACCTAACCGTAACCCTAAACCTAATCCGTACCCCCACCCTCACCCTCACCCTCAGCCTAACCCTTAGCCTAAGCCTAACCCTAACCCTAACCCTCACCATAATCCTAACCTTAACCCTAAACCCAACCCTAACCCTAACCCTAAACCTAACCCTAATCCTCAGCCTCAACCACACCCTAACCCAAACCCTAACCCAAACCCTCACCCTAAACCTAAGCCTTAACCTAACCTTAACCCTCACCCTAACACTTACCCTCACCCTAACACTAACCCTAACTCTCACACTAACCCTCACAGTAACCCTAACTGTCACCCTAACCCTAAACCTAACCCTAAGCCTAACCCTCAGCGTCACCCTAGCCCCCACCCTAACCTTAATTCTAACCCTAACCCTCACCCTAACACTAACCCTCATCCTCACCCTAAACCTCACACTAACCCTAACCCTAATCCTCAATCTATCCCTCAACCTCACCCTAATCCTTACCCTAACAATCACCCTAATCCTAACCCTCACCATTAGGGGAAAATTCACCCTCAGCCTAACACTCATCTTTACTCTGACCATCACGCTCAACCTAACAGTCACCCTAACCCTAACCCTCATTCTAACACTCACCCTAACCCTAACCCTATCCATCACCCTAACCCTAACCCTCACCCGCACCCTCACCCTCAGCCTAAACCTAAGCCTAAGCCTAACCCTAACCCTAACACTCAACCTCACTCTAGCCCTCACCCTAAAACTAATCCTAACCCTTACCCTCATCCTAACCCTCACCCTAAACCGAACCCTAACCATCACCCAAAAACTATTCCTCACCCCCAACCTCACCCTCAGCCTAACCCTAAGCCTAAGCCTAAACTTAACCATAACCCTCACCCTCAGCCTCACCCTCACCCCAAACTTAACCAAAACCATAACACTGACAATAACACTAATTTTAACCCAAACCCTAACCATAATCCTAACCCCCACCCCCACCCTCAGCCTAACCCTAAGCCTAACCCTAGGCGTAACCCTAATCCTCATTGTAACCCTCAACCTAACACTAACCCTAATCCTAAACCTAACCCTAAACCTAACCATAACCCTCAGCCGCACCCTCACCCTAACCCAAGCCCTAACCCTAAGCCTAAGCCTATCCCTAACCCTAACGCTCACACTCACCCTCAACCTAAACCTAATCCTTAAACTAACCCTATCCCTAACCCTAACCCTCACGCTAAACCTCACCCTAGCCCTCACCCCAACCCTAATCCTAAACGTAAACCTCATCCTAACCCTAACCCTAACCCTCATCCTAACCCTAACTCTAACCCTCACCCTCATGCTCGGCCTAAGCCTAAGCTTAAGTCTAAGCCTAACCCTAACCCTAACCCTAACCCTAACACTAAACCTAACTCTAACCCTCAACTTCACCCTCACCCTAAACCTAATTATAACTCTACGCTTAAACCTAAACCTCATCCTATCCCCAAACCTAACTCACACCCTTACCCTCACCTTAAACATAACCCTAACCCTAACACTAAAAATAACCCTAACCTTAATCCTAACACTCACACTAACCATAACCATAACACTCACCCTAACCCTAACCCTCAACCTAACACTAACCCTAACCCTAACACTAACCCTAACCATCACCCTAATCCTCAACCTCATCCTAACACTAACCCTAACCCTCACCCTCAACCTAGCCCTCACCCTAACCCTAACGCTCATCTTCACCCTAAACCTCACACTCAGCCTAACGGTCAGCCTAACCCTAAACCTAACCCTAACAATAACACTAATCCTAACCCTAAACCTAACCCTAACCCAAAACCTAACCATAATCGTAACACTCAAACTCACCCTAACCCTAATCCTAACCCTAACCCTGACACTAACCCTAATCCTAATCCTAAACCTAACCCTAACCTTCACCCTCACACTAACCCTCAACCTAATCCTCACCCTAACACTAACCCCAACCCTAACCCTCACCCTCAGGCTCAACCTAACCCTAACTCTAACCCCAAAATCTCAACCTCAGCCGTACCATAACCCTAAACCTAACCCTACACCTCACCATAACCCTAGCCCTAAACCTCACCCTCACTCTAGCCCTCACTCTAACCCTAATCCTAACCCTAACATTCTTCCTAACCCTCCCCATAACGGTAACCCTAAACCTCACCCTAACCCTAAGCCTAAACCTAAGCCTAACCCTAACCTTCACACTCACCCTCACTGTAACCTAAACCCTAACACTAATCATAACAATAACCCTAACCCTAATCCTATCCCTCACCCAAACCATAACCCTCAACCTTACCGCAACGCTCAACCTAACACTTACCCTCACCCTAACCCGAACCTTAACCCTCACCCTCACCCTAGCACTCACCCTAACCCTTACACTCATCCTCATCCTAAACCTCACCCTAAACCTAACCCTCACCCTTACAGTAACTCTCACCCTCAGCCTAACCCTCATGTTTACCCTTACCGACACCCACACCCTAAACCTCACCCTAACCCTAAACTTCATCCTAACCCTCACCCTATCCCTTACTCTACCTTTAAACTTCACCTTCACCCTAACCCTAACCCTAATTCTAACCCTAACCCTAACACTAAACCTCACCCTAACCCTAAACCTAACCCTCAACCTAAACCTAACCCTAATCCTCACCCTCACATTCAGCCTAAACCTAAGGCTAACCCTAACCCTAACTCTAACACTAACCCTAACGCTAATCCTAATCCTAACCCTAACCCTAATCCTCACCCTCACCCTAACCCTCACCCTAACCCTAACACTAACACTAACCCTAACATTAACCCTCACCATCAGCTTCACCCTAACCCTAATTTATCCCTAAACCTCAACCTCACCCTAACCCTAATGCTAAACCTAAGTCTCACCCTAACCCTAAACCTCCCCCTAACTCTCAACTTAAGCCTAAGATTAACACTAACCCTAACCCTAACACTAAATTTCACCCTAACCCTAACCCTAACCCTCACCCTCACCATAACCCTCACCCTCAACCTCACCCTCAGCCTAATATTTCGCCTAACCCTAATCCCAACCCTAAACCTAACACGAAACTAACCTTCACCCTAACTCTCACCCCAACCCTAACCCTCACCCTCACCCTCACCCTAGCCCACACCCAAATCCTAAGTCTAAGATGAACCCTCACCCTAACCCTCACACTAAACCTAACCCCAACACTCACCCTAACCGTAACATTCACCCTCATCCTAACTCTAATCCTAATCCTAACCCTAACCCTAACACTCACACTCACCCTCACCTTAACCCTAATCCTAATCCTAACCCTAACACTAACCCTCACCCCCACAATAAACCTCACTTTATCCCTAACCTAACAGTAACCTAACCCTAACCCTAACCCTAACCCTCACCCTAAACTTAACTCTAACCCTAAACCTCACCCTCACCATAACCCAAACCCTAACCCTAATCCTAAACCTCACCCTAAAACTATACCTTACCCTAACACTTATGATAACCCTAAAACTAACACTAACGCTAACACTATCCCTCACACTACCGCTAACCATCACCTTAAACCTAAACCTCACCCAAACCCTAACCCTAACCCTCAACTTCACCCTATCCCTCACCCTAACCCTAACCATCATCCTCACCCTAAACCTCATACAAACCCTAACACTAATCCTCAATCTAACCCTAAACCTCACCCTCACCCTAACCCTCACCGTCACCCTTACCATACCCTAACCCTCAGCCTAACCCTCACCTTTACTCTTACTTTCACCCTCATCCTAACCCTCACCCTAATCCTAACCCTCATCCTAACCCTCACCCTTACTGTAACAGTCACCCTCGCCTTAACCCTAACCATAACCATAACCCTAAAATTCACCCTAACCCTAATCCTAAACCTCACCCTCACCCTAAAACTCACCCTAAACCTAACCCTAAACCTCACTCTCACCCTAGCCCTCACCCTAAGCCTAACCCTAACCCTAACGCTCACCCTACCCCTAACCCTCACCATAAACCTAACTTTCACACTAAACCTAACCCTAAACCTCACCCTCACCCTCACCCTAAACCAAACCCTAACCTTAACACTCACTCTAAACCTAAGCCTAAGCCTAACCCTAACCCTAACCCTCACCCTAAAAATAACCCTCAACATAGCCCTAACTTTCACACGAAATCTAACCCTTACCCTCACCCTCACCCTAAAACAAACCCTAACTTTAACACTCACACTCACACTCAATCTAAACCTAATCCTAAATATAACCCTATCCCTAACCCTAACCCTCACATTATCCATCACTCTAGCGCTCACCATAACCTTAATCCTAACCCTACACCTCATCCTAACACTCACACTAACCCTAACCCTCACCCTCACCCTCACCCTCACCCTAACCCTAACCATTACCCTCACTCTCGGCCTAAGCCTAAGCCTAACCCTAAGCTTAAGCCTAACCCTAACCCTCACACTAACCCTCACCCTAACCCTAACACTAACACTAACGCTAACTCTAAGCCTAAACCACACCCCCACCCTAACCCTAACTCTAAACCTAACCCCTAATATAAACCTCACCCTAAACCGAACCCTAACCCTCACCCTAACAGTAACCGTAACCCTAACCCTAACCCTAACAATAACGCTAAACCTAGCCCTATCCCTCATTGTAACCATAACTGTCACCATAACCCTAACCCTCACCCTAACACTTACCCTCACCCTAACACTAACCCTAACCCTAACACTAATCCTCACACTAACACCTAACAATCACCCTAACAATAAACCTCACCCTAACCCTAAACCTCACCGTCAACCTAGCCCTCACCCTAACCCTAACCCTCACCCTAAACCTAGACCTAATCCTAAACCTCAACCTTACCCTAACCCTCACCTTCATCATAACCTTAACCCTAACCCCCACCCTATGGCTAAACCTAATCCTAACCCTAAACCTCACCCTAATCCCAACCCTCATCCTAACCCTAAACCTCACCCTCACCCTATGTCCAACCTTAAGCCTAATCCTAACCCTAACCATAACCTTCACACTCAACCTCACCCAAAACCTAATCCTAAACGTAACCCTATACCTAACCCTAACACTCACCCTAAACCTCACACTAACCCTAACCCTAACACCAACCCTAACACAAACCCTCACACTAAACCTCAACTTAACACTAACTCTAACCCTAAACCTCACCCTCACCCTCACCCTCAGCCTATCCCTAAGCCTAAACCTAACCCTAACCCTAACCCTCATACTCACCCTCACACTAACCCTAATCCTAATCCTAACATAAATCTAACCCTCACCCTAACACTAACCCTCACCCTAACTCTAACACTAACCCTAACCTTAAACCTCACCCTATCCCTCACCCTAACCCTAACTCTAACCCTAATCCTCACCCTCACCCTCACCCTAAACCTAATCCTAAACATCACCCTCATCCTAACCCTCACCATAACCCTAAAACTAATCCTAAACCTATTCCTCATCCTAACTCTCACCCTAACCGTAACCCTAACTCTCACACAAATGCTAACCCTAACCCAAACACTAACCCTAACCCTCACCCTCACCCTCACCCTCACCTTCAGCTTAATGTTAAGCCTAACCCTAACCCTAAGCCTTACCCAAACACTCACCCTAAAACTAACCCTGATCCTAATCCTAACCCTAACCCTAACCCTAACCCTCACCCTAACCCTAACCCTCATTCTAACCCTCAATCTAACCCTAACACTAACCCTAACCCTAAACCTCACCTTAACACTAACCCTAACCCTACATCTAACCTTAAACCTCACCCTCACCCTCACCCTCAACCTAAACCTGACCCTAACCCTAAAACTCACCCTAACCCTAACCCTCACACTCACCCTCACCTTCACCGTAACTCTAACCCTAACCCTAACAATAACATGAACCCTCACGTTAACCCTAACACTCACCCTCACCGTAACCCTAACCCTAACACAAACCCTCACCCTAACCCTTACCCTAACCATAACCTAAACCTCACCCTAACCCTAAACCTCACCCTAACCCTAACCCTCACTCTCACCGTAACACTCACCCTAACCGTGAACCTAACCCTAACACTAAACCTCACCCTAACTCTAACCCTAAAACTCACCCTCACCCTAGCACTAACCCAAGCCCTAATCTTAAACCTAAACCTCACCCTAACACTCACCCTAACCCTAAAACCCTAAAAATCACCCTAACCCTAACCCTCACCTTCACCCTCAAGCTCGGCCTAAGCATAAGCCTAACTCTAAGGCGAACCCTAACCCTCACTCTCACCGTAACCGTAACAGTAACCCTAACCCTAACCCTCACACTAACCCGCACCCTAACACTAACCCTAACCCTAAACCTCACCCTCACCCTAAACCTAACCCTCACCCTCACCCTCACCCTCTGCCTAACACTAAGCCTAACCCTAACCCAAAACCTAACTCTAACCCTCACACTCAAACTCAGCCTAACCCTAAGCCTAACACTAACCCTACACCTAACTGTCACGCTCACAGTCACCTTAACCCTAATCCTAACCCTAACACCAAATCTAACCCTAGCACTAACCCTAAACCTAACCCTCACCCCAACCTTCACTCTAATCCTAACCCTAAGCCTATTGCTCATCCTAGAACATACCCTAACGCTAATCCTATCCCTAACCCTCACCATAACCCTCACCCTGACCCTCACTCTAAACCTAAACCTAAAGCTAAACCTCACCCTCACCCTAACCCATATGCAAACCCTAACCCTAACCCTAATGCTCACACTTACTTAATCCTAACCCTTACCATAATCCTCACCCGCACCCTAACCCTCATCCTAACCCAACCCCTAACATTGACACTAACACAAACCCTCACCCTAACCCTCACCGTAAACCTAATTCTAACCCTATCCCTCACCCTCGCCTTAACCGTAACCCTAACCATAACCCTAAACCTCACGCTAACACTAACCCTAAACCTCACCCTCAACCTAAACCTCACCCTAACCCTAACCCTAAACCTCATTCTCACCCTACCCCTCACCCTAACCCTAAACCTAACCCTAACCCTAACCCTAACCATAACCCTCACCATAACCCTAACTTTCACACAAACCCTAACCCTAACGCTCACCCTCACCCTCACCCTAACCCTCACCTAAACCTCACCCTCACCCTAAACCAAACCCTAACTCTAACACTGACTCTAACCCTAAGCCTAACACTAACCCTAACCCTCACACTCACCCTCAATCTAAACCTAATCCTAAACCTAACCCTATAACTAAGCCTAACCCTCACATTAACCATCACCCTAGTGCTCACCCTAACCCTAATCCTAACACTTCACCTCAACCTAACACTCACCCTAACCCTAACCCTAACCCTTACCCTAACCCTAACCCTAACAATCACCCTCACTCTCGGCCTAAGCCTAAGCCTAACCCTAAGCTTAAGCCTAACCCTAACCCTCACACTAACCCTCACCCTAACCCTAACAGTAACACTAATGCTAACTCTAACCCTAAACCTCACCCTCACCCTAACCCTAACTCTAACCCTAACCCTTAATATAAACCTCACCCTAAACCGAACCCTAACCCGAACCCTCATAGTAACCGTAACCCTAACTCTAACCGTAACACTAACTCTAAACCTAAACCTAACCCTCATTGTAAAGATAACCGTCACCATAACCCTCACCCTCACCCTAACACTTACCCTCACCTTAACACTAACCCCAACCCTAACACTAATCCTCACACTAACACTAACCATCACCCTAACCCTAAACCTCACCGTAACCCTAAACCTCACCGTCACCCTAGTCCTCACCCTAACACTAACCCTCACCCTAAACCTAGACCTAATCCTAACCCCCTAACTTACCCTAACCCTCACCCTCATCATAACCTTAACCCTAACCCTAAGAATAACCATGACCCTAAACCTAAACTTAAACTTCACCCTCAACCTAACCCTAACCCTGACCCTAACCCTAAATGCTAAACCTCACCCTAAACCTAACACTAACCCTAATCCTCACCTTAGGACATACCCTAACCCTAATCTAAACCTAACCCTCACCCTAACCCTCACTCTAACCATAAACCAAACCCTCACCCTAAATCTAACCCTCACCTTCACCCTTAGCCTCAGCCTAACCCTAAGCAGAACACTAACCCTAACCCTAACTGTCACACTCACAGTCACCGTAACCCTACTCCTAACCCTAACACCAACCCTAACCCTAACACTAAACCTAAACCTAACCTTCACCCTAACCCTCACTCTAAAGCTAACCCTAACCCTATTGCTCATCCTAACACATAAACTAACGCTAATCCTATCCCTAACCCTCACCATAAGCCTCAACCTTACCCTCACTCTAAACCTAACCCTAAAGCTAACCCTGACCCTCACCCTAAACCTAATGCTAACCCTAACCCTAACACTAACACTAACCTCACACTCACCCTCCCCTTAACCCTAATCCTAATTCTAAACCTTACCCTAACCCTCACCCTCACCCTAACTCTCAGCCTAACCCTAACCCTAACACTAACACTAAAACTAATCCTCACACTAAACCTCACCCTAAACCTAGTTCTAATCCTAACCCTCACCCTCACCTTAACCGTAACCCTAAACATAACCCTAAACCTCACCCTAACCCTAACCCTAAACCTCACCCTCACCCTAAACCTCACCCTAAACCTAACCCTAAACCTCACTCTCACCCTCGCCCTCAATCTCGGCCTAAGCCTAAACCTAAACCTAAGCTTAAGCCTAACCCTAACCCTTAGACTAACCCTCAGACTAACCCTCACCCTAACACTAACAGTAACACTAACGCTAACTCAAACCCTAAACCTCACCCTCACCCTAACCCTAATTCTAACCTTAACCCTTAATATAAACCTCACCCTAAACTGAACCCTAACCCTCACCCTCACAGTAACCGTAACCCTAACCCTAACTCTAACAATAACACTAAACCTAACCCTAACCCTCATTGTAATCCTAAGCGTCACCATAAACCTAACCCTCACCAAAATACTTCCCCTCACATTAACACTAACCCTAACCCTAACACTATTTCTCACACTAACCCTAACCATCACCCTAACCCTAAACCTCACCCTAAACCAAACCTAATCCTAAACCTCAACCTTACCCTAACCGTCACCCTCATCATAACCTTAACCCTAATCCCTACCCTATGCCTAAAGCTAATCCTAACCCTAAAACTCACCCTAACTGTAACCCTAAAACTCACCCTCATGATAGCCCACACCCTAACCATAAAACTAAACCTAACCCTCATCCTAACGCTCACCCTAACCCTAAACATAAACCTCACCCTAAACCTAAACCTCACCCTCACGCTCAGCCTAACCCTAAGCCTAATCATAACCCTAACCATAACCCTCACACTCAACCTCAACCAAAACCTAATCCTAAACCTAACCCTATCCCTAACCCTAACCTTCACCCTAACCCTCACCTTAACCCTAACCCTAACACTAAACCTAACACTAACTCTCACAGTAAATCTCAACTTAACACTAACTCTAACCCTAAAACTCACCCTCACCCTAACCCTAACACTCACCCTCACCCTCAGCCTATCCCTAAGCCTAAACCTAACCCTAACCCTAACCCTGATACTCACCATCACACTAACCCTAATCCTAATCCAAACTCTAAACCTAACCCTCACCCTAACACTAACCCTCACCCTAACCCTAACCCTAACACTAACACTAACCCTGAACCTAAACCTCACCCTATACCTTACCCTAACCATAACTCTAACCCTAAACCTCAACCTCACCCTCATCCTAACCCTAACCCTAAACATCACCCTCATCCTAACCCTCACCCTAACACTAACCTTAACACTAATCCTAACCCTAATCCTCATTCTAACTCTCACCCTAACCCTAACCCTAACTCTCACCCAAACGCTAACCCTAACCCAAACCCTAACCCTAACCCTCAACCTCACCCTCACCCTCAGCTTAACGCTAAGCCTAAACTTAACCTAAGCCTAATCCAAACATTCACCCTAACACTAACCTTTATCCTAATCCTAACCCTAACTCTAACCCTCACCTTAAACCCTCACCCTCATCCTAACCCTCACACTAACCCAAACCCTAACTCTAACCCTAATCCTAAACCTCACCCTAACCCTCACCCTAACCCTAAAACTAACCCTAAACCTCACACTCACCCTCACCCTAAACCTAACCCTAACCCTAAACCTCACCCTAACCCTAACCCTCAGAGTCACCATAATCTTCGCAGTAACTCTAAACCTAACCCTATCAATAACACTAACCCTCACCCTAACCCTGACACTCACCCACACACTAACCCTAAAACTCAACCTCACCCTAAACCTCGCCCTAACCCTAACCCTAAACCTCACTCTCACCCTAGCCCTCACCCTAACCCTAACCATAACCCTAATCCTCACCCTAACCATAACCCTCACGATAACCCTAAATTTCACACTAACCCTAAGCCTAACCCTAACCCTCACACTTACCCACAATCTAAACTTAATCCTAAACGTAACCCTATCCCTAACCCTAACCCTCACATTAACCATCACCCTAGCGCTCACCCCAACCCTAATCCTAAACCTAAACCTCATCCTAACACTCACCCTAACGCTAACCCTAACCCTTAACCTAACCCTAACCCTAACCCTCACACTTACTCTCGGCCTAAGCCTAAGCCGAAACCTAAGCTTAAGCCTAACCCTAACCCTCACACTAACCCTCACCCTAACTCTAACACTAACACTAACACTAACGCTAACTCTAAATCTAAACCTCACCCTCACCCTAACCCTAACTCTAACCCTAACCCTTAATATAAACCTCACCCTAAACCGAAACCTAACCCTCACCCTCACAGTAACCGTAACCGTAACCCTAACCCTAACAATAACACTAAACCTAAACCTAACCCTCATTGTAACCATAACCGTCACCATAACCCTAACCCTCACCCTAACATTTACCCTCACCCTAACACTAACCCTAACCCTAACACTAATCCTCACACTAACACTAACCATCACCCTAACCCTAAACCTCACCCTAACCCTAAACCTCACCCTCACCCTAGCCCTCACCCTAACCCTCACCCTAAACCTAGACCTAATCCTAACCCTCAACCTTACCCTAACCCTCACCTTCATCATAAACTTAACCTTAACACCCACCCTATGCCTAAAAATAATCCTAACCCTAAACCTCACCCTAACCCTAACCCTAAACCTCACCCTCATGCTAGCCCTCACCCTAATCCTAATCCTAAACCTAACCATCATCCTAACCCTCACCCTAACGCTAAACCTAAACCTCACCTTAAACCTAAACCTCAACCTCACCCTGAGCCTAACCCTAAGCCTATTCATAACCCTAACCATAACCCTCACACTCAACCTCACCCAAAACCTAATCCTAAACCTAACCCTATCTGTAACCCGAATCCTCACCCTAACCCTCACCCTAACCCTAACCCTAACACTAAACCTAACACTAACCCTCACAGTAAATCTCAACTTAACACTAACTCTAACCCTAAAACTCACCCTCACCCTAACCCTAACCCTCACCCTCACCCTCACCCTCAGCCTATCCCTTAGCCTAAACCTAACCCGAACCCTAACCCTCATACTCACCCTCACACTAACCCTAATCCTAATCCTAACCCTAAACCTATCCCTCACCCTAACACTAACCCTCACCCTAACCCTAACCCTAACACTAACACTAACCCTAAACCTCACCCTATCCCTCACCCTAACCCTAACTCTAATCCTAAACTCACCCTCACCCTCACCCTAACCCTAACCCTAAACATCACCCTCATCCTAACCCTTACCCTAAACCTAACCCTAACACTAATCCTAATCCTAATCCTCATCCTAACTCTCACCCTAAACCTAAACCTAACTCTCACCCTAACCCTAACTCTCACCCAAACGCTAACCATAACCCTCACCCTCACCGTCACCCTCAGCTTAACGCTAAGCCTAACCCTAACCCTAAGCCTAACCCAAACACTCACCCTAACACTAACCCTATTCCTAATCCTAAACCTAACCCTAACCCTCACCCTAATCCTCACCCTCATCCTAACCCTCATCCTCATCCTAACCCTCACCCCAACCCTAACCCTAACACTAACCCTAACCCTAAACCTCACCAAAAGGTTCAACCTAACCCTAAATCTAACCCTGAACCTCACCCTCACCCTCACACTAAACCTAACCCTAACACTAAACCTCACCCTACCCCTAACCCTCACACTCACCCTCACCTTCACCGTAAGTCTAACCCTAACACTAACGATGACACGAACCCTCAACCTAACCCTAACACTCACCCTCACCGTAACCCTAAATCTAACCTAAAACCTCAACCTAAACCTTACCTCAACCCTAACCTAAACCTCACCCTAACCCTAAACCTAACCGTCACCCTCAGCCTCACCCTCACTGTAAACTTAAACCTAACCATAACACTAACAATAACACTAACCCTAACCCTAATCTAACCCTCATCCTTACCCTCACCCTAACCCTAACCCTCACCCTAACCCTAACCCTCACCCTCAACGTAATCCTCACCCTAACACTCACCCTAACCCTAAACCTAAACCTAACCCTAAACCTCACCCTAACTCTAACCCTCACCCTCACCCTCACCCTAGCACTCACCCTAGCCCTAATCTTAAACCTAAACCTCACCCTAAACCTCACCTTAACCCTAACCCTAACCCTCACCCTAACCCTAAAACCCTAACAATTACCATAACCCTAAACCTCACCTTCACCCTCAAGCTCGGCCTAAGCATAAGCCTAATCTAAGGCTAAACCTAACCCTCACACTCACCCTCACCCTCACCGTGAACGTAACACTAACCCTAACCCTAACCCTCACACTAACCCGCACCCTAACGCTAACCCTAACCCTAAACCTCACACTCAACCTAAACCTAACCCTCACCCTCTCCCTCAAACTCCGCCTAACATGAAGCCTAACCCTAACCCTAACCCTAACCCTCACCCTCACAATAGACCTCACCATAACCCTAACCATAACACTAAACCTAACCCTAACACTCACACTAAACCTAACCCTAACAATAACCCTAAACCTCACCCTCACCCTAACACTAACCCTAACCCAAAACATCATCCTAACCCTAACCCTAACCCTCAACATCACCCTCACCCTCACCCTTACCTTAACCTTAAACTTAATCCTAACCCTAAGAATAACCATAAACCTAAACCTAAACTTAAACTTCACCCTCACAGTAACTCTAACCCTAACCCAAACCCTCACCCTAACCCTAACCCTGACCCTAACCCTAACGCTAAACCTCACCCTAAAGCTAACACTAACCCTAATCGTCACCCTAGGAAATACCCTAACCCTAATCTAACCCTAATCCTCACTCTAACCCTCACTGTAACCCTAAACCAAACCCTCACCCTAAATCTAACCCTCACCCTCACCCTCAGCCTCAGCCTAACCCTAAGCCTAACACTAACCCTAACACTAACTGTCACACTCACAGTCACCGTAACCCTAATCCTAACCCTAACACTAAACCTAAACCTAACCCTCACCCTAACCCTCACTCTAAAACTAACCCTAACGCTAATCCTATCCCCAACCCTCACCATAAATCTCACCCTTACCCTCACTCTGAACCGAAACCTAAAGGTAACCCTCACCCTCACCCTAACCCTAATGCTAACCCTAAACCTAACACTAACAGTAACCTCACACTCACCCTCACCTTAACAATAATCCTAATCCTAACCCTTACCCTAACCCTCACCCTCACCCTAACTCTCAGCCTAACCATACCCCTAACACGAAAACTAACACTAATCCTCACCCTAACCCTCACCCTAACCCTAGCTCTAAACCTAACCCTCACCCTCGCCTTAACCGTAACCCTAAACATAACCCTAAACCTCACACTAACCCTAACCCTAAACCTCACCCTCATCCTAAACCTCACCCTCACCCTAACCCTAACTCTAACCCTAACCCTTAATATAAACCTCACCCTAAACCGAACCTTAACCCTCACCCTCATAGTAACCGTAACCCTAACCCTTACTCTAAAAATAACACTAAGCCTAAACCTAACCCTCATTGTAAGCATAAACGTCACCATAAACCTAACCCTCACCCTAACACTTACCCTCACCCTACCACTAACCCTAACCCTAACACTAATCCTCACACTAACACTAACCATCACCCTAACCCTAAACCTCACCCTAAACCTAAACCTCACCCTCACTGTATCCCTCACCCTAACCCTAAACCTCACCCTAAACCTAGACCTAATCCTAACCCTCAACCTTACCCTAACCCTCACCTTCATCATAACCTTAACCCTAACCCCCACCCTATGCCTAAACCTAATCCTAACACTAAACCTCACCCTAACACTAACCCTAACAGTCAACCTCATGCTAGCCCTCACCCTAATCATAATCCTAAACCTAACCCTCATCCTAACACTCACCCTAACCCTAAACCTAACCCTCACCCTAACCCTAACCCTCACCCTCACCTTCAGCCTAACCCTAAGCCTAATCATAACCCTAACGATAACCCTGACACTCAACCTCACCCAAAACCTAATCCTAAACCTAACCCTAACCCTAACCCTAATCCTCACCCACACCCTCACCCTCAGCGTAATGCTAAGCCTAACCCTAACCCTAAGCCTAACCCAAACACTAACCCTAATGCTAACCCTAATCCTAATGCTAACCCTAATCCTAATCCTAGCCCTAAAACTAAGCCTCACCCTAACCCTCACCCTCATCCTAACCCTCACCCTAACCCTAAACCTAACACTAAACCTGACCCTAAACTTCACCCTAAACCTCACCCTAACCCTAAATTTAACCCTAAACCTCACCCTCACCCTCACCCTAAACCTAACACTAACCCTAATCCTCACCCTAGGACATACCATAAGCCTAATCTAACCCTAACCTCACCCTAACCCTCACTCTAACCCTAAACCAAACCCTCACCCTAAATCTAACCCTCACCCTCACCCTCAGCCTCAGCCTAACCCTAAGCCTAACACTAACCCTAACCCTAACTGTCACACTCACAGTCACCGTAACCCTACTCCTCATCCTAACACCAACCCTAACCCTAACACTAAACCTAAACCTAAACCTCAACCTAACCCTCACTCTAATCCTAACCTGAACCCTATTGCTCATCCTAGCACATACCCTAACGCTAATCCTATCCCTAACCCTCACCATAACCCTCAACCTTACTCTCACTCTAAACCTAAGCCTAAAGTTAACCCTCAACCTCAACCTAACTCTAATCCTAACCCTAACCCTATCCCTAAACCTCAACCTAAACCTTTCCCTAATCCTAAACATCACCCTCATCCTAACCCTAACCCTAACCCTAACCCTAACACTAATCCTAACCCTAATCCTCATCCTGTCACCCTAACCCTAACCCTAACTCTCACCCAAACGCTAACCCTACCCCAAACCAAAACCCTAATCCTCACCCTCACCCTCACCCTCAGCTTAATGCTAAGCCAAACCCTAACCCTAAGTCTAACCCAAACACTCACCCTAATGCTAACCCTAATCCTAATCCTAGCCCTAACTCTAAACCTCAACCTAAACCTCACCCTCATCCTAACCCTCACCCTAACACTAACCCTAACAATAACCCTAAACCTAAATCTCAATCTAAACCTCACCCTAAGCCTAAATCTAACCCTAAACCTCACCCTCACCCTCACCCTAAACCTAACCCTAACCCTAAACCTCACCCTAACCCTAACCCTCACACTCACCCTCACCTTCACCGTAACGCTAACCCTAACCCTAACAATAACACTAACCCTCACCCTAAACCTAACACTCACCCTCACCATAATCATCAAACTAAACCAAAACCTCGCCCTAACCCTTACCCTAACCCTAACCTAAACCTCACCCTAACCCAAAACCTAACCCTCACCCTCAGCCTCTCCCTCACTGTAAACTTAAACCTAACCATAACCATAACAATAACAATAACCGTAACCCTAAACTTACCCTCAACCTCACCCTAACCCTAAACCTTACCCTAAACCTAACCCTCACCCTCACTGTAACCCTCACCGTAACACTAACCCTAACCCTAAACCTAACCCTATCCCTGAACCTCACCATAACTCTAATCCTAACCCTCACCCTCAACCTAGCATTCACCCTAGCCCTAGTCTTAAACCTAAACCTCACCCTAAACCTCACCCTAACCCTAATCCTATCCCTCACCCTAACCCTAAAACCCTAACAATCACCTTAACCCTAACCCTCACCTTCACCCTCAAACTCGGCCTAAGCATAAGCCTAAGCCTAAGGCTAAGCCTAACCCTCACACTCACCCTCACCCTCACCGTAACCGTAACACTAAACCTAACCCTAACCCTAACCCTAACACCAACACTCACACATATTCTAAGCCTAAACTTCACCCTAACCCTAACCCTAACTCTCACCCTCACCCTCACCCTAACCCTCACCCTAATCCTAACCCTAAGCCTAAGCCAAACTGTAACCCTAACCCTCACATTCACAGTCACCCTAACCCTAATCCTAACCCTAAATCTATCCCTAAACCTCAACCTAACCCTCACCCTCACCCTAAGGCTAACACTAACCCTAAACCTAACCCTCACCCTAACCCTAAACCTCACCCTAACCCTAATCGTAACCCTAAACCTCATCCCCACCCTCACCCTCAGACTAACCCTAAGCCTAACCCTAAGCCTAATCCTAACACTAACCCTAAATCTAACCTTAAAGCTCACCCTCACCCTAACCCTATCTCTAACCCTAACCCTAAACCTCACCCTAACCCTAACCCTCACCCGCACCCTCACCCTCACCTTAACTCTAACCCTAACCCTAACAATAACACTAATCCTAACCCTAACCATCACCCTAATGCTAATCCTCACACTCACCCTCACCCTAAGGTTACCCAGAGCCTAAGCCTAACCCTTACCCTAACCCTCACCCTCACCCTAACCCTAATCCTAACCCAAACCCTATCCCTAAACCTTGACCTAAACCTTTCCCTCACCCTCAAGCTCAGCCTAAGCCTAAGCTTAAGCCTTACCGAACTCTAACACTCACCCTAACCCTCACCCTAACCCTAACCTTAACACTCACCCTAACTCTAACCCTAAACCTCACCCTCACACTAAGCCTAACTCTAACCCGAACCTTAAACCTAAAGCTCACCCTAACCCTAACCCTCAGCCTCACCCTCACTCTCACCGTAACCGTAACCCTAAACATAACCGTGACAATAACCCTAAGCTTAAACCTAACCCTCACCCTAACCATAACCCTCAACATAAACCTAACCCTCAATCTAACCCTCACACTCACCCTAACCCTAACCCTAACCCTCATCCTAACCCTCAACCTAATCCTAATCCTCACCCTTAACCTAAACCTCACCCTAACATTAACCCTCACCTTTACCTTACCGTCACCCTCACCCTAACCCTAACCCTCATCCTAACCCTCACCCTAAACCTAACCCTAACCATCACCCTAACCCTAAACCTCACCCTCAACCTCCGCCTCAGCCTAACCCTAATCCTAACCGTAACCCTCATCCTAACCCTCAAGGTAACTATAACACTAATCATCTCTTTAAACCTAATCCTCATCTCCACCCTCACCATCAGCCTAAACCTAAGCCTAAGCCTGAACCTAACCCTAACCCTAACCAGCACTGTAACCCTAACCCTAACACTAACACTAACCCTAAACCTAAACCTCACCCTCACCCTAAACCAAACCCTAACCCTAAACCTAAGCCTAGCCCTAACCCTAACCCTCACACTCACTCTAAACCTATCCCTAATCCTAAACCTAACCCTATCCCTAACCCTAACCCTCACACTAACTATCAACCTAAGCCTAACTGTAACCCTAAACCTCACCCTCAACCTCACCCTAAACGTAAACCTAAACCTAACAATAACAATAACCCTACCACTAACCCTAACCCTCACCCGAACACTTAACCTCCCCCTAACCCTAACCCTAACCCTCACTCTCACCCTAGCCCTCACACTAAACCTAATTCTAACCCTTTCCCTCACCCTAACCCTAACCCTCATCCTCAATCTAACCCTCACCCTCACCCTAACACCTAACCCTCACCCTCACGGTAAACTTAAACCTAACCATAACACTAACAATAACACTAACCCTAACCCTAATCTAACCCTCACCATCACCCTCACCCTAACCCTAACCCTCACCCTAACCCTAACCCTCACCCTCACCGTAATCCTCACCCTAAAACTCACCCTAACCCTAAACCTAACCCTAACCCTAAACCTCACCCTAACTCTAACCCTAACCCTCACCCTCACCCTAGCACTCACCCTAGCCCTAATGTTAAACCTAAACCTCACCCTAAAACCCTAACAATCACCCTAACCCTTACCCTCACCTTCACCCTCAAGCTCGGCCTAAGCATAAGCCTAAGCCTAAGGCTAAGCCTAACCATCACAGTCACCCTCACCGTAACCGTAACACTAACCCTAACCCTAACCCTCACACTAACCCGCACCCTAACGCTAACACTAACCCTAAACCTCACCCTCACCCTAAACCTAACCCTCATCCTCACCCTCAGCCTAACCCTAAGCCTAAGCGTAACCCTAACCCTCACCCCCACCCTCAGCTTAACACTAAGCCTAAGCCTAACCCTAACCCTAACCCTCACCCTCACACTAGCCCTCACCATAACCCAAACCATAACATTACACCTAACCCTAACACTCACACTAACCCTAACCCTAACCCTAACAATAACCCTAAACCTCACCCTCACCCTAACACTAACCCTAACTCTAAACCTCATCCTAAACCTAACCCTAACCCTCAACATCACCCTCACCCTCACCCTTAACTTAACCTTAACCTTAACCCTAACCCTAAGAATAACAATAATCCTAAACCTAAACTTAAAACTCACCCTCACCGTAACTCTAACCCTAACCCAAACCCTCACCCTAACCCTAACCCTCACCCTAACCCTAGTGCTAAACCTTACCCTAAACGTATCCCTAACTCTAATCCTCACCCTAGGACATACCCTAACCCTAATCATAACCCTAACCCTCACCCTAACCCTCACTCTAACCCTAAACAAAATCCTCACCCTAAATCTAACCCTCACCCTCACCCTCAGCCTCAGCCTAACCCTAAGTCTAACACTAACCCTAACCCTAACTGTCACACTCACAGTCATCGTTACGCTAATCCTAACCCTAACACCAACCCTAAACCTAACACTAACCCTAAACCTAACCCTCACCCTAACTCTCACTCTAACCCTAACCCTAACACTGTCGCTCATCCTAGCACATACCATAACGCTAATCCTATCCCTAAACCTCACCATAACCCTCACTCTAACTCTCACTCTAAACCTAACCCTAAAGCTAACCTCACCATCACCGTATACCTAATCCTAACCCTAACACTAACCCTCACATGCACCCTCACCTTAACCCTAATCCTAATCCTAACCCTTAACCTAACCCTCACCCTCACCCTAACCCTCATACTAACCCTGCCCCTAACACTAACACTAACCCTAACCCTCACCCTAACCCTCACCCTAACCCTAAATCTAACCCTAACCCTCACACTCGCCTTAACCCTAACCCTAACCATAACCCTAAAACTAACCCTAACCCTAACCCTAAACCTCATCCTCACCCTAAAACTCCTCCTAACCCTAACCCTAAACCTCACTCTCACCCTAGCCCTCACCCTAAGCCTAACCCTCACCCTAACCCTCACCCTAACCATAACAGTCACCATAACCCTAACTTTCACACTAACCCTAACCCTAACCCTCACCCTCACCCTCACCCTAACCCTAACACTAACCCTCACCTTCACCCTAAACCAAACCCTAACCCTAATACTCACTCTAACCCTAAGCCTAAGCCTAACCCTAACCCTAACCCTCACACTTACCCTCAAACTAAACCTAATCCTAAACCTAACCCTATCCCTAAACCTAACCCTCATATTAACCACCACCCTAGCAATCACCCTCAGCATAACCCTCACCCTAACGCTCACTCTAAACCTAACCCTAAAGTTAACCCTCACCCTCATCCTACCCCTAATACAAACCCTAACACTAACCCTCACACTCACCCTCACCTTAACCCTAATCCTAATCCTAATCCTTAGCTTAACCCTCACCCTCACCCTAACCCTCATCCTAACCTGCCCCTAACACTAACACTAACCCAAACCCTCACCCTAACCCTCACTCTAACCCTAAATCTAACCCTAAACCTAACACTCGCCTTAACTCTAACCCTATCCATAACCCTAAAACTCACCCTAACCCTAACCTTAAACCTCACCCTCACCCTAAAACTCACCCTAACCCTAAACCTAAACCTCACTCTCACGCTAGCCCTCACGTAAGCCTAACCCTAACCTTAACCGTCACCCTAACCATAACCTTCACCATAACCCTAACTTTCACACTAACCCTAATCCTCACCTTCACCCTCACCCTCACCCTAACCCTAACCCTAACCTCACCTTCACCCTAAACCAAACCCTAACCCTAACACTCACTCTAACCCTAAGCCTAACCCTAACCTTAACCCTAGCCCTCACACTTACCCTCAATCTAAACCTAATCCTAAACCTAAACCTATCCCTAACACTAACCCTCATATTAACCACGGCCCTAGCAATCACCCTCAGCCTAACCCTCACATTAACCCTCACTCTAAACATAACCCTAAAGTTAACCCTGACCCTCACCCTAACCCTAATACTAACCCTAACAATAACCCTCACACTCACCCTCACCTTAACCCTAATCCTAATCCTAAACCTTACCCTAACCCTCACCCTCACACTAACCCTCATCCTAACCCTCCCCTTAACACTAACACTAACCCTAACCCTCACCCTAACCCTCACCCTAACAATCACCCTAACCCTAAATCTAACCCTAACCCTCACAGTCACCCTAACACTCACCCTAACCAACACCCTAACTCTAACACTCACCTTCCCCCTAACCCTAAACCTAAACCTAACCCTAACCCTAACCCTCATCCCCACACTCAGGCTATCCCTAACGCTAGCAATTAATCCTAACCCTAACCCTAACCATCACCCTCACCCTCACCCTTACCCTAAACTTAACCCTAACCTTTACCTTAAACCTAACCCTAACCCTAATCCTAAACCTAAACCTCAACCTCAACCTAACCTTCACCCTAACACTTACCCTCACCCTCAACCTCACCTTAACCTTAACACTAACCCTCACCCTCACCCTAACCCTACCCTTCACAGTAAGCCTCACCCTAAGCCTAACCCTAACCCTACCCCTCAGCCTAACCCTCACCCTAACCCTAACTCTAACCATAACCCTCACGCTAAACCTCTCGCTCACCATAACCCTAATGCTAACATTAACCCTCAACTTCACCCTAAACCTCGCCCTAACCCTTACCCTCACCATAACCCTATCTTTCATCCCCACACTAACCCTCACCCTAAAACTTTCCCTCACCCAACCCTATGCCTAACCCTAACACTAACCCTCACCCTAACCCTCACCCTAAAACTCACCCTAACCCTCACCCTAACCCTAAGCTAACACTAACCCTCACCCTCACCATAACCCTCACCCTAACCCTTATCCTTACCCTAACACTAATCCTAACCCTCAGCCTAATCCTGATCCAAACCCTAACCCTAACCCTATCCCTCACCCTAACATTAACCCTAACCCTAACCCTAACTCTCAACGTAACCCTCAAACTCACCCTCACCCTTAACCTCACCCTCAGAGTAAACCTAAACCTAACCCTAATCCAAAACCTAATCCTCACCCTCACTCTCATCTTAACTCTAAACCTAACCCTAACTTCACCCTCACACTAACCCTCACCCTCATCCTCACACTCACCTTTACCTTCTCCCTAACCCTTACCCTCCCACTAACCCTAAACCTAAACCTACCCCTCACCCTTACCCCCACCCTAACCCTAATCATCACCCTAACACTAACCCTAACCCTACCCCTCACCTTAACCTTCACCCTAAGCCTAACCCTAACCCTAACCATTACCCTAACCCTAACCTGAATCCTAAACCTATCCCTCACCATCACCCTAACCCTTACCCTCACCCTAAGCCTAAACCTAACACTCAGCCTACCCCTCATCCTAACCCTAACCCTAAACCTAACCCTCACTCTCACTTTAACCCTAACCATAACCCTAACCCTCGCCCAAACCCTAAAACTCACCCTCACCTTCAACCTCACCCTCAGCATAACCCTAAACCTAACCCTAATTCAAACGCTAACCCTCAACCTCACCCTCATTCGAACTCTAACCCTAACCCTAACCCTCACCCAAACCCTAAACCTAACACTAACTCTCACCCTAACTATCACCCTAATACTAAACCTAACCCAAACCCTCAACCTATCGCTCACCTCACCCTAAACCTAACCTTAACCCTCACTCTCACCGTAAACAAAACCCTAACCCTAAACATCACACTAACACTAACCCTCACCCTAACCCTAAACCTAACCCTCAGCCAAACCCTCATCCTAAACCTAACCCTAACCCTCAACCTAACCCTAACCCTCACGCTAAACCTAAGCCTCACCCTCAGCCTAACCATATACCTAATCCTAACCCTAATTCTAACCCTCACCCTCTCCCTAACTCTAACCCTACCGCTAACTCTGACCCTCACCCAAACCCTAACCATATCCCTAGCCCTCACCCTAACCTTAAACCTCACCCTAACCTTAACCCTAACAGGCACCCTCACCCTAACCCTAACCCCCACCCTAAACCTCACCCTAACCCTAACGCTAACCCTAACCCTCACCCTCACCACAAACCTCACCCTAACCCGTACCCTCACCATAACCCTAACTCTAACCCTAATCCTCACATTTTGCCTAACCCTAACCCTAACCCTAACGCTCACCGTAACCCTAACACTCACTCTCACCCTAACACTCAACATCACCTTAACAATCACCCTAACCCTAAACTTCACCCACACTGTGACACACACCCTCACCCGAACCCTCACCCGAACCCTAACACTAACCCTGACCCTAACCCTCACCCTAAATCTCACCTTAACCAGAACGCTAACCATCACCTTCAGTCTCACCCTAACCCTTATCCTCACACTAACCCTAACCCTAACCCTAAAACTCACCCTAACCCTAATCCTAAACCTAACCCTCACAATCACCCTCACCTTAACCATCACCCTCACGCTCACCCTCACATCACATTAACCCTAACACTAAATCTAACCCGCACCCTAACACTCACCGTCACCCTACCTCACTCTAACCCTAACTCTCAACCACAGGTTAACCCTCACGATCAACCAAACCCTCACCCTGACCCTGAAACTCACCCTCACCCTAACAGTCACCCTCACAATAAATATCACCCTAACGCTAAACTTCACCCTAACCCTAACCCTCAACCTAACCCTAATCCTCACCCTAACCATAACCCTCACCCTAACCCTCACCCTAACCAAAACTCTCAACCTCACTCTAACCATAACCCTAACACTAATCCTAACACTAAATCTCACCCTCACCTTCAAACTCACCCTAACCCTAACCCTAAACCTCACCCTCACCCTAACCATCATCCTAATTCTAATGCTAACCCTAACCATCACCTTCACCATAAACCTCACCCTAAATCTTAACCTCACCATAATCCTAACCCTAACCCTAATCCTCAGCCTAACCCTAACCCTCGCACACACCCTAACCCTCACCATCACCTGAACCCACATCCTCACACTAACATTAACACTAAGCAAAACCCTAACCCTAATCCTAAACCTAACCCTCATCCTCACACTCACCCTCACCCTAACCCTAACCCTTAACCTAACCTTCACCCCCACCCTCACCCTAACACTCACCTTCACCATAAATATCAACCCAACCCTAACCCTCAGCCTTAACCTAACCCTACCCTCACCCTAAACCTAACACTCACCCTAACGCTCACCCTATCCCTAATGCTAACCCAACACCTCACCCTCACCCTAACCCTCACCCTAACACTTCTCCTCACAATGAACCTAATCCTAAACCTCACCCTAACCCTCACACTAACCCTAATCCTCACCATATCACTAACCCTAACCCTAACCCTCACCCTAATCCTTAACCTCATTCCAAACTTAACTCTTACCCTCACGCTAAACCTCACCCTAAACCTTACCCTCACCCTAACCTGCCAACTAATCCTAACCCTAAACCTACGGCGCACTGTAAACCTCACCCTAACCATAACCCTAACCCATAACCTCAACCTAAACCTAACCCTCACTCTCACCCTAACCCTCAACCTAACCTTTATCCTCACACTAATCCTAATCCTCAACCTTACCCTAACCATCACAATAACCCTTATCATCACCCTATCCCTAACCCTAACCCTAACCCTCACCCTAACCTCACCCTAACCCTAAACCTCACCCTCACCCTAAACCTCACCCTAACCCTTACCCTCACCCTAACCTGCAAACTAAACCTAACCCTAAACCTACGGCTCACCCTAGCCCTCCCCCAAACCAAAACCCTAACCTTAACCCTCACCCTAACCCTAACCTTCACCCTCACCATAACCCTGCCCCTAACACTTACGCTCACACTAACCCTATCCCTAACCCTCACCCTAACTCTAATTCTCAACAGAACCCTCACCCTCACCCTAACCCTCACCTCACACTAGCCCTCAACCTAACCATAACCCTCATGCTCACCATAACTCTAATGCTAACATTAACCCTCAACCTCACCCGAAAACTTGCCCTAAACCTTACCCTCACCATAACCCTATCCGCACCCTTACCCTAACTCTCACCCTAACCCTTTCCCTCACCCTAACCCTCACTCAGCCCAAAACCTTTCCCTAACCTTAACCCTCACCCTAAACCTAAGACTAATCCAAACCCTCACCCTCACCATAAACCTCACCCTAAACCTTACCCTCACCCTAAACCTAAACCTAACCCTCAGCTTAACCCTCATCCTAATCATAACCCTAACCCTAACCCTCACCCTAACCTTAACCTAACCCTAACCCTAACACTCACCCTAGCCTTAACCCTCACCCTGACCCTCAGCCTCACCCTCAGCCTAAGCCTAACCCTAATCCAAAACATAACCCTTAACCTCACTCTCACCCTAAATCTAAACCTAACTGTAACCATCACCCTCACCCTAACCCTCACCATCATCCTCCCCCTCACCCTTACCCTCTGCCTAACCCTTATCCTCACACTAACCCTAACTCTAAACCTAACCCTCACCCTAACCCTCACCCCAACACTAACCCTAATCCTCACCATAACCCTCACCCTAACCCTAACCCTAACGATCACACTAACCCTAACCCTAATCCTAAAGCTAACCCTCACCGTCACCCTAAACCTTAGCCTAACCCTAAGCCTAAACCTAACCGTCAGCCTATCCCTCATCCTAAACCTAACCCTAACCCTCACCCTCAGCCTCAACCTAACCCTCACACTCACTCTAAAACTACCCTAAATCTAACCCTACCCTCTCCCTACCCCTCATCCTAACCCTAACGCTAACCCTAACACTCAACCTAACCCTAAACCTACCCCTAATGCTAAACCTCACCCTAACCCTAATCCTCACCCACACCCTAACCCTCACCCTCAAAGGAACTCTCACCCTCAACTGAACCGTCATCCTCACCCTAACCCTCACCCTCACTCTAAACATCACCCAAACCCTAACCCTCACCCTAACCCTAACACAAACCCTATCCATACACTCACACTCACCCTAACCCACACCCAAACCCTTATTCTCACCCTAACACTAACCCTCAACCTAACCCTAACCAAATCCCTCACACTAACCATAACCCTCACTCTAGTCCTAACCCTAACTCTGACCCTAACCTTCACCCTCAACCTGACCCTCACCCTCAGCTTAACCCTAATCCTAATCCTATTCCTAATCCTAAACTTCACACTCACCCTAAACCTAAATCTAACCCTAACCCTCCCCCTCACCCTCACCCTAACCGTCACCCTCACCCTCACCCTAAACATCACCCTAACCCTAAGCCTCAGTCTAACCCTAACCCTGACCCTGAACCTAAACTCAGTTTAATCCTCATCCTCACCCTAATCCTCACCCTAACCCTAACCTTTACTTAACCGAAACTGTCACCCTCACCATCAGCCTAACCCTCACCCTCACACAAGCCCTCAACCTAATCCTAACTTTAACTCTAAACTTCACCCTCAACCTCCCCTTCCTCAGCCTTAACCTAACCATAACCCTAATCCTAACCCTAACCTTCAACCCCACCCTCACCCTAACACTAACCCTAACTCTAACAATAACCCTCACCCTCATCCTAACCCTAATCCTAACCCTAACAATAACTCTAACCCTAACCCTAAAACTCACCCTAACCCTAATCCTAACACTTACCCTCAACCATACCCTCACCCTCATTCTAACCCTCACCCTCACGCTGACCCTCACCATCACACTAACCCTCACAAAAACCCTAACCCTCACCCTAGCCCTAACCCTAACCCTCACCCTCACTTTCCCCCTCACCCTCAGCCTAATCCTAACTCTAACCTTAATCCTAAACTAACCTCACCCTCACCCTCATCCTACCCCTCACCCTCAACCTCACCCTCAACCTCACAGTAACCCTCAACCTCACCCTAAACATCACCTTAACCCTAACACTTCCACTGAACCTAACCCTAATGCTCACCCTAACCCTCACCCTCAAACTAACCCTAACCCTAAACTTCACACTAACCCTAAACCTCACTCTAACCGTATCACGACACCTGACCCTAACTCTCACCCTAAACCTAACCCTAACCCTAACACTCACCCTAACCCTAAATCTAAACCTAACCCTCACCCTCACCCTGATCCTCACCATCACCCTAACGCTCACCCTAAACCTAACCCTCACCCTAAACCTAAACCTCAACCTAAACCTAATCCTCACCCTGACACTCACCCTAACCCTAACACTAGCCCTCACCCTAACCCTTACTTTAACACTAACCTGTACCCTAAACCTAACCCTCATCCTAACACTAACCCTCACACTAACCCTAACCCTAGCCCTCCCCCTCCCCCTCACCATCAACCTAACCCTAACACTCATCCTAACCCTAACCCTAAACCTAAACCTCACACTAAACCTATACCTCACCCTAACCCTAATCCTCACAGTAAACATAAGAGTCACTCTATCCCTAACCCTATCCCTCAGCCTAACCCTCACCCTAAACCTAACCCTAACCCTAATCCTCATCCTATCCCTAACCTTAACCCTAAACCTCACCCTAACCCTAAGGCTAACCGTAACCCTCACCCTCACACTAATCCTCAACCTAACCCATACTCTCACCCTAATCCTCACCCTTACCCTCACCCTAACCCTAACCCTCACACTTACAGTCACCCTGACCCTCAGCCAAACCATATCCCTAACCTTAACCCTAACACTAAAACTCATCCTATACCTCACACTCAAACTAACCCTAAACCAAACCCTAACCCTCACCCTAAACCTCACCGTAACCCTAACACTAACCCTAACATTCATCCTCACAATAACCCTCACACTAACCCTCACCCTCACCCTAGCCCTCACCCTAACCCTAAGCCGAACCCTAACCCTCAACTTCACCCTAACCCTCAACATAACCCTTACCCTCACCCTAACCCTGACCCTAATCATAAACTTCACACTATCCCTTACCCTCACCCTAACCCTAACCCTAACCCTAACTATCACCCTCACACTGACCCTCACCCTCACCCTAACCCTAACCCTATTCCTAATCCTAACCCTCACAATCACCCTCAACCTAAACCTAACCCTAACCTGAACCTTCACCCTCACCCTCACCCTCACCGAACGGTCACCCTCACCCTAAACATCACCATAACCCTAACCCTCACCCCAACCCTAACCTCAGCTTAACCCTCACCCTCAACCTAATCCTCACCCTAACCATAATCCTAAGGTAAACGAAACCCTCACCCTCACACTAACCCTCACCCTCACCCTAGCCCTATCCCTAACCCTAACCATAACACTTACCCACACGCTAACCCTCACCCTCATCCTCACTCGAACCCTAATCCTAACCCTAATGCTCACCCTACCCCTCTCCCTAACCCTAAATGTAACCCTAACCCTCAAACTCATCCTAACCCTCAAGCTCACCGGAACACTCACCCTCATCCTAAAACATATTCTCACAACAGTCATCACCCTAACGCTAACCCTCAACCTAACCCTAACCCTAACCCCCACCCTAACCCTAACCAGTACCCTAACGCTCACCCTAACCCTTACCCACAACATAATCCTAACACTCACCCTCAACCTTACCATCACCCTAACCCTTTTACCCTCACCCTAACCCTCACCCTAACCCTCACACTAACCCTAACCCTCACCCTCGCCCTAACGCTCACCCTAAACTGTACCCTCACCCTCACCCTAACCCTCACCCTAATCTTTACCCTGACCCTAACCCTAACCCTAACCCTAAACCTAACCCTCACCCTAACCCTAAACCTAACCCTCAACCTAAACCTTATCCTATCCCTAAACCTGACCCTAACATTCACCCTAACCTTAACCCTAACCATCACACTAACCCTATCCCTAACCCTCACCCTCACCCTCAGGCTAACTCTAATACTAAACCTAACCCTCACCCTCACCCTAACTCTAACCCTAAACCTAACCCTAACCCTCAACTTAACCCTCAACCTCACCCAAATCCTCAACCTAACCTTACCTTAACCCTTACCTAAACTAAACCCTTACCCACACCCTCACCCTAACCCTCACCCTCACCCTAGCCCACAACCTAACCCAAACCCTAAACCCAACCTTCACACTAACCTAACCATAACCCTCAGGATAAAACTTATCCTAACCCTAAACCTAAAACAAAACTTCACCCTAACCAAACCCTAACCCTAACCCTAACCCTCATCCTCACCCTCACTCTAACCCTAATCCTAACCATAATGCTCACCCTACACCTCTCCCTAACACTAAATGTAACCCTAACCCTCATCCTCATCCTAACCCTCAAGCTCACCTGAACACTCACCCTCACCCTAAACCATACTTTCACAACAGTCATCACCCTAACCCTAACCCTCACCCTAACCCTAACCTCAGCTTAACCCTCACCCTCAACCTAATCCTCACCCTAACCCTAACCATAAGGTAAACGAAACCCTCACCCTCACACTAACCCTCACCTTCATCCTAGCCCAAACCCTAACCCTAACCATAACACTTACCCACAACCTAACTCTCACCCTCATCCTCACTCTAACCCTAATCCTAACCCTAATGCTCACCCTACCCCTCTCCCTAACCCTAAATGTAACCCTAACCCTCACAAACATCCTAACCCTCAAGCTCACCTGAACACTCACCCTCACCCTAAACCACTCTCACAACAATCATCATCCTAACCCTAACCCTCAACCTAACCCTAACCCTAACCCCCACCCTAACCCTAAACTTTACCCTAACCCTCACCCTAACCCTTACCCACAACATAATCCTATCACACACCGTCAACCATACCATCACCCTAACCGTTACCCTCACCCTAACTCTCACCCTAATCCTCACCCAACCCTCACACTAACCCTAAACCTCACCCTCGCCCTAAAGCTCACCCTAAACTTTACCCTCACCCTCACCCTAACCCTCACCCTAACCTTTACCCTGACCCTAACCCTAACACTAACTCTAAACCTAACCCTCAACCTAACTCTTATCCTAAACCTAAACCTAACCCTAACCCTCACCCTAACCCTAACCCTAACCCTCACACTAACCCTAACCTTAACCCTCAGCCTAACGCTCATCCCAACCCTAACACTAACCCTAACCCTCACCCTAACCGTAACCCTACCCATAAAACTCGCGCTAACCCTAACCTTCACCCTCACCCTCAGGCTAACTCTAATACTAAACCTAACCCTCACCCTCACCCTAACTCTAACCCTAAACCTAACCCTAACCCTCACTTTAAACCTCAACCTCACCCTAACCCTCACTTTAAACCTCAACCTCACCCTAATCCTCAACCTAACCTTACCTTAACCCTTACCTAAACTAAACCCTTACCCTCACTCTCAATCTAACACTCACCCTCACACTAGCCCACACCCTAACCCTAACCCTAAACCTAATCTTCACACTAACCCTAACCATAACCCTCAGGAAAAACCTTATCCTAACCCTAAACCTAAAACAAAACTTCACCCTAACCAAACCCTAAACCTAACTCTAACCCTAAACCTAACCGCAAACTAAACGTAACACTAACCCTAACACTAACCCTCAGCCTAACCCTAACCCTAACCCTCACCCTAAACCTAATCCTAACCAAAACCCTCAACCTAACTGTAAACCTCATCTTCATCCTCACCCTCACTCACAGCCTAAACCTAGTGCTAAACCTAATCCTAACCCTCACCCTAACTCTAACCCTAAACCAAACCCTCACACTCACCCTCACCCTCACCCTAACAATAACCCTCACCCTAACCTTTACCCTCACCCTCACCCTAACTTTCACCCTAACCTTTACCCTGACTCTAACCCTAACCCTAACCCTAAACCTAACCCTCGCACTAACCCTGAACCTAACCCTCAACATAACCGTTGTCCTAAACCTAAAATTAACCCTAACCCTCACACTAACACTAACCCTAACCCTAAACTTCACACTAACCCAAACCCTAACCCTAAGCCTAACGCTCATCCTAAACCTAACCCTAACTCTAACACTCACCCTAACCGTACCCCTAACTCTAACACTCACCCTAAACCTAACCCTCACGTCACCATCAGGCTAACTTTAATACTAACCCTAATACTAACCCTCACCCTAACCCTAACTCTAACCCTAAACCAAACCTAAATCTCACACTTACCCTCAACCTAACCCTAAACCTATCTCTAACCCTCACCCTAAACCTAACCCTAAGCCTATCCCTCACACTAAACCTCACCCTAACCCTTACCCTCACCATAAACCTAAATCTAACCCTAATACTCACCCTAAACATAATCCTCAACTACACTCTAACCCTGAACCTGACCCGAACCCTCACCGACAACCTAACACTCTTCCTAACCCTAACCCTAATCCTAAACCTAAGCCTAAACCTCAAAGTCACCCTAACCCTGCACTTAACCCTAACCCTCACCTACAACCTCACCCTAATCTTCACCCTAACCCTAACCCTAACCCTACCCTTCACCATAACACTCATACTAACCCTAACCCTAATACTAACCTTCAACCTAACCCTAAACCTAGCCCTAACCCTCACCCTCACACTAAACCTAAACCTAAGGCTAACACTCAACCTAACACTAATCTTCACCCACACCCTAAATCTCACCCACACTTGAACTCTGAACCTCTCGCTCACACTAAACATCACCCAAACCCTAACCCGCAAATTAACCTTTGCCCTAACACTAAACCTAACCCTAACCCTAACCCTAACCCTAACCTCAGCGTAACCCTAACCCTGACGTAAAGGAAACCCTCACCCTCACTCTCACTCTAACCCTCACCCTCACCCTAACCCTCACCATCCCCCTAACCATAACCCTAACCATCAATGTCACCCTCACCCTCACCCTCAGCCTAAACCTAAATCTAACCCTAATGCTCACCCTCACCCTAACCCAAACCCTAACCCTAACCCTCACCCCAACCCCAACCCTAACCCTCACCCTAACACTAACTCTCATCCTCACCCTCACCTTAATCCTAACCCTAACGCTAATTCTAACCCTCACCCTCACCCTAACATTCACCTTAACCCTTACCCTGACTCTCATCCTAACCCTAACCCTAACCCTCACAGTAACCCTAACCCTCATCCTAACCCTCACCTTAACCCTCAACCTCATCCTAATCCTCACCCTACCCTAGCCTTAACCCTTACCTAAGCTAAACCCTCACCCTCACCCTAACCCTCACCCTCACCCTAGCCCACACCCTAACCCTAACCCTAAACCTAACACTCACAGTAACCCTAAACCTAACACACAGACTAAACCTTATCCTAACCGTAAACCTAAAACTAACCTTCACCCTAACTAAACCCTAAGCCTAACCCTAACCCTAACCCTCACATTAACCTTAAACTTAACCCTGAGCCTAATGCTCATCCTAACCCTAACCCTCACCCTAACCCTCAACCTAAACCTAAACCTAACCCTAACCCTCACCTTAACCCTAAACTCACCCTCACCCTCAGCCTAAACCTAGTGCTAACCCTAACCCTAACCCTCACCCTCAACCTAACTCTAACCCCAAACCAAGCTCTCCCCCTCCCCCTCACACTCACTCTAACCTTCACTCTAAACCTAACCCTCACCCTCAACATCACCCTCACCCTCAGCCCAACCCAAGTCCTTACTCTAATACTAACCCTCAACCTATACCTGACCCTAACCCTAACCGTAATCCTAACCATCACCCTAACCCTCACCCTCACCACAGTCCACAACCTAACCCTAACCCTAAACCTAACCCTCACACTAACCCTAACCCTAACCCTGAGCCTAACCCTAACCCTCAGCCTAACGCTCATCCTAAACCTAACCCAAACCCTACCCATAAACCTCAACCTAACGCTCATTCTAACCCTAACCTTAACGCTAACCCTAAACCTGACCCTCAATTTAACCCTCTCCTATCCCTAATTCTAACCCTAAACCTCACCCTCACCCTAACCCTAATCCTAACACTAACCCTAAACCTCAGCCTAGCTATCACCCTTACCCTCAGCCTCAGCCTAAACATCACCCTAACCTTAACCCACACCCTAACCCTAGCCCTAACCCTCACCATAAACCTCACGCTAACCCTAACCCTCACCCTAACCCTAAAACTACACCTCACCCTACCCCTCACCCTAACCCTTACCCTCACCCTAACCCAAACCCTAACCCTCACCCTCACACTAGCCCTCACCCTTACACTAATACTTACCATAACCCTAAACCTAAACCTAAACCTCACGCTCACCCTAAACCTCACCCTCACCCTAACCCTAACCCTAAACCTCACACTCACTCTAACCCTAACCCTAACACTAATGCTAACCCTAAGCCTCACCCACACCCTAACCCTCACCCTAACCCTTACCCTCACCCTCTCCCTCACCCTTACCCTAAACCTACCCTTTCAGCCTAACCTTACCTTAACCCTTACCTTCACTATAAACCTAACACTAACCCTAATCCTCATACTAACCCTAAACCTAACCCGAACCCTAGCCCTCACTTTAACCCTCACCCTAATACTAACCCTGACCCTAACCCTCACCCTAATGCTAACACTAAACCTAAACCTCACCCTCACCCTAACCCTCACTGTCACCTTAACACTCAACATCACCATAATCCTCACCCTAACCCTAACCCTCAAACTAAACCTCACCCTAACCCTTACCCTCACCATAATCTTAACCCTAACCCACACCCTAACCCTCACCTTCACCATGACCCTCACCCTCACCCTAACCGTAATCCTAACATTCACCCCAACCCTAACTCTCACCCTAACCCTCGCCCTCACCCTAGCCCTCACCGTAGCCCTCACCCTAAGCCTAACCCTAACACTCAGCCTCACCCTAAACCTCAGCCTCACCCTAAACCTAAACCTAATCCTTACCCTATACCTCACCCTCACCTCACTCTAAACCTAACCGTAAACCTAATGCTAACCCTAAACCTCTCCCTCACTTTTACCTTAATCCTAAACCTCACCCTAACCCTAATGCTATACCTAACCCTAACCCTCACCCTAACACTAATGCTAACCCTAATACTCAACCTCACACTAAACCTCACCCTAAACCTTACCCTCACGCTAACCCTCACGTAACACTAAAACTAAACCTAACCCTCACACAAACACTCACCGTAAACCTTACACTAACCCTATCCCTCACCCTAACCCTCAACATTCCCTTATCCTCACACTAACCCTAACCCTAACCCTACACCTCACCCTAACGCTAACACTGAACTGAACCCTAACACTAACCCACACCTTTACCCTACACCTAACCCTCATCCAAACGCTCACCCTAACCCTAACACTAACCCTATCCCGCACCCTCATCCCAACACTCACCCTAACGCTTACCCTCACCCTAACCCTAACGGTCACACTAAACATAACCCACACACTAACCCTAGCCATAATCCTCACCCTAACCCTCATCCTAACCCTAAACCTAACCCCCAACCTAACCCTAACCCTAAACATTACCCTAACCACAACCCTCACCCTCACAACCCTCACCCTCACCCTCACCCTAAACATCACCCTAACCCTAACCCTAACCCTAACCCTCACCTTAACCCTAACCCTCACCTTCAACCTCAGCCTCAGCCTAATCCTCACCCTAAACCTAACCCTAACCCTTTCCTAACCAAAAGCTGCAACCTCACACTAACCCTCAACCTAACCCTCGCCATCAACCTAGCCCTCACCCTAAGCCTAAAGCTAACCCTCACTCTCACCCTCAAACATATCCTCAACCTCAGCCTCACCCTAACCCTAAACCTAATCCTAACCCTAATCCTCAACCTCACCCTCACTCTAACCCTAATGGTAAACCTAATGCTAACCCTAACCATAAACCTAACCCTAACCCACACCTTAACCCTAACCATAATCCTCACCCTAATCCTAATCCTAACCCTAACCCTAGCCCTCAACCTAAACCTAATCCTAAACATTACCCTAACCCTAACCCTAACCCTCACCCTCACCCTCACCCTCAGCCTAACACTAACCCTAACCCTAATCCTAACCCTAACACTCACCCTCACACTCACCCTAACTGGAACCCTAACCATAAACCTAACCCCCCCCAACCATAAACCTATCCCTAACCCACACTCTAACCATAAACATCACCCTAACACTAACACTAACCCTCACCCTCACCCTAACCCTAACCCTCACCCTAACTCTCAACTTAACCCTAACGCTAACCAAAACCCTCACCCTCAACCTAAACCTCACCCTAACCCATACCCTCACCATAACCCTAAGGGTAACCCTAACCCTAATCCTCACACTCACCCTAACCCTAACCCTCACCCTATCACTCACCCTAACCCTAACCCTCACCCTAACCTTAACCCTCACCGTCACCTTATCCCTCAACCTAACCCTAACCGTCACCCACACCCTAAAACTCATACTCACCCAAACCCTCACCCTAACCCTAATCCTAACCCTCACCCCAACCCTAACCCTCACCCTAACCCTAACTTTAACCCTCACACTCACCCTAACCCTAAACCTAACCCTTAGCCTAACCCTCACCCTAACCCTTAATCTAACCCTACCCCTCACTCTCACCCTAATCCTCAACCTAACCCTTATCCTTACACCAACCCTAACCCTAACCCTCACACTAACCCTAATCCTCACCCTATCCCTAACCATAACCCTCACCCTAACCCTCACCCTAACCCTCATCCTAATCCTAAACTGAACCCTAACACTCACCCTCACTCTAACCCTCACCAACACACTAACTCTCACCCTCACCCGAACCCTCACTCTAACCATAACCCTCACCAACACCCTAAGCTACACCCTCAACCGAATCCTCACTCTTACCCTCACCCTCACCATAAACATCACCCTAACCCAAACCTAACCCTACCCCTCACCCTCACCCTGTCATCCTAACCCTTATCCTCACCCTAACCCTAACCCTAACGCTCACCCTCACCCTAACCCTAACCCTCACCTGAACCCTCATTCTCACCTTCACCCTCACCCTAAACATCACCCTAACCCTAAACCTCACGCTAACCCTAACCCTAACCCTCACCCTAACCCTAACCCTCACCTTAAACCTCACCCTCACCAAAATCCTCACCCTAAACCTAACAATAAACCTTTCCTAACCAAAAATATCACCCTCACCCTAGACCTCACCCTAAACCTAACCCTAAACTTAACCCTCACCCTCACTCTCACCCTCACCCTCAGCCAAACCTAACCCTACCCTAACCCTAACCCTCACCCTCACCCTCACCATCACCCGCAACCTAACCCAACAATAACCCTAACCCTCACCCTAACACTGAACCTCAACCTCACCTTCACCCTAACCCTAATCCTAACCCTAACTCTAATCCTAACTCTCACCCTCACCCTAACCCTCACCCTAACCCTTACCCTCAACTTCTCCTGAACCTAATCCTAACCCTCACACTAACCCGAACCCTCACCCTAACCATACCACTAACCCTAACCCTTACCCTCACCCTAAACATAACCCTAACAGTAACCCTAAACCTAAACTTAGTCCTCACACTATCCCTAACCCTCACCCACACATTAACCCGAATGCTCACCCGAACCCTCACCCTAACCCTAACCCTAAACCTAACCCTAACACTCCCACTAAACCTAACCCTCACCCTAACTGTAACCCTACACATCAGCCTAAACCTCAACCTAACACTAACCCTAACGCTAATCCTTACCCTGTCCTTAAATAAAACCCTAACCCTCACACTCATCCTAGCCCTCACCCTAACCCTACCCATAACCCTAACCCTCACACTAAACCGAACCCTCACCCTATCCCTAAACCTTCCCCTCAGCCTAAGACTCACCCTAACCCTAACCCTAAATCTAAACCTAATCCTCACCCTATCCCTAACCCTAACCCTAACCCTAACCCACACACTCACCCTAGCCCTCACCCTAACCACATCCTAACCCTATCCCTAAACTTAAACCTCACCCTCATCCTAACCCTCACCCTAACCCTTACCCCTAACCTAATCCTATCACTGACCCTAACCTTAACCCTAAAACTCACACTAACCCTAACCCTCACCCTAATCCTAACCCTACCCCACAGCTTATCCCTCATCCTAACCCTAACCCTAATCCTATCCCTCAACCTAACCTTAACCCTAACATTAACCTGAACCCTCACCCAAAACCTAACCCTCACCCTCACACTCACACTCACCCTCAGCCTAATCCTAACACTAACCCTAATCCTAAACCTAACCCTCATCCACAGCCTCACCCTAACTCTAACCCGAACCCTAACCATAAACCTCCCACTTCACCCAAACCCTCACCCGAACCCTCACTCTCACCCTACGGCTCACCCTCACCTTAACCCTAACCCTAACCCTAAACCTAACCCTAAACCTCACCCTCACCCTCAAACTCACCCTAACCCTAAGCCTCACTGTTACCCTAAACTTCACCTTAACCCTTAGCCTTACACTAACCCTAACCCTCACACTAAACCAAAGCCTCACCCTCACCCTTACCCTAACCCTACCCTCACCCTAACCCTCAACCTAAACGTAACGCTCACCCTCACCCTATCCCTAATCCTAACCCTAACCCTCACCCTAACCGTAACCCTCAAACTCACACTAACCCTAACCCTCACACTAAACCTAACCCTTACCCTCACCCTAACCTTAACCATACCCCGCACCCTACCCCTCACCCTCAACCTAGCCCTCACCCCTAACCTAATCCTAACCCTGACCCTAAACTTAACCCTAAAATTCACACTAACCCTAACCCTCACCCTAACCCTAACCCTACCCCACAGCCTAACCCTCATCGTAACCCTAACCCTAACCCTATCCCTCACCCTAATCCTAACCTAACATTAACACTAACCCTCACCCAAAACCTAACCCTCACCCTCACCCTCACCATCACCCTAACTCTAAACCTAACCTTACCCCTCACCCTCACCCTCACCCTAACCCTAACCCTAACCCTCACCTTAACCCTCACCCTAATCCTAACCCTGATCCTAACCCTCACCCTAAACCTCACCCTCACCCTAACCCTCACCATCAACCTAACCCTAACCCAAACACGAACCCTTACCTCAACCTAACCCTCACCCTTACCCTAACCTTAAACCTAACCCTAATCCTCTCCCTAACACTCAACCTCACCCTCACCTTAAGCCTAACCCTAACCCTAATCCTAAACCTAACCCTCACCCTCACCCTAGCCCTAACCCTAACCCTAATCCTAAACCGCACCCTCAACTTCACGCTAAATCTACCTCTAAACATCACGGTCTCACTCACCCTTACCCTATCCCCAACCCTAAACCTTACCCTAAACCTAACCCTCACCCTAACCCTAACCATAACCCTCACCCTAACCCTAACAATAACCCTATCCCTCACACTAACCCTTATCCTCACACTTACCCTAAACCTATCCCTAAACCTCACACTAACCCTAAACCTCACCCCAACCCTGACCCTACCCCTCACCCTAAACCTCACCTTAATCCAAACCCTAACCCTAACCAACACCCTAAACCTAACTGTAACCCTCACCCTCATGCTAACCCTCATCCACACCCTAATCCTCACCCTCACCCTCACCCTCACCCTAACCCTCACCCTCACCCTAAACATCATCCTAAAACTAACCCTCACCCTAACCCTAATCATAAACCTCAACCTCACCCTCACCCTCAGCCTAACCCTAGTCCTTAACCTAATCATAATACTCACCCTCACCCTAACCCTCACACTAACCTTTACCCGATCCTTCACCTAACCCTAACCCTAAACCGCACACTAACCCGAACTCTCACCCTAACCATAAAACTAAACCGAACCCTTACCCGAACCCTAATCCTAACCCTAACAGTAACCCTAACCCTAAAGCTAGTCCTCACACTAACCCTAACCCTCACCCACAACTTAACCCGAACCCTCACCCGAACCCGAACCCTAACCCTAACCATAAACCTAACCCTAACACTCCCACTAAACCTAACCCTCACCCTAACTGTAACCCTACCCATAAGCCTAAACCTCAGCCTAACCCTAACCCTAACCCTAACCCTAATCCTAAACCTAATCTTCACACTCACACTCACCCTATCCCTAACCCTAACATTCACCCTCACCCTAAGGCTAACCCTAACCCTCACCCTCACCCTCAGCCAAACCCTTAACCTCACCTTAACGCTAACCAAAACCCTCACCTTAACCCTAAAACTACCCCTCAAACTAACCCTAACCCTAACCCTCAACCCAACCATGATGCTAACACAAATGCTCACTCTCAAACTAAACCTTAGATTAAACTTTACCCTCAACATAACCCTATCCCTCACTCTCTCCTTAACCCTCACCCTACCCCTTCCCCTCCCCCTAAACCTCATCCTACCCCAAACCCTAACCCTAACCCTAAACTTCACCCTAACCCTCACCCTAACCCTAACCCTAACCCTCATCCTAACCCTCACCCTCACCCTAAACCTAACCCAAAACCTGACCCTCACCCTAGCTGTCATCCTAACTCTTACCCTTACCCTAACCCTAACCCTACCCCTCACCATAACCCTAAAACTACCCCTCAGCCTAACCCTAACCCTAACCCTCAACCCAACCCTGATGCTAACACAAATGCTCACTCTCAACCTAACTTTAGATTAACCCTTTCCCTCACCATAACCCTATCCCTCACCCTAACCCTCACCCTAACCCTAACCCTAACCCTCACCCCAACCCTCACCCTAACCCTGATCCTAACCCTAATCCTCACCCTCACTCTAACTGTCATCATAAGCCTTACCTTCACCCTAAACCTAAACCTAATCCTAAACCTAACCCTCACCCTAACTCTAACCCTCACCCGAACCCTCAGTCTCACGTTCACCGTCACCCTAAACATCAACCTAACCCTCACCTTCACCCTAACCCTAACCCTAACACTGACCCTAACCCTAACCCTCACCTTAAACCTCACGCTCACCCTAATCCTCACCCTAAATTTAACCCTAAACTTTTCCTAAACAAAAACATCACCCTCACATTAGTCCTCACCCTAAACCTAACCCTAACCTTAATCCTCACCCTCATCCTCACCTTCACACTCAGCCTCAGCCTCAGCCTCACCCTAACCCTAAACCTAATCCTAACCCTAACCCTGATCCTCACCCTCACTCTAACCATAACCCTAACCTACACCCTAGCCCTAACCCTAACCCTAACCCTAACCTTAACACTCAACCTAATCCTAAACCTAACCCTAATGCTAACCCTAACCCTCACCCTCACCCTAACCCTCACCCTAACCCTCAACCTCAGCCTAAACATCTCCCTAACTCCAACCCTCACCCTAACCCTAAGACTAACCCTCACCCTGAACCTAAACTCACCTTAATCCTCATCCTCACCCAAATCCTCACCCTAACCCTAACCTTTACCTAACCAAAACCCTCAACCTCACCCTCAGCCTAACCCTCACCCTCATCCAAGCCCTCACCTTAACCCGAAACTTAACCCTAATACGCACCCTCAACCTCCCCTTCAACATCAGCCTTACCATAACAATAACCCTAAGCCTAACCCTAACCCTCAACCCCACCCTCACCCTCACCCTAACCCTAACCCTAACAATAACCCTCACCCTCATCCTAACCTTAACCCTAACAATAACTCTAACCCTAGCCCTAACCCTAAAACTCACCCTAACCCTAATCCTAACCCTAACCCTCAACCTCACCCTCACCATCATTCTAACCCTCACCTTCACGCTGACCCTCACCATCACACTAACCCACACACAAACCCTAACCCTAACCCTAACCCTCACTTTCCCCCTCACCCTCAGCCTAACCCTAACTCTAACCCTAATCCTAAACTAACTTCACCCTCACCCTAACCCTCCCCCTCAGCCTCACCCTCACCCTCACCCTCACACTAACACTCAACATCACCCTAAACATCACCTTAACCCTAAACCTCAAACTGAACCTAACCGTAATGCTCACTCTAACCCTCACCCTCAAACTAACCCTCACCCTAAACATTATCCTAACACTAACCCTAACCCTACCCCTAACCTTCACACTAACTCTAACCGTCAGTCTAACCGTATCCCGACACCTCACCCTAACTCTCACCTTAACCCTAACACTAACCCTAACACTCAGCCTAACCGTAACTCTAAACCTAACCCTGACCCTCACCCTAACACTCACCATCACCCTAACGTTCACCCTAACCCTAACCCTAATCCTCACCCTAACCCTTACTTTAACCCTAACCCTCACCCTAAACCTAACACTCACCCTAACAATAACACTCACACTAACCCTAAACCTAGCCCTAACCCTCACCCTCACCCTCAACATAACCCTAACACTCATCTTAACCCTAACCCTAAACCTAAACCTCACAGTAAAACTAAACCTCACCCTAACCCTAATCCTCAAACTAAACCTAACAATCACTCTATCCCTAACCCTACCCCTCATCCTAAACCTCACCCTAACCCTAACCCTAACCCTAATCCTCACCCTATCCCTAACCTTAACCCTAACCCTCACCCTAAACCTCACCCTCACCCTAACCCTAATGCTAACCCTAAGCCTCACCCTCACCCTAACCCTCAACCTAACCCTTACCCTCACCCTAACCCTCACCCTGACCCTAACCCTAACCCTCACTCTCGCCCTAACCCTCACCCTAACATTTACCCATACCTTCACCCTAACCCTAACCCTCACCCTTACCCTAACCCTAACCCTAGCCCTAACCCTCACCCTAAACCTAACCCTCACTCTTACAGTCACCCTCAAACTCAGCCAAAACCTAATCCTTACCCTAATCCTAACCCTAACCTTCACCCTAAATCTAACCCTAACCCTTAACCTCACCCTAACCATATACCTATCCTTCACCCTAACACTAACACTCACCCTATACCACACCCTCACCCTAACCCTAAACCAAAACCTAACGCTCACCCTAAACCTCACTCTAACCCTAACACTAAACCTAACCGTCATCCTCACAATAAACCTCCCCCTATACCTTACCCTCACCATTACCCTAACCCAAACCCTAAACCTAATCCTCAACCACACCCTAACCTTCACCCTCACCTTAACCCTCACCCTCACCCTAAACATCACCCAAACCCTCACCCTCATGGTAACCCTAACCTTAACCCTCACCCTAAACCTAACCCTCACTCTCACACTAATCCTCACCATAAACCTAACCCTGACCTAAAAGGAACCCTCACCTAACCCTCACACTAACCCTCACCCTCACCCTAGCCCTCACCCTAAACCTAACCCGAACCCTAACCCTAACCCTAACCCTAACCCTAACCCTATTCCTATTCCTAACCCTCAACCTAAACCTAACTCTAACATTAACCCTCACCCTCACCCTCACCCTCACTGAACACTCACCCTCACCATAAACATCACCCTAACCATAACCCACACCCTAACCTAACCTCAGATTAACCCTCACCCTTAACCTAATGCTCACCCTAACCCTAAGACTAACGTGAACGAATCCCTCACCCTCACACTAACCCTCACCCTAGCCCTAAACCTAACCCTAACCATAACACATACCCACACCCTAACCCTCACACTCATCCTCACTCTAATCCTAATCCTAACCCTAATCCTAACCCTCATGCTCACCCTACCCCTCTCCCTAACCTTAACTGTATCCCTAACCCTCACCCTCATCCTAACCATCACGCTCACCCGAACACTCACCCTCAACCTAAACGATACTCTCACAATAAATATCAGGTTAACCGTAACCCTCATCCTAACCCTAACCCTAACTCTATCCTTCACCCTAACCCAAACCCTACCCATAAAACTCACACTAAACCTAACCCTCACCCTCACCCTCAGTCTAACTCTAATACTAACCCTAACCCTCACCCTCAACCTAACTCTAAACCTAAACCTAACCCTAACCCTCACCCTCACCATATCCCTAAACCTATCCCTAACCCTCACCCTAACCCTAACCCAAAAACTATACCTCACCCTCACCCTAACCCTCACACTAAACCTCACCCTAACACTTACCCTCACCAAAAACCTCACTATAACCCTAATCCTCACCCTAAACCTAACCCTCACCAACAACCTAACCCTCACCCCCAGCGGAACCCTAACCCACACCCTAACACTCACCCTAACCCTAACCCTAACACTATTCCTCAACCTAAACCTAACCCTTAAACTCACCCTAACCCTACACCTACGCCTAACCCTCACCCACACCCTCACCCTAACCCTCACCCTCACCCTAACCCTCACCCTAACCATAACCCTACCCTTCACCCTAAACCTCACACTAACCCTAACCCTAATCCAAACCCTCAACCTAACCCTAAAGCTACCCCTAACCCTCAACCTCACACTAAAACTAAACCTAACACTAACACTCAATCTAACCCTAATTCTCACCCACACGCTAACCCTCACCCTCACCTTAACCCTCACCCTAACTCTAAACATCACCCAAACCCTAACACTCACGCTAACCCTAGCCCTAACCTTCACCTAACCCTAATCCAAAGCCTAATCATAAACCTCACCCTATTCCTCAACATAACCCTAATGCTTGGCTAAAAGAAACTCTCAATCTGAAACTCACACTAACCCTCACCCTCACCCTAACCATCACCCTAATCCTAACCCTAACCCTAACCCTCACCCTCACCCTAAACCTCACTCTAACCCTTACCCTCACCCTAACCCTAAGCCTAACACTAACCCTAAACCTAAACCTCAGCCTCAGCCTCATCATCACCCTCACCTTTAGCCTAACCCTAACCCTAACCCTATTCCCAATCCTAACACTCTCCCTCAAACTTACCCTAACCCTCAACCTCAACCTAACTTTCACCCTCACAGTAAACATCACCCTAATAATAAACCTCACCCTAACCCTAACGCTAAATCTTACCCTAACCCTAACCTCATCTTAACCCTAACCCTGACGTAAATGAAACGCTCACCCTCAACCTCACACTAACCCTCACCTTCACCCTAGCCCTCACCCTCACCCTAACCCTAACTATAACCCTCAACCTCACCCTCACCCTCACCCCAACCCTAACCCTAACCCTAACCCTCACCCCAAACCTAACCCTCACCCTAACACTAACCCTCACTCTCACCCTCACCCTAATCCTAACCATAACTCTAATCCTAACCCTCACCCTCACCATAACCCTAATCCTAAACCATACCCTTACCCTCACCCTAAGTGTAACCCTAAACCTCACAGTAACCCTAACACTCAACCTAATCCTAACCCTAACCTTAACCCTCAACCTCACCCTAATCCTCAACCTAACCTTTCCTTAACCCTTACCTAAACTAAACCTTCACTCTCACCCTCACCCTAACCCTCATCCTAAACCTAACCCTACCCTTCATCCTAACCCTCATACTAACCCTAACCCTAATCTTAACCGTCAACCTAATCCGAACCCTAGACCTTACCCTCACCCTCACACTAACCCTAAACCTAATGCTAACACTCAACCTAACACTAATGCTCACCCACACCCTAACTCTCACCCTCACTCGAACCCTTACCCTCACCCGAACCCTCATCCTCGCTCTAATCCTCACCGTCATGCTAAACATCACCCAAACCCTAACCCTCACCCTAACCCTTGCTCTAACCCTCACCTTAACCCTAAACCTCAACCTAACACTGACCCTCACGTTAATCCTCAACATAACACTAATCCTTGGCTAAAAGAAACCCTCAACCTAACCCTCATACTAACCCTCACCCTCACCCTAACCCTCACCCTAATCTTAACCCTAACCCTAAACCTCACACTCACACTAAACCTCACTCTAACCCTTCCCCTCACCCTAACCCTAATCCTAACAATTAGCCTCACAGTACCCGTAACTCTCACCTAAACCCTAACCCTAACCCTAACCCAAACTCTCACCCTCACCCTCACCCTCACCCTCACCTTCAGCCTAACCCTAACCGTAACCCTGTTCCCAAACCTAAACCTCACCCTCATCCTTAACCTAACCCTCACCCTCACCCTAACCCTCACCCTCACCCTAAACATCACCCTAATCCTAAACTTCACCCTAACCCTAACCCTAAACCTAACCTCAGGTTAAACCTAACCGTGAGGTAAATGAAACCCTCACCGTAAACCTCATACTAACCCTACCCTCACCCTAACCATCACCTTCACCCTAACCTTAATCCTAAACATCAACCTCACCCTCACCCTCACCCTCAGCCTAAACCTAACCCTAAACCTAACCCTAACCCTCACCCTCACCCTCAACCCAACCCTAATCCTCACCCTAACACTAACCATTCATCCTTACCATCACCCTAATACTAACCATAACTCTAATCCTAACCCTCACCCTCAACCTAAACCTCACCCTAACACTTACCCTCACCCTCACCCTAACCCTAACCCTAACCCTCACAGTAATCCTAACCCTCACCCTAACCCTAAGCCTCACCTTAACCCTCAACCTCACCCTAACCTAACCTTAACCCTTACCTAAACTAAACCCTCACCCTAAACCTCACCCTCACCCTAGCCCACCCCCTAACCCTAACCCTAAACCTAACCCTCACAGAAACCCTAACCCTAACCCTCTGTCTGAACTTTATCCTAACCCTAAAGCTAAAACTAACCTTCAACCTAATCAAACCCTAACCCAAACCCTCACACTAACCCTAACTCTAAACCTCAGCCTAATGCTCATCCTAACCCTAACCATAACCCTAACCTTCACCCTAAACCTAACCCTAACCCTCAACCTAACCCTAAACCTCACCCTCAACCTCACACTCACACTAAGCACAAACCTAGTGCTAACCCTAATCCTAACCCTCACCCTCAACCTAAATCTAACCCTAAACCAAACTCTCCCCCTTCCCCTAACCCTCACTCTAAACCTCATTCTAACCCTACCCCTAAACCTCAACCTAACTTGCATCCTAACCCTAACCCTAGCACTAACCCTAACCCTGACCCTCAATTTAACCCTCCCCATAACCCTAAGTCTAACCCTAAACCTCACCCTCACCCTAACCCTAATCCTAACACTAAACCTAAACCTCACCCTAACTCTCACAATAACCCTCAGCCTCACCCTAAACATCACCTTAAGCTTAACCCACACCCTAACTCTAACCCTAACCCTCACCCTCACCCTAACCACAGTTTAACGCTAACCCAGATGTAAACGAAATCCTCACCCTCACTCTCACCCTAATCCTCACCCTAACCCTAACCCTGATGTAAAAGAAACCCTCACCCTAACCCTCACACTAACCCGCACCCTCACCCTAGCCCTCACCCTCACCCTCACCCTAACACTAACCATCAACCTCACCCTGACTCTCACCCTCAGCCTAAACCTAACCCTAACCTAACCCTAACCCTCAACCTTACCCGCACCCTAACCCTAACAATAACCCTAACCCTCACCCTAATACTAAACCTCAACCTCACCCTAACCCTAATCCTAACCCTAACTCTAATCCTAACCCTCATCCTCACCCTAACCCTCACCCTAACCCTTACCCTCACCTTCACCTAAACCTAACCCTAACCCTCACCCTAACCCGAACCCTCTCCCTAACCGTAACACTAACCCTACCCCTCAGCCTAAGACTCACCCTAACCCTAAACCTAAACCTAAACATAACCCTCACCCTATCCCTAACCCTAATCCTAACCCTCACACTAACCCTACCCCTCACCCTAACCTCAGCCTAACCCTATCCCTAACCCTAAACCTCACCCTCATCCTAACCCTCACACTAACCCTTACCCTCACCCTAATACTAACCCTGACCCTAATCTTAACCCTAAATCTCGCACTAACCCTAACCCTCACCCTAACACTAACCCTACCCCACAGCCTAACCCTCATCCAAAAACTAATCCTAACCCTATTCCTCACCCTAACCCTTACCCTAATATTAAGCCTAACCCTCACCCTAACCCTAATCCAAAACCTAACCATCACCCACACACTCACCCTAACTCTGTCCCGAACACTAACCATAACCCTCCCCCTCCCCTTCCCCCTCACCCGATCTCTCACTCTCACCCTAATACTCACCCGCACCCTAACCCTAACCCTATCCCTAACCCTCACCCTAACCTTAAACCTCACACATACCATCAACCTCACACTCACCCTAACCCTCACCATCACCCTAAAGCTAACCCTAACCATAAACCTCACGCTAACCCTAAACCTAACCCCTCTCCTCACCTGAAACTTCACCCTCACCCTCACCCTAACAATAACCCTCACCTTAATCCTAACCCTAACACTCACCCTAACCCTAACCCTCACCTCAGCCCTCAACCTCATCCTAATCCTCACCGTAAACTTAACCTAACCCTTACCTAAAGTAAACCCTCACCCACACCCTAACCCAAAGCTAAAACTAACCTCATACTAACGCTAACCCTAATCCTCAGCCTAACGTTCATCCTAAACCTAACCCTAACCCTAACCCTCACCCTAACCCTAACCATAACCCTAACCCTAACCCTATCCCTAACCCTCACCCTCACCCTCACCCTAAGCCTAATCCTAAACCTAACCCTCACCCTCACCCTAAAATTAATCCTAACCCTAACCCTCACCCTCACCCTGATCCTAACCCTCATCCTAAACCTAAGCCTCACCCTAACCCTAAACGTAGCCCTAACCATCACCTTCATCCTCATCCTCACCCTTAACCTAACCCTAACCCTCAACCTAACCCTCACCCTCACCCTAACCCTAACCATAACCCGCACACTAAACCTAACCATCACCCTCACCGTTACCCTAACCCTACCCCTCACCCTAACCCTCACGTTCACCCTAACTCTAACCCTAAACCTAACCCTAACCCTCACACTAACCCTAATCCTAACCCTCATCCTCACCTGAACCTTCACCCTCACCCTCACCCTAAACATCACCCTAACATTAACCCTCACCCTAATCGTAACCCTAAGGCTCAACCTAACCCTCAACTTAACCACCAATCTCACCCTAATCCTCACCCTAACCTAACCTTAACCCTTACCTAAACTAAACCCTCAACCTAACCCTCACCCTCACCCTAGCCCACACCCTAACCTAACGCTAAACATAACCCCCACACTAACCCTAAACCTAACCATCAGCCTAAACCTTATCCTAAACCTAAAACTAACCTTCACCCTAACCAAATTCTAACCCTAATATTAACCTTAACCCTAACCCTCACACTAACCCTAAACCGAACCCTCAGCCTAACACTCATCCTAACCCTACCACTAACCCTAACCCTAACCCTAAACCTAACCCTAACCCTCACCCTAAACCTCACCCTAACCCTTACTCTCACCATAACCTTAACCCTAACCCACACCCTAACCCTCACCTGAACCCTCACCCTCACCCTCACCCTAACCGTAACCCTAACCCTCACCCCAACTCTAACCCTAACCCTAACTCTAACCCTCACCCTCAACTGAAACCTAACCTGAACTCTAACCCTATACCTCACCCTAACCCTAACTCTAACCCTAATCCTAACACTTACTCTCATCCTAATCCTCACCCTAAGCCTTTTCCTCACAGTAACCCTAAATCTATCCCTCACCATCACCCTAACCCTCACGCTCACCCTAACCCTCACCTACACCCTAACCCTCACCTTCACCCTCACCCTCACCCTAAACATCACCCTAAACATCACCCAAACCCTAACGCTCAGCCTAACGCTAACCCTAACCCTCACCTTAACCCTAAACCTCACCTTCAACCTCACCCTTAGCCTAATCCTCACCCTAAACCTAACCCTAAACCTTTCCTAACAGAAAACCGCACCGTCTCCCTAACCCTCACCCGAACCCTCGCCCTCACCCTAGCCCTCACTCTAACCCTAAGCCTAAGCCAAACCCTAACCCTCACCTTCAAACTCATCCTCAACCGCAGCCTCACCCTAACCCTACACCTAATCCTAACCCTAACCCTCACCCTCACCCTCACACTAATCCTAACCCTAAACCTAATGCTAACCCTAAAACTCACCCTCACCTTAACACTAATCCTAACCCACACCCTAACCCTAACCCTAACCCTAATGCTATACCTAAACCTAATCCTCACCCTAAGACTAATGCTGACCTTAATACTCAACCACAACCTAAATCTCACCCTAACACTTAGCCTCATCCTAACTCTAACCCTAACCCTAAACCTCAACCGAACACTCACCCAAACATTCACCCTTACCTTTACACTAACCCTATTCCTCACCCTCACCCTAACCCTCACCATATCCCTTTTCCTCACACTAACCTTAACCCTTAACCTACACCTCATCCTAATTCTAACCCTAAACTCAACCCTAACCCTAACCCTCACCCTAACCCTAAACCAAATCCTCATCCAAACGCTCACCTTAACCCCAACACTAACCGTATCCCTCACCCTCACCCTAACCCTAACCCTTTACCCTCACCCTAAGCCTAACACTACCCCTGAAACTAATCCTAACCCTAACACTCACCCTCACACTCACCTTAACTCGAACCCTAAACGTAAACCTAACCCTCAACCTAACCATAAACCTATCCCTAACCCACACCCTAACCCTAAACATCACGATAAACCTAACCCTAACCCTCACCCTCACCCTAACCATAACACTCACCCTCACCCTTACCCTCACCGTCAACTTATCCCTCACCCTAAACCTAACCGTGACCCACACCCTAACACTCACACTCACCCGAACCCTCACCCTCAGCCTCAACGTAACCCTAACCCTAACCCTCACACCGACACTAACCCTCACCCTAACCCTAACTTTAAACCTCACACTCACCCTAACCCTAACCCTAACCCTTACCCTATCCCTCACCCTAACCCTTAATCTAACCTTAACCCTGAATCTCACCCTAATCCTCAAACTAACCATTAATCCTTACACTAACCCTAACCCTAACCCTCACACTAAACCAAATCCTCACCCTAACCCTAACCATAACCCTCACCCTCACCCTAACCCTAACCCTCACCCTAATCCTAACCCTAAACCTAACCCTCACCCTCACCCTAACCCTCACCTTCAACCTAACTCTCACCCTAACCCTAACCCTCACCAACACCCTAACTCTAACCCTCAACCTAACCTTCACTCTCACCCTAACCCTCACCAACAACCTAAGCCACACCCTCAACCGAATCCTCACTCTCACCCTCACCCTCACCCTAAACATCACCCTAACCCAAACCCTCAACTTAACCCTAACCCTAACCCGCACCCTAAACCTAACCCTCAAGTTAAACCTCACCCTCACCCTAAACCTAATCCTAAACCATTCCTAACCGAAAACCTCACCTTCACCCTAACCCTTACCCTATCCCTCACCCTCACCCTAGCCCTCACCCTAAACCTAACGCTAAACTTAACCCTCACCCTCATGCTCACCCTCACCCTCACCCTCACTATCAGTCTCACCCTAACCCTAAACCTAATCCTATCCCTAAACCTGACCCTCACGCTCACTCTAAACCTAACCCTAACCTGCACCCTAAGCCTAACCCTAACCCTAATGCTAACCCTAACCCTCACCCTCACCATAACCCTGACCATAACCCTTACCCTAACCCTCACCCTCACTCTATCCCTAACCCTAACACTCACACTAACCCTAAATCTAACCCTAACCCTAACCCTATCCCTCAGCCTAACCCTCACCCTCACCCTAATCCTCACCCTCTCACTAACATTAATGCTAATCCTAACCATCAACTCACCCCAACCGTCGCTCTAACCCTTACCTTCACCATAACCCTATCCCTCAACCTCAACCTAACCCTCACCGTAAACCTTACACTCACCCTAACCCTCATCCAACCCTAACCCTAACCCTAACCTTCACCCTAAACCCCACCCTAACCTTCACCATAACCCTAAGGCTAACCCTAACCCTCAGTCTCACCCTAACCATCACCCTAACCCTTATCCTCACACTAACCCTAACCGTAACCATAACCTTCACAATAGGCCTAACCCTCATCCTAACCCTATGCTTACCACTCACCCTAACACTCACCCTAACCCTAACTTTTACCCTAGCCCGAACCCTAAACCTAACCCTAAACCTCACCCTAACACTCACCCTGACCCTAAACTTAACCCTCACCTTAACCCTCATCCTCAGCCTAAACCTAACCCTAACCTTCACCCTCACCCCAACTGTCATCCTAACCCTTACTCTCACCCTAACCCTAACCCAAACCCTAACCCTCACCCTAACCCTATCCCTCACCCGAACCCTCACTCTCACCTGCACCCTCACCCTAAACATCACCGTAACCCTAACCCTCACCCTAAACCTAACCCTAACCCTCACCCTAAAACTTTCCCTCACCTTAAACCTCACGCTCACCCTAATCCTCACCCTAAACCTAACCCTAACCAAAAATATCACCCTCAACCTAGCCCTCACCCTAAACCTAACCCTAACCTTAACCCTCACACTCACCCTCACCCTCAGCCTCACCCTCAGCCTCACAAAAACACTAAACCTAATCCTAACCCTAACCCTGACCCTCACCCTCACTGTAACCCTAACCCTAAACTGCACCCTAACCCTAAACCTAACCCTAACACTCAACCTTACCCAAACCCTAAACCTAATCCTAACCCTAACCCTCACCCTCACCCTAACCCTGACACTGACCCTAACACTTACCCTTACCCTCACCCTCGCGCTCACCATAACCCTCACCCAACCCTAACCGGAACCCTAAACCTCACCCTAACCCCTAGCCTAACCTTCACCCTAACCCCAACGTTAACCCTAACCCTCAGTCTCAACCTAACCCTCACCCTAACCCTTATCCTCACACTAACCCTAACCCTAACCATAAACCTCACAAAAAGCATAACCCTCATCCTAACCCTAACCCTACCTCTCACCCTAACCCTAACCCTAACGCCCCACCTAACCCTAACCTTCACCCTCACCCTAATCCTCACCCTAAACCTAACCCTAACCCTTACCTAACCGAAACCCTCACAATTAACCCCACCCTCTCCCTCACCCTCAGCCTAACCCTGACCCTAACACTAATCCTAACCCTAACTCTTACCCTCAACCTAAACCTAACCCTAACCCTAACCTTCACCGTCACCCTCCCACTCAACCTCACCCTCACCCTAACCTTCACCCTAACGCTTACTCTCACACTAAAACTAACGGTTACACTAAACCTAACCCTCACCCTAAACCTAACCATAATCCTCACCTTAACTCTCCTCCTAACCCTAACCCTAACCCTCAACCAAACCCTAACCCTAAACATTACATTAACACTAACCCTCACCCTCACCCTCAGCCTAACAACAACCCTAACCCTAATCCTAACCCTAACACTCACCCTCACACTCGCCTTAACTCGAACCCTAATCGTAAACCTAACCCACACCCTAATCCTAAACATCACCCTAACCCTAACCCTAACCCTCACCCTCACCCTAACCCTAACCCTCACCCTAACTCTTACCTTAACCCTAACGCTAACCCTAACCCTCACCCTCACGCTAAACCTCACTCTAAACCATACCCTCACCATAACCCTAAGGGTAACCCTAAACCTAATCCTCACACTCACCCTAACCCTAACCATCACCCTACCGCTCACCTTAAACCTAACCCTCACCCTCACCCTAACCCTCACCGTCACCTTAACCCTCAACCTAAACCTAACCGTCACCCACACCCTAACACACACTCACTCGAAACCTCACCCTCACCCTCACCCTAACCCTAAACCTATCCCTCACCCCAACCCTAACCCTCACCCTAACCCTACCTTTAAGCCTCACAATCACCCCAAACCTAACCCTATTCCTAACCCTTACCCTAACCCTAACCCTTAATCTAACCCTAACCCTCACTCTAACCTTTATCCTTACACTAAGTATAACTGTAACCCTCACACTAAACCTATCCCTCACCCTAACCCTAACCATAACACTCACCCTAAACCTCACACTAACCTGAAACCTCAACAAAATCCTAACCCTCACTCTCACCCTCACCCTCACCCTAACCCTCACCAATACCCTAACCCACACCCTCAGCCGAACCCCCACTCTCAACCTCACCCTCACCCTAAACATCACCCTCACCCTAAACCTAACCCTCACCCTAACCCTAACTCTCACCTTAAACCTCACCCTCACCCTATTCCTCACCCTAAAACTAACCCTAACCCTTTCCTAACCGAAAACCTCACCTTCACCCTAACTTTCACCCTAGCCCTCCCCCTAACCCTAGACCTCACCCTAAACCTAATGCTAAACTTAACCCTCACCTTCACGCTCACCCTCACCCTCAGCCGCACCGTAAACCTAATCCTAAACCTAACCCTAACCCGGACCCTCACCCTCACTCTAACCCTAACCCTAACCCTAATGCTAAACCTTACCCTCAACCTTACCCTAACCCTAACCCTAACACTCACCCTAAACCTAACCCTAACCCTAATGCTAACCCTAACCCTCACCCTCACCCTAACCCTGACCCTAATTCTAACCCTACCCCTCAGCCTACCCCTCACCCTCACCCTAACCCTCACCCTCACCCTAACACTAATGCTAACCCTAATCCTCAACCTCACCCTAACCGTTTCCCTAACCCTTACCCTCACCATAACCCTATCCCTCAACCTCAAACTAACCCTCACCCTAACCCTTTCGCTCACCCTAACCCTCACCCAACACTAACCCTAACCCTAACCCTCACGCTAACCCCCACCCTAAACTTCACCCTAACCCTAAGGGTAACCCTAAACCTCAGTCTCACCCTAACCCTCACCCTAAGCCTTATTCTCACACTAACCCTAACCCTAACCCGAAACCCTCACACTAAGCCTAACCCTCATACTAACCCTAACCCTACCTCTCACCCTAACACTCACCCTAACCCTAACCCTAACCCCAACCCAAACACTAACCCTAACCCTAATCCTCACCTGAACCCTAACACTCATGGTCACCCTAAGCCTCACCCTTACCCTAACCCTCACCTACACCCTAACAATTCCTCTACCCTGAACCCTAACTCTCACCCTAAACCTGACCCTCACCCTAAAAATCACCCTAACCCTTATGCTCACCCTAACCGTCACCCTCACCCACACCCTAACCCTCACTGTCACCCGAAACCTCTCACTCTCCCTAAATTTCACCTTCACCTTAAACATCACCCTAACCCACACTCTCACCCTAACCCTCACTCTAACACTTAACATCATCCTAACCCTAACCGTAACCCTAACTCTCACACTAAACCTAACCCTCACCCTAAATCTAACACTAAATCTACCCGTCCCCCTAACCCTCACCCTAACCATAGCCATGAAAGCTAGGGTGAGTCTTAATCATATTCTCAACCTCAGCCTCACCTTAACTCTAACCCTCATCCTAGCGTTCAACCTAACCATAACTCTAAACCTAACCCTAACTCTAAATCCTCACCTTCACCCCCAGCCTCACCCTCACCCTCACCCTAATCCTAACCCTAACCCTAATACTAACCCTAAACCTAACACTACACCTACATCTACCCCTACCCCTAACCCTAACCCTCACACTCACCCTCACCCTTACCCTCACCCTCACCATAAACCTCACATTAACTCCAACCCTCACCCTCACCCTCACCCTCACCCTACACCTAAACCTAACCCACAACCTCACGCTCACCCTCACACTCACCCTAACCCTAACCCTCACCCTCACCCTAACCCTAACCCTAATCTTCACCCTCACCCTTACGCTAAACCTAAACCTAACCCTCTCCATAACCCTCACCCTAACCCTAATGCAAAACCAAATCCTCACCCTCACCCTAAACCTAAAGCTAACCTAACAGTCACCCTCACCCTAAAGCTCACCCTAACCCTTACCCTCACCCTAAATCTAACCCTAACCCTCACACTAACCATAACCCTCACCCTAACCCTAAACCTACCCTTCACCCTAAGGCTCACCATATCCCTAACCCTAACCCTAACACTCACCTAACCCTAAACTTCATCCTAACCCTCGCCCTCACCCTAACGCTAACCCTAATCCTTACCTAACCGAAAGCCTCATCCTCACACTCATCCTCACCCTAACGCTCACCCTCACCATCGCCCTCACCATAACCCTAACCCTAACCCTCTCCCTAAACAACATTAACTTTAACCCTCAACATAACCCTCACCCTTGCCCTAACCCGAACTTTAACCCTCAGCCTAACCCTCACCAAAACCCATACACTCACCCTCACCCTCACCCTAACCCTCACACTAAACCTAAACCTCACCATAACCCTAACACTAACACTAAACAAAACCCTCATCCTATCCCTCAAACTAAGGCTAAACATTACCCTAACCCTCACCCTCACCATCACCCCAAACCTAACATTGACCCTCACCCTCACCCTAATCCTTAACCTCACCCTAACCCTAACACTTACACTTACCCGAACCCTCACCCTAATCCTAACATTCACCCTAACCCTAACCCTACCCCTTACCCTAACCCTCACCCTAACCCTAACCCTAACCCTAACCCTCACCCTAACACTAACCCTAACCCTATCCCTATCCCTCAAATACACCCTAACCCTCACCCTAACCCTAATGCAAACCCGAACCCTAAACCTTAACCTAACCCTAACCCTAAACCTAAACCTCACACTAACTGTAACCATCACCCCAACCATAAAATTCATCATATCCCTGACCCTCACCCTAACCCTAATCCTAACCCTTACCTAACTGAAACGCTCTCCCTCACCCTCTCCATCTCCCTAACCCGCAACCTCACATTAGACTTCAACATAAACCTTACACTAAACTTAAAAATAACCCTCACACTAACCCTCACCCTCACACTAAACCTAACCCTAAGCCTCAACCTCACCCTCACCATCACCCTAAACCTAACCTTCACCCTCACTCTCCCCCTAACCCTAAACCTAACCCTCACCCTAATCTTAACCCTCACCATAACCCTAACCCTAACCCTCACCCGCACCCTCAAACTATACCCAAACCTAAACCTCACCCTAACCCTCAACCTAACCCTAATGGAAACCCTAAACCTCACCCTCACCTTAATCCGAAAGCTAACCCTAAACCTCACCCTCACCATAAACCTCACACTAATCCTTACCCTCACCCTAACCCTAACCCTAACTCTAACCCTCATACTAACCCTAACCCTCATCCTAACAGTAACCCTACCCCTCAACCAAAGCCTCACCCTATAACTAACCCTAACCTAAACCCAAACCTAACTCTCATTGTCACCTTAACCCTCACCCTCAACCTAACATTAACATTACCATTAACCCTCACCTAAACCTAACCCTAATCCTAAACCTCACACTAACACTCACCCTAACCGTAACCCTAACCTTCACAGTAACACTAACCCTCACCCTAAACCTAAACCTAACACTCACCCTCACCCTCAAGCTCATCCTCAGCCAAACCCTAACCCTAACACTAATCCTAACGCTAAGCCTCATCCACACCCTTCCCCTCTCCCTAACCCTAACCGTAACCCTCAAACTCACCTTCATCCTCACCCTAACCCTCACTCTCACCCTAACCCTAACCCTAACCATATCCCTATCGCTCATCCTAACCCTCACCCTAACCCAAATGCTCACCATAAACCTCACCCTCACAATAACCCTTACCCTTACCCTAACCCTAACCCTCACCCTCATCTAACCCTCACGCTAACACTTACCCACAACCCAACCCTCACCGTAACCCTCACCCTATCCCTAACCCTAACACTAAACTTCACCTTAAACATCACCCTCACCCTAATCCTCACCCTAAACCTAACCCTAAACCTTTCCTAACCAAAAATATCACCCTCATCCTAGCCCTCACCATAAACCTAACCCTAAACTTAATCCTCACTCTAACCCTCACCCTCAGCCTCACCCTAACCCTAAACCTAATCCTATCCCTAAATCTGAACCTCACTCTCAGTGTAACCCTAACCCTAACCTGCACCCTAACCCTAACCTTAACCCTAATCCTATCACTCAACCTTACCTTAACCCTAACTCTAATGCTAATCCTAACCCTCACCCTCACCCTAACCCTGACCCTAACCCTTACCCTCACCCTCACCCTCACTCTCACCATAACCCTAACCCTTACACTCACCAAAACCCTATTCCTCACCCTCAACATAATCCTCATCCTAACCCTAACCCTACCTCACAACCTAACCCTCACCCTAACCCTAACACTCAACCTAACCCTAACCCTCACGTCACCCTAATCCTCACCCTAAACCTAATCCTAACGCTTACCTACCCAAAACCCTCACCCTCAACTGCACCCTCTCCCTCACCCTCAGCCTAACCCTTACCCTTACCCTAATCCTAACCCTAACTCTTACCCTCACTCTAAACCTAAACCTAACCCTAATCCTCACCGTCACCATCCCTCTCACCCTCAACCTCACCCTAACCCTCACTCTCAAATTCACACTCACCCTAACCCTCACCATCACCCTAAACATCACCCTAACCGTAAACCTCACACTAACCCTAAACCTTACCCTAACCCTAAACTTAACCCTAACCCTCAACCTAACTCTAACCCTAAGCCTAAACATCACCCTAACCCTAACCCTAACCCTAACCTGCCGAACCCTAATCCTTACCCTAACCCTAACCCTTACCCTAAACTTAACCCTAACCCTAACTCTCACACTAAACCTTATGCTAACCCTAACCCTCATCCTCACCCTAATCCTCACCCTAACCCTTATCCTCACACTAAACCTAACCATAACCCTCAGCATTAACTTCAACCTATTCCTAAATGTAAAACTATGGCTCACCCTAAACCTAACCCTTACCCTAACCCTAAACCTAAACCTCACACTAACCCTCACCCTAAAATTATCCCTCATACTCACCCTAACCCTAACCCTAACCCTAACCCTTACCCTCTCTCTAACCCTGCCGCTCAAACTAACACTCATCCTCACCCTAATCCTAACATTAACCCTCACCTTAAACCTAACCCTAACCCTAACCCTAAAGCTAAACCTCACCCTAACCTTAAACCTTACCCTAAACCTAACTCTAATCCTAAACCTAATCCTAACCCTAAGCCTCACCCTCACCCTCACCCTCACCTTAACCCTAACCCTAACCCTAACCCTCACCCTAACCCTAACCCGTATGCTATCCCTAAACCTGACCGTCACCATCACCCTCACCCTAACTCTCAACCTCAAACTCACCTTCACCCTAACCCTCAAACTAACGCAAAACCTCACCCTAACACTAACCTTCTTCCTAACCCTAACTCTACCCCTCACCCTCACCCTAAACCTTACACAGACCCTTACCCACACTCTAACCCTCACCCTATCCCTAATGCTAAATCTAACCCTAACCCTTACCCTCACCTTAACCCTAACCCTAAGCCTAACCCGAATCCTCACACTAAACCTAACCCTAACACTAACGCTCAGCCTAACTCTCACCCAAATCATAACACTAATCCTCACCCTATCCCTAACCCTAACTCTAACACTCACAATCACCATAGACCTCACCCTAATACTAACCCTAACCCTAACCATCACCCTCACACTAACACTCACACTAACCCTAACCCTAAGACTAACCAAAACTCTCACCCTAACCCTCACCCTCACCCTAACCTTAACCGTCACCCTTTCCCTCACCCAAACCCTAACCCTAACCCTCACCCTCACTCTAACCCTCACTTTAAACCTTACCCTCACCCTAACACTAACCCTAACCCTCACCATAACCCTCACCCTAAACTTAACCCTAACCCTAACCCTAATACTCCCTATAACCCTCACCTAACACTAACCCTAAACCTAAACCTCAACCTAACCGTACACCTCACCCTCACCCTAACCTTCAACTTCACCCTAACCTGCACCCTAACCCTAACCGTCACACAAACGTTAACCCTCTTGAGAAACGGAACCCTCACCCTTAGCCTCACCCTCACCCTAAACATCACACTAACCCTAACCCTCACCCTAACCCTAAACATAACACTCAACCTATTCCTAAGGTCACCCTAACCCAAAACTTCACCCTAATACTCAAACTAACCCTAACCCTCACCCTCACCCTAACCCTAACCTTCACCCTCACCCTCACCCTAAACCTAACCCTGATCCTCACCCTCACCCTCACCCTCACCCTCACCCTAAACCTACCCCTAACCCTAAACCTCAACCTAAACCTAACACTCACCATAACCCTAAACCTAACCCTCACCCTCACCCTCACCCTAACCCTAACTCTAAACCTCACCTTCACCCTCACCCTCACCCTCACCCTCAACCTAATCCTAACCCTAAACCTAACCCTAACCCTACCTCTTTCCCTCACCCTAACCCTAACTCTCACCCTAACCCTCAAACTAACCCTTACCCTCACCCTCACCCTAAACCTCACATTAATCCTAACACAAAAACTAACACTAACCCTAACCCTAACCCTCACCCTCACCCTCACCCTAACCTTAACCATCACCCTCACCCTCAAGATAACCCTAACCCTAAACCTTACCCTAACCGTAAACTTAACCTAAACCTAAACCTCAATCTCAACCTCACCCTAAACCTAACCCTAACCCTCACCCGCACCCTCACCCTAACCCTAACCCTCACCCTCACCCTCACCCTAATCCTAAACCTAACCCTAACCCTCACCCTAAACCTAACACTCAACATAACCCTAAACCTAACCCTCACCCTCACCCTCACCCTAACCCTAACCTTAACCCTCACCATAACCCTCACCCTAACCCTAATGCAAACCCGAAACCTCACCTCACCCTAAACCAAAAGCTAACCCTAACTGTCACCCTCACCCTAAACCTCACAGTAACCCTTACCCTCATCCTAAATCTAACCCTAACCCTCACACTAACCCTAACCCTCAACCTAAAACTAAACCTAACTGTGACCCTAACCCTCACCCTATTCCTCACCCTAACCCTCTCCCTCTCCCTAACCCTAACCCTAACCCTCACCCTAAACCTAACCCTAAACCTCACCCTAACCCTAACCCTCACACTCACCATCTGCCTACCACTAACCATAACCGTAATCCTAACCCTAAATCTCACCCTCATACTCACCCTAACTCAAACCGTAACCCTAGCCCTAACCCTCACAATAACCCTAACCCTATCCCTAACCCTCACCCTAACCGTAAACCTCATCCTAACCCTAATCCTAACCCTCATCCTAACCCTAACCCTAACCCTAATTCTAACCCTAACCCTCACCCTCACCCTCACCCTATCTCTAAATCTAAACCTAAACCTAACACTCACCCTCACCCTCACCCTAACCTAAAACTATCCCTAACCCTCACCCTAACCTTAAAACTCACCCTATACCTCACACTCACCCTAATGCTAACCCTAACTCTAACCCTCACCCTAACCCTCACTCTAACCCTAACAATAACCCTAACACTCATCCACACACTAAACCTCACCCTAACACTTACCCTCAACATAACCTTAACCCTAAGCCTAAACCTAATCCTAACCCTAAACCTAACCCTCACCCACACACTGAAGCTAACCCTAACCCTAACCCTAATCCTAATCCTAAACCTAACCCTCACCCTCAAACTCAACCCACCCCTAACTCTAACCCTAACCCTCACCCTAACCCTAACCCTCACCCTAACCCTAACCCTCAACCTAACCCTAACCCTCACACTCACCCTAAACCTCACCCGAACCCTAACATTACCCCTCTCCCTAACCCTCACCCTCACCCTCACCCTAACCCTAAACTTTACCCTAATCCTCACCGTAACCCTAAACCTAACCCTCACCCTAACAATATCCCTTACCCTAAACCTCACCTTAATCCTAAACCTAGTCCGAATCCTCACACTAAACCTAACCCTAACCCTACCACTCAGCCTAACCCTCAAATCATAACACTAATACTCACCCTATACCTAAACCTAACACTAACACTAACCCTCACCATCACCCTAGACCTCACCCTAATACTAACCCTAACCATAACCATCACCCTCACACTAACACTAACCCTAACCCTAACACTAACCAAAATTCTCACCACCAACCTAACCCTAACCCTCACCCTTTCCCTGACCCAAACCCTAACCTAACCCTCACCCTCAATCTAACCCTCATTCTAAACCTCACCCTCACCATAACCCTAACCCTAAACCTCACCGTAACCCTCACCCTAAACTTAACACTAAACCTAACCCTAACCCTAACCCTCACCCTCACCCTCACCCTCACCTAACACTAACCCTAAACCTAAAAATAACCCTAACCCTAACCCTACCCCTCACCCTCACCCTAACCTTCAACCCTACCCTAACCCTAACCCTAACCCTTACCGTCACCCAAAAGCTAACCGTCAGAGAACACGAACTCTCACCCTCAGCCTCATCCTCAGCCTAAATATCACACTAACTCTAACCCTCACCCTAACCCTAAACCTAACACTCAGCCTATACTTAACGGCCACCCTAACCCAAAACCTCACCCTAATCCTCAAACGAACCCTAATGCTAACCATGATCCTAACCTTAACCCTCACCCTCACCCTAACCCTCACACTAACCCTTACCCAGACCCTCACCCTAAACCTTACATTAACCCTAACCCTCAAACTAACACTAACCCTAACCCTAACCCTCACCCTCACCCTAACCCTTACCTTCACCCTCACCCTCACCCTAAACCTAACCTTAACCCTCACCCTCACCCTCAACCTTACCTTCACCCTAACCCTCACACTCACCCTCACCCTAAACCTAACCCTAACCCTAACACTCAACCTAAACCTAACACTCACCATAACCCTAAACCTAACCCTCACCCTCACCCTAATCCTAACTCTAAACCTCAACTTCCTAATGCTAAACCTAACCCTAACCCTAACTCTAGCCCTCATCCTAAACTTAACCCTCACCCTAAAAATCACACTAACCCTTACCCTCACCCTCACCCTAAACCTCACATTAACCCTAACCCTCAAACTGATACTAACCCTAACCCTAAACCTCACTCTCACCCTCACCCTAATCCTAACTCTCACCCTCACCCTCACCCTAAATCTAACCTAAACCCTAACCCTAAACCTAAACCTAAACCTCACCCTCACCCTCACCCTCACCCTAATCCTAACCCTCACCTTCACCCTCACCCTAACCCTAACCCTAACCCTCACCATAACCCTCACCCTAACCCTAATGCAAACCCGAAACCTCACCTCACCCTAAACCTAAAGCTAACCCTAACTGTCAACCTCACCCTAAACCTCACAGTAACACTTACCCTCACCCTAACACTAACCCTAACCCTCACACTAACCCTAATCCTCAACCTAACCCTAAACCTACCCTTGACCCTAACCCTCACCCTATCCCTCACCCTAACCCTATCCCTCTCCCTAACCCTAACCCTACCCCTCACCCTAACCCTAACCTTAAACTTGACCCTAACCCTAACCCTCACCCTCACCCTCACCCTCTGCCTAACACTAACCCTAACCCTAATCCTAACCATAACGCTCACCCTCATACTCACCCAACTCAAAACGTAACCCTAACCCTAACCCTCACCATAACCCTAACCCTATCCCTAACCCTTACCCTAACCCTAAACCTCATCCTAACCCTAATCCTAACCCTCAACTTCACCCTAACCCTAACCCTAACGCTATCCCTCACTGTAACACTAACGCTAACCCTAACTCTCACCCTCACCCTAAACCTCACCCTGACCCTTACCCTCTCCATAACATTAACCCTAACCCTAAACCTAATACACTAATTATAAACCCTAACACTAACGATCACCCACACCCTAACCCTCACCCGAAACCCAAAACTCCCCTCACCCTCACCCTAACCGTAACCCTAACACTCACCCCAAACCTAACCCTCACCTGAACCCTAACTCTAACCCTCACCCTCAACTTAACCCTAACCCGAACCCTAACCCTAAAACTCACCCTAACCCTAAAGCTAAACCTAACCCTAAATCTTACTCTCATCCTAATCCTCACCCTAACCCTTTTCCTCACACTCATCCTAACCCTAACCCGTACACTAACTCAAACCCTCACCCTAAACCTAATCCTAACCCTCACCCTGAACCTAACCTAACCCTTTTCCACACCCTCACCCTAACCCTCACCGTCACCCTAACCCTCACCCTAAACCTAACCCTCACCTATTCCCTAACCCTCACCCTCACCCTCACACTTACCCTCACCCTAAACATCAACCTAACCCTAACCCTCACCCTAACCCTAACCCTAACCCTCACCTTAACCCTAACGCTAACCCTAAACCTCACCCTCACCCTAAACCTCACACTAACCCATACCCTCACCATAACCCTAAGGATAACACTAACCCTAACACTCACCCTCACCCTAAACCTCACCCTATCCCATACCCTCACCATAACCCTAAGGGTAACCTTAACCCTAATCCTCACACTCACCCTAACCCTTACCCTCACCCTCACCCTAACCCTCAATGTCACCTTAAACCTCACCCTAACCCTAACCGTCACCCACACCCTAACACCCACACTCATCCGAAACCTCACAATAAGCCTCACCCTAACCCAAACCCTAACCCTCACCCCAACCCTAACCCTCACCCTAACCCTAACTTTAACCCTCATCCTCACCCTTACCCTAACCCTAATCCTTAACCTAACCCTCACCCTAAACTTTAATCTAACCCTAACCCTAACCCTAATACTCACTCTAACCCTAACCTTCATCCTAACCCTCACCCTCACCCTAATCCTCACCCTAGCCCTAAACCTCAACCTAAACATAACATTAACCCTGACCCTCACCATAAGCCTCACCCTAGCCCTAACCGGAACGTTAAAACTCACCCTAACCCTCACCCAAACCCTTACTTTCACCCTCACCCTCACCCTAACCCTCACAACTAATATTAAACCTCACCCTAACCCTAACACTAACACTAAACAAAACCCTCATCCTATCCCTAACCCTAACCCTCACCCTCAACATCACCCTAAACCTAACACTAACCCTCACCCTCAACCTAATCCTTAACCTCAACCTAACCCTAACCCTTACCCTTACCCTAACCCTCTCCCTAATCCTAACATTCACCCTAACCCTAACCCTACCCCTTACCTAACCCTCATCCTAAACCTAATCCTAACCCTAACCTTCACCCTAACACTAACCCTAACCCTATCCCTAACCCTCAAAAACACCCTAAACCTCACCCTAACCCTAATGCAAACCCGAACCCTAAACCTCACTCTAACCCTAACCCTAACCCTAAACCACACACTAACCCTAACCATCAGCCTAACCCTAAAATTCATCCTATCCCTAACCCTTACCCTAATCCTCACCCTGAGCAGAATCCTAACCCTTACCTAACTGACACGCTCTCCCTCACCCTCTCCCTCTCCCTAACCCGCAACCTCATATTAGACCTCACCATAAACCTTACACTAAACCTAACAAAAACCCTCACACTAACCCTCACCCTCACACTAAACCTCACCCTAATCCATACCCTCACCCTAACCCTAACCCTAACTCTAACACTCACACTAACCTTAACCCTCTTCCTAAGCCTAAACCTACCCCTCACCCTAAGCCTCACCCTATAACTAACCCTAACTCTAAAACCTAACCCTAACTCTCACCATCACCCTAAACCTCACCCTCAACCTAACCCTAAAATTAACCCTAACCCTCACCTTAACCCTCACCTAAACCTAACCCTAACCCTAAACGTCACACTAACAAGCACCCTAACCTTAAACCTAACACTCACCCTAATCCTAACACTCACACTAACCCTAACCATCACCCTAAACCTAAACCTAACCCTATCCCTCACCCTCAAGCTCACCCACAGTTTAACCCTAACCCTAACACTAATCCTAACCCTAACCCTCACCCACACCCTCACCCTCACCCTAACCCTATCCCTAACCCTCAACCTCACCCTCAGCCTCACCATAACCCTCACCCTCACCCTAACCCTAACCCTAACCCTATCCTGATCGCTAAGCCTAACCCTAACCCTAACCCTAATGCTAAACCTATCCCTCACCCTCACTTTAACCCTCACACTAACCCTTACCCTCACCCTTACCCTAACCATCACCCTCATTCTAACCCTCACTCTAACCCTCACCCTAACCCTAACTTTAACACTAACACTAACACCAACCCTAACCCTCACCCTCACCCTCACCCTCAGCCTAACCTAACCCTAAACCTCAACCTCACCCTAATGCTGACGCTAACCCTAACCCTCACCCTCACCCTAACCCTCTCACCAACCCTAACCCTCATTCTAAACCTAACCCTCACATGAAAGGTAACCCTCACTGTAACCCAAACCCTCACACTAACCCTAAACCTAATGCTAACCCTAAACCTCACCCTCACCTTAGCCCTAATCCTAACCCTCACTCTAACCCTAACCCTAATGCTATACCTAAACCTAAACCTCACCCTAAGAATGATGCTAAGCCTAATAGGAAACCTCACCCTAAACCTCACCCTAACATTTACCGTCAGCCTAACCCTCACCCTAACCCTATCACACAGCCTAACCCTGACCCTCAGCATAAACATTATGCTAACCCTAACCCTAACCCTCAGCCTAACCCTCATCCTAACCCTCAGCCTAAACTTCATCCTAACCCTCACCCTCACCCTCACACTAACTCTAAACCTAAACCTAAACCTAACACTCACCCTCACCCTCACCCTAACCTAACACTATCCCTAACCCTCACACTAACCCTAAACCTCACCCTATACCTCACCCTCACCCTAACGCTAACCCTAACCCTAACCCTCACCCTAATCCTCACCCTAGCCCTAATAATAACCCTAACCCTCATCCACACACTAAACCTCACCCTAAACTTACGCTCACCATAACCTTTACCCTAAGCCTAAACCTAAACCTAACCCTCAACCTCAAACTCACCTTACCCCTAATTCTAACCCTAACCCTCACCCTAAACCTAACCCTCAACCTAACCCTAACCCTCACACTCATCCTAAACCTCAGCCTAACCCTAACATTACCCCTCTCCCTAACCATCACCCTAACCCTAACCCTAACACTCAACCTAACCCTACCCATAACCATCACCCTCACTGTCACACTAACCCTAAACCTAATGCTAACCCTCACCATACCTCTAATCCCACCCACACCCTAACCTGATCCCTCACCCTCACCCAAACCTTCATCCTCACCCTAACCCTCATCCTCACCCTAAACATCACCCAAACCCTAACCCTCACCCTAACCCTGACCCTCACTCTCAGCCTAACCCTAACCCTAACCCTATTGCTAATCCTAACTCTCACCCTCATACTCACCCTAAACCTAACCCTAACACTCACCCTCATCCTCACCCTAACTCTAACCCTATCCCTAACCCTCACCCTAACACTAACCCTCACCCTATACCTCACCCTCACCCTAAACCAAACCCTAACCCTAACCCTCACCCTAACACTCACCCTAACCCTCACACTAACCCTAATCCTCATCCTCAAATTAACCTCACCTTAACCCTCACCCTCACCCTAACTCTAATGCTAACCCTAACCCTCACCTTCACACTCACTCTCAACCTAACACTTACCCTTACCCTAACCCTAACCCTCTTCCTCAACCTAAACCTCACCCTAACCCTTACCCTCACCATAACCCGCAAACTAACCCTAAACCTAAACCTACCGCTCTCCCTAACCCTCACCCTAAACATATCCCTAACCCTAACTCTAACGCTCACCCTAACCCTAAACTTGACCCTCACCCTAACACTCACCCTAACCCTTACCCTCACACTAAACTTATCCCTGACCCTAACTCTAATCCTAACTCTCAGCAGAACACTCACCCTCATCCTAACCCTCAAACGGACCATAAACATCACCCTAAAGCTAACCCTCACCCAAATGCTAAACCTAACCCTCACCATCACCCTAAACCTCACCATAATCCTAACCCTCACAGTAACCCTAACCCTAACCCTCACCCTACCCCTAACCCCTACCCTCATCCTAACTAACCTTCAGCCTCACCCTCACCCTAACCCTAAACTTAACCCTAACACTCATCCTAAACCTAATGCTAAAACTAATGCTAACCCTAAACCTCACACTCACCCTAACCCTCACACTAACCCTTACCATCACCCTAACCCTAACCCTAACTCTCACACTAAACCTAAACTTCACCCTAACCCTAAACCTAATGCTAACCCTAAACCTCACCCTCACCTTAGCCCTAATACTTATCCTCACCCTAATCCTAACACTAACCCTAATGCTATACCTAAACCTAAATCTCACCCTAAGAATGATGCTAAGCCTAATACTCAACCTCAACCTAAACCTCACCCTAACACTTACCGTCAGCCTAACCCTCACTCTAACCCTATCCCTAAGCCTAACCCTAATCCTCAGCCTAAACACTTTGCTAACCCTAACCCTAACCCTAACCCTCAGCCTAACCCTCATCCTAACCCTAACCCTAACACTAATCCTAACGCTCACCCTCACCCTCACCCTAACTCCAAACCTAAACCTAAACCTAACACTCACCCTCACCCTCACCCTAACCTAACACTATCCCTAACCCTCACCCTAACCCTAAACCTCACCCTATACCTCACCCTCACCCTAACGCTAACCCTAACCCTAACCCTCACCCTCACCCTAGCCCTAATAATAACCCTAACCCTCATCCACACACTAAACCTCACCCTAACACTTACCCTCACCATAACCTTACACCCTAAGCCTAAACCTAAACCTAACCCTCACCCTCAAATTCACCTTACCCCTAAATCTAACCCTAAGCCTCAACCTAAACCTAACCCTAAACCTAACCCTCAACCTTACCCTAACCCTCACACGCATCCTAAACCTCACCCTAACCCTAATATTACCCCTCTCCCTAACCATCACCCTAACCCTAACCCTAACACTCAATCTAACCCTACCCCTACTCCTCACCCTCACTGTCACACTAACCCTAAACCTAATGCTAACCCTCACCCTACCCCTAACCCCTACCCTCATCCTAACTCTAACCTTCACCCTCACCCTCATCCTAACCCTAAACCTAACCCTAACACTCATCCTAAACCTAACACTAAACGTAATGCTAACCCTAAACCTCACACTCACCCTAACCCTCACACTAAACCTTACCATCACCCTAACACTAACCCTAACTCTCACACTAAACCTAACCTTCACCCTAACGCTAAGCCTACCCCTCCTCCTAACCCTCACCCTAAACCTAAACCTAAAGCTAATCCTCACCCTATCTTTCACCTTATCCCAAACCCTCACCCTAACACTCATCCTCACCCTAAACTTAATGCTAACCCTAATCCTAACCCTCACCCTAACCCTCACCCTTACACTAACCCACACCCTAAACTTCACCCTAATCCTAACCGTAAACCTAAGTTTCACCCTAACCCTCACCCTAACCCTAACCCTCACACTCATCCTAACCCTCACCCTAAACTTTAGACTTACCCTAACCCTACACCTAACCCTCAGACTAACCCTAACCTTAAACCTCAGCCTAACCCTTATGCTAACCCTAAATATAATCCTAAACCTCACCCTAAACATAAACCTAACCCTAACCCACACACTAAGCTTAACCCTCACCCTAACTCTAACCCTAACCCGAACCTTCACCCTCACCCTGACCCTCACCTCAGTCTGACCCTAACACTAACCCTATTCCTAATCCTAACTCTCAGCCTCACCCTCACGCTAACCATCACCCTAACCCTAACCCTCACCCTAACCCTAACCCTAACCATCAGAGTAACCTAACCTCAGGTTAACCCTCACCCTCACCCTAATCCTCACACTAACCCTAACACTTACATAACTGAAACACTCACCCTCACCCTCACCCAAACCTCACATTCACCCTAGCCCTCACCCTAACCCTAACACTAATCCTAACCCTAACCCTCAACCGACCCTCACACTAACCCTAAACCTAACCCTAATGCTGAACCTCACCCTCACCCTCACCCTAAACCTAAACATAACCCTCACCCTAAACCTAACCCTCACCCTTACGCTCACCCTATACCTAACACTAACCCAACACCACACCCTTACTCTAACCCTCACCCTAACCCTTATCCTCACAATAAACTTAATCCTAACCCTCACACTAACCCTAATCCTCACCCTATCCCTAACCCTAACCCGAAACCTCACCCTAAACTTCACCCTAACCCTTACCCTCACCCTAACCATAACCCTCACCCTAACCCTAAAATTCACCCTAATCCTTACCCTCGCCCTAACCCGCAAAATAACCCTAACCGTAAACCTACGGCTCACCTTAACCCTCACCTTAAGCATAAACCTAACCCTAACCATCACCCTAACCTTAACCCTCACCCTCACCCTAACCCTCACCCTAACACTTATCCTCACACTAACACTAATCCTAACCCTCACCCTAACAATCACACTAACACTAATACTTACCCTATCACTAACCCTAACCCTAACACTCACCCTAACCCTCACCCTAAACCTTACACTCACCCTAACCCTAAAACTCACCCTCACCCTTAACCTCACCCTAACGCTTACCCTCACCCTAACCCTAACACTCACCCTAACCCTAAACCTCCCCCTCACACTAACCCAATCCCTAACCCTAACACTAATTCTCAACAGAACACTCACCCTCACCCTAACCGTCACCCTCACACTAAACATCACCCAACCCTAACCCTGACCGTAACCCTAACCCTACTCCTCACCCTCACCCTAACCCTCACCGTAACCCTAACTCTCACACTAATCCTAACCCTAACACTTACCCTCACCCTCACCCTCACCCTAACCCTAATCCTCATCCTAACACTAACCTTCACCCTCAGCCTCACCCTAACCCTCACCCTAACCCCAACCCACACCCTCACCCTACACCTCACCCTAACCCTAACCCTAACACTTACTTAAATGAAAACCTCAAACTCAACCTCACCCTCACCCTAAACCTCACCCTCACCCTTGCCCTCACCCTAAAACTAACCCTAACACTAAACCTAACCCTAACCCTCACCATCACCTTAACCCTAACCCTAAACATAACCCTAACATTCATCCTAACCCTAACTCTAAACCTAATGCAAACCATAAACCACACAATCACCCTAACCTTCACCCTAACACTTACCGTCACCCTAACCCTAACCCTAAACCTAACACTAAACCTCACCCTCACCCTAACCCTAAGCCTTCCCCTCAGCCTAAACCTCACCATAAACCTAACCCAACCCTAATCCTCACCATATCCTTAAGCTTAAGGCAAAACCTCACACTAACCCTCACCCTAACCCTAACCCTAACGCTAAACCTAATCCTCAGCCTCACCAGTACACTCACCCTAACCCTTACACTCTCCCTAACATTTACCCACACCCTCACCCTCACCCTAACCCTAAACCTAACCTTCACCATAACGCTCACACTAACCCTAACCCTCAACCTCAACGTAACCCTCAACCTAAACTTTACCCTCACCCTAATCCTTAACCTAACCCTAAACCTAACCCTCACACTAACCCTAACCCTAACCCTCAGCCTAAACCTTATGCTAACACTAAATCTAACACTAACCCTCACACTAACCCTAAACCTAAACCTAAACCTAACGGTGACACTAACCCTAACCCTAACCCTCAGGCTAACTCTCATCCTAACCATAACCCTAACCCTAATCCTAACCCTCACCCTCACCCTCACCCTAACTATAAACCTAAACCTAACACTCACCCTCACCCTCACCCTAACCTAACACTATCCCTAACCTTCATCCTAACCCTAACCCTCAACCTATACCTCACCCTCACCCTAACCCTAACCGTAACCCTAACCGTAACCCTCACCCTAACCCTAAAACTAACCCTAACCCTCATCCTCACACTAAACCTAACCCTAAACATTACCCTCACCATAACCTTAACCCTAAGCCTAAACCTAATCCTCACCCTAACCCTAACCCTCACCCACACACTAACCCTCACCCTCACCCTCACCCTCACCGTAACACTCACCCTAACCCTAAACCTAATCCTAATCCTAAACCTAACCCTCACCCTCAAACTCAACCTAACCCTAACCCTCAACCTCACCCTCTCCATTACCTTCAGCCTAACCCTAATAATAACCTAATCCTAAACCTCACCCTCACCCTCACCCTAACTCTAACCCTAAACCTAAACCTAACACTCACCCTCACCCTTACCCTAAACCTAACACTATCCCTAACCCTCAAACTAACCCTAACCCTCACCCTAATCCTAAACCTAACCCTCACCCTCAAACTCACCCTAAGTCTAACGCAAACTCTAACCCTAACCCTCACCCTCACCCTCACCCTCAACCTAACCCTCACACTCAACCTAAACCTCACCCTAAACCTGACCCTAACCCTGTCCCTACTCCTCACCCTAACCCTAACCCTAACCCTCAACCTAACCCTAAATCTACCCCTAACGCTAACCCGCACCTTAAACCTAATCCTCACCTACACCCTAACCCTCAATCTCACTCTAAATATCAACCAAATCCTAACCCTCACCCTAACCCTAACACAAACCCTAATCCAAACCCTCACACTCACTCTAACCCTCACCCTAACCTTTACTCTCACCCTAACCCTTACCCTCACCCTAACCCTAACCATAAAACTCACATTAACCATAACCCTCACTCTAACCCTAACCCTAACCCTGACCCTAACCTTCACCCTCACACTTACCCTCAGGCTCTGCTTAACCCTAACCCTAATCCTATTCCAAGCACTAACCCTCTGCCTCACCCAAAACAAAACCCTAAACCTTACCCTCACCCTCACCCTAACCCTCACCCTCACCCTAAACATCACCCTAACCCTAACCCTCACCTTAAACCTAACACTACCCCTCACACTAACCCTCACCCTAACCCTAACCCTAACCCTCACCCTCACTTTCACCCTCACCCTCAGCCTAACCCTAACCCTAACACTTATCCTAACCCTAAACCTCACCAAAATCCTCCACCTAACCTGACCATAACCCTTGCCCTCATCTTAACACTAACCCTAACCCTAACTCTCACCCTAACCCTAACCCTAACCCTCAACTTAACCCTAACCCTCACCCTGACCCTCACACTAAACCTAACCATAACCCTAACCCTCACTCTAACACTTACCCTGACCCTAACCCTCACCCTAAACCTAACCCGAACCCTCACGTTAACCCTAACCCTCATCCTAAACATAAGCCTCACCCTCACTCTCACCCTCACCCTAACCCTAACCCTCATCCTAACCTTAAACCTAAACCTAACGCTAACCCTAAACCTCACCCTCACCCTAAACCTCACCCTAACCCTTACCCTCACCCTAAAACTAACCCTAACCCTCACACTAAACCTAAACTGCACCCTAAACCTAACCCTAATCCTCACACTAAACCTAACCCTCACCTTAACCCTCACCCTAAACCTAACCCTCACCCTTACCCTAACCCTAATGCTAACACTAACAATCACCCTCCTCCTAACCCTCACCCTCACCCTAACTCTCACTCTAACACTTACCCACACCCTAACCCACAAACGAACCCTAACCCTAAACCTAACCTTCACCCTAACCCTCACGTTACCCCTAACCATAATCCTAACCCTAACCCTCACCCGAACTCTCACGGTAACCCTAACCCTCATCCTCTCCATAACCCTCACTCTAAACTTTACCCTCAACCTAACCCAAACCCTATCCCTAAACCTAACACTCACACTAAATCTAACCCTTACCCTCAGCCTAGCCCTTAGACTAAACCTAAACCTAACAGTAACCCTCACCCTAACCGTAACACTAACCCAAAACCTCACACTCAACCTCCACTTCCCCCTCAGCCTTACCCTTTACATAATCCTAACCCTAACCCTGAACCCCACCCTCACCCTAACCCCAACCCTAACCCTAACGCAAACCCTCACCCTCACCCACACCTAACCCAAACCATAACCCTAACAATAAACCTAACACTAACCCTCACCCTAAAACTCACCTTAACCTAATCTTAACCCTAACCCTCACCCTCACCCTCATTCTAACACTCACCCTCACCCTGACCCTCACCATCACACTAACCCCCACACTAACTCGAATCCTCACCCTAACCCTAACCCTAACCCTCACCCTCACTTTCATCCTCACCCTCAGCCTAACCCTAACACTAATCCTAACCCTAACCCTCACCCTTACCCTAAACCTAACCCTAACACTCACACTCACCCTCACCCGCACCCGCACCCTCACACTAAACCTCACCCTCACTCTCACCCTCACACTATCCCTCAACTTCACCCTAAACATCACCCCAACACTAACCCTCACACTAACCCTAATCCTAACCCTCACCTTACCCGTAAACCTCACCATAACGCTCACCCTAACCCTAACGCTAACCCTAACCCTCACCCTCACACTAACCCACACCCTAACTCTTATCCTCACACTAACGCTAACCCTAACCCTAACTCTAACCTTCACACTAACCCTAACCCTCACTCTAACCCTATCCCTACACTTCACCCTGACTCTCATACTAACCCTAACCCTCAACCACACCCTAATCCTCACCCTCACCCGAACACTCACCCTCACCCGAACACTCACACTCGCCCTAACACTCACCCTCACATTAAACATCACCCTAACCCTAAATCTCACCCTAACCCAAAGCCTAAACCTCACCCTAAATCTAATCCTCAACCTAAACCTATCCCTCACCCTAACCCTAAACCTAACCCTAACCCTCATCCTTACCCTAACCCTAATACTCACCCTAAACCTAAACTTCACCCTCACACTAAACCTAACCCTCACCCTCACACTAAACCTAACCCTCATCCTAACCCTTACCCTCACCCTCACCCTCTCCCTCTCCCTAACCCTCATCCTAACCCTAACCTTAAAACTAATGCTAACCCTAAACCTCAGCCTCACCCTAACCCTCACCCTAAACCTTACCCTCAACCTAAACCTAACCCTAACCAACACACTAAACCTAACCCTCACTCTAACCCTAACCCTAAACCTAACACTAAACCTAACCCTCAACTTAATCCTAACCCTACCCCTGAGCCTAACCCTCACCCTAAATCTAACCTTAACCGAAATCCTCACCCTATCAGTAACCTTAACCCTAACGCTCACCCTCAACCTCTCCTTCCCCCTCAGCCTTACCCTAACCATAACCATAATCCTAACACTCAACCTAACCCTCACCCTAAACCTATCCCTCAGCCTCACCCTAAACCTCACCCTAACCATTACCCTCAACCTAACCAAAACCCTAACCCTAAACCTAACACTCATATTAACCGTAACACTAACCCTCACCCTATCCCTTATACTAAACCTAAAACTAAATCCAACCCTCACCCTAACCTGAACCCTCACACTAACCCTAAACCTAAACCTAACCCTCAGCCTAAAACTCATCTTAACCCTAAACCTAACCCTAACCCTCACGCTAACCCTAATCATCACCCTCACCCTAAACTTTACCCAAACCCTAACCCTATCCCTAACCCTAACCCTAACCCTATCTCTACCCGAACACTCACCCACACCCTAACCCTCACCCTCACACTAAACATCAACCTAACACTAACCCTCAACCTAACCCTAACCCTAACCCTCACCCTAACCGTAACCCTAAAAATCACATTAACACTAAGCCTAACCCTCACCCTCACCCGCACCCTCACCTTAACCCTATCCCTAACCCTCATCCTAACACTAACCCTCACCCTCACCCTCATCCTCACCCTCACCCTAACCCACAACCTCACCCTAATCCTCACCCTAACCCTAACCCTAAAACTTACCTAACCGAAAAACTCACACTCACTCTCACCCTCAACCTAACACTCAACCTAGCCCTCCCCCTAAAACTAACCCTCACCATAACCCTAACCCTCACCCTCACACTCACCCTCACCCTCACCCTAAACCTAACCCTAACCCTCACCCTAACCCTAACCCTCACACTGAGCCTAACTCTCACCCTAAACCTAACCCTACCTCTCAGATTAACCCTCACCTTTACCCTAACTCTAACCCTCACCCTAACCCTAACACTATCACTAACCCTCACACTAACCCTAACCTTAATACTGAACCTAACCCTCACCCTCACCCTCACCATATCCCTAACACTCACCCTAACCTAAACCTAACACTAGTCCTCATGCTAAAACTTACCCTCACCCTCACCCTAACCCTAACTCTCATCCTCACCTAAACCCTCACCCGAAGCCTTACCGTCACCCTACCTCTAATCCTAACCCTAACCCTAACCCTCACTCTAACCCTAAACCTATCCCTAACCCTCACCCTAACCCTAACCCTCATCCTACCTCACACTCAACCTAACCGTCACCCTAACCCTTACCGTCACCCTAAACCAACCCTAACCCTCACACTAAACCTAACCCTCACCCAAACTCTAATGTTACCCCTCACCGTAACCCTTACCATCAACCTAACCCTAACCCTAATCCTCACCCTATCCTTAACCTTAACCTAAAACTACACCCTAACCCTCACCCTCACCCTAATTCTAACCATAACCCTCAGCCTCACCGTAACCCTCTCCCTAACACTTTACCCTCACCCTAACCCTCACCCTCACCCCAAAACTCACCCTAACACTCACCCAAACCCTAACCCTCGCCTTAACCCTAATCCTAATCTTAACCTTGACGCTAACCCTCACCCTCAATCTAAACCTCACCATAACACTTATCCACAACCTTACCCTCACTCTAACCCTAACCTTAAACCTAAAATTGACCCTAACCCTCAACCTAACCCTAAACCTCACCCTCACCCGAACTCTCACCCAAAACTTTACCCTCACCCTAACTCTTACCCTAAAACTAAACCTAACCCTCACAATAACCCGAACCCTAATCCTCAGCCTAATCCTTATCCTAACCCTAAACCTAGACCTAAACCTCACCCTAACGCTAACACTAACCCTTAGCCTAACCCTCATCCTAACCATAACCCTAATCCTAACCCTCACCCTAACCCTAACCGGAAACCTAAACCTCACCCTAACCCTAACCCTCAACCTCAACCTCTCGATCACTCTCAGCCTAACCCTAAATCTAACCTAATCCTAAGCCTCACCCTCACCCTCACCCTAACTCTAACCCTAAACCTAAACCTAACACTCACCCTCACCCTTACCCTAACCCTAACACTATCCCTAACCCTCAACCTAAACCTAACCCTCACCCTAATCTTAAAACTAACCCTCCACCTCAAACTCACCCTAAGTCTAAAGCAAACCCTAACCCTAATCCTCACCCTCACCCTCAACCTAACCCTCACACTCGCCCTAAACCTCACCCTAAACCAGACACTAACCCTGTCCCTACCCCTCACCCTAACCCTAACCGTAACCCTCAACCTAACCCTAAACCTACCCCTAACGCTAACCCTCACCCTAAAACTAATCCTCACCCACACCCTAACCCTCACCCTCAACCGAACCCTCACCCTCACCCGAACCCTCATCCTCACCCTAACCGTCACTCTCACTCTAAACATCACCCAAATCCTAACCCTCACCCTAACTCTAAAACAAACCCTAATCCAAACCATCACACTCACCCTAACCCTCACCCTAACCTTTATTCTCACCCTAATCCTTACCCTCACCCTAACCCTAACCATTACCCTCACACTAACCGTAACCCTCACTCTAACCCTAATCCTAAACCTGACCTTAACCTTCATCCTCACCCTGACCCTCAGCATCAGCTTAACCCTAACCCTAATCCTATTCCTAATCCTAACCCTCACAATCACCCTCAACCTAAACCTAACCCTAACACTAACCCTCACCCTCACCCTCACACTAAACATCACCCTAACCCTAACCATCACACTAATCCTAAACTCAGCTTAACCCTCACCCTCAACCTAATCCTCACCCTAACCGTAACACTAATGTAAAGGAAACCCTCACCCTCACACTAACCCTCACATTAACCCTCACCCTCATCCTAGCCCTATCCCTAACCCTAACCATAACACTTACCCACACCCTATCGCTCACCCTCCTCCTCACTCTAACCCTAATCCTAACCCTAATGCTCACCCTACCCCTCTCCCTAATCCTAACTGTAACCCTAACCCTCACCCTCATCCTAACCCTCATGCTCACCCGAAAACTCACCCTCACCCTAAAGGATACTCTCACAATAAACATCACCCTAACCCTAACCCTCAATCTAACCCTAACCCTAACCCCCACCCTAACCCTAAACCTCACGCTAACCCTCACCCTAACCCTTACCCACAACATAATCCTATCCCTCACCCTCAACCTTACCGTCACCCTAACCCTTACCCTCACCCTAACCCTTATCCTAACCCTCACCCTAACCCTAACCCTAACCCTAACCCTCACCCTCGCCCTAACCCTCACACTAACCTTTACCCTCACCCTCACCCTAAACCTCACCCTAACCTTTACCCTGACCCTAACCCTACCCTAACCCTTAACCCTCACACTAACCCTAAACCTAACCCTCAACCTAACCCTGATCCTAACCCTAAACTTAAACCTAACCCTCTCCCTAACCCTAACCCTAACCCTCACACTAACCCTAACCCTCACCCTCACCCTCAGGCTAACTCTAATACTAAGCCTAACCCTCACCCTCAACCTAATTCTAACCCTAAACCTAACCCTAACCCTCACCCTCACCCTCAACCTAACAATAAACCTATACCTAACCCTCATCCTAACCGTAACCCAAAACCTATACCTCACCCTCACCCGAACCCTAACCATAACCCTCACACTAAACCTCACCCTAACCCTTACCCTCAACATAAACCTAACTCTAACCCTAATCTTCACCCTAAACCTAACATTCACCCGCACCCTAACCCTAACCCTATTTCTAAACCTAAACCTTACCCTTAAACTCACCCTAACCCTACACCTAACAGTAACTCTCACCCACACCCTCACACTAACACTCACCCTCACCCTAAACCTCACCCAAACCCTAACCCTACCATTCACCTTCACCCTCAGACTAACCCTAACCCTAATCCAAACCCTCAACCTAACCCTAATGCTACCCATAACCCTCACCCTCACACTAAACCTAAACCTATCACTAACACTCAACCTAACCCTAATCCTCACCCACCCCCTGACCCTCACCCTCACTTAACCCTCACCCTCACGCTAAACATCACCCAAACCCTAACCCTCACCCTAACCTTAGCCCTAACCCTCATCCTAACCCTAACCAAAAACCTAATTCTCAACCTCACCCTATTCCTCACCATATCCCAAATCCTTGGTTAAAATAAACCCTCAACCTAAAACTCACACTAACTCTCACCCTCACCTTAGCCTTCACCTTAATCCTAACCCTAACCCTAAACCTCACCCTCTCCCTAAACCTCACTCTAATCCTTACCCTTACCCTACCCCTAACCCTAACCCTAACCATAACCCTCACAGTAACCATTACCCTCACCTAACCATAAACCTAACATTAACCCTAACACTAACCCTCAGCCTCACCCTCACCCTCACCCTCACTTTCAGCCCAACCCTAACCCTAACCTATTCCCAATCCAAACCCTCACCCTGACACTTACCCTAACCCTCACCCTCACCCTAACCTTCACCCTCACCCTAAACATCACACTAACCGTAAACCTCACCTTAACCATAACCCTAACCCTTACCCTAACCCTAACGTCATCTTAACGCTAACCCTCACGTAAACAAAAACCTCACGCTCACCCTCAACCTCACCCTCACCCCAACCCTAACCCTAACCGTATGACTCACCCCAACCCTAACCTTCACCCTAACACTAACCCTCACCCTCCACCTCACCTTAACCTTAACCCTAACTCTAATCCTAACCCTCACCCTCACCGTAACCCTCACCCTAACCCTTATTCTCACCCTCACGCTTAGCGTAACCCTAAATCTCACAGTAAACCTAACCCTAACCCTAACCCTTACCCTCACCTTAACCCTCAACCTCACTCTAATCCTCAACCTAACCTTACCTTAACCCTTACAGAAACTAAACCCTCACCCTCACCCTCAACCTAGCCCACACCCTAACCCTAACCCTAAACCTAACCCTCACAATAATCCTAACCATAAGACTCAGGATAAAACTTATCCTAACCCTAAACCTAAAACAGAACTTCACCCTAACTAAACCCTAATCCTAACCCTAACCCTAATCCTAACCCTCACACTAACCCTAACCCAAACCCTCAGCCTAACGCTCATCCTAACCCTAACCCTAACCCTATCCCTCACCCTAAACCTAATCCTAAACCTAACCCTCACGCGAACCCTAAACCTCACACTCAACCTCACCCTCACACTCAGCCTAAACCTAGAGCTAACCCTAGTACTAACCCTCACACTCACCCTAACTCTAACACTAAACCAAACCCTCACACTCCCCCTCACCCTCACCCTAACCCTCACCCTAACCCTAACCCTCACCCTCACCCCAACCCTCACCCTAACATTTACCCTGACCCTAAACCTAACTGTAACCCTAAACCTAACCCTCACACTAACACTAAGCCTAATCCTCAACCTAACCCTTATCCTAATCCTAAACCTAAACCCAACCTTCACCCTAACCCTAACCCTAACCCTAATTCTTAACCCTCACACTAACCCTAACCCTAAACCTCAGCCTAATGCTCATCCTAACCCTAACCCTAACCCTCATCCTCACCCTAAACTTACCCCTAACCCTAACACTTACCCTAAACCTAACCGTCACCCTCACCCTCAGGCTAACTCAAATATTAACCCTAATACTAACCCTAACCCTCACCCTAACTCTAACCCTAAACCTTACCCTAACCCTCACCCTCACTCTCACCCTAACCGTAAACCTATCGCTAACCCTCACCCTAACCCTAACCCAAACCCTATACCTCACCCTCACCCTCACCCTCACCATTAACCTAACTCTAACCCTAATCCTCACCCTAAACCTAACCCTCACCCATACCCTTACCCTGACCCTCACCCCAACACTCACTGACACCGTAACACTCTTCCTAACCCTAACCCTAACCCTACCCTTCACCCTAACAATCCTACTAAACCTAACCCTAATCCTAACTGTCAACCTAAACCTAACCCTAGCCCTAACCCTCACCCTCACACTAACCCTAAATCTAATGCTAATACTCAACCTAACACTAATCCTCAACCACACCCTAACTCTTACCCTCACTCGAACCCTGACCCTCACCCGAAAACTCATCCTCACCATAACCCTCACCCTCATGCTAAACATCATCCAAACCATAACCCTCACTCTAACCCTTGCCCTAACCCTCACCCTAAACCTAACCCTCAACCTAACCCTCACCCTCACCCTAAACCTCACCATAACACTAAACCCTGGCTAAAAGAACCCCTCACCCTTACCTTCACACTAACCCTCACCCTCACACAAGCCCTCACCCTAAATCTAACCCTAACCCTAAACCTCACCCTCACCCTAAACCTCACTCGAAACCTTCCCCTCACCCTAACCCTAACCTTAACCCTAACCATAACCCTCACAGAAACCGTAACCCTCACCCTAACCCTAAACCTAACCTAATCCAAACCCTCACCCTCACCCTCACCATCAACTCCAGTTTAACCCTAACCCTAATCGTATTCCCAAACTTAACCCTCACCCTTGCCCATACCGTAATCCTCACCCTCACCCTAACCCTCACCCTCACCCTAAACATCACCTAACACTAAACCTCACCTTACCTCTAAACCTAACCCTCACCCTAAAACTAACCTCAGATCAACTCTATCCTTGACATAAACAAAAACCTCACCCTCACCCTCACAATAACCATCGCCTTCACCCTATCCCTCACCATCACTCTAACCATAACCCTAACGCTCAACGTCACCCTAAACCTCACGCTCAGCCTATTCCTAACACTAAACCTAACCCTAACCCTCACCCTCACCCTAACACAAACCCTAACCCTAAACTTCACCCCAACCCTAACCCTCACCCTAACACTTATCCTAATCCTCACCCTCACCCTAATCCTAACCGTAACTCTAATCCTAAACCGCACACTCAACCTAACCCTCACACTAACCCTTACCCTCACCCTCACCCTAACCCTAATCCTAACCCTCACAGTAACCCTACCCCGCACCCTAACCCTAAGCCTTACCTTAACCCTCAACCTCACCATAATCCTGACCCTAACCTAACCTTAACACTTACCTAAACTAACCCTTCACCCTCATCCTCACCCTAACCCTCACCGTCAGCCTAGCCCACACCCTAACTCTAACCCTAAACCTAACCCTCACACTAACCCTAACCCTAACCCCCAGCCTAAACCTTAATCTAAGCCTAAACCTAAAATTAACCTTCACCCTAACCAAACCCTAACCCTAACCCTAAACCTAACCCTCACCCTAAAACTAACCCTAACCCTAACCCTCACCCTAAACCTAAACCTCACCCTCAGCCTCACCCTCACCCTCCGCCTAAACCTAGTGCTAACCCTAATCCTAACCCTTATCCTCAACCTAACTCTAACCCTAAACCAAAATCTCCCCCTCTTTCTCACCCTTAATCTAACCCTCACTCTAACCCTAACCCTCACCCTCAACCTCACCCTCACCCTCAGCCTAACCCCTAGTCCTTAACCTAATCCTAACCCTTAACCTACCCCTGAACCTAACCCTAACCCTAACACTAACCCTAACCCTCACCCTCACCCTCACCATAGTCCACACCCTAAACCTAACCCTAAACCTATCCCTCACACTAACCTGTACCCTAACCCTCAGCCTAAACCTAATGCTAACCCTAAACCTAAAACTAACCTTCACCGTTACCAAACCCTAACCCTAACCCTAACCTAAACCTAAACCTCACACTAACCTTAAACCTAACCCTCAGCCTAACGTTCATCCTAACCCTAAACCTAACCCTAACCCTAAACCTCAACCTAACCCTCATCCTAACCCTAACTCTAACCCTAAACCTCACACTCACCCAAACCCTAATCCTAACACTAACCCTAAACCTCACCCTAACTCTCCCCCTAACCCTCACCCTCACCCTAAACATCACCCTAACCTTAACCCACACCTTAACCCTAACCCTAACACTCACTGTAACCCTAACCTCAGCTTAACCCTAACCTGATGTAAACGAAACCCTCACCCTCACCCTAATCCTCACCTTAAACCGAAACCTGACATAAACTAAACCCTCACCCTCACCCTCACATTAACCCTCACCCTCACCCTAGCCCTCACCCTTACCCGAACACTATCCATCAACCTCAACCTCAGCCTAAACCTAACCCTACCCTAACCTTAACCCTCACCCGCACCCGCACCCTCACTCGCACCCTAACCCTAACAATAACCCTAACCCTCACCCTAACACTAAACCTCAACCTCACCCTAACCCTAATCCTAACCCTAATTCTAATCCTAACCCTCACCCTCACCCTAACCCTAAGCCTAACCCTTACATCAGGTTCACCTAACCCTAACCCTAACTCTCACACTAACACAAACCCTCACCCTAACCGTAACACTAACCCTAAACCTTACCCTCACAATCACCCTAACCCTAACCCTTACCCTCAGCCTAACCCTAACCCTAACAGTAACCCTAACTCTAAAACTAGTCCTGACAATAACCCTAATCCTCAACCACACCTTAACCCGAACCCTCACGCGAAACCTCACCCTAACACTAACCCTAAACCTAACCCTAAACCTCCCACTAAACCTATCCCTCACACTAACTGTATCCCTACCCATCAGCCTAAAACTCACACTAACCCTAAACCTAACCCTAATCCTCACCCTATCCCTAAACCTAACCCTCACCCTCACACTCACCCTAGCCCTCACCCTAACCCTACACCAAACCCTAACCCTCACACTAAACCTAACCCTAACCCTATACCTAACCCTACCCCTCAGCCTAAGACTCACCCTAACAGTAACCCTAACCCTAAACATAATCCTAGCCCTATCCCTAACCCTAACCCTAACCCTCACCCTCACCCTAGCTCTCACCTTAACCTCACCCTAACCCTACCCCTAACCCTAAACCTCACCCTCAATGTAACCCTCAAGCTAACCCTTACCTACACCCTAATCCTAACCCTGACCCTAACCTTAACCCTAAAACTCACACTAAACCTAACCCACACCCTAACCCTAACCCTACCCCACAGCCTAACCCTCATCCTAAACCTAACCCTAACCCTATCCCTCAACTTAACCCTAACCCTGACATTAACCATAACCCTCAACCTAATCCTAATCCTCACCCTCACCCTCACACTCACCCGCAGCCTAACCCTAACCCTAACACTAATCCTAAACCTAACCCTCACCCACACCCTCACCCTAACTCTAACCCGAACCCAAACCATAACCCTCCCCCTAACCCTCACCCTCAACTGAACCCTCACTCTCACCCTAATGCTAACCCTCACCCTAAACCTAACCCTAAACATCACCCTCAATCTCACCCGCATGCTCACCCTAACCCTAATCCTCACACTAACCCTCACCCTCACCCTAACCCTAACCCAAACACTAAACCTAACCCTCATCCTCACCCTAACCCTAAACCTACCCCTCACCCTAACCCTCATGCTCACCCTTACTCTAACCCTAACCCTAACCCTCCCTCTCACCCGAACCTTCACACTCACCCTCACCCTAAACAGCACCCTAACACTAAACCTAACCCTAATCATAACCCTAACGCTCACCCTAACCCTAACCCTCACCTTAACCCTCAACCTCACGCTAATCCTCACCCTAACATAACCTTTACCCTTACCTAAACTAAACCCTTAACCTAACCTTCACCCTCACACTAGCCCACACACTTACCCTAACGCTAAACATAACCCTCACACTAACCCTAACCCTAACTGTCAGCCTAAACCTTATCCTAACTCTAAACCTAAAACTAACCTTCACCCTAAACAAACCCTAACACTAACCCTAACCCTACACCTCACCCTTATCCTAACCCTCAACCTCAACCTCAACCTCACCCTCAGCCTAAACCTAGTCTTAACCTAATCCTAAACCTCAACCTAACCCATACTCTAACCATAAACCTAACCCTCACCCTCTGACTCCCACTCACCCTAACCCTCACCCTAACCCTAAACCTCACCCTAAACCTCACCCTCAAACTCAGCCTAATCCTCGTCCTAACCCTCACCCTGTACCTCACCCTCAAACTAACCCTAACCCTAACCCTAACCCTCACCCTCACCCTCACCCTCACCTCACCATAACTCTATCCGTCACCCTCAATCTAAACCTGACCCTAACACTTGCCCTCACCCTAACCCTCACCCTAACCCTAACCATGAACCTAACAGTCACCCAAAAGCTCACCCTAACCCTAACACTAAACCTAACCCTCACCCTCAGTCTAACCCGCACACTAACGCTTACCCTCACACTAAAACTAATCCTCACACTAACCCTAAACCTAACCCTAACCCTAACCCTCAACTTAACCCTCACCTTAATATTAACCATGACCCTAACTGTCAAACTAACTCTAACACTAAACCTAAACCTCACCCACACCTAACCCTCACCGTCACCCTAACCCTCACCCTAAACCTAACCCTCACCCACACGCTAAACCTCACCTTCACCCTCACCCTCAACCTTACCCTAAACCCAAACCTAACCCTCAACCTAACCCTAACCCTCACCCTAACCCTCAAACTCCCCCTCACCCTAACCCTAATGATAACCCTAACCCTCACCCTAAACCTCCCCCTAAACCTAACCCTAAACTTAACCCTACCCTAAACCTCACCCTCACCCTAACTTTCACCCTCACACGAAACCTCACCCTCATCCTAACCCTCACCCTCACCTTAAACATCATCCCTAACCCTACCTCTCACCCTAACCCTAAACATAACTCTCACCCTCACCCAAACACTAACACTAACCCTAAGCCTCCCCCTCAAACTCATGCTAACCCTAAACCTCACTCTTACCTTAAACCTCACCCTAACCCTTAAACTTACCATAACCCTAACACTAACCATGACCCTCACACTAAACCTAACCCTCACCCTCACACTAACCCTAACCCTACCTCTCACCCTAAACCTCAGCCTAACCCTAACCCTCACGCTAACCCTAACCCTAACCCTCACTTTCACCCTAGCCCTCACCCTTACCCTAATCCTAACACTTACCCTAACCCTAACCATAAACCTAACCCTCACCCTCACCCTAACCCTAACCCTAACCCTCATCTTAACCCTCCCGCTAATCCTGATCCTAACCATCACCCTAAAGCTAACACTAAACCTAAACCTCACCCTCACCCTAACTGTCACCGTCACCCTAACCCTCACTCAAACCTGAATCGTCACGTCAACCTAACCTTCACTCTCACCCTAACCATAAACCTAACCCTAATCCTCTCCCTAACCCTCACCCTCACCCTCATCTCACCTAAAGACTAACCCTAAACCTAATCCTAATCCTAACCCTCACCCTCACCATAAACCTAACCCTAACCCTAATCCTAAACCGAACCTTCACGTTCACCATAACCTAACAGTAACCATCACCCTCACACGCACCCGTACCCTAACCCTAACCCTAAGCCTTACCCTAACCCTAACCCTCACCCTAACCCTTACCCTAACCATAACCCTCACCCTCATTCTCACCCTAACCCTAACAATAACCCTATCCCTCACCCTAACCATTATCCTTACACTTACCCTAAACCTAACCCTAAACCTCACACTAACCCTAAACCTCACCCTTACCCTGAACCTACCCCTCACCCTAAACCTCACCCTAATCCTAACCCTAACCCTAACCCACACCCTAAACCTAACCCTCACCCTCACCCTCACCCTAACCCACATCCACACCCTAATCTGAACCCAAACCCGAACCCTCACAGTCACCCTAAAACTCACCTCACCCTGAAAATCACCGTAACCCTAACCCGCACCCTAACCCTAAACATGACCCTCACCCTCACCCCAACCCTAATCCTAACTCTAACACGAACCCTCACCGTAACCCTCATCCTCACACTCACACTAACCCTAAGCCTCACTCTCATCCTAACCTTCACCCTAACCATTACCCTAACCCTACCCCTCACAATAACACTAACCCTAACCCTAACCCAAACCCTAACCCTCACACTAAATCTAACCCTCACCCGAACCATAACCATAATCCTCACTGTATCCCTCATCCTAACCCTAAACATAACCCTCAACTTAAACCTAAACCTAAACATTACCCAAACCCTAACCCCCACCCTCACCCTCACCCTCAACCTCAGCCTAACACTAAGCCTAACTCTAATCCTAAACATAACACTCACCCTCACACTCACCCTAATTCTAACCCTAACAATCACCCTAACCATAAACCTATCCCTAACCTACACCTTAACCCTAAACATCACCCTAAACCTAACCCTAACCCTCACCCTCACCCTAACCGTAACTCTCAACCTAACTCTCATCTTAACACTAACGCGAACCCTAACTCTCACCCTAACTCTAACCCTCACCCAAACCCTCACCATAAACCTCACCCTAACCCTAAACCTCAAACCCACCCTAACCCTTACCCTAACCCTTGCCGTCAACCTAACTGTAAACCTAACCCTAAGCCTCACACTAACCCTAACTCTAATACTCAGTCTAACCCTCATCCTAAACCTATCCCTAACACTAATCCTAACCCTAACCCTCACCTTCACCCTCACTCTAACCATAACCCTAACCCTAACCCACATGTTAACCCTCACCCTCACTCTCACCCTATACCTAATATTAACAATAAAACTAAGTCTAACCCTAACCATCACCCTCACCCTCACCCTAACCCTAACCCTAACACTAACCCTAAACCTAACCCTAATTCTTATCCTCACCCTAAACCAAACCCTAACCATCAAACTCACACTCAACTCACCCTCACCCTAACCCTCACGCTCAACCTCACCCTCACCCTAACCCTCACAGTCACCCTAAAAATCACCCTAACCCTAACCCTCACCCTAACCCTAACCCTTACCCTAACCATAACCCTAACACTTACCATAACCCTAACACTTACCATAACCCTAACCCTAATGATAACTCTAACCCTCCACCTCAACCTAAACCTCACCGTAAACCTTATCCTCACACTAACCCTAAACCTCACCCTCAGCCTCACCCTCACCCTAACCCTAACCCTAAACCTAAACCTTACTCTAACCCTAACCCTTACCCTAACCCAAACCTAACCCTAATCCTCACCCTAAACGTAACCCTAATACTAACCATCACCCTCACCCTCACCATAAACCTAAGCCTAAATATAACCCTCACCCTAATCCTAACACTTACCGTAACCCTAAACCTACCCCTCAACCTAAACATCACCCTCACCCAAAACCTAACCCTGACCCTCACCCTAAACCTAACCCTAACCCTAATGCTAACCCTAAAACTAACCCTCACCGTAACCCTAACACTTACCCTAAACGTAACCCTAACCCTAACCCAAACGTTAATCCGAACCCTAAACCTCACACTAACCCTCATCCTAAACTTTATCCTCATAGTCAATCTAACTCTAACCCTAACCCTAACCCTCACACAAACCCTAACTTTCTCCCTAAACTTAACCCTACCCCTCACTCTAACCCTCACCCTAACCCTTATCCTAACCCTCACCCTCACCCTAACGCTCACCGTCACCCTAACCCTCACCCTAAACTGAACCCTAAACAACACCCTAACCCTCACCCTCACCCTCACCCTCAACATAACCCTCACCCTAACCCTAACCCTAACCCTAACCCTCACCCTCACACTAATCCTTAACCTCACCCTAACCCTAACCCTTACCTTGCCCGTAACCCTCACCCTAATCCTAACATTCAGCCTAACCCTAACCCTACCCCTTTCCCTAACACTCATCCTAACCATAACCCTAACCCTCACCCTCACCCTAACCCTAACCCTCAAAAACACCCTAATCCTCATCCTCAACCTGATCCTATCCCTAACCCTAACCCTAATCCTAACCTTCACCCTCACCCTCACCCTCACTGTAACTCTAACACCCAGCCTCACCCTAAACCTAACCCTCATCTTAACCTTAAACCTAAACCTAATGCTAACCCTAAACCTCCCGCTCACCCTAAACCTCAACCTAACCCTTACCCTCACCATAACCCTAACCCTAACCCTCACACTAAACCTAACCCTCACCCTAAACCTAACCCTAACCCTCAGCCTAACCCTCACCCTATATATAACCCTAACCCTAATCCACACCCTATCCCTAAACTCAACCCTAATCCTCAACCTAACCCTAATGCTAACACTAACCCTCCCCCTCCCCCTAACACTAACCTCACCCTAACCCTCACTCTAACACTTACTGACACCCTAACCATCACCCTAACCCTATAAATAAACCTAACCTTCCCCTTATCCTCACGCTAACCCTAAAAATAACCCTAATCCTAAACATAACCCGAACCCTCACCATAAATCTAATCCTCACCCTTTCCCTAACCCTCACCCTAAACTTTACCCTCAACAAAAGCCAAACCCTAACCCTAAACCTAACACTCAATCTATCCCTAAGCCTTACCCTCAGCCTAACCCATATACTAAGCCTAAACCTAAGCCTAAACCTAAACCATATACTAAGCCTTACCCTCACCCTAACCCTAACCCTCTACCTAGCCCTCCCACTAACACTAATGCTGACCCTAACCCTAACCCTCACACTCACCCTCACCCTAACCCTAAACCTAACCCTCTCACCTTAACCCTAACCCTCACACTAAGCCTAACCCTTACCCTAACACTAACCCTACCTCTCAGAATAACCCTCACCTTAACCCTACCTCTAACCCTCACCCTAAGCCTAAGCATATCACTAACCCTCACACTAACCCTAACCCTAATACTGAACCTAACCCTCACCCTCACCCTTACCATAACACTAACACTCACCCTAATCCTAACCCTAACCGTAGTCCTCACGCTAACACTTACCCTCAAACTCACCCTAACCCTAGCCCACAACCTCACCCTAACACTCACCCTAAGCCTTACCCTCACCCTAACTCTAATCCTAACCCTAACCCTCATCCTCACCCTAATGCTAAACCTAACCAGCAGACTCACCCTAACCCTCACCCTAACACTTACCCTCACCCTAATCCTAACCCTCACTCTCAACCTAACCCTCACCCTAACACTTACCCAAACCCTAACACTCACCCTAACCTTAACCTTAAACCTAATCTTGACGCTAACCCTCACCCTCACCCTAAACCTCACCCTAACACTTACCCACACCCTTACCCTCACCCTAAACCTAACCCTAAACCTAAACTTGACCCTAACCCTCACCCTAACTCTCACCCTAACGTTTACCCTCTCCCTAACTCTTACCCTAACCCTAAACCTAAGCCTCACACTAACCCTAACCCTAACCCTCAGCCTAAACTTATCCTTACACTAAACCTAGCCCTAAACCTCACCTTAACCATAACCCTAACCCTCAGCCTAACACTCCTCCTAACCCTAACCCTAATCCTAACCCTCATCCTAAACCTAACCGTAAACCTAAACCTCACCCTAACCCTAACCCTCACCCTCACCCTCCCCATCACCCTCAGCCTAACCCTAATCCTAACCTAATCATAAGTCTCACCCTCACCATCACCCTAACTCTAACCCTAAACCTAACCGTAACACTCACCCTCACCCTCACCCTAACTCTAACCCTAAAACCTAACCCTAACACTCACCCTCACCCTTACCCTAAGCCCACCCGTCTCCCTACCCCTCACCCTAACCCTAATGCTAACACTAACCCTCAACCTAACCCTAACCATACCCCTAACGCTAACCTTCACCCTAACCTAATCCTCACCCACAACCTAACCCTCACCCTCAACAAAACCCTCACACTCACCCAAACACTCATCCTCACCCTAACCCTCACACTCACTCTAAATGTCACCCAAACAATAACCCTCAACCTAACCCTAACCCACACCCTAATCCAAACCCTCACCCTCACCTGTACCCTCACCCTAACCCTTACCTCACCCTAACCCTAACCATAACCCTCACAATAACCGTAACCCTCACTCTAACCCTAACCCTAACCCTCACCCTAACCTTCATCCATAACCTGATCATCACACTCAGCTTAACCCTAACCATAAACCTAACACTAACCCTAAACCCTAAAACTAACCCTAACCCTAAACCTCACCCTCACCCTCACCCTAACCCTAACCCTCACCCTAAACATCACCCTAACTCTAACCCTCACCATAACCCTAACCGGAACCTTCACCCTGAACCTAAACTCAGCATAATCCTCAACCTAACCCTAACCTTTACCGAACCGAAACCCTCACCCTCACCCTTAGCCTAACCCTCACCCTCACCGAAGACCTCACCCTAACCCTAACCTTAACCCTAACCCTCACCCTCAAACTCCCCTACACCCTCAGCCTTACCCTAACCATAACCCTAATCGTAACACTAACGCTCAAATCCAACCTCACCCTAACCCTAACCCTAACACTAACAATAACCCTCACCCTCATCCTAACCCTAATCCTAACCCTAACAATAACTCTAACCCTAACCCTAACCCTAAAACTCATCCTAACCCTAATCCTAACCCTAACTCTCAACCTCACACTCACCCTCACACTCACCCTCAACCTCACCCTAAATATCACATTAACCCTAACATTCACAATGAACCTAACCCTAATGCTCACCCTAACTCTCACCCACAAACTAACCCTCACCCTAAACATTATCCTCACACTAAACCAAACCTAAACCTCACCCTCACCATAACCCGAACCCTTAACCTATACCTAAACCTCATCCTCAACCTAACCCTAACCCTAACCCTCACTGTAACCCTAACCCTCACGCTAAACCTCAGCCTTACCCTAACCCTCACCCTAACCCTAACCCTCAGCCTAAACCTCATAACCCACCCTAATCCTCATGCTAACCATAACCCTAAATCTTACCTAACCAAAACAATCAACCTCACCCTCATCCTCTCCCTAACCCTCATTCTCACCATAGCCCTCACCCTAACCCTCACCCTCAACCTCAGCGTAACCCTTACACTAAGCGTAATCCTAACCCTTACCCTTATCCTCACCCTAAACCTAACCCTAACCATCACCGTCACACTCACCCTAACCCTCATGCTCAATCTCACCCTCACCCTAACCCTCACCATCACCCTAAAAATCACCCTAACCCTAATGCTAACCCTAACCCTCAACCTCACTCTAAACCTCACCCTAATCCTTATCCTCAAACTAATCCTAACCCTAAACCTCGGCCTCACCCTCAATCTAACCCTAACCATAAACATAACCCTCACTCTAACCCTAACCCTTACTCTAAGCCTGAACCTAACCTTAACCCTCACCCTAACCGTAACCCTAACCCTAACCCTCACCCTCACCCTAAACCTAACCCTAAACATAACCCTCACCCTAACCCTGTCCCTTACCCTAACCCTAACCCTACCCCTCAACCTAAACCTCACACTCACCCAAACCCTAACTCTGACCCTCACCCTAAACCTAACCCTAACTTTAACCCTAACGCTAACCCTAAACCTAACCCTCACCCTAACTCTAACACTTACCCTAAACCTAACCCTAACCCTAACCCTAACCCTAACCCTCACACTAAGCCTAACCCTCACCCTAACCCTCACCCTAACCTTTATTCTCATACTAAACCTAACTCTATCCCTAACCCTAACCTTCACACAAACCCTAACCCTCTCCCTAACCTTAACCCTACTCCTAGCCCTAATACTCACCCTAACCCTAACCCTCACCCTAAACCTTATCCTAATCCTCACCCTCACCCTAACCATCACCGTCACCTTAACCCTCACACTAAACCGAACTTTAACCCACACCCTAACCCTCACCCTCACCCTCACCCTCACCCTAACCCTAACCCTAAACCTAACCCTCATCCTAACACTAAACCTCACCCTCACCCTCACCCTAACCCTAACCAAAAACCTCACCCTACCCTAACCCTAAACCTTACCTATCCGAAAACCTCACCCTCACCCAAACCCTAACCCTCAACCTAGCCCCCCCAACACTAACCCTCACCCTAACCCTCACCCTCACCCTCACCCTCACCCTAACCCTAAACCTAACCCTAACCCTAATGTTAAACCTAACCCTACCTCTCAGACTAACCCTCACCCTAACCCTAACCCTATCACTAACCCTCACACTAACCCTAAACCTAATACTGAACCTAACCCTCACCCTCACCATAACCCTAACACTCACCCTAATCCAAACCCTATCCGTAGTCCTCACCCTAACACTTACCCTCACCCTCAACCTCACCTTAAACCTCACCCTAAGCTATACCCTCAACCTAACTCTAATCCTAACCCTAAACCTCACCCTCACCCTCACCCTAATGCTAACCATAAGCCTCAGACTCACCGTAACCCTCACACTAACACTTACCCTCACCCTAACCCTAACCCTCACCCTCACCTAAACCTCACCCTAACACTTTCCCAAACCCTAACCCTCACCCGAACCCTAACCCTAAACCTAACCTTGACACTAACCCTCACCCTCATGTTAAACTTCACCCTAACACTTACCAACAACTTTACACTCACGCTAACCCTAACCCTAAACCTGAAATTGACCCTAACCCTCACCCTAACCCTAAACCTCACCCTCACCCTAACTCTCACCCTAACATTTACCCTCACCCTAACACTTACCCTAACTCTAAAGCTAACCCTCACACTAACCCTAACCCTAACCCTCAGCCCAACCCTTATCCTAACCCTAAACCTCACCCTAACCCTAACCCTAAGCCTCAGCCTAACCCTCATCCTAACCCTAACCCAAATACTTACTCTCACCCTAAACCTAAGCCTCACCATCATCCTAATATTTACCCTAACCCTAACCCTCACTCTAAACCTAACCCTCAACCTAAACATAACCCTCTCACTGACCCTCACCCTAACCCTAACCCTAACGCTAACCCGCACCCTAAACCTTACTTTAACCCTAACACTCACCTTAAACCTAACGCTTACCCTAACACTAACGCTCAAACTAACCCTAACAATAGCCCTCACCCTCACCCTCACCCTCAACCTAAACCTCACCCTAACCCTAATCCTCACACTAAACCTAAGATTCACTCTATCCCTAACCCTACCCCTCAGCCTAAACCTCAACCTAAACCTAACCCTAAGCCTAACCCTAACCCTAACCCTAACACTAACCGTAACCATAAGCCTAACCCTAACCCTTACCCTAACCTTAACCCTTACCCTAACACTAACCCTAACCCTAACCGTCACCCTAAACCTTATGCTAAACCTAAAACTCACCCTCACCCTAATCCTCACCCTAACCCTTATCCTCACACTAACTCGAACCCTATCCCTCAGCATCAACCTCACCCTAACCCTAAACCTGAAACTAAACCTCACCATAAACCTAACCCTTACCCTAAACCTAAACCTAACCCTCACACTATCCCTCACCCTAACCCTAGCCCTAACCCTAATCCTCACCCTCACCCTCATCTTAACCCTAACCCTAAACCTAACCCTCACACTAACCCTAACCCTTACCCTATCCCTAAACCTACCCCTCAACCTAACCCTCAGGCTCACCCTAATCCTAACCCTAACCCTTACCCTAAACCTAAACCAAACCCGAATGCTCACCCTAACCCTAAACCTAACCCTCAACCTAACCCTAACCCTTACCCTAAACCTAAACCTAATCCTATCCCTAAACCAAACCCTAACCCTCACGCTCAACCTCACCCTCACCCTAACACTCAACGTCACCCTAACCCTCACCCTAAACCGAAACTTAACCCACACCCTAACCCTCACCCTCACCCGAACCCGAACCCTCACACTCACCCTAAGCCTAAAGCTAACCCTCATCCTAACACTAAGCCTGACCCTCACCCTCACCCTAAACCTAACCCACAACCTCACCCTAATCCTCACCCTAACCCTAACCCTAAACCTTACCTAACCGAAAACCTCACCCTCTCCCAAACCCTAACCCCCAACCTAGCCCTCCCCCTAACACTAACCCTCACCCTAACCCAAACCTTCACCTTCAAACTCACCCTCACCCTAACCCTAAACCTAACCCTAACCCTCACACTAAGCCTAACCCTCACCCTAACCCTAACCCTACCTCTCAGACTAACCCTCACCTTAACCCTAACTATGACCCTCACCCTAACCCTAACCCTATCACTAACCCTCACACTAACCCTAAACCTAATACTGAACCTAACCCTCACCCTCACTCTCACAATAACCCTAACACTCACCCTAATCTGAACCCTAAAATTAGTCCTCAAACTAAAACTTACCCTCCCACTCACCCTAACACTAACCCTCAACCTCACCCTAACGCTCACACTAAGCTTTACTCTCACCCTAACTCTAATCCTAACCCTAACCCTCACCTTCACCCTAATGCTAACCCTAACGCTCAGACTCACACTAACCCGCACCCTAACACTTACCCTCACACTAACCCTAACCCTCACCCTCACCCTAAACCTCACCCTAACACTTATCCAAACCCTAACCATCACGCTAAACCTAACCTTGACGCTAAACCTCATCCTCACCCTAAACCTCAGCCTAACACTTACTCACACCCTTACCCTCACCCTAACCCTAACCCTAAACCTAAATTTTACCCTCAACCTCACCCTCAATCTAACTCTCACCCTAACCTTTACCCTCACCCTAACTCTTACCCTAAACCTAAGCCTATCTCTCACACTAACCCTAACCCTAACCCTCAGTCTAACCCTTATCCTAACCCTAAACCTAGCCCTAAACCTCACCCTAATCCTAACCCTAACCCTCAGCCTAACCCTCATCCTAACCATAGCCCTAAACCTTACCCTCACCCAAATCCTAACCGTAAACCTAAACCTCACCCTAAACCTAACACTCACCCTCACCCTCCTTCACCTTCAGCCTAACCCTAATCCTAACCTAATCATAACCCTCACCCTCACCCCAACTCTAACCCTAAACCTAACCATAACACCCACCCTCACCCTTACCTTAACCCTAACAATATACCTAATCCTCAACCTAACCCTAACCCTCACCCTAATCCTAAACCTAAACCTCACTCTCAAACTCACACTATCTCTAACCCAAACCCTAACCCTAACCCTCACCCTCACTCTCAACCCTACCCTCACCCTAATCCTAATCTTCACCCACACCCTAACCCTCACCCTCAACAGAACCCTCACCCACAACCAAACACTCATCCTCACCATAACCATCACCCTCACTCTAAACATCACCCAAAACCTAACCCTCACCCTAACCCTAACCCAAACCCTATTCCAAACCCTCACACTCGCCCTAACCCTCACCCTAACCCTTACCCTCACCCTAACCCTTACCCTCACCCTAACCCTAACCATAACCCTCAAAATAACCGTAACCCTCACTCTAGCCCTAAACGTAACCCTGACCCTGACCTTCACCCACACCCTGATCCTCACCCTCAGCTGAACTCTAACCCTAATCCTATTCCTATTCCTAACCCTCAGCCTCACATTAAACCTAACCCTAACCCTAAACCTCACCCTCACTCTAACCTTCACCTTCACCCTAAACATCATCCTAACCCTAACCCTCACACTAACCCTAACCCGAACCCTCACCCTGAACCTAACCTAAGCTTAATCCTCACCCTCACCCTAATCCTCACCATAACCCTAACCTTTAACTAACCGAAACCCTCACCGTCACCCTCAGCCTAACCCTCACCCTCAGCCAAGCCCTCACCCTAACCCTAACCTTAACCCTAACACTCACATTCAAATTCCCCTTCCCCCTCAGCCTTACCCTAACAATAACCCTAATCCTAACACTAACCCTCAACCCCACCCTCACCCTAACCCTAACCCTAACAATAACCCTCACCCTCATCCTAACCCAAACCCTAAACCTAACAATAAGTCTAAACCTAATCCTAACCCTAAAACTCACCCTAACCCTAAACCTCAACCTCACTGTCACCCTCACACTAACCCTCAACCTCACCCTAAACATCACCTTAACCTAACCCTAACGTTCAATCTAACTCTCACCCTAAAACTAACCCTAACCCTAAACATTATCCTCACACTAACCCTAACCCTAACCTTCACACTAACCCTAACCCTCAACCTAACCGTATCCCGACACCTCACCCTAACTCTCACCCTAAACCTAACTCTAACCCTAACACTTACCCTAACCGTCACCATCACCCTAACGCTCACCCTAACCCTAACCCTCACTCTAAACCTAAAACTCAACCTAAACCTAATCCTCACCCTGTTCCTCACCCTAACCCTAACCCTAACGCTAACCCTCACCCAAAACTTTACTTTAACCCTAACTCTCACCTTAAACCTAACACTCACCCTAACATTAACCCTCAAACAAACACTAACCCTAGCCCTCACCCTCACCCTCACCCTCAACCTAACCCTAACACTCATCCTAACCCTAAACCTAAACCTCACACTAAAACTAAACCATACCCTAACCCTAATCCTTACCCTATCCCTAAACTTAACCCTAACCCTCACCCTAACCCTCAACCTCACCCTAACCCTAATGCTAACCCTAACCCTCACCCTCAACTAACCCTCAATCTAACCCTTACCCTCACCCTAACCCTTACCCATACCCTAACCCTAACCCACAACCTCGCCCTAACCCTCACACTAACACTTACCTACACCCTCACCCTAACCCTAACACTCATCCTAATCCTAACCCTAACCGTAGTCCTCACCCTAACACTTACCCTGACCCTCACCCTAATCATAACCCTCAACCTCACCCTAACCCTCACCCTAAGCCTTGCCCTCACCCTAACTCTAATCCTAACCCTAACTCTCACCCTCACACTCACCCTAATGCTAACCCTAACACTAAGACTCACCCTAACCCTAACCCTAACACTTACCCTCACCCTAACCCTAACCCTCACCCTCACCCTAAACCTCAACCTAACACTTAACCAAAACCTAACCCTCAACCTAACCCGAACCATAAACCTAACCTTGATGCTAACCCTCACCGTCACCCTAAACCTTACCCTAACACTTACCCACACCCTTATCCTAACCCTCACCCTAACCCTAAACCTCACCCTTCCCCTGATTCTCACCCTTACCTTTACCCTCACCCTAACTCTTACCCTAACCCTAAACCTAACCCTAACCCTACCCCTAACGCTTACCCTCACCCTAAGCCTAATCCTCACCCACACCTTAACCCTCACATTCAACTGAGCCCTCACCCTCACCCAAAACCTCATCCTCACCCTAACCCTCACCCTCACTCAAAACATCACCCAAACACTAACCCTCACCCCAACCCTAACAAAAACCCTAGTCCAAACCCTCACACTCACCCTAACCCTCACCCTAAACCTTACCCTCACCCTAACCCTTACCCTGACCCTAACCCTAACCATAACACTCACAATAACCGTAACACTCACTCTAACCCTAACCCTAAACCTGACCCTAACGTTCACCCTCACCCTGATCCTCACACTAAGCTTAACCCTAACCCTAATCCTAGCCCTCACGCTCACCCTAACCCTCACCCTCAGCCTAAACATCACCCTAATCCTAACCCGAACCCGAACCCTAACCCGAACCCGAACCCTGAACCTAACCTCAACTTAATCCTCACCCTAATCCTGACCATAACCCTAACCTTTACCTAACATAAACCCTCACCCTCACCCTCAGCCTAACCCTCACCCTAACTCAAGCCCTCACCTTAACCCTAACCTTAACCCTAACCCTCACCCTCAAATTCCCCTTCCCCCTCAGCCTTACCTTAACCATAACCCTAATCCTAACACTAACCCTCAACATCACCCTCACCCTAACCCTAACCCTAACCCTAACAATTACCCTCACCTTCATCCTAACCCTAACCCTAACAATAACTCTAACCCTAACCCGAACCCTAAAACTCACCCTAACCCTAATCCTATACCTAACCTTCACCCTAACCCTCACCCTCACACTAACCCTCAACCTCACCCCAAACATCACCTTAACCCTAACTCTAAACCTAACCCTCACCCTCACCCTAACCCTCACCATCACCCTAATGCTCACCCTAACCCTAACCCTCACCCTAAACCTAACCCTCACCCTAAACCTAACCCTCACCCTGACCCTCACCCTAACCCTAACCCTAACTCTAATCCTCACCCTAACCCTTACTTTAACCCTAACCCTCACGCAAAACCTAAGGCTCACCCTAACACTAAACCTCACACTAACTCTAACCCTAGCCCTCACACTCACCCTCACCCTCAACCTAACCCTAACACTCATCCTAACCCTAACCCTAAACCTAAACCTCACACTAAACCGAAACCTCACCCTAACCCTAATCCTCACACTAAACCTAACAGTCACTCTATCCTTAACCCTACCCCTCAGCTTAACCCTCACCCTAAACCTCACCCTAACCCAAACACTAACACTAACCCTCACAATAAACCTCACCCTATACCGCACCCTCAACATAACCCTAACCCTAAATTTTACCCTAATCCTAAACCACAACCTAACCTTCACCCTCACCCTAAACATCACCCAAACCTTAACTCTCACCCTAACCCTAACCCTAACCCTTACCCTAAACCTAACCCTCACCCTCACGCTAATCTTCACCATAACCCTAACTATGACCTAAAAGAAACCCTCACACTAACCCTCACCCTCACCCTAGCCCTCACCCTAACCCTAACCGAACCCTAACCCTCACCTTCACCCTAACCTTCACCCTAACCCTTACCCTTACTGTAACCCTAAACCTAACCCTAATCATAACCCTCACACTAACCGTCACCTTCACAATAACCATAACCCTAACCCTAACCCTAAGCTTCACCCTCACACTGACCCTCACCCAGACCCTAACCCTATTCCTAATCCTAACCCTCACAATCACCCTCAACCTAAACCTAACCCTAACACTAACCCTCACCCTCAACCTCACGGAACACTCACCCTCACTCTAAATATCACCCTAACCCTAACCCTCACCCTAAACCTAACCTCAGCTTAACCCTCACCCTCAACCTAATCCTCACCCTATCCCTAACCCTAACTTAAACAAAACCCTCACCTACACACTAACACTCACCCTCACCCTAGCCCTAACACTAACCCTAACCATAACACTTACCCACAAACTAACTCTCACACTGATCCTCACTCTAACCCTAATCCTAACCCTAATCCTAACCCTAATGCTCACCCTACACCTCTCCCTAACCCTAACTATAACCCTAACGCTCACCCTCATCCTAAACCTCATGCTCACCCGAGCACTCACCCTCACCCTAAAACATACTCTCACACTAAACATCACCTAAACCCTAACCTTCAACCTAATCCTAACCCTAACCCCCACTCTAACCCAAACCCTCACCCTAACCCTCACACTAACCCTTACCCACAACATAATGCTATCCCTCAAACTCAATCTTACCATCACCCTAACACTTACCCTCACCCTAACACTCACAATAACCCTCACCCTAAACCTAACCCTCAGCCTCGCCCTAACCCTCACACTAACCTTTATACTCACCTTCACCCTAACGCTCACCTTCACCCGAGACATCACCCTCACCCTAACCCTAACTATAACCCTCAACCTCACCCACAACCTCAGCCTAAACCTAATCCTAACCCAAAACCTAAACCTCACCCTCACCCTCACCCCAAACCTAACCCTCACCCCAACACTAAACCTCACCCTAACACTAACCCTCACCCTCACCCTCACCCTAATCCTAACCCTAACTCTAATCCTAACCCTCAACCTCACCATAACCCTCACCCTAACCCTTACCCTCACCTTCACCTAACCCTAACCCTAACCCTCACACTAACCCTAACCATCACCCTAACGGTAACACTAATCCTAACCCTTACCCTCACAATCACCCTAACTCTAACCCTTACCCTCACCCTAACCCTAACCCTAACAGTAACCCTGACCCTAAAACTAGTCCTCACACTAACCCTAACCCTCATCCACACCTTAACCCAAACCCTCACCCGAACCTGAACCCTAACCCTAACGCTAAAACTAACCCTAACACTCCCACTAAACCTAACACTCACCCTAACTGTAACCCTACCCATCAGCCTAAACCTCACCCGAAGCCTAACCCTAAATCTAAACCTCACCCTATCCCTAAACCTAACCCTAACCCTCACACTCACCCTAGCCCTCACCCTAACCCTACCCCAAACCCTAAACCTCACACTAAACATAACCCTCACCCTATCCCTAACCCTACAACTCAGCCTATGACTCACCATAACCCTAACCCTAACCCTAAACCTAAACCTCACCCTATCCCTAACCCTAACCCTAACCCTCACACTCACCCTAGCCCTCAACCTAACCTCACCCTAACCCTATAACTAACCCTAAACCTCACCCGCATCTTAACCCTCACCCTAACCCTTCTCCTCACACTAATCCTAACTCAACCCTAATCTTTACCCTAAAACTCACTAAACCTAACCCTTACTCTAAACATAACCCTACCCCACAGCCTAACCCTCATCCTAACCCTAACCCTAACCCTATCCCTCAACCTAACTCTAAACCTAACCCTAACCCTCACCCTAACCCTCACCCTCACCCTCACCCTCACACTCACCCTCAGCCTTACCATAACCCTAACCCTAATCCTAAACCTAACCCTCACCCACACCGTCACCCTAACTCTAAACAGAACCCTAACCATAACCCTCCCCCTCCTTCAAACCCTCCCACGAAACCTCACTCTCACCCTAACGCTCACCCTCACTCTAACCCTCACCCTAACCCTCATCCTAACCCTCACCCTCAACCTCACACTCAACCTAACCCTCACCATCACTTTAACCATAACCATAATCCTCACGCTAACCCTAACCCTAACCCTCCCCCTCACCCGAACCTTCACCCTCACCCTCACCATAAACATCACCCTAAAAATAACCCTCACTCTAATCCTAACCCTAACGCTCACCCTAACCGAAACCCTCACCTTAACCCTCAACCTCATCCTAAACGTCACCCTAATCTTACCCTAAACATTACCTAAACTAAACCCTCACCCTCACCCTAACCTTAACCATAAACCTAACCTGCACACTAACCCTAACCCTAACCCTCAGCATAACGCTAATCCTAACCCTAACCATACCCATAATCCTCACCCTAACCCTAACCATAACCCTAAACCTAAGCCTCACCCTCATCCTCACCCTCACCCTCACACTAAGCCTAACCCTAACCCTAATCCTAAACCTAAACATCACCCTCACCCTAAACCTAACACTAAGCATTATTCTGATCCTCACCCTCACCTTTACGCTAACCCTCACCATCACCCTAAACCTCACCCAAACCCGAACCCTCACCTCAACCTAACCCTCACTCTCACCCTAACCCTAAACCTAACCTTAATCCTCTCCCTAACCCTCACAATAACCCTATCCCTCACCCTAACCGTTATCCTCACACTTACCCTAAACCTCACACTAACCCCAAAACTCACCCTAATCCTGACCATACCCCTCACCCTAATCCTAACCCTAACCCTAACCCACACCATAAATCTAACACTAACCCTCACCCTCAGCCTAACCCTCATCCACACCCTAATCCTCACCCTCACCCGAACCATCACTGTCACCCTAACCCTCAACCTCACCCTAAACATCACCCTAAACCTAACCCTCACCCTAACCCTAAACATAACACTCACCCTCAACCCAACCCTAATCCTAAACCTAACACGAACCCTCACCCTAACCCTGACCCTCACACTCACGCTATCCCTAACCCTCACCCTAACGTAACCCTAACCCTACCCCTCACACTATCCCTCACCCTAACACTTACCCTCACCTTAAGACAAACCCTAACCCTCACCCTCAACCTAGCCCTCACCCTAACACTAATCCTAACCCTAACCCTAACCCTAAAACTAACCCTCACCCTAACCCTCACCTCGACCCTCACCCTAACCCTAAACCTAACCCTAACCCTAACCCTCACCCTCAGCCTCACCCTAACCCTAACCCTAACGCTAATTCAAACCCTAACACTCACCCAGACCCTAAACCTCACCCTAATCCTTAGCATCACCCTCACCCTAACCGGAACCCACACCTTAACCTTAACCCTCTCCCTACCCCTAACCCTAACCCTCAACCTCACACTCACTCTAACCCTAACCCTAACCCTCACCCTCACCCTAACCTTAAACCTAATGCTAACCCTAACCCTCATCCTCACCCTAACATTAACCCTACCCCTTATCCTAACCCAAAACCTAACCCTAATGCTAAACCTAACCCTCACCCTCACCCTAATCCTCACCCTAACCCTTACCCTCACCCTCTCCCTAAACCTTACCTTAAACATACACATGAGCCTAACCCTCACCTTAACCCTTACCCTCACTATAAACCTAACACTAACCCTAATCCTCACACTAACCCTAAACCTAAGCCTAACCCTAACCCTCACTTTAACCCTCACCCTAATCCTAACCCTGACCCTCACCCTCACTGTAACACTAACACTAAACCTAAACCTCACCCTCACCCTAACCCCCACTGTCACCCCAACCCTCAATGTCACCCTAACCCTAACACTCACCCTAAACCTCACCCTAACCCTTACCCTAACCATAAACTTAACACTAACCCACAGCCTAAACCTCACCAGAATCCTCACCGTCACCCTCACCCTCACCCTAACTGTAAGCCTACGACTCACCCCAACCCTAAACCTAAGTCTAACCCTCACCCTCAACCTAAGCCTAACCAGAAATCTAACCCTATACCTCACCCTAACCCTAAATCTAAACCTAACCCTAACTGTTACTCTCATCCTAATCCTCACCCTAACCCTTTCCTCACACTAACCCTAATCCTACCCCTCACCTAATCCTAACCCTCAGCATCAACCTAACATTAACCCTCACCTACACCCTAACCCTCACCCTCACCCCCAACCTCACCCTCACCCTAAACATCACCTTAACCCTAACCCTCAGCCTAACCCTAACCCTAAACCTTACCTTAACCCTAACCCTCACCTTCAACCACACCCTCAGCCTAATCCTCACCCTAAACTTAAATCTAACCCTTTCCTAACCAAAAACCGCACCCTCACCCTAACCCTCACCCTAAACGTCGCCCTCACTCTAGCCCTCACACTAAGCCAAACCCTAACCCTAACCCTCAAACTCAACCTCATCCTCAACCTCAGCCTCACCCTAACCCTAAACATATTCCTAACCCTAAACCTCAGCCTCACCCTCACTCTAACCCTAACTGTAAACCTAATGCTAACCCTAAACCTCACCCTCACCTTAACCCTAATTCTAACCCTCACCCTAACCCTAACCCTAACCCTAATGCTATACCCAACCCTAACCCTCACCCTAAGACTAATGCTAACCCTAATACTCAACCACAACCTAAACCTCACACAAAACCTTACCCACATCCTAACCCTCACCCTAACCCTAACCCTAATCCTAAAACTCACCCAAACACTCACCCTAAACTTTACCCTAAACCTCACCCTCACCCTGACCCTCACCCTAACCTCTACCCACACCCTCACCCTAAACCTAACCATAACCCTCACACTAAACCTAACCCTCACCCTAACCCTAACCATAATCCTCACCCTAAACCTTTTCCTAACCCTAAACCTAACCCTCAAACTAACCCTAACCCAAAACATTGCCCTAACCCTAACTCTCACACTCACCCTCAGCCTAACACTAACCCGAACCCTAATCCTAACCCTAACCCTCACCCTCACACTCACCTTAACTTGAACCCTAACCTTAAACCTAACCCTCACCCTAACCATAAACCTATTCCTAATGCACACCGTAACCCTAAACATTACCCTAAACCTAACCCTAACCCTAACCCTTAACCTCACCCTAACCCTAACTCTCACCCTAACTCTCACCTTAACCCTAACGCTAACCCTAAACCTCACCCTCACCCTAAACCTCACCCTAACCCAAACCCTCACCATAGCCCTAAGAGTAACCCTAACCCTAATTCTCACACTCACCCTAACCCTAACCTTCACCCTATCGCTCACCCTAACCCTAACCCTCACCCTCACCCTAAACTTCACCCTCACCTTAACCCTCACCCTCATCCTAACCCTAAACCTCACCCCAACCCTAACCCTCACACTAACCCTAACTTTAACCCTCACCCTAAACCTTAATCTAACCCTCACCCTCACTCTCACCCTAATCCTCAACCTAATCCTGATCCTTACACTAACCCTAACACTAACCCTCACACTAAACCTAATCCTCACCCTAAACCTAAACATAACCCTCACCCCAACCCTCACCCTAACTCTAACCATAACACTCACCCTAATCCTAACCCTAAACCTAACCCTCTCCCTAACCCTAACCCTAGCCCTCACCCTACCCCTCACCCTAAACCTAACCCTCACTCTTACCCTAATCCTAACCCTCAACCTGACCGTACCCCTCACCTTCACCCTAACCCTCACCCTAACCCTACCCCTCACCAACACCCTAACTCTCACCCTCACCCGAACCCTCACTCTCACCCTAACCTTCACCAACACCCTTAGCCACACCCTCAAACGAATCCTTACTCTCACCCTCACCCTCACCCTAAACATCACCCTAACCCTAACCCTCAACTTAACCCTAAACCTAACCCTCCCCCTAACCCTAACCCTAAACTTAAACCTCACCCTCACCCTAATACTCACCCTAAACCTAAATCTATACCTTTCCTAACCGAAAACCTCAGCTTCACCCTAACCCTCACCTTAGCCCTGACCCTCACCCTAGCCCTCACCCTAAACCTAACGCTAAACTTAACCCTGACCCTCACGCTCACCCTCACCCTCACCCTCAGCGTCACCCTAACCCTCAACCTAATCCTAACCCTAACCTTAACCCTCACCCTCACTCTAAACCTAACCTTAACCTGCAACATAAGCCTAACCCTAACAGTAATGCTAACCCTAACCCTCAACCTCACCCTAACCCTAACCCTAACACTCAACCTAAACCTAACCCTAACCCTAATGGTAACCCTAACCCTCTCCCTCATCCTAACCCTGACCCTCACCCTTTCCCAAACCCTCACCCTCACCCTATCCGTAATCCTAACAATAACCCTAACCCTGACTCTAACCCTAACCCTAATCCTACCCCTCAGCTTAACCCTCATCCTCACCCTAACACTCACCATCTCCCTAACATTAATGATAAGCCTAAATATCAACCTCACCCTAACCGTTGCCCTAACCCTTACCCTCACCATAACCCTATCCCTCAACCTCAACCTAACCCTCACCCTAACCCTTACACTCACCCTAACCCTCACCCAACCCTAACCCTAACCCTAAACCTCACCCTAACCCCCACCCTAACATTCACCCTAACCCTAAGGCTAACCCTACACATCAGTCTCACCCTAACTCTTTTTCTCACACTAACTCTAACCCTAAACCTAACCGTAACCCTCACACTAAGCCTAAACCTCATCCTAAACCTAACCCTACCTCTCACCCTAATACTCACCCTAACCCTAACCTTAACCCTAACCCGAACCCTAACATTAACCCTAATCCTCCCGCGAACCCTAAAGCTCATGGTTACCCTAAGCCTCACCCTCACCTACACCCTATCCCTTTCCATTCCCTGAAGCTTAACTCTCACCCTAAACCTCACGTCACCCTAAACATCAACCTAACCCTCACCCTCACCCAAACCCACACCCTCAATCTCACCCACAACCTAACCCTCACCCTCACCCAAACCCTCTCACTCTCCCTAATTTTCATTTTCACCTTAAACATCACCCTAAACCTAACACTCACCCTAACCCTAACCATAACCCTCACCCTCACCCTAACCCTAACCCTAACCCTAACCCTTACCCTAACACACAACATGACACTTAGGCTAAACTTAACCTTCACTCTCACCCTAACACTTACCATCACCCTAACCCTTACCCAAACCCTAACCCTCACACTAAACAAAAGCCTCACCCTAACTCTAACCCTAAATCTACCCCTCACCCTAACCCTAGCCATGAGGGCTAGCATGAGCCTCACTCATACCCTCAACCTCAGCCTAACCCTAACCCTAACCCTAATCCTAAACCTAACCCTCACACTCGCACTCACCCTAAACCTAACCCTAACCCTCATCCTCACACTAAGGCTAACCCTAACCAACCCTCACCCTCACCCTCACCCTAACCCTTAACCTCACCCTAACACTAACCTTAACCCTAACCCTAACCCTCACACTAACCCTAAAACTACCCCTCAGCCTAACCCTAACGCTCACCCTAAACCCAACACTGATGCTAACACAAATGTTCACTCTCAACCTAAGCCTCAGCCTAACCCTTACCCTCACCATAACCCTATCCCTCACCCTCTCCCTAGCCCTCACCCTACCCCTTCCCCTCACACTATCCCTCACCCTAACCCGAACCCTAACCCTAACCCTAAACTTCAACCTAACCCTCACCCTAACCCTCACCCTAACACTAAACCTAAGCCTAACACTCACCCTCACCCTAACTGTCATCCGAACCCTTAACCTCAACCTAACCCTAACCCTAGCCCTCACCCTAAACCTAACCCTCACCTTAAACTTCACCCTCACCCTAAACCTCACCCTAAACCTAACCCTAAACCTTTCCTAACCAAAAATATCACCCTCACCCTAGACCTCACCATAAACCTAACCCTAAACTTAACCCTCACCCTCACCCTTAGCCTCACCCTCAGCCTCACCTTAAACCTCACCCTTACTCTCACCCTAACCCTAACCCTCACCATAACCCTATCCCTAACCCTCAACCTAACCCACACCCTAACTCTTACGCTCACTGTAACCCTCACCCAACCCTAACCCAAACCCTAACCCTCACCCTAAACCCCACCCAATGCTTCACCATAACCCTAACGCTAACCCTAACCCTCAGTCTCAACCTAACCCTCACCCTAAACCTTATCCTCACAATAACCCTAACCCTTACCGTAACGGTCACACAAAGCCTAACCCTCATCCTAACCCTAACCCTACCTCTCACCCAAACCCTCACCCTAACCCTATCCCTACCCGTAACGCTCAACCTAAACCTAACACTCACCCTCACCCTAATCCTCACCCTCAACCTAACCCTAACCCTTACCAAACCGAAAGCCTCACCCTTAACCTCACCCACGCCCTCACCCTCAGCTTAACGCTTACACTAACCCTAATCCAAACCCTAACTCTTACCCTCAACCTAAACCTAACCCTAACCCTAATCCTCACCATCACCCTCTCACTCACCCTCACCCGCACCCTAATCCTCACGCTCTACCTCACCCTAACCGTAACCCTCAAGGTCACCCTTAACATCACCCTAAACCTAACTCTCACGCTAACCCTAACCCTTACCATAATCCTAACCCTAACCCTAACCCTCAACCTAACCATAAACCTAAGCCTAACCCTCACCCTAACTCTAACAATAACCCTAACCCTAAACGTCAACCTAACCCTCATCCTAACCCTAACCCTAACACTAACCCTAACCCTGACCCACAATCTAACCCTCCCCTTAACCCTCACCCTCACCCTAAACATTACCCTCACCATAACCCTAACACTAACCCAACCCTGACCCTCAATCTAACCCTCTCCTTAACCCTCACCCTCACCCTAAACATCACCCTCACCGTAACCCTAATCCTAACACTAACCCTAAACCTCACCCTAACCCTAACCTCAGCTTAACCCTAACCCTGATGTAAACTAAACCCTCACCCTCAAACTCACCCTAATCCCTACCCTACCCCTAACCCTGACGTAAAGGAAACCCTAACCCTCAACTTCACACTAACCCTCACCTTAACCCTCACCTTAATCCTGACCCTGATCTTAATCCTCAGCCTAACTCTAACACTAAACCTAAATCTCACCCTCACCTAATCCTCACCATCACCCTAACCCTCACCCGAAACCTAACCCTCAACCACACCCTAAACCTCACCCTCACCCTAGCCCTCACCCTCACCCTAATCCTAACACTAACCATCAACCTCACCCTCACCCTCTGGCTAAACCAAAACCTACCCTAACACTTAACCTCACCCTCACCCTCAAACTCACCCGCACCCTAACCCTAACACTAACACTAAACATCAACCTCACCCTAACCCTAATCCTAACCCTAACTCTAATCCTAAACCTCACCCTAACCCTCACCCTAACTCTAACCCTCACACTAACCCAAACTCTCACCCTAACCGTAACACTAACCCTAACCCTTACCCTAAACCTAACCCTAACCCTAACCCTAACCCTAACCCTAACCCTAACCGTAACCCTTACCCTCACTCTAACCCTAACCCTAACAGTAACCCTAACCCTGAACCTAGTCCTCACACTAACCCTAACCCTCACCCACACTTTAATCCGAACCCTCACCCGAACCCTCACCCTAACCCTAACCCTAAACCTAACCCTAACACTCTCACTAAACCTAACCCTCACCCTAACTGTAACCCTAGCCATCAGCCTAAACCTCACCCTAACCCTAACCCTAACCCTACCCCAAACACTAACCCTCACACTAAACCTAACCCTCACCCTATCCCGAAACCTACCCCTCAGCCTAAGACTCACCTGAACCCTAACCCTAACCCTAAACCTAATTCTCACCCTATCCCTAACCCTAACCCTAACACTCACACCCACCCTAGCCCTCACCCTAAACATACCCTAAACCTATCCCAAAACCTAAACCTCACACTCATCCTAGCCATCACCCTAACCCTTCTCCTCACCATAAACCTAACCCTGAACCTAAACTTAACCCTAAATCTCACACTAAACCTAACCCTCACCCTAACCCTAAACCTACCCCACAACCTAACCCTCATCCTAACCCTAAACCTAACCCTAACCCTATCCCTCACCCTAACCCTAACGCTAACATTAACCTAACCCTCCCCCTAACCCGAACCCTAACCTCACCCTCACACTCACCCTCAGCCTAACCCTAAACCTAACCCTAAACCTAAACTTAACCCTCACCCACACCCTCAACCAAACTCTAACCCGAACACTAACCATAACCCTCCACCTCACTCTCAACGGAACCCACACTCTCACCCTAATGCTCACCCTCACCCTAACCCTCGTCCTCACCCTCACCCTCAACCTCACCCTCAACCTCACCATCACCCTAAACCTAACCCTAACCATAACCCTCATGCTAACCCTAACGCTAAACCTAACCCTCACACACACCTTAACCCTAACACTCACCTTAACCCTAACCCTAACCCACACCCTAACCCTCACCCTCACCCTCAACCTCAACCTCACACTCACCCTAACCCTCACCATTACCCTAACCCTAACGCTAATCAAAACCCTCACGCTAACCCTAACTCTAACCCTAAACCTCACACTCACCTTAACCCTAACCCTCACCCTCACCCTTACCGTAAACCTAACCCTTACCCTAACCCTCACCGTCAACCTCACCCTCACCCTGACCCTCACCCTAAGCCTAACCCTAACCCTAATCCTAAACATAATCCCAACCCTCACCCTAAACCTAATCCTAACTGTAACCCTCACCCTCACCCTGACCCTAAACCTCATCCTAAATCTAACGCTCACCCTCACCCTAAACCTAACCCTAACAATCACCCTCATCCTCACCCTTACCCTTACCATAACCATAACCCTCACCCTCACCCTAACCCTAACCCTAACCCTCACCCTAAACCTAACCCTGACCCTCACCCTAACCCTAACCCTAACCCTCACCCTAAACCTAACCCTCACCCTCACCCTAACCCTAACCCTATGCCTCACCCTAACCCTCACGCTCACCCTAACTCTAATCCTAATCTCAAGCTAACCCTAACCCGAATCCTCCCCCTCACCATAACCTTAACCCTTACCCTCACATTTAACCCTAAACCTAACCCTCAGCCTAACGCTCATCCTAAACCTAAACCTAAATCTCATCCTAACCCTAACATTAACCCTCACCTTCACCCTCACCGTTATCATAACACTAACCCTAAAAATAAACCTGACCCTAACCCTCACCCTAACCATAACACTCACCCTAACCCAAACCCTCACCCTAACACTTACCCTCACACTAACCCTAACCCTAAGCCTAAGACTAACGCTCACACTAACCCTAACCCTTAGCCTAACCCTAAACCTCAACATCACCCTCACCCTCAGCCTAACTCTAGTACTTACCCTCAACCTATAACTTCCCCTCAACCTAACGCTAACCCTAACCCTCACCTTCACCCTCACCCTCACCTCACCATAACCCTATCCCTCACCGTCCACCTAAACCTAACCCTAACACTTGCCCTCACCTTAACACTCACCCTAACCCTAACCCTGAACCTAACCCTCACCCAAATGCTCACCTTAACACTAACACTAAACCTATCCCTCACCCTCAGTCTAACCCTCACCCTAAAGCTTACCCTCACCCTAAACCTAATCCTCACACTAACCCTAAACCTAACCCTAACCCTAAACCTCACCTTAACCTTCACCTTAATCCTGACCCTGATCTTAACCCTCAGCCTAACTCTAACACCTACATCTCACCCTCACCTAACCCTCACCATCACCCTAACCCTCACCCTAAATCTAACTGTCACCCACACCCTAAACCTCACCCTCAGGCTCACCCTCACCCCAAAGCTAACACTAACTGTAAACTTCACCCTCACCATCATACTAACACTAATCTTAAACCTAACCCTCACACTCACCCTAAACCTAACCCTAACCCTAAACCTCACCCTCACCCTAACCTTCAACCTCACCCTAAACCTCACCCTCATCTTAACCCACACCCTAAACCTAACCCTAACCCTAAACCTCACCTTCACCCTAACCTTCAACCTCACCCTAAACCTCACCCTCATCCTAACCCTCACCTTAACCCTAAACATAAGCCTCTCCCTCACTCTAACCCTCACCCTAACCCTAACCCTCACCCTCCAACTCACGCTAACCCTAACCCTCACTCTTACCCTAAACCACACTCTAACCCTTAACCTTACCATAACCCTAATACTAACCCTAACCCTCACACTAAACCTAAACCTCACCCTCACCCTAACCCTAACCCTACCCCTCACATTAACCCTAACCTCACCCTAACTCTAACACTAACCCTCACCCTCACCCAAACCCGAACCCTCACCTCAACCTAACCCTCACTCTCACCCTAACCCTAAACCTAACCCTAATCCTCTCCCTAACCCTCACCCTCACCCTCACCCTCACCTTAAGCCTAACCCTAACCCTAATCCTAAACCTAACCCTCACCCTCACCCTAAAACTAACCCTAACCCTAATCCTAAACCAAACCCTCACCTTCACCATAAACCTAACACTAACCATCACCCTCACACGCCTCCTTACCCTAACCCCAACCCTATGCCTTACCCTAACCCTAACCCTCACCCTAACCGAACCCTCACCCTCACCCTCACCCTAACCCTAAAAATAACCCTATCCCTCACTCTAGCCCTTATCCTCACACTTACCCTAAACCTAACCCAAAACCTCACACTAACCCTAAACCTCACACTAACCCTGACTCAACCCCTCACCCTAAACCTCACCCTAATCCTAACCCTAACCATAACCCACACCTTAAAACTAAACCTAACCCTCACCCTCACTTTAACCCTCACCTTAATCCTAACCCTGACTCTAACCCTCACTGTAACGCTAACACTAAACCTAAACCTAACCCTCATCCTAAACCTCACTGTCACCCTAAACATCACCCTAACCCTCACCCTCACACTCAGGCTAACCCTAACACTCAATGTCACCCTAACTCTCACTCTAAACCTTAACCTTACCCTAACCCTAACCCACACCCTCACACTAAACCTAAACCTCAACCTCATCCCAACCCTAACCCTACCCATCACCCTAATACTTACCCTCACCCTAACCCAAACCCTAACCCTCACCCTCATCTAGCCTTCAACCTTACACTAATCCTAACCCTAAACCTAACCCTCACCCTCACCCTGACCCTCACTCAAACCCTAACTCTAACCCTAACCCTCACCCTCACCTTCACCCTAACCCTATCTCTAATTCAAACCCTAACCCTCACCCATATCCTAAACCTCACCCGAATCCTTAGCCTCACCCTCACCCTAATTGGAACCCACACCTTAACCTTAACTCTCACTCTAACCCTGACCCTAAACCTGAACCTAACACTCACCCTAAACCTAACCCTAACCCTCACACTCAACCTAACCCTAAACCTAATGCTAACCCGAAACTTCATCCTCACCCTAACCCTAACCCTACCCCTCACCCTAACCCAAACCCTAACCCTAAGGCTAACCCTAACCCTCAACCTCACCCTACCCCTCACTCTAAACCTTACCCTCACCCTCTCCCTCACCCTTACCCTAAACGTACCCATCAGCCTAAACCTCACCTTAACCCTTACCCTAACTATAAACTTAAAACTAACCCCAACCCTAAGCCTAACCCTCACTTTAACCCTCACACTAAGCCTAACCCTGACCCTAACCCTCACTGTCACCCTAACCCTCAACCTAACCCTAACCCTCACCCTAAATCTCACGCTAACCCTTACCCTCACCACAAACTTAACCCTAACCCACACCCTAACCCTCACCCGAAACCAAACCCTCACCCTAACTGTAACACTAACACTCACCCCAACCCTAACCCTCACCCTAACCCTAACTCTAACTCTCACCCTCAACCTAACCTACACCCGAACTCTAACCCTATACCTCACACTACCCTTAATGCTAAACATAACCCTAAATCTTAGTCTCATCCTAATCCTCACCCTAACCCTTTTCCTCACACTAACCCTAATCCTAACCCTCACACTAGCTCTAACCCTCAACCTAACCCTCACTGTCACCCTAATCCTCACCCTACCCCTAACACTCAACTACACCCTAACACTCACCCTCACCCTCACCCTAAAAATCACCCTAACCCTAACCCTCACCCTAACCCTAACCTTAACCCTCACCTTAACCCTAACCCTCACCTTCAACCTCACCCTCAGCCTAATCCTCACCCTAAACCTAATCCTAACCATTTCCTAACCGAAAACAGCACCCTCACCCTAACCCTCATCCTAACCTTTGCCCTCACCCTAGCCCTCACCTTAAGCCTAACCCTAACCCTAACCCTCAACCTCAATCTCATCCTCAACCTCAGCCTCACCCTAACCCTAAACCTAATCCGAAACCTAACCCTCACCCAAACCCTCACTGTAACCATAACCATAAACCTAATGCTAACCCTAAACCTCACCCTCAACTTAACCCTAATCCTAACCCTCACCCTAACCCTAACCCTAAGCCTAATGCCATACCTAACCCTAACCCTCACACTAAGACTAATGCAAACCCTAATACTCAACCACAACCTAAACATCACCCTAACACTTACCCTCATCCTAACCCTCACCTTAACCCTAAACCTGAACCTAATCCTCATCCAAACACTCACCCTATCCCTTACAGTAACCCTATCCTTCACCCTCACCCTAACCCTCACCATATCCCTTATCCTCACACTAACCCTAACCCTAAACCTACACCTCACACTAACGCTAACCCTTAACTCAACGCTAACCCTAACCCTAAACCTAACCCTCATCCAAATGCTCACCCTAACCCTAACATTAACCTTATCCCTCACCCTCACCATAACCCTCACCCTAACACATACCCTCACCCTAACCCTAACCCTAACCCTAACACTCAACCTAAACCTAACCCTAACACTAATGCTAACCCGAACCCTCACCATCAACCGAACCCACACCCTCACCCTAACACTCACCTAATCCTCACCCTAACCCTAACATTACCTAACCAAGACCCTCACCCTCACACTCAACTTCACCCTAACACTCACCCTCACCCTAGCCCTCACCCTAACCGTAACCCTAACCCTAAACCTCACCCTCATCCTCAACCTCAGCCTAACCCTATCCCTATCCCTAATCCTAACCGTCAACCTCAACCTAAGCTTAACCCTAACACTCAACCCTCACCCTAAGCCTCACCCTAACCCTAACTCTAACCCTAACCCTCACCCTCATTCTAGCGCTCAACATAAACCTAACTCTAATCCTAACCCTAAACCTAAACCTCATCTTCACCCTCACCCTCACCCTCACCCTCAGCCTAATCCTAACCCTAACCCTAATAATAACTCTAAACCTAACCCTAACCCTACCTCTACCACTAACCCTAGCCCTCACCCTCACTCATACCCTCAACCTCAGCCTGACCCTAAACCTAATCCTAAACCTTACCTTCACACTCACACTCACCCTTAGCCTAAACCTAATCCTCACCCTCACCCTAAGTATAACCCTAAACCTCACCCTCACCCTATCCCTTAACCTCCCCCGAAACCTAACCCTAACCCAAACCCTTAAACTACCCCTCAGCCTAAGTCTAACCCTCAACCTCAACCCAAACCTGATGCTAACTCAAATGTTCACTCTCAACCTAAGCCTCAGCCTAACAGTTACCCTCACCATAACCCTATCCCTCCCCTCTCCCTAACACTCACCCTACCCCCTCCCCTCACCCTAAACCTCACCCTAACCCAAAGCCTAACCCTAAGCCTAACCTTCACCCTAAGCCTCACCCTAACCCTAACCCTAACCCTCACCCTCAAACTCACCCTAAACCTAAACCTAAACTTAACCCTCACCCTCACCCTAACTGTCATCCTAACCCTTACCCGCACCCTAAACCTAAACCTAACCCTAACCCTAACACTCAACCTAAACCAAACCCTAACCCTAATGCTACCCCTAACCCTCACACTCACAGTAACCTAGACCCTAACCCTTACCCTTACCATCACTCTCACTCTCACCCTAACCCTAACCCTTACCCTCACCATAACTCTATCCCTCACTCTCAACCAAATCCTCACTCTAAACCTTACGCTCACCCTAACCCTCACCCAACACTAACCCGAACCCTAAACCACACCCTAACCCCCACACTAACCTTCACCCTAACCCTAACGCTAACCCTAACCCTCACTCTCAACCTAACGCTCATCCTAACCCTTACCTCACATTAACCCTAACCCTAACCGTAACCCTCACACTAAGCCTAACCCTCAACCTAACCCTAATCCTCACCCTCACCATAATCCTCACCCTAAACATAACCCTAACCCTTACCTAACCGAAACCCTAACCCTCACCCTCACCCTCACGCTCAGCCAAACCCTTACCCTAAACCTAATAGTACCCTAACTCTTATCCTCACCCTAAATCTAACCTTAATGCTAACCCTCATGGTCACCCTCCCACTCATGCTCACCCTCACCCTAACCCTCACTCTCAACCTCACCCTGACCCTAACCCTCACCGTCACCCTAAACATCACCCTACCCCTAAACCTCACGCTAACCCTAACCCTTACCCTAACCTAACCCTAACCCTAACCCTAACCCTAACCCTCGCCCTAAACCTTATGCTAAGCCTAACTCTCATCCTCACCCTAATCCTCACCCTAACCCTCATCCTCACACTAACCCTAACCCTAACCCTCAGCATCACTCTAACCCTAAACTTAAACCTAAAACTAACACTCACCCTGAACCTAACCCTTTCCCTTACCCTAAACCTAAACCTCACACTAACCCTCACCCTAACCCTCAACCTAAACCTAAACCTCACCCTCACCCTCACCCTAACCCTAACACTAACCCTCACCCTAAACCTAACCCTAACCCTAACCCTCACCCTAAACCTAAACCTAACCCTCAACCTTACCCTCACCCTAACCCTAAACCTAACCCTAACCCTCACCCTAACCCTAACCAGAATCCTAACTCTAACCCTCACCATCACCATCACCTCACCCTAACCCTCAATCTCAAACTTACCTTCACCCTAACCCTCAAACTAACCCAAACCCTCACCCTAACCCTAAGAATCTCCCTAATCCTAACCCTACCTTTCACCCTAACCTTAACCCTAAATGTCACCCTAACCTAACCCTCACCCTCACCCTCACCCTCTGCCTAACACTAACCGTAACCCTAATCCTAACCCTAACTCTTACCCTCATACTCACCCTAACTCAAACCCTAACCCTAACCCTATCCCTATCTCTAATTCTCACCCTAATCCTAAACCTCATCCTAACACTCACCGTCACCTTAAACTTCACCCAAACACTAACCATCACCCACACACTAACCCTCACCCGAAACCGAAACCTCAACCTCACCCTCACCCTAACCGAAACCCTAACACTCACCCCAAACCTAACCCTCAACCTAACCCTAATTCTAACCCTCAACCTCAACCTAACCCTAACCCTAATCCTAACCCTAAACCTCACCCTAACCCTAACACTATACCTAACCTTAACTCTTACTTTCATCCTAATCCTCACCCTAAACCTTTTCCTCACACTAACACAAACACAAACCCTCACACTAACCCGAACCCTCACCCTAACCCTAACACTAAACCTAACCCTCACCCTGAACCTAACCCTAACCCTTTTCCACAACCTCACCCTAACCCTCACCGTCACCCTAACCCTCACCCTAAAACTAACCCTCACTTATACCCTAAAACTCACCCTCAACCTCACCCTCACCCTAAACATCACCCTAACCCTAACCCTCAGCCTAACCCTAAACCTAAACCTCACCTTAACGCTAACCCTCAACTTCAAACTCACCCTCACCCTAACCCTCACCCTAAATCTCACCCTCACCCTAGCCCTCACCCTAAACCTAACCCTAACCCAAAACCTCACCTTCAAGCTCATCCTCAACCTCAGCCTCACCCTAAACCTAATCCTAACCCTAATCCTCACCCTAACCCTCAGTCTAACGCTAACCTTAAACCTAATGCTAACCCTAAAACTCACCCTCAACTTTACCCTAATCCTAACCCTCACCCTCACCCTAACCCTAACCCTAATGCTATACCTAACCCTAACCCTCACCCTAAGACTAATTCTAAGCCTAATACTCAACCTCACCTGAAACCTCACCCTAACACTTACCCTCAGCCTACCCCTCACCCTAACCCTAAACCTAAACCTAATCTTCACCAAACAGTCAACCTAACCCTTACACTAACCCTATCCCTCACCCGCACCCTAACCCTCACCTAACCCTTATCCTCACACTAACCCTAAACGTAACCCTAAACCTCACACTAACTCTAATCCTCTCCCTAAACCTAACACTAAACCTCACCCTAAACCTAACCCTAAACTCAACCCTAACCCTAACCCTAACCCTAAACCTAATCCTAATCCTCACCCAAATGCTCACTCTAACACTAACACTAAACCTATCCCTCACCCTCACCCTATCCCTCACCCTAACGTTTACCCTCACACTAACCCTAAAAATCAAACTAAACCTAACCCTCACCCTAACCCTAACCATAATCCTCACCCTAACCCTCATCCTAACCCTAACCCTAACCCTCAACCTATCCCTAACCCTAAACATTACCCTAAACCTAACCCTCACCGTCACCCTCACCCACACCCTCAGCCTAATCCTAAACCTAACGCTCACACTCACACTCACTCTAACTTGAACCCTAACTATAAACCTAACTCTCACGCTATCCATAAACCTATCCCTAACCCACACCCTAACCCTAAACTTCACCCTAACCCTAACCCTAATCCTCACCCTAACTCTAACCCTCACCCTAATCTCAACTTAACCCTAACGCTAACCCAAACACTCACCCTCACCCTAAATCTCACCCTAACTGATACCCTCACCATAACCCTAAGGGTAACCCTAAACGTAAACCTCACACTCAATCTGACCCTAAACCTAACCCGCACCTTAACACTCACCTTCACCTTAACCCTCACCCTAAACCTAACCGTAACGCACACCCTAACACTCACACTAACCCTCACCCTCATCCTCACCTTCACCCTAACCCTAACCCCAACCATAACCCTCACCCTAACCCTAACTTTAACACTCACACTCACCCTAACCCTAACCCTAACCCTAACCCTTACCCTAAACCTCAACCTAACCCTTAATCAAACCCTAACACTCACTCTCACCCTAATCCTCAACCTAACCATAACCCTCAGCCTAACCCTCACCCTAACCCTAACCCTAATCTTAACCCTAACCCTAACCCTCACCCTCACCCTAAACCTCAACCTAACCCTAAAACTAACCCTAATCCGAAACCTCACCAACACCCTAACCCTCACGCTCACCCGAACCCTCACTCTCACCCTAACCTTCAGCAACACCATAACCCACACCCTCACCCGAACCCTCACTCTCACGCTCACCCTCAGTCTAAACATCACCCTAACCCTAACCCTCACCCTAACCCTAACCCTGACCCTCACCCTAACCCTAACCCTCACCTTAAACCTCACCCTCACCCTAATCCTCACCCTAAACCTAACCCTAACCCTTTCCAAACCGAGAACCACACCTTCACCCTCACCCTCACCATAGCCCTCACCCTCACCGTAGACCTCACCCTAAACATAACCGTAAACTTAACCCTCACCTTCACTCTCACCCTAATGCTCACCATCACCCTCAACCTCACCCTAAACCTACACCTAATCCTAACCCTAACCCTGACCCTCACCCTCACTGTAACCCTAAACCTAACCTGCACCCTAACCCTAACCCTTACCCTAATGCTAACCCTAACCTTCAACCTCACCCTAAACGTAACACTCAACCTAAACCTAACCCTAACCGTAATGCTAACCCTATCCCTCACCCTCACCCTAACAGTGACACTAACCTTTACCCTAACCCTCACCCTCACCCTAACCCTAACTCTAACCCACACCCTAACACTAACCATAACCCTAACCCTCAGTTTACCCCTCACCCTCACCCTAACTCTCACCCTCACCATAACACTAATGCTAACCCTAACCCTCAACCTAACCCTAAACCTAAACCTTACCCTCACAAAAACCCTATTCCTCAACCTCAACCTAACCCTCACCCTAAACCTTACAATCACCCTAACCCTCACCCAACCCTAACCCTCATACTAACCCTCACCTTAACCCCCACCCTAACCTTAACCCTAACCCTAAGGCTAACCCTAACACTCAGTCTCACCCTAACCCTTACCCTAACCCTTATCCTCACATTAACCCTAACCCGAACCCTAACCCTAACCCTCACAAAAAGCCTAACCCTCATCCTAAACCTAACCCTAACACTCACCCTAACCTGAATCTGAACCCTAACCCTCACCCTAATCCTCCCCTGAACCCTATCCCTCATGGTCACCCTAAGCCTCACCCTTACACTAACCCTCACCTACACCCTAACCCTACCCATTCCCTGAACCCTAACCCTCACCCTAAACCTCACCCTCACCCTAAACATCACCCTAACCCTTACTCTCACCCTAACCCTCACCCTCAACCAAACCATATCCCTCATTCTCACCCAAAACCTCTCACACTCCCTAACTTTCACCTTCAGCTTAAACATCTTCCTAAACCTCACTCTCACCCTAACCCTCACTCTAACACTTACAATCACCCTAACACTCTCATTAAACCTAAACCTCACCCTAAATCTAACCCTAAACCTACCACTCACCCTAACCCTAGCCGTGAGGGCTAGGGTGAGCCTCACTCATACCCTCAACCTCAGCCTAACCCTAACCATAATCCTAAACCTAACCCTCACACTCACACTCACCCTAACCCTAACCCTAACCCTCACCCTCACCCTGTGGCTAACAATAACCCTCACCCTCACCCTCACCTAAACCTTAACCTCACCCTAAGCCTAACCCTAACTCTAACCCTAACCTTCACCCTAACCCTAAAACTACCCCTCAGCCTAACCCTAACCCTCACCCTAAACCCAACCCTGATGCTAACACAAATGCTCACTCTCAACCTAACCCTCAGCCTAACCCTTACCCTCACCATAACCCTAACCCTCACCCTCTCTCTAACCCTAACCCTACACCTTCCCCTCACCCTAACCCTCACCTTAACCCAAACCCTAACCCTAACCTTCACCCTAACCCTCACTCTAAACCTAAACCTAACCCTCACCCTAACCCTCACCCTAACCATAAACCTAACCCTAACCCTCACCCTCACCCTAACTGTCATCCTAACCCTTACCCTCAACCTAACCCTAACCCTACCCTAACCCTCACCCAAACCTAACCCGAACCCTAAACCTCACCCCAACCCACACTCTAACCTTCACCATAACCCTAACCCTAACCATAACACTAAGCTTAAAGCTAACCCTTACCCTAAACCTAACCCTTACTGTAAACCTAACCCTAACCCTAACACTGACCCTAAACCTTATGCTAACCCTAACCCTCACCCTAAACCTAAACCTAAAACTAACCCTCACCCTAAACCTATCCCTAACCCTAAATCTTACCCTCACCCTCACCCTAACCCTAACCCTTACCCTATCCCTAACCCTACCCCTCAGCCTAACCCTCACCCTCACGTTAATCCTAACCCTAACCCTCACCCTAAACATAACCCAAACCCTAACCCTCACCCTAACCCTAAACCTAACCTTCACACTAACCCTAACCCTTACCCTAAATCTAACCCTAACCCTAAAACTATCCCTAACCCTCACCCTCACCCTCACCCTAACCCTAACCCTAACCTAAAACCTCACACTAACCCTAACCCGAATCCTAACCTTAACCCTCACCGTCACCATCACCCTCACCCTAACCCTCAACCTCAAACTCACTTTCAGGCTAACCCTCAAACTAACCCTAACAGTCACCCGAACCCTAACCCTTACCCTAACCCTAACCCTACCCCTCACCCTAACCCTCACCCTAAACCTAACCCTCACCCTAACCCTAATCCTAACCCTCCCTCTCATCCTAACCCTCAATGTCACACTGAACCTCACCCTAAACATAACCCTAACCCACACCATAAACTTCACCCTCACCCGAAACCTCACCCTCCACTAACCCTACCCCTACCCCTCACCCTAACCCTCACCCTAATCCTAACCCTCACCCTAACCCTAATCTTAACCCTCACCCTCATCCTAACACTCAATGTCACACTAAACCTCACCCTAAACATAACCATAACCCACACCCTAAACTTCACCGTCACCCGAACCCTCACCCTCCCCTGAACCCTCACCCTCACCCTAACCCTCAGCCTCACCCTAACTCTCACCCTACCAGTAACCCTCAACCTAAGCCTCACCCTCAACCAAATCCTCACCCTAACCGTAAGCCTAACCCTTACCTAACTAAAAACCCTCACCCTCACGCTCACACTCACCGTAACCCTCATCCTCACCGGAACCCTCACCCTGACTCTATCCCTAAACCTAACCCTAAACCTAACCTTCACCCTCACCCTCACTGTAACCCTAAACCCCACCCTAAACCAAAACCTCACCCTCACCCTAATCCTAACCCTCACCCTCACACTAACACTAACCCTAACACTCAACCCTCACCCTAAGCCTCATCCTAACCCTAACGCTAACCCTAACTCTCACCCTCATCCTAGCGCTCAACATAACCCTAACTCTAAACCTAACCCTCACCCTAAAACTCAACTTCACCCTCACCCTCACCCTGACCCTCAGCCTAATCCTAACCCTAACACTAATACTAACCCTAAACCTAACCCTAACCCTACATCTACCCCTAACCCTAGCCCTCACCCTCAGTCATAACCTCAACCTCAGCCTAACCCTAACCCTAAAACTAATCCTAAACCTAACCCTCACACTCACACTCACCCTAACCCTAACCCTAACCCTCACCCTCACCCTAAGCCTAAACCTAACCCTCACCCTCACCCTAAACCTTAACCTCACCCTAACCTTAACCCTAACCCTCAGCCTAACCCTAAAACTAACCCTCAGCCTATCCCTAACCCTCACCATCAGCCCAAACCTGATGCAAACACAAATGCTCACTCTCAACCTAAGCCTAAGCCTAACACTTATTCTCACCATAACCCTATCCCTCACCCTCTCCTTAAACCTCACCCTACCCCTATACCTCAACCTAACCCTCACCCTAACCCAAACCCTAACCCTAACCCTAACCTTCATCCTAAGCTTCACCCTAACCCTCACCCTAACCCTCACCTTAACCCTCACCCTAACCCTAAACCTAACCCTAACCCTCACCCTCACCGTAAATGTCATCCTAACCCTTACCCTCACCCTAACCCTAACCCTAATCCTAACCCTCACCCTAACCCTAACCCTTACCCGAACCCTCACTCTCACCTTCACCCTCACCCTAAGCATCACCCTAACCCTAACCCTCACCCTAACCCTAACCCTAACACTCACCCTAACCCTAACCCTCACCTAAAACTTCACCCTCACAATAGCCCTCACCCTAAAACTAACCCTCATATTAACCCTCATCCTCACCATCACCCTCACCCTCAGCCTCACCCTCAGCCCCACCCTAACCCTAAACCTAGTCCTAACATTAACCCTGACCTTCACCCTCACTCTAACCCTAACTCTAACAAGCACCCTAAACCTAACCCTAACCATAAACCTAACACTCAACCTAACCCTCACCCAACCCTAACCCTAACCCTAACCCTCACCCTAACCCCCACCCTAAACTTCACCCTAACCCTAACTCTAACCCTAACCCTGAGTCTCAACCTTACCCGCACCCTAAGCCTTAACCTCACACTAAACCTAACCCTAACCGTAACCCTCACACTAAGCCTAACACTCAACCTACCCTATGCCTCACACTCAACCTAATCGTCACCCTAAACATAACCCTAACCCTTACCTAACAGAAACGCACACCCTGAACGTCACCGTCACCCTAACCCTCAGCCTAACCCTTACCCTAACCCTAATAGTAACCCTAAATCATACCCTCACCCTAAACTTAACCCTAACCCTAACCCTCACCGTCACCCTCCCACTCACGCTCACCCTCACACTAACCCTCACGCTCAACCTCACCCTCACCCTAACCCTCACCGTCACCCTAAACATCACCCTAACCCTAACCCTCACCCTAAACCTAACCCTAAGCCTATCCCTCACTCTAACCCTAACCCTAAGCCTAACCCTGACCCTTACCCTAACCCTAACCCTTATCCTAACCCTAACCCTAACCCTAACCCTCACCCTAAAACTTATGCTAACCCTAACCCTCACCCTCACCCTGAAACTAACCCTAACCCATTTCCACACCCTCAACCTAACCCTCACCGTCACCCTTGCCCTCACCTTGAACCTAACGCTCACCTATACCCTCACCCTCACACTCAAGCTAAACATCACCCTAACTCTAACCCTCAAGCCTAAACTTAACCCTAACCCTCACCTTAAGCCTAAACCTCACCTTCAACCTTACCCTCACCCTAAACCTCACCTTCACCGTAGACCTCACGCTAAACCTAACCCTAACCCTCAACCTCATTCTCAACCTGAGCCTCACCCTAACCCTTAACCTAATCCTAACCCTCACCCTCACCCTCACTATAACCCTAACCCTAAACCTAATGTTAACCCTAAACCTCACCCTCACCATAACCCTAATCCTAAACCTCACCCTAACCCTAAGGCTATACCTAACCCTAATCCTCACCCTAAGATTAATGCTAAGCCTAATACTCAACCTCACCTGAAACCTCACCTTAAAACTTACCCTCAGCCTAACCCTCACCCTAACCTAAAACCTAAACCTAACCATCACCATAATCCTAACCCTTAGCCTAAACCTAAAAATAACCCTAACCCTAAACCTAACACTAATACTTAGCCTCAAACTCACCCTTACCCAAACCCTAACCCTAACCCTCACTCAAACCCTAAGCCTAACCCTAACCTTAACCCTCACACTCACCCTCACCCTAACCCTAATCCTAAACCTAACCATATCCCTAACCCTAAACCTCACCCCAAACCTCACCCTAACCCTAACCCTAATACTAACTCTCATCCTCACACTAGCCCTCACACTAACCCTAATTCTAACCCTCACCCTCAACCTAACCCTGACCCTCAGCCTCACCGTAAACCTCACACTATCCCTAACCTTAATCTTCAATCTAACCCTAACCCTAACCCTTACCCTAACCCTAAACCTAACCCTAACCATCACCCTTATCTTAACCCTCACCCTCAGCGTAAAGGTCACCTTTACCCTTACCATCATCCTCACCATGACCCGCACCCTAACCTTAAACCTCATCCTAACACTCACCCTAATCGTAAACCTAACCATCACCCTAAGCCTAACCTTCACTATCAACCTCAAGATCAACCTAAACTTAAGCCTAAGTCTATGCCTTACCCTAACCCTCACCCTCACCCTACCCCTCACCTAACCCGAAAACTAACCATCACCATAACCCTAATCCTCACACCCACCCTGACCCTCAGCCTAACCCTAAGCCTAAGCCTAACTGTAACGCGCACCCTCACCCTCAGCCTAACCCTAACCCTAAACCTCAACCTAACCCTCACCCTAACATTAACCCTAACACCAACCCGAACCCAAACCCTCTACATAACCCTCCCCATAACCGTAAATCTAACCCTAAAACTCAACCTCATCCTAACCCTAAACCTTACCTTAACCCTAAACCTCACCCTAACCCTCAACCTCACCCTCACCCTCACTGTAACTCTAACCCTAACCCTAAAAATAACACTAATCCTAACCCTAAACCTAACCCTAACCCTAAGCCTAAACCTAATCCTAACACTAACGCTCACCCTAACCCTAATTCAAACCTAACTCTCACCCTAACCCTAACCCTCACGTCACCGTAACCCTAACTCTAATCCTAGCCCTCACCCTAACCCTAACCCTAACCCTCACCCTAACCCTAAACTTAACCTGAACCCTAACTCTCACCCTAACCCTAACCCTAACCCTCACCCTAACCCTCACGCTCACCCTCACCCTCAACCTAACCCTAAGCCTAACCCTAACCCTAACCCTAATCTTCACACTCACCCTAACACTTACCATAATCCTAATCCTAACTCTAAGCCTAACCCTCAACCTCAACCTAACCCTCACCCTAACCCTAAATCTAACACTAACCCTAAACCTAACCCTCAGCCTCAGCCTCACTCTAACCTAACTCTAACCCTAAACCTAACCCTCACCTTAATCCTAACCCTAACCCTAAACCTCACCCTAAACCTAACCCTAAACCTCACCCTCACAATACCCCTCACCCTAAACCTCATCTTAAACTTAACACTCATCCTAACCCTAACCCTAACACTAACCCTAACCCTAACTCTAACCCTAAAAACCTTACACTCACTCTAAACCTAAATCTAACCCTAAACCTAATCCTAAACCTCATCCTAACCCCAACCGTAAGCCTCACACTTACCCTCACCGTAACCCTAACGCTAACACTAAACCTAACTCTAAACCTAACCCTAACCCTAACCCTCACCCTAACAATAACACTCACCCTAACACTAACCCTAACCCTCATGCTCGGGCTAAGCCTAAGCCTAGGCCTAAGCCTAACCCTAACCCTCACCCTCACCCTAACCTTAACCCTAACACTAACTCTAACTCTAACCCTAAAAATCACCCTCACCCTAAACCTAACTCTAACCCTAAACCTAAACGTAAACCTCATCCTAACCCCAACCCTAACCCTCAACCTTACCCTCACCATAACCCTAACCCTCACACTAACCCTAACTCTAACCCTAACACTAACCCTGACCCTCACCCTAACCATAACCCTCACTCTAAGACTAACCCTCACCCTAACATTAACCTAACCCTAACATTAACCCTCACACCAACCCTAACCATCACCCTAACCCTAAAACTCACCCTAAAACTAACCCTAACCCTCACCCTCACCCTAGCCCTGACTCTAACCCTAACCCTCATCCTCGGCCTAACCCTCACTTTTACCCTTACCGTCACCCCCACCCTAACCCTCACCCTAACCCTAACCCTCACCCTAACCCCCACCCTAATTCTAACTCTACCCCTAAACCTCACCCACACACTAACCCTAAATCTAACCCTAACCCTAACACTAAACCTAAGCCTAACCCTAACCCTCACATTCATCCTCAACGTAAATGTAACCCCAAACCTAACCCTAACCATAACCCTGACCCTAAATCTAATCCTCAACCTAACAATCACCCTCCCCTAACACTAACCCTAACCCTCACACTAACCCTCACACTAACCCTAATTCTCACTCTAATCCTAAACCTCACCCTAACCCTAACCCTAACCCTAACCCTCACCCTCACGGTATCCCTCACGCTAAACCTAATTCTAACCCTCACACTCACGCTAACCCTATTCCTCATCCTCACCCTAAATCTCACACTAACCCTAACCCTATTCCTCAATTTAACCCTCACCCTAAAGTTAAACCGAACCCTTACCCAAACCCTCACCCCAATCCTAACCCTCACCCTTATCTTAACCCTCACCCTCAGCCTAACCCTCACCTTTACACTTACTATCACCCTCAACCTAACGCTCACCCTAACCCTAATCCTCATCCTAACCCTCACGCTAACCCTAAACCTAACCATCACCCTAACCCTAATCCTCACTCACACCCTCACCCTCAGCCTAACCCTCATACTAACCCTGCCCCTAACACTAACACTAACCCTAACCCTCACCCTAACCCTCACCCTAACCCTAAATCTAACCCTAACCCTCACACTCACCTTAACCCTAAAGCAAAACCTAACCCTAACCCTAAACCTCAACCTAATCCTCACCCTAACCCTAACCCTTATCCTAACCCTAAGGCTGACCCTAACCCTAACCCTAACCTTAACCCTAACATTACACCTATCCCTAATCCTCTACCTAACACTCCCCCTAACCCTAACTGTAACCCTAAAACTCACCCTAACCCTAACCCAAATCCTAACCCTAACCCTCAGCCTAACCCTAAACCTCACCCAAACCGTAACCCTAACCCTCATCCTACTCCTAACCCTAAACCTAAACCTCACCGAAACACTAACCCTAGGCCTTAACCTCACCCTAGCCCTCACACTAAGCCTAATCCTAACCCTAATCCTCATCCTAACCCTCACCATAACCCTAACCCTAATCCTCACCCTATCCCTAAACTTAACCTGAACCCTAAATTACACCCTAACCATACACTTAACCCTCACCCTAACCCTAACCCTCACCCTCACCCTCAGCCTAAACCTAAGTCTAACCCTAACCCTAACCCTAACCCTAACTCTCATACTCACCCTATCCTTCAACCTAACCCTAATCTTAACCTAAATCTAACCTTAAACCTAAACCTCAAGCTAACTCTCACCTTAAACATAAACATAACACTAACCCTAACCCTAAACCTCGACCTAACCCTCACCCTAAACCTAACTCTAACACTAACCCTAACCCTAACCCTCACGCTCAGCCTCACCCTAACCCTAACTCTAACCTTAAATCTCACACTCACCCTAACACTAACCCTAACCCTAACCTAAATCTCACCTTAACCCTAACCCGAAAACTCAACCTCACCCTGGCCCTCACCCTAACCCTAATCCTAACCCTAATTCTCATCCTAATCCTCACCCTAACACTAACCCTAACCCTCACCCTCACCCTCACCCTAACCCTAATCCTAACCCTAACCCTCAACCTAACCCTAACCCTTACCCTGAAAATAACCCTTACCCTAACCCTCAACCTAACCGTAAACTTAAACCGAACCCTAACTCTCACCCTAACCCTAACCCTAAACCTCACCCTAACCCTAACCCTAAACCTCACCCTCACCCTAGCCCTCACCCTAACCCTAATCCTAACCTTAACACTCATCCTAAGCCTCCAACTAACCCTTACCCTTAACCTCACCCTAAACCTACCCCTCACCGTCAACTTCACCCTCATCCTAAACCTAAGCCTAAGCCTAAACCTACCCCTAACACACACCCTCAACTTAACCCTAACCCTAATCCTAAACCTAACCCTAACCCTAACCCTCCTACTAACTCTCACCCTAACCCTAACCCTAACACTAACCCTAACCCTAACCCTCAACCTAACCCTCACCCTAACCCTAATTTTAACCCTAAACCTCACCCTAACCCTAACCCTAACCCTCACCCTCACTGTAACCTTAAACCTAAACCGAACCCTAACAATAACCCTAACCCTAATCCTAACCCTAACCTAACCATTACCCTCACCCTAACCGAAAACCTGACCCTAACACTTACCCTCACCGTAATACTAACCCTAACCCCAACTCTAACCCTCACACTAACCCTAACCTCACCCTAACACTAAACCTAACCTTCAACCTAACCCTAACCCTTACGCTCAATGTAACCATAACCCTAACCCTAAACCTCATCCTAACCATAACCCTCACACTAACCCTAACCCTCATCCTAAAACTTACCCTCAGCCTAACACTAACCCTAACCCTAATCCTAACCCTCACCCTCATTCTCACCGTAACTGTAACCCTAACCGAAATGCTAACAATAACCCTAATCCTAACCCTAACCCTCACCCTAACCATAACCCTCCCCCTAACCCTAACCCCCACCCTAACACTTACCCTCACCTTAACCCTAACCCTCATCCTCACCCTAAACCTCACACTAACCCTAACACTTATCCTCAATCTAACCCTTACACTCACCCTAACACTAACCCTCACCCTAACACTAACCCTCACCCTTATCATAACTCTCACTCTCATCCTAAACCTCACCTTTACCCTTACCATCACCCCCACCCTAAACCTCACCCTAAATTTAACCCTCACCCTAACCCTAATTCTACCCCTAAACCTCACACTCACCCTAACCGTAAATATAACCTAACCCTAACACTGAAGCTCACCCTAACCTAACCCTAATCCTCATCCTCAACCAAACCCTCAGCCTAACACTAAGCCTAACCCTAAAACTAACCCTGACCCTCACCCTAACTCTCACAGTAAACCTCACCCTCACCCTAACCCTAATCCTAACGCTAACCCTCACCCTAACACTAACACTAACAATAACCCTAACTCTAATCCTCACTCCCACCCTCACCCTCAGCTTAACCCTAAGCCTAAGCCTATGCCCAACCCTAACCCTCACACTCACCCTGACCCTAACCCTAATCCTAACCATAACTCTAACAATAACCCTAAACCTCAACCTAACCATCACCCTAACCTTAACCCTAAAACTAACCCTAACCCTAACCCTCGAACTAACCTTCCTACTAATCCTAAACCTAACCCTCACCCTAACCCTAATCATAACCCTAAACCTAAACCTCACCCTAACCCTAAAGGTAACCTTCACCCTCACCATAACTCTAACCATAACCCTTACCCTCACCTTAAGCCTAACTCTAACATTAATCCTAACATAAACCCTAACCCTAAACCTCACCCTAACCCTAGCCCTCACCCTAACCCTAATCCTACCCCTAACTCTCATCCTAACCCTCCCTCTAAACCTTACCCTAACCCTCACCCTAACGCTAACCCTCACCCTCAACCTCAGCCTCAGCCTAAACCTAAGCCTAAGGGTAACCCTCACCCTAACCCTCACACTCACAATCACCCTAACCCTAATCGTAAACCTAACCCTAACCCTTACCGTAACCCTCACCCTCAGCCTAACCCTCACCTTTAACATTACCCTCACACCCACCCTAACCCTCACCCTAAGCCTAACACTCACCCTAACCCAATCTCTACCCCTAAACCTCACCCTCACCCTAATCCTAACTCTAACCCTAACCCTAACAATAACACTAACCCTAACACTTACCATCACCCTAACCTTAATCCTCACCCCCAACATCACCCTCAGCCTAACCCTAAGCCTCACCCTAACCCTCACACTAACCCTCATACTCACCCTCACCCTAACTCTAATCCTAAACCTAACCCTATCCCTAAACCTCAACCTAACCCTCACCCTCATCCTAACTCTAACCTTAAACCTAACACTAACCCTCCCGTCAACCTTAACTATAACCCTAAAACTCACCCTCACCCTAACCCTTACCCTAAAGGTCACCCTACAACTCACCCTAACCTTAACACTCAACCTCACCCTCAACCTAAACTTAACTCTACCCCTAACCCAAACAATAACACTAACACTAACTATAACCATAACCATAACCATAACCCTCACCCTCACCGCAAACTTCACCCTAACCATAACACTAACAGTAACCATAACCCTAACCCTAACAGTAACCCTCACCCTAACCTTAACACTAACCATAACAATAAACATCACCCTAACCCTGCCCCTAAACCTAACTCTAACCCAAAACCTCACCCTAAACCTCACCCTAACCCTAACCCTAACACTAACCCAAATCCTAACCCTAACCCTAACCCTCAAACTAACCCTAACCCTCACGCTCACCGTAACCCTAACCCTAACAATCACACTATCCCTAAACTTAACCAGAACCCTAAATCTCACCCTAACCCTACCCCTAACCTTTACCCTAACCCTAACTCTCACCCTCGCCCTCACCCTAACCCTTACCCTAATCCTACTCCTAGCATTAAGCCTAAACTTCACTTTGACCCTAAACCTCACCATATCCCTAACTCTAACATTAACTCTAACACTAACACTAACCCTAACCCCCACCCTCAGCCTCAACCTAACCCTAACTCTAACCCTAAACCTCACCCTCACCCTATCCCTAACACTAAACCTAAACCTAAACCTCACCCTAACCCTAAACCTAAACCTCGCAGTCACCCTAGCCTTCGCCCTAACCCTAATCCGAACTCTAACCCTCATCCTAACCCTCACCCTAACACTAACCCTAACCCTCACCCTCACCCTCACCCTAACAATCACCCTATCCCTAACCCTCAACCTAACCCTAACCCTCACACTCACTGTAACCCTTACCCTAATCCTCACTCTAACCCTAAACTTAACCCGAACCCTAACTCTCACCCTAACCCTAAACCTAACCCTCACCCTAACAATAAACCTCACCCTCACCCTCACCCTCAGTCTAACCCTAAGCCTAACACTAACACTAACCCTAAACCTCACACTTACCCTAACCCTAACCCTATTCCTAATCCTAAACCTCACCCTCACCCTAACCCTCACCTAAAGCTTAACCCTCACATTAATCCTAACCCTAACCCTAACACTAAACCTCACCCTAACACTAACCCTAACCATTACACTAACCCTAAGCCTCACCCTAACACTAACCCTAACACTCATCCTCACAATAGACCTCACCCTAATCCTAATCCTAATCCTCAACCTAAACCTCACACTAACCCTAAAACTAATCCTCAATCTAACCCTCACCCTCACCCTAACCCAAACCCTATCCCTCCCCCTAACCCTAACCCTAATCCTTAGCGTAACCCTCATCCTTAGGCTAAACCTCACCTTTACCCTTACCGTCCCACCCACCCTAACCCTTACCATCACCCTAACTTAATCTGTACACCCACCATCAACCTCAGCTTAACCCTAAGCCTAAGCCTAACCCTCACCCTAACCCTCACACTCCCCCTCACCCTAACCCTAATCCTAAACCTAACCCTATCCCTAAACCTCAACCTAACCCTCACCCTCATCCTAACCCTAACCCTAAATCTCACCCTAACCCTCTCTTCAACCCTAACTCTAAACCTAAACCTCACACTCACCCTAACCCTAACCCTAACCCTAACCCTAAACCTCACCCTAAAAATCACCCTAAACCTAACACTCACACTCACCCTCAACCTAAACTTAATTCTAACCATAATCCTAACAATAACACAAACACTAACCCTAACCCTAACCAGAACCATAAACCTCACCCTAACCCTAACCCTCATCCTCACCCTCACCCTCAGAATAACCCTAAACCTAACCCTAACAATAATCCTAACCCTAACCCTCACCCTAAACATAACCCTCACCCTAACCCAAACCCTCACCCTAAAACTATCCCTAATCCGAACACTAACATTCACACTAACCCTAACCCTAACTCTAACCCTAAACCTCAACCTAACCCTCAACCTCACCATAACCCTAACACTAACCCTAACCGTCACCCTCCCCCTAACCCTCCCCCTAACCCTATAACTAACGCTAAACCTCACCCTCACAATAACCCTAAAAATAACCCTAAACCTAAACCTCACACTAACCCTAACACTAACCCTCACCCCCACGCTCACACTAAGAGTAACTCTAACCCTAACCCTAAAAATAACACTAACACACACTAACCCTTACCATCCCTCTAACCCTAATCCTCACCCCCACCCTCACCCTCAGCCTAAACCTCAGCCTAAGCCTAACCCTCACCCTAACCCTCACACTCATCCTCACCTGAACCCTAATCCTAAACCTAACCCTATCCCTAAACCTCATGGGAACCCTCATCCTCAACCAAACCCTAAACCTCACCCTAACCCTCTCCTAACCCTAACTCTACCCCTAAACCTCACCCTCACCCTAAACCTAACCCAAACCCTAACCCTAAACCTCTCCCTAAAACTCACCCTAACCCTAACACTCACCCTCACCCACAACCTAACCTTAACTCTAACCCTAACCCTAACCATAACCATAACCATAACCATGACCCTCACCCACAGCCTCACCCTCACCGCAAACTTCACCCTAACCATTACACTAACAATAACCCTAACCCTACCCTAACCCTTACCCTCACCGTAACAATAATCTCATCCTCACCCTCAGCCTAACCCTAATCCTAACCCTAAACCTCCTCCTAACCCTCACCCTAACCTACCCTAACCATCACCCTAACCCTAAACCTCACCCCAAACTCACACTCAGCCTAACCCTAAGCCTAAGCCTAACTCTAACCCTAACCCTCACCCTTACCCTAAACCTCAACCTAACCCTCAAACTTACCCTAACCCTAACACTAACCCTAATCCTAACCCTCAAAGTAACCCTCCCCCTAACCCTATATCTAAAACTAAACCTCGCCCTCACCCTTGTCCTAATCCTAACCCTAACCCTAAACCTGACCCTAACCCTAACACTAATCCTCACCCTCACCCTCAACCTCACCCTCACCATAACTCTAAACCTAACCCTAACAATAACACGAATCCTCACCATAACACTAACAATAAGCCTAACCCTAAGCCTAACCCTAACCCTAAGCCTAACCCTCACCATAACCCTAAACCAAACCCTAAACCAAACCATAACCATAACCCTCACCCTAACTCTAAGCCTAAACCTAACCCTAACCCTAAGCCTCACACTCACCCTCACCCTAACCGTAATCCTAAACCTAACCCAATCCCTAACCCTAACCCTCAGCCTGGCCCTCACCCTAACCCTAACCTTAACCCTAAACCTCATCCTAAACCTGACACTAACCATAACCCTAACCCTCATCCTAACCCTCACCCTCATGCTCGGCCTAAGCCAAAGCCTAAGCCAAAACCTAACCCTAACCCTCACTCTAACAATAACCCTAACACTAACCCTAACTCTAACCCTAAATCTCACCCTCACCCTAACCCTAAATCTAAACCTAACCATAACCCTAACAATAACCCTTACCCTCACCCTAACCATAATCCTCACCCTAACCCTAAACCTCACCCTAACACTTACCCTCACACTACACCTAACCTTAACCCTAACACTAACCCTCACAATAACCCTAACCCTAACCTCACCCTAAACCTAACCCTAACCCTAACCCTCAACATAACCCTAACCCTCACACTCAAAGTAACCCTAACCCTAACCTTGACCCTCATCCTAACCATAACCCTCACCCTAACCCTAACACTCACCCTAACACTTACCCTCACCCTAACACTAAACCTAATCCTAACCCTAACACTAACCCACACCCTCACCTTAACCGGAACGCTAACCCTAACAACAACCCTAACCCTAAACCTAACAAAAACCCTAACCCTAACCCTAACCCTCACCCTAATCATTACCCTCAACCTAAACCTAACCCTCACGCTAACACTTATCCTCACCTTAACATTAAGCTTAACCCGAACACTAAGCCTCACACTAACCCTAACAATCACCCTAAACCTGAACATCACCCTAACACTAACCCTAAACCTCAACCTAACCCTAGCCCTAACCCTGATACTCATCCTCATGTTAAACTTCACACTAACCCTAACACTAATCATCAATCTAAACCTCACCCTCACCCTAACCCTAACCCTAACCCTAAACCTCGACCTAACCCTAACTCTCACCCTTACCGTGACCCTCACCCTCATCCTAACCCTCACCTTACCCTTACAGTCACCCACAACCTAACCCTCACCCTAAGCCTAAATTCACCCTAACACTAACTCTTCCCCTAAACCTCACCCTAATCCTAACTCTAACCCTAACCTTAACACTAAACCTCACACTAACCCTAACACTCACCCTCAACCTCACGCTCAGCTTAAACCTAAGCCTAAGCCAAACCCTTACCCTAACCCTCACCCTCACCCTAGCCCTCACCCTAACACAAATCGTAACTCTAAACCTAATCCTATTCCTCACCCTCACCGTAAACCTTACCCTAACCCTAACCCTCACCCACCATTAAACTTAATCTTATCCCTAAACCTCAACCTAACCCTAACCCTCAACCTCACCGTAACCCTTACACTAACCCACACTCTAACCCTAAACTTAACCTGAATCCTACTCTCACCCTAACCCTAACCCTAACTCTCACCCTAACCCTAAAATTAAACCTCACCCTCACCCTAAAACCCACCCTCACCCTAACCCTATCCCTAACCCTAAAACGCACCCTAACCCTATCCTTCACCCTCACCGTCAACCTCACCATAACTCTAGCCCTAACCCTAACAATAACACTAACCCTAACCCTAACCCTCACCCTTCCCCTCAAACTCACCCTCACTGCAAACTTAACCCTAACCATAGCACTAACAATAAACCGAACCGTAAGCCTAACCCTAACCCTAACTCTAATTCTCACCCCCACAGACACCCTCAGCCTAACCCTAAGCCTAACCCTAACCCTTACCCTAATCCTCACCATAACCCTAGACCTAACACTAACCCTAACGCTAAACCTAACCCTAAATCTAACCCTAAACCTAACCCTAATCCTCAGCCTCACCTGCACCCTAACCCAAACTCTAACCCTAACCCTCACCCTAACACTAAGCCTAATCCTAACCCTAACCCTAAGCCTCACACTCACCCTCACCCTAAACCTAATCCTAAACCTAACCCTATCCCTAACCTTAACCCTCACCCTAACCCTAAACCTCATCCTAAACCTGACACTAACCATAACCCTAACCCTCACCCTAACCCGCACCCTAATCCTCACCTTCATGCTCGGCCTAAGCCTAAGCCTAAGCCTAACCCTAAACCTAACCCTAACCCTCACCCTAAGCCTAAACCTCACCCTAATCTAACCCTAAATCTCACACTCACCCTAACCCTAACTCTAACCCTAACCCTAACAATAACCCTAACCCTCACCCTAACCATAATCCTCACCCTAACATTAAGCATCACACTAACACTTACCCTCACCCTACCAGTAACACTAACCCTAACACTAACCCTCACACTAACCCTAACCCTAAACTCACCCTAACCCTAAACCTAACCCTCAACCTAACCCTAACCCTCACGCTCAATGTAACCCTAACCCTCACCCTGACCTTCACCCTAACCATAAACCTCACCATAACCCTAACCCTCACCATAACACTTACCCTCAACCTAACACTAACCCTAATACTAATCCTAACCTTATCCCTAACACTCACCCTCACAGTAACAGTAATCCTAACCATAATCTTAACAAAAACCCTAACCTTAACCCTAACACTCACCCTAACCCTTAACCTCACTCTAAACCAAACCCTCACACTAACACTTACCCTCACCTTAACACAAAACTTAACCTGAACACTAAGCCTCACACTAACGCTAACCATCTCCCTAACACTAAATCTCATCCTAACACTAACCCTAAACCTCAACTAAACCCTAGCCCTAACCCTAACCCTAACACTCATCCTCACGGTAAACCTCACACTAACCCAAACAATAATCCTCATTCTAACCCACACCCTCACCCTCACCCTAACCCTAACCCTCACCCTAAACCTAAACCTCACCCTTAACATAACCCTCATCCTCAGCCTAACCCTCACCTTACCCTTACTGTCACCCCCACCCTAACCCTCACCCTAACCCTAATCTTCACCCTAACACTAACTCTACCCCTAAACCTCACCCTCACCCTAATCCTAACTGTAACCCTAAAACTAACACTAAACCTCACACTAACCCTAACCCTAACCCTCACCCTCAACCTCATGCTCAGATTAACCCTAAGTCAAACCCTTACTCTAACAATCACCCTCACCCTATCCCTCACCCTAACACAAATCCAACCCTAACTCTCCACTTAACCCTAACCCTCACCCTCACCGTAACTCTTACCCTAAACCTAACCCTCACCCTAAACTTAATCTTAACCCTAAACCTCAACCTAAACCTAACCCTCAACCTCACCATAACCCTTACCCTAACCCTCACCCTAACCCTAAACTTAACCCGAATCCTACTCTCACAGTAACCCTAACCATAACTCTCACACTAACCCTAACATTAAACCTCAACCTCACCCTAGCCCTCACCCTAACCCTAATCCTAACACTAACCCTCATCCTAAACCTCCCCCTAACCCTTAACCTAACCCTTAAACTAACCCTAAACATCACCCTCAACCTCACCATCAGCCTAACCCTGAACCTAACCCTAAACCTAACCCTAAAACAAACACTCACCCTCACTTGAACCCTAATCCTAACCCTAAACCTCACCCTCACCCTCAGTGTAAACCTAAGCCAAACCCGAACCCTAAACCTAAGCCTCAAAATCACCCTAAACCTCACCTTAATCCTAATCCTAACTCTAACCCTAACCCTCACCCTCAGCCTCACCTTAACCCTAACTCTAACTCTAAACCTCACCCTAAACCTAACCCTAAACCTGACCCTCACCCTAGCCCTCACCCTAACCCTAATACTAACCCTAACCCTCATCATAACCTTCCCCATAACCATAAACCTAACCCTCAGCCTAACCCTAACCCTCACCCTCACCCTAACCCTCAGCCTAACGCTAAGCCTAACCCTAACCCTAACCCTAACCCTAAACCTCACATCCACCCTAACCCTACCCCTAATCCTAATCCTAAACCTAACCCTAACCCTCACCCTCAGCCTAACCCTCACCCTAACCCTAACACTAAAACTAATACTAACCCTTACCCTAACCCTCACCCTCAGCCTCACCCTAAACCTAACTCTAACTCTAAACCTCACCCTCACCCTAAACCTAAACCTAACCCTAAACTTCACCCTAACACTAACACTAAAGCTCACCCTCACCCTAGCCTTTACCCTAACCCTAATCCTAACTGTAATCCTCATCCTAAAACTTCCCCTAACACTAACCCTCACCCTCAACCTCACCCTAATCCTCACCGTAACCATAACCCTAAAAATAACGCTAACAATAACCCTAACCCTAACACTAACCCTTACCCTAACCCTAAACCTCACCCTAACACTAACCCTAAACCTAACCCTCAACTTAGCCCTCACCCTAAACCTAACCCTCATCCTTACCCTAAACCTCACACTAACCCTAACACTTATCCTCAATCTAACACTCACCCTCACTTTAACCCTAACCCTAACCCTCACCCTAACCCTAACCCTCACCCTTAACATAACCCTCACCCTCAGTCTAACCTTCACCTTTACCCTTACCGTAACCCCCACCCTAACCCTGACCCTAACCCTAATCCTCACCCTAACCCTAACTCTACCCCTAAACCTCACCCTCACTGTAACCCTAACGCTAACTCTAACCCTAACACTAACCTCACCATGTGCCTAACCCTAACCCTTTTCCTCAACCAAACGCTCAGACTAACCCTAAGCCTAAGCCTAACACTTACCTTAACCCGCACCCTCACCCTAAACCTCAACCTAACCCTAATCCTAATCCTAACCCTCATCCTAACCCTCACCCTAACCCTAACCCTAACCATCACCCTAACTCTAATCCTCAACCCCACCCTCACCCTCAGCCTAACCCTAAACTTAAGCCTAAGCCTAACCCTAACCCTCACAATCACCCTCACCCTAACCCTAATCCTAACCCTACCTCTAACACTAACCAGAAAGCTCAACCTAACCCTCACCCTAACCTTAACCCTAAAATTAAACCTAAACCTAACCCTCGACCTAACCCTTCAACTAACCCTAAACGTAACCCTAAACCTCACCCTCACCATAACCCTAATCCTAACCCTAAACCTAAACCTCACCCTAACCCTAAACCTATCCCTCACGCTCACCCTCACCCTCACCCTCACCATAACTCTAACCCTAACCCTAACAATAACACTAATCCTAACCCTAAACCTAACCCTAACCCTAACCCTAATGCTAACACTCACCCTCACCCTAACCCCAATCCTAACCCTAACCCTCACCCTCACAGTAACCCTAACCCTCATCCTAACTCTCACCCTAAACCTAACCTTAACCTTAAACCTTACCCTAACATTAACCCTAATCCTCACCCTCACCCGATTCCACAACCTAACCCTAATCGTAACCCTAATCCTCATCCTAACCCTCACCCTAACCCTAATCCTAACCCTCACCATAACCCTAAGCCTAAACCTCACCCTAACCCTAAACTTAACCTGAACCCTAACTCTCAAGCTAACCCTTACCCTAACCATCAACCTAAAGCTAACCCTCAACCTCTCCCTCATCCTAACCCTAAACCTAAGCCTAACCCTAACCCTAACCCTCACCCTGACCCTAACTGTACCCCTAAACCTCACCCTCACTCTAACCCTAACTCTAACCCTAACACTAAACCTCACCCTAACCTAACCCTAACCCTTATCCTCAACCAAATGCTCAGCCTAAACATAAGCCTAAGCCTCACCCTAACCCTAAACCTCACCCTAACACTAAACTTAACCTGAACCCTAAACCTCAACCTAACCCTCACCCTAACATTACCGTAAAATTATTCCTAACCCTACCCCTTGACCTAAGCATGCAACTAACCCTAAACCTAACCCTAAACCTCAACTTCACCCTAATCCTAATCCTAAACCTAAACATAAACCTTACCCTAACCCTAAACCTAACCCTCACCCTCACCCTCACCATAACTCTAACACAAACCCTAAGGGTAACACTAATCCTAACCGTAAACCTAATCCTGACCCTAATGCTAAAACTCACCCTCACCCTAACCCTAACCCTAATCCTAACCCTAACCCTCACCCTAACCCTAACCCTCACCCTAACACTAAACTTAACCTGAACCCTAACTCTCAAGCTAACCCTAACCCTAACCATCAACCTAAAGCTAACCCTCACACTTTCCCTCAGCCTAATCCTAAGCCTAAGCCTAACCCTAACCCTAAACCTCGCACTCACCCTAACCATTACCCTAATCCTAAAACTAAACCTAAGCCTAACCCTCACCCTCACCTTAACCCTCACCCTAATCCTAACTCTAACACTAACCCAAACCCTAACCCTCAACCTCAGCCTCACCCTTACCCTAACTCTAAACATAAACCTCACTCTCACCCTAAACCTAACGCTAACCCTAATAATCAACCTCACCCTAATCCTAACACTAAATCTCACACTCAGCCTAGCCCTCACCCTAAGCCTAATTCTAACCCTCATCCTAACCCTCACCCAAACAATAACCCTAACCCTCACCCAACCCCTCACTCTAAACCTAATCCTAAACCTAACCCTCAACCTAACCCTAACCCTCACCCTCAACCTCAGCGTAACCCTTACCTAACTCTCACCCTAAACATAAACTTAACCCGAATCCTATCACACTAAACCAAACCCTAACCCTAATGCTCACCCTATACCTAATCGTAAACCTCACCCTCACCCTAGACCTCACCCTAACCCTAATCCTAACCCTAACCCTCATCCTAACCCTCCAGCTAACCCTTACCCTAACCCTCACCCTGACCCAAACCATCACCCTCAACCTCACCCTCACCCTAAACCCAAGCCTAACCCTAAACCTAAGCCTAACACACACACTCACCCTCAACCTAACCCTAAAACTAACCCTTAACCTCACCCTCACCCTCACCCTCAGTGTAACCCTAAGCCTAATCATAACCCTAACCCTAAAACTCACACTCACCCTAACCCTTACCCTAATCCTAATCCTAACCCTAAAAATCACCTTCACCATCAGCTTCACCTTAAGCCTAATTCTAACCCTAAAACTCACCCTCACCCTAACCCTAACCCTAAACCTAAACCTCAACCTGACCCTAGCCCTCACCCTAACCCTAATCCTAACTCTAACAATCATCCTAACCCTCCAAATAATCCTAAACCTAACCCTCAACCTAACCCTAATCCTCACACTCACCCTCACCCTCAGCCAAACCCTGAGCCTAACACTAATACTCACCCTAACCCTACGCCTTACACTCACCCTAACCCTAACCCTAATCCTAATCCTAACCTTAACCCTAACACTCACCCTCACCCTAACACTCACCCTAACCCTCACCCTAACCCTAACCCTAAATCTAACACTAACCCTAAACCTAACCCTCACCCTAACTCTAAACATAAACCCAACCCTCACCATAACCCCAACCCTAACCCTAACTCGAAACCTCACCCTAATCTTAGCCTAACCCTAATTCTAACCCTAAACCTCACCCTCACCCTAACCCTAACCCTAAAACTCACCCTAACCTAAACTTCACCCTCACCCTCAACCTCACCGAAATTATAGCCCTAACCCTAACAATAATACTAACCCTAACCATAACCCTAACCGTCACCCTCAGCCTCACCCTCAGCACAAACTTAACCCTAAACATAACACTAACATTAACCCTAACCCTAAACCTAAACCTAACTCTAACTCTAATCCTCACCCCCAAAAATCATCCTCAGCCTAACCCTAACCCTAACCCTAACCCTAACACTAAACCTAACCCTAAACCTAACCCTGAATCTAACCCTAAACCTAACCCTAATACTCAACCTCATCTGCACCCTAAACCAAACCCTAACCCTAACCCCCACCCTAACTCTAAGCCTAACCCAAACCCTAAGCCTCACACACACCCTCACCCTAACCCTAATCCTAAACCTAATCCTATCCCTAACCCTAACCCCCCTAACCCTCACCATAACCCTAAAACTAACACTAACCCTAACCCTAAACCTAACCCTAAATCTAACCCTAAACCTAACCCTAATCCTCAGCCTCACCTGCACCCTAACCCAAACTCTAACCCTAACCCTCACCCTAACCCTAGGCTAATCCTAACCCTAACCCTAAGCCTCACACTCACCCTCACCCTAAACCTAATCCTCAACCTAACCCTATCTCTAATCCTAACCCTCACCCTAACACTAACCCTAGTGCTCACCCTAACCCTAACCCTAAACCGAAACCTCAACCTAAACCTGACACTAACCATAACCCTAACCCTCACACTCATGCTCGGCCTAAGCCTAAGCCTAAGCCTAAACCTAACCCTAACCCTCACCCTAACCCTAACAGTAACCCTAAATCTTATCCTCACCCTAACCCTAACTCTAAACCTAAGCCTAACCCAAAAAATAACCCTAACCCTCACCGTAACCATAATCCTCACCCTAACCCTAAACCTCACACTAACACTTCCCCTCACCTACCACTAACCCTAACCCTAACACTAACCCTCACCCTAAGCCTAACCCTAAACTCACCCTAACCCTAACCCTAAACATAACCCTCAACCTAACCTTAACCCTCACGATCAGTGTAACCCTAAACTTAACCCTTACCCACACCCTGACCATATACCTCAGCATAAAACTAACCCTCACCTTAACACTTACCTTCGCCCTGACACTAACCCTAACCCTAACACTAACCCTCACACTAACCCTAACCATCACCCTAACCCTAAACCTCACCCTAACACAAACCCTAAACCTAACCCTCACCTTAGCCCTCACCCTAACCGTAACCCTCGTCCTCACCTCAAACCTCACACTAACCCTAACACTTATCCTCAATCTAACCCTCACCCTCACTCTAACACTAAACCTAACCCTCACCCTAACCCTAACCCTCGCCCTTACCATAACCCTCACCCTCAGTTTAAACTACACCTTTACCCTTTCCGTAACCCCCACCCTAATCCTGACCCTAACCCTAACCCTCACCCTAACCCTAACTCTACCCCTAAAACTCACGCTCACTCTAACCCTAACCCTAACACTAAACCTCACCCTAACCCTAACCCTAAACCTTATCTTCGACCAAACTCTCAGCCTAACCCTAAGCCTAAGCCTAACACTTACCCTAACACACACCCTCACCCTAGCCCTCACCCTAACCCTAATCCTAATCCTAACACTCACCCTAACCCTAACCCTAACCATCACCCTAAATCTAATCCTCAGCCCCACCCTCACCTTCAGCCTAACCCTAACCCTAAGCCTAAGCCTAACCCTAACCCTCATACTCACTCTCACCCTAACCCTAATCCTAACACTAATTCTAACACTAACCCTAAACCTCAACCTAACCCTCACCCTAACCTTAACCCTAAAATTAACCCTAAGCCTAACCCTCGACCTAACCCTCCAAGTAACCCGAAACCTAACCCTAAACCTCACCCTCACCCTAACCCTAATCCTAACCCTAAACCTAAAACTCACCCTAACCCTAAATCTAACCATCACCCTCACCCTCACCCTCATCCTAACCATAACTGTAACCCTAACCCTAAAAATAGCACTAATCCTAACCCTAAACCTAACCCTAACACAAATGCTAACACTCACCCTCACCCTAACCCTAATCCTAACCCTAACCCTCACCCTAAACCTAAACCTCACCCTCACTGTAACCCTAAACCTCATACTAACCCTCACCCTAAACCTAATCCTAACTTTAAACCTTATCCTAACACTAACCCTAATCCTCACCCTCACCCTAGCCCTCAACCTAACCCTAATCGTAACCCTAATCCTCATCCTAACCCTAACCCTAACCCTAATCCTAACCCTCACCATAAACCAAACCCTAACCCTCAACCTAAACCTTAACATCACCCACACCGTAACCCTAAACCTAACCCTCACCCTAACCCTGAACTTAACTTGAACAGTAACTGTCAAGCTAATCCTAACCCTAACCGACAACCTAAAGCTAACCCTCACCCTCTCCCTCATCCTAACCCTAAGCCTAAGCCTAACCCTAACCCTAACCCTCACCCTAACCCTAACTCTACCCCTAAACCTCACCCTCACTCTAACCCTAACACTAACCCTAACACTAAACCTCAACCTAACCCTAATCCTAACCGTTATCCTCAACCAAATGCTCATGCTAACCCTAAGCCTAAGCCTAACACTTACCCTAAGACAGACCCTCACCCTAGCCCTCACCCTAACCCTAATCCTAACCCTAACCCTCATCCTAATCCTCATCCTATCCCTAACCCTAACCATCACCCTAACTCTAATCCTCACCCCCACCCTCACCCTCAGCCTAACCCTAAGCATAAGCCTAAGCCTAACCCTAACCCTCACACTCACCCTCACTGTAACCTTAACCCTAAAACTAACCCTAACCCTACCCCTCGACCTAAGCCTACAACTAACCCTAAACCTTAACCTAAACCTCACCCTCACCCTAAACCTAATCCTAACCCTATACCTAAACCTCACCCTAACCCTAAACCTAACCCTCACCCTCACCCTCACCCTCAACATAACTCTAACTCTAACCATAACAATAACACTAATCCTAACCCTAAATTTAACCCTAAGCCTAAACCTAATGCTAAAACTCACCCTCACCCTAAACCTAATCCTAACCCTAACCCTCACCCTAACCCTAACCCTCACCCTAACCATAAACTTAACCTGAACCCTAACTCTCAAGCTAACCCTAACCCTAACCGTCAACCTAAACTAACCCTCACCCTTTCCCTCAGCCTAAACCTAAGCCTAAGCCTAACCCTAACCCTAAAACTCACACTCATCTTAACCATTACCCCAATCCTAAACCTAAACCTAAGCCTAACCCTCACCCTCACCTTAACCCTAACCCTAACCCTAACTCTAACACTAACCCTAACCCTAACCCTCAACCTCAGCTTCACCCTTACCCTAACTCTCAACCTCACCCTCAGCCTAGCCCTCACCCTAAGCCTAAGCCTAAACCTAAACCTAACCCTAACACACACACTCACCCTCAACCTAACCCTAAACCTAACCCTTACTCTCACCCTCACCCTCACCCTCAGTGTAACCCTAAGCCTAATCCTAACCCTAACCCTAACACTCAAACTCATCCTAACCCTTACCCTAATCCTAATCCTAACCCTAAACCTCACCCTCACCCTCAGCCTAACATTAAGCCTAACTCTAACCCAAAAACTCACCCTCACCCTAACCCTAACCCTAAACCTAAACCTCACCTTCAACATATCCCTCACCCTAACCCTAATCCTAAATCTAACAATCATCCTAACCCTCCCCATAATCCTAACCCTACCCCTCACCCTAACCCTAATCCTCACACTCACCCTCACCCTCAGCCAAACCCTAAGCCTAACCTTAATACTCACCCTAACCCTACCCCTCACACTCACCCTAACCTTAACCCTAACCCTAATCCTAAACCTAACACTATCCCTAACCCTAACCCTCACTCTAACCCTCACCTTAATCCAAAACCTAACACTAAACCTAACCCTAAACCTGACCCTAAATCTAACCCTAAACCTAAACCTAATCCTCAGCCTCACCTGCACCCTAACCCAAACTCTAACCCTAACCCTCACCCTAACTCTAATCCTAATCCTAACCCTAACCCTAAGCCTCACACTCACCCTCACCCTAACCCTAAACCTAAACCAAACCCTATCCCTAACCTAAACCCTCACCCTAACCCTAACACTAGCCCTCACCCTAACCCTAACCCTAAGCCGAAACCTCATCTTTAAACTGACACTAACCATAACCCTAACCCTCACCCTAACCCGCACCCTAACCCTCACCCACATGCTTGGCCTAAGCCTAAGCCTAACCCTAACCCTAACCCTAACTCTAACCCTAAGTCTTATCCTCACCCTAACCCTAATTCTAACCCTAAACCTAACCTTAACAATAACCCTAACCCTCACCCTAACCCTAATCCTCACCCTAACCCTAAACCTCACACTAACACTTACCCTCACCTACCAATAACCCTAACCCTAACACTAACCCTCACATTAAGCCTAACCCTAAACTCACCCTAACCCTAAACCTAAAAATAACCCTCAACCTAACCCTAACCCTCAGGCTCAATGTAACCCTAACCCTAACCCTGACCCTCACCCTAACATTAATCCTCAGCCTCACCCTAACCCTTATCCTAACACTTCCTCTCATCCTAACACTAACCTTAATAGTAATCCTAACCCTACCACTAACACTCACCCTTACCCTACCCCTCACCGTAACCCTAAATCTAACACTAAATCTAACCCTAAACCTAACCCTAAATCTAACCCTAAACCTAAACCTAATCCTCAGCTTCACCTGCACCCTAACCCAAACTCTAACCCTAACCCTCACCCTAACTCTAAGCCTAATCTTAACCCTAACCCTAAGCCTCACACTCACCCTCACTCTAACCCTAATCCTAAACCTAACCCTATCCCTAACCCTAACCCTCACCCTAACCCTAACACTAGCCCTCACCCTAACCCTAACCCTAAGCCGAAACCTCATCCTTAAACTGACACTAACCATAACCCTAACCCTCACCCTAACCCGCACCCTAACCCTCACCCTCATGCTTGGCCTAAGCCTAACCCTAATCCTAACACTCACCCTAATCCTAACTCTAACCCTAAATCTTATCCTCACCCTAACCCTAACTCTAACCCTAATCCTAACCCTAACAATAACCCTAACCCTCACCCTAACCATTATCCTCACCCTAACCCTAAACCTCACACTAACACTTACCCTCAACTACCACTAACCCTAACCCTAACACTAACCCTCACACTAAGCCTAACCCTAAACTCACCCTAACGCTAACCCTAAACCTAACCCTCAACTTAACCCTAACCCTCACGCTAATTGTAACCCTAACCCTAATCCTGACCCTCACCCTAACCATAACCCTCACCCTCACCTTAACCCTCAGCCTAACACTTACCCTCACCCTAACACTAACCCTAATACTAATCCTAACCCTATCGCTAACACTCACCCTCACAGTAACAGTAACCCAAACCATAATCCTAACAAAAACCCTAACCTTAACCCTAAGCCTCACCCTAAACATTACCCTCACCCTAAACCTAACCCTCACCCTAACAACTACCCTCACCTTAACACTAACCGTAACCCGAACACTAAGCCTCACACTAACCCTAACCTTCACCCTAACCCTAAACCTCACCCTAACACTATCCCTAAACCTCAACCTAACCCTAGCCCTAACCCTAACCCTAACACTCATCCTCAGGGTAAACCTCACACTAACCCTAACACTAATCCTCAATCTAACCCACACCCTCACCCTAAAACTAACCCCAACCCTCACTCTAAACCTAAACCTCACCCTTATCGTAACCCTCACCCTCAGCCTAACCCTCACTTTACCCTTACTGAAACCCCCACCCTAACCCTCACCCTAACCCTAACCCTCACCCTAACACTAACTCTACCCCTAAACCTCACCCTCACCTAATCCTAACTGTAACCCTAAAACTAACACTAAACCTCACACTAACCCTAACCCTAACTCTCACCCTAACCCTAACATTAAACCTCAACCTAACCCTAGCCATCACCCTAACCCTAATCCTAACCCTAACCCTCATCCTAAACCTCCCCCTAACCCTTAACTTATCCCTTAAACTAACCCTAAACATCAACCTCAACCTCACCATCAGACTAACCCTGAACCTAACACTAAACCTAACCCTAAAACACACACTCACCCTCATCTGAACCCTAATCCTAACCCTAAACCTCACCCTCACCATCAGTGTAACCCTAAGCCAAACCAGAACCCTAACCCTAAGGCTCACAATCACCCTAAACCTCACCTTAATCCTAATACTAACCCTAACCCTAACCCTCAAACTCAGCCTCACCTTAACCCGTACTCTAACCCTAACCTCACCCTCACCCAAACCCTAAACCTATCCCTAACCTGAAACCTCACCCTAACCCTAACCCTAAACCTGACCCTCACCCTAGCCCTCACCCTAACCCTAATACTAACCCTAACCCTCATCCTAACCCTCCCCATAACCATAAACCTAACCCTCACCCTAACCCTAACCCTCACCCTCAACCTAACCCTCAGCCTAACGCTAAGCCTAACCCTAATCCTAACCCTACCCCTAACCCTCACATTCACCCTAACCCTACCCCTAATCCTAATCCTAACCCTAACCCTCACACTCAGCCTAAAACTCACCCTAACCCTAACCCTAAACCTAACACTAACCCTAACCCTAAACCTCACACTCAGCCTCACCCTAAACTTAACTCTAACTCTAAACCTCACCCTCACCCTAAATCTAACCCTAACCCTAAACTTCACCCTAACGCTAACCTGAAGCTCACCTTCACCCTAGCCCTTACCTAACCCTAATCCTAACCCTAACCCTCATCCTAACACTTCCCCTAACACTAACCCTCAACCTCAACCTCACCCTCACCCACACCGTAAACATAACCGTAACAATAACGCAAACAATAACCCTAAACCTAACCCTAAGCCTCACCCTAACCACGAGCCTCAACCTAAAACTAACCCTCAGCCTAACACTTACCCTCACCCTAACACTAACCCTAACCCTAACACTAACCCTCAAACTAACCCTAACCATCCCCCTAACCCTAAACCTCACCCTAACACTAACCCTAAACCTAACACTCACCTTAGCCCTCACCCTAACCCTAACCCTCATCCTCACCCTAAACCTCACACTAACCCTAACACTTATCCTCAATCTAACCCTCACCCTCATTCTAACCCTAACCCTAACCCTCACCCTTACCATAACCCTCAACCTCAGTCTAACCTTCACCTTTACCCTTACCGTAAACCCCACCCTAATCCTGACCCTAACCCTAACCCTCACCCTAACCTTAACTCTAACCCTAAACCTCACCCACACTCTAACCCTAACCCTAACACTAAACCTCACCCTAACCCTAACCCTAAACCTTATCTTCGACCAAACTCTCAGCCTAAACCTAAGCCTAAGCCTAACACTTACCCTAACACAGACCCTCACCCTAGCCCTCACCCTAACCCTAATCCTAATCCTAACACTCACCCTAACCCTCACCCTAACCATCACCCTAAATCTAATCCTCAGCCCCACACTCACCTTCAGCCTAACCCTAAGCCTAAACCTAAGCCTAAGCCTAACCCTCACCCTCACCCTCACCCTAAACCTAATCCTAACACTAATTCTAACACTAACTCTAAACCTCAACCTAACCCTCACCCTAACCTTAACCCTAAAATTAACCCTAAGCCTAACCCTCGACCTAACCCTCCAACTAACCCTAAACCCAACCCTAAACCTCACCCTCACCCTAACCCTAAGCCTAACCCTAAACCTAAACCTCACCCTAACCCTAAACCTAACCCTCACCCTCATCCTCACCCTCACCATAAATCTAACCCTAACCCTAACAATAGCACTAATCCTAACCCTAAACCTAACTCTAACCTAACCCTAATGCTAACACTCACCCTCATCCTAACCCTAATCCTATCACTGACCCTCACCCTAACCCTAACCCTCACCCTCACCATAACCCTAACCCTCATACTAACCTTCACCCTAAACCTAACCGTAACTTTAACCTTACCCTAACACTAACCCTAATCCTCACACTCACCCTAGCCCTCAACCTAACCCTTATCTTAACCCTAATCTTCATCCTAACCCTCACCCTAACCCTAATCCTAACCCTAACCCTAACCCTAATCCTAACCCTCAACCTAACCCTAAACAGCATCCTCACCGAAACCCGAACCCTAACCCTCACCCTAACCCTAAACTTAACCTGAACCCTAACTGTCAAGCTAACCCTAACCCTAACTGTCAACCTAAAGCTAAACCTCACCCTCTCCCTCATCCTAACCCTAAGCCTAAGCCTAAGCCTAACCCTAACCCTCACCCTAACCCTAACTCTACCCCTAAACCTCATCCTCACTCTAACCCTAACACTAAACCTCACCCTAACCTAACCCTAACCCTTATCCTCAAACAAATGCTCAGCCTAACCGTAAGCCTAAGCCTAACACTTACCCTAAGCCAGACCCTCACCCTAGCCCTCACCCTAACCCTAATCCTAACCCTAACCCTCATCCTAATTCTCAAACTAACCCTAACCCTAACCATCACCCTAATGCTAATCCTCACCCCCACCCTCACCCTCAGCCTAACCCTAATCCTAACGCTAACTCTAACAGTAACCCTAAACTTCAACCTAACCCTCACCCTAAATTAACCCTAAAACTAACCCTAACCCTAACTCTCGACCTAAGCCTCCAACTAACCCTAAACCTAACCCTAAACCTCACGCTCACCCTAATCCTAATCCTAACACTAAACCTAAACCTTACCCTAACCCTAAACGTAACACTCACCCTCACCCTCACCCCCACCCTCACCATAACTCAAACTCTAACCCTAATAATAACACTAACCCTAAACCTAAACCTAACCCTAACACTAACCCTAATGCTAAAACTCACCCTCACCCTAACCCTAATCCTAACCCTAACCCTAACCCTCACCCTCACCGTGACCCAAACACTCATCCTAACCCTCACCCTAAACCTACCCCTAATCTTAAACCTTACCCTAACTCTAACCGTAAGCCTCACCCTCACCCTAGCTCTCAACCTAACACTAATCGTAAACCTAATCCTCATCCTAACCCTCACCCTAACCCTAAACCTAACCCTCACCCTAACCCTAATGCAAACTCTCAACCTAACCCTAAATATCACCCTCACCATAACCCTAACCCTAACCCTCACCCTAACCCTAAACTTAACCTGAAACCTAACTCTCAAGCTAACACTAACCCTAACCGTCAACCTAAAGCTAACCCTCACCCTATCCCTCTGCCTAACCCTAAGCCTAAGCCTAACCCTAACCCTAAACTTCACACTCACCCTAAACATTACAATAATCCTAAACATAACCCTAAGCCTAACCCTCACACTCTCCTTAACCCTCACCCTAAAACTAACTCTAACACTAACCCTAACCCTAACCCTCAACCTCAGCCTCACACTTACCCTAACTCTAAACCTAAACCTCACCCTCACCCTAACCCTAATCCTAAACCTCACCCTAACATTAACCCTAAACCTCACCCTCAGCCTAGCCCTCACCCTAAGCCTAATCCTAACCCTCATCCTAACCCTCACCATAACAATAACCCTACCCCTCACCATACCCCTCACCCAAACCCTAATCCTAACCCTAACACTCACCCTAACCCTTACCCTCACCCTCACCCTCACCGTAACCCTTACCTAACTCTCACCCCAAACATAAACTTAACCTGAATCCTAACTATCACCCTAACCCTAACCCTAACCCTAACTCTCACCCTAACCCTAACTCTAAACCTCACCCTCACCCTAGACCTCACCCTAACCCTAATACTCACCCTATCCCTAACCCTCACACTCAACCTAACCCTATCCCTAATCCTAATCCTAACCTTAACCCTAAACCTCACCCTCACCCTAACCCTCACCCTAACCCTAACCCTAAACCTAACACTAACCCTAACCCTAATCCTCACACTCAGCCTCACCCTAACCCTAAATCTAACCCTAAACCTCACCCTCACCATAACCCCAACCTTAACCCTAACCCGAAACCTCACCCTAAACCTGACCCTAACCCTAACTCTAACCCTAAACCTCACCCTCACCCTAACCCTAACCCTAACCCTAAACCTAAAACTTACCCTAACCCTAAACTTCACCCTCACCCTCAACCTCACTGTAACTCTAGCCCTAACCGTAACAATAATACTAACCCTATCCCAAACCCTAACCCTCACCCTCAGCCTCACCCTCACCGCAAACTTAACCCTAAACATAACAATAACATTAACACTAACCATAAACCTAAACCTAACCCTAACTCTAATCCTCACCCCCACAATCACCCTCAGCCTAACCATAACCCTAACCCTAACCCTAACACTAACACTAACACTAACCCCAACCCTAAACCTAACCCTGAATCTAACCCTAAACATAACACTAAACCTCAACCTCACCTGCACCCTAAACCAAAACCTAACCCTCACCCTAACTCTAAGCCTAACCCTAACCCTAACCCTAAGCCTCACACTCATCCTCACCCTAACCCTAAACCTAAACCTAACCCTATCCCTAACCCTAACCCTTACCCTAACCCTACCCCTCACCCTCACCCTAACCCTAACCCTAAACTTCATCCTAAACCTGACACTAATCATAACCCTAACCCGCACCCTAACCCGAACCCTAACCCTTCCCTAAAACTAACATTAACTCTAACCATAAATCTCACCCTCACCCTCACCCTAATCCTAACTCTAACTGTAATTCTAACCCTAACAATAACCCTAACCTTAACCCTAAACATAATCCTCACCCTAACCCTAACCCTCATCCTAACACTTACCCTCACCATAACCCTAACCCTAACGCTAACAATAACCCTCACCCTAACCATAACCCTCACCCTAACCCTAAGTTCACCCTAACACTAACCCTAACACTTATCCTCAATCAAACCCTCACCCTCACTCTAACCCTAACCCTAACCCTCACCCTGACCCTAACCCTCAACCTTACATTAACCCTCACCCTCAGTCTAACCCTCACCTTTACCCTTACTGTAACCCCCACCCTAACCCTGACCCTAACCCTAACACTCACCCTAACCCTAACTCTACCCCTAAACTTCACCCTCACTCTAACCCTAACTCGAACACTAACAATAACACTAAAACTCACCCTAACCCTAACCCTAACCCTTATCCTCAACCAAATCCTCAGCCTAAACCTAAGCCTAAGCCGAACATTTCCCCTAACCCACACCCTCACCCTAACCCTAATGCAAACTCTCAACCTGACCCTAAACATCACCCTCACCATAACCACAACCCTAACCCGAACCCTAACCCGAACCCTAACCCTCACCCTCATGTTCCGCCTAAGCCTAAGCCTAAGCCTAACCCTAACCCTCACCCTAATACTAACCCTAACACTAAATCTCAAAATAACCCTAACCCTAACTCTAAACCTAAACCTAACCCTAACAATAAATCTAACCCTCACCCTAACCATAATCCTCACCCTAACCCTAAACCTCAACGTAAAACTTAACCTCACCCTAACACTAACCCTCACATTAACCCTAACCCTAACCTCACCTTAACCCGAACCCTAAGCCTAACCCTCAACTTAAGCCTAACCCTCATGCTCAAAATAACCCTAACCCTAAAGCTGACCTTCAACCTAACCATAACCCTCACCATAACCCTAACCCTCACCCTAACACCCTCACCCTAACACTAACCCTAATCCTAATCCTAACCCTAAACCTAACCCTCACCCTCACAGTAATTGTAACCCTAACCCTAAACTTAACAAAAACACTAAAACTAACCCTAAACCTCACCCTAACCATTACCCTAACCCTAAACCTAATCCTCACCCTAACACTTACCCTCACCTTAACAATAACCGTAACCCAAACACTAAGACTCAAACTAAGCCTATCCATCACCCTAACCCTAAACCTCACTCTAACACTAACCCTAAACCTCAACCTAACCCTAGCCCTAACCCTAACCCTAACACTCATCCTCCCTGTAAACCTCACACTAACCCTAACACTAATCCTCAATCTAAACCTCACCCTCACTCTTATGCTCACCATAACCCTAATCCTAACCCTAATCCTCATCCTAAGACTCCCCCTAAACCTGACCCTAATCCTAATCCTAACACTAACCCTAACCCTCACACTCAGCCTCACCTTAACCCTAACTCTAACCCTAAACCTCACCCTCACCCTACCCCTAAAGCTAACCCTATCCCTAAACCTCACCCTAAACCTAAACCTAAACCTCACCCTCCCGCTAGCACTCACCATAACTCTAATCCTAACCCTAATCCTCACCCTAACCCTCCCCATAACCCTAACACTATCCCTGACCCTAACCCTAACACTCACCCTCACCCTAACCCTCAGCCTAAACCTAAGCCTAAGCCTAACCCTAACCCTAAGACTCACACTCACCCTAACCTTAACCCTAATCCTAATCCTAACCCTAACCCAACCCTCACCCACAGCCTAACCCTCACCCTAACCCTAACCCTAAACCTAACACTAACCCTAACCCTAACCCTCAGCCTCACCCTAACCCTAACTCTAACCCTAAACCTCACCCTCACCCTACCCCTAACCAACTAACCCTAAACTTCACCCTAACGCTAACCCTAAACCTCATGCTAGCCCTTACCCTAAACCTAATCCTAACCCTAACCCTCATCCTAACCCTTCCCCTAAACCTAACCCTCACCCTCATCCTCACCCTCAGCCTAACCCTAAGCCTAAATCTAAACCTAACCCTAAAACACAACCTAACCCTCACCTTAAACCTAATCCTATCCCTAACCCTAACCCCCCCCTATCTCTCACCCTAACCTTAACCCTAACAATAACCCTAACCCTAACCCTCAACCTAACCCTCACCCTAACCTTTACTCTAACCCTAAACCTCACCCTCACCCTAACCCTAACTCTAACACTAACCCAAACCCTAAACCTCACCCTAACCCTAACCCTACCCCTCACCCCCATTCTCAACCTAACCTTAGCCCTAAACCTAATCCTAACAATAACGCTAACTCTAATCCTAAACCTCACCCTAACCATAACCCTCACCCTAACCCATACCCTCCCCCTAACACTTACCCTCACCCTAACACTAATCCTAATCCTAACACTAAACCTCATACTAACCCTAACCCTCACCTTAAACCTAAATCTCACCCTAACCCTAACCCCAACCCTCAACCTCACCCTAGCCCTCACCTTAACCCCAATTCTAAAGCTCACCCTCACCCTAACCCTAACCTTAACCCTAAACCCCACCCTAACCCTAAATCTAACCCTCACCTGCACCCTCAACCTCACTGTAAGTCTAACCCTAACACTAACCCTAACACTCACCCTAACACTTACCCTCACCCGAACACTAACCCTTACGCTAACACTATCGCTCACAATAATGCTATCACCCTAGCCCTAAACCTCACCCTAACACTAACCCTAAACCTCAGCCTCACCCTAGCTCTCACCTTAAGCCTACCCCTCATCCTCACACTGAACCTCACACTAACCCCAACACTAATCCTCAATCTAACCTTCACCCTCACCCTAACCCTAAACCTAACCCTCACCCTAACCCTAAACCTCATCTTTACCTTAATGCTCACACTCAGCCTATCCCTCATCTTTACCCTTACCGTCACCCCCACCCTTACCATCACCCTAACCCTAATTCTAACCCTAAACCTCACCCTCACCCTAACCCTAACTCTAACACTAACCCTAACAGTAAAACTCACCCTAACACTAAACCTAACCCTCACCATCACCCTCACCGTAACCTTAACCCTAAACCTAACCCTAACAATAACGCTAACCCTAACCCTCATCCTAAACAAAACCCTCACCCTAACACTTACCCTCACCCTAACACTAACCCTAACCCTAACAATAACACTCACACTAACCCTAACCCTCAGCCTAATCCTAAACCTCACCCTAAACCTAACACTAAGTCTAACCCACACGCTCACCCTAACCCTAACCCTCATCCTCACCCTAAATCTCACACTAACCCAAACCCTAACACTAATCCTCAATCTAACCCTTACCCTAACCCTAACCCTAACCCTAAACCTAACCCTAGCACTCACCTTTATCTTAACCCTCACCCTCAGCCTAAACCTCACCTTTACCCTTACCATCATCCTCACCCTGGCCCTAAAACTCATCCTAACCCTCACCCTAACCTTAAACCTAACCATCACCCTAACACTAACTCTCACCCTCAATCTCACACTCAGCCTAACCCTCACCCTAACCCTAATCCTAAACCTCACCCTTACCCTAGCCCTCAGCCTAAACCAAATCCTAAACCTAATACTCATCCTAACCCTCACCCAAACCCTAAACCTAACCATCACCCTAACCCTAATCCTCACCCCCACCCTCACCCTCAGCCTAACCTTAAGCCTAAGCCTAACCCTAACCCTAACCCTCACACTCACCCTCATGCTAACCCTAATCCTAAAACTAACCCTAAACCTCAAGCTAACCCTCACCCTAACCTTAACCCTAACACTAACCCTAAATCTAACCCTCGAACTAACCCTCCCCCTAACCCTAAATGTAACCCTAAAACTCACCCTAACCGTAACCCAAATACTAACCCTAACCCTCACCCTAACACTAACCCTCACCCTCACCGTAACCCTAACCCTCATCCTAACCCTAACGCGAACCCTAAACCTCACCCAAAAACTAACCCTAAACCTCACCCTCAGTCTAGTCCTCACCCTAAACCTAATCCTAACCCTAACCCTAATCCTCATCCTAATCCTCACCCTAACCCTAAACCTCACCCTAATCCTAAACCTAAGCCTAAGCCTAACCCTCAACCTAACCATAACCCTCACACTCAACGTAACCATAACCCTAACCCTCAACCTAACCCTAAACATAACTTGAACCCTAACATTTACCCTAACCCTATCCCTAACACTTACACTAACCCTAACCGTAACCCTCACTATCACCTTCAGCATAAACCTTAGCCTAACCCTAACCCTAACCCTAACCCTCACACTCACTCTAACCCTAACCCTAACCCTAACCCTCAACCTAACCCTAACCCTCACCCTCAACATAACCCGTAACCTAACCCTCAACCTAACACTAAACTTAAATCGAACTCTAACTCTCACCCTAACCCTAAACCTAACTCTCACCCTAACCCTAACCCTAAAACTCACCCTCGCCCTAGCCCTCACCCTAACCTTAATCCTAACCCTAACACTCATCCTAACCCTCCCCCTAACCCTTACCCTAACCCTCACCCTAACGCAAACCCTCACCCTCAAGCTCACCCTCAGCCTAACCCTAAGCCTAAGCCTAAACCTAACCCTAACACACACACTCACCCTCACCCTAACCGTAATCCTAAACCTAAACTTAACCCTAAATCTAACCCTCAACCTAACCCTCACCCTAACCCTAACTAATGCTAAACCTCACCCTCACCCAAAACCTAACTATAACCCTAATGCAAACACTAAACCTCACCCTAACCCTCACCGTAACCCTCACCCTGACCCTCACCATAACCTTAACCCTAAACCTAACCCTAACAATAACCCTAACATTAATCTTAAGCCTCAACCTAACCATAATCCTCACTCTAACCCAAACCCAGACCCTAACACTTATCCTAAACCTAACACTAAAATTAACCCCAACACCAACCCTCACACTAACCCTAAACCTAACCTCAGCCTAACCCTAACCCTAAAACTAAACCTCAACCTAACCCTAACCCTCACGCTCAATGTAACCCTAACCATAACCATAACCCTCACACTAACCCTAACCCTCATCCTAACACTTATCCTCACCCTAACACTAACCTTAATCCTAATCCTAATCCTAACACTAACCCTCACCCTCACCCTCAGCGTAACCCTAACCTTAACGCTAACAATAACCCTAAACCTAACACTAACTCTCACCATAACCATAACCCTCAGCTCACCCTAACACCCTCACCCTAACACTAACCCTAACCCATAACCTCACACTAACCCTAACCATCACCCAAAACCTAAACCTCACCCTAACACTAACCCTAAACCTCACCCTCTCCTTAGCCCACACCATAACCCTAACCCTCATCCTCACCCTAAACCTCACACTAACCCTAACACGTATCCTCAATCTAACCCTCACCCTCACTCTAACCCTAACCCTAACCCTCACCCTAACCCTAACCCTCACCCTTAACATAACCCTCAACCTCAGCCTACCCTCAACTTTACCCTTACCGTCAAACCCACCATAACCCTCACCCTAAACCTAACCCTCACCCTAACCCTAAATCTACGCCTAAACCTCACTCTCACCCTAACCCTAACTCCAACCCTAACCCTAACACTAAACCTCACCCTAACCCTAACCCTAAACCTTATCCTCAACCAAATGCTCAGCCTAACCCTAAGCCTAAGCCTAACACTTACACTAACCCACACCCTTACCCTAGCCCTCACCCTAACCCTAATCCTAACCCTAACCCTCATCCTAATCCTCATCCTAACCCTAACCCTAACCATCACCCTATCTCTAACCCTCAACCCCACCCTCACCTTCAGCCTAACCCTAAGCCTAAAGCTAACCCTCACACTCACACTAACCCTAACCCTAATCCTCGCCCTAACTCTAACACTAACCCTATACCTCAACCTAACCCTCAACCTAACCTTAACCCTAAATCTAACCCTAACCCTAACCCTCAACCTAACCCTCAAACTAACCCTAAACCTAACCCTAAACCTCACCCTCAGACTCACCCTAATACTAACAAAAAAACTAAACCTCACCCTAACCCTAAACCTAAACCTCACCCTCACCCTCACTCTCACCATAACTCTAACCCTAACACTGACAATAACACTAATCCTAACCCTAAACCTAACCCTAACCCTAACTCTAATGCTAACACTCACCCTCACCCTAACCCTATTCCTAACCCTAACCCTCACCCTCACAGTAACTCTAACCCTCATACTAAATCTCACCCTAAACCTAACCCTAACCTTAAACCTTACCCTAACACTAACCCTAATCCTCACCCTCACTCTAGCCCTCAACCTAACCCTAACTTTAACCCTCACCCTAAACCTAACCCTAACACTCAACCTAACCCTAACCCTCACGCTCACCGTAACCCTTATCCTAACCATCACCCTAAACCTAAACTTAAACTGAACGCTAACTGTCAAGCTAACGTTTACCCTAACCCTCAACCTAAAGCTAACCCTCACCCTCACCCTCTCCATCAGCCTAATCCTAAGCCTAAGACTAACCCTAACCCTAACCCTCACAGTCACCCTAATCTTAACCCTAATCCTAACTTTAACCCTAACCCACACCCTCACCCTAACCCTCACCCTAACCATAACCCTAAAACTAACACTAACCTTAACGCTAATCCTCACCTTCAGCCTCATCCTAACCCTAACTCTAACCCTAAACCTCACCCTCACCATAACCCCAACTCTAACCCTAACCTGAAACCTCATCCTAAACCTAATGCTTACCCTAACTCTAACCCTAAACCTCACCCTCACCCTAACACTAACCCTAACCCTAAAACTCAACTATCCCTAACCTTCACCCTCACCCACAACCTCAACCTAACTCTAGCCCTAACCCTAACAATAACACTAACCCTAACCCTAACCCTAACCCTCACCCTCACCCTCAGCCTCACCCTCATCACAAACTTAAGCCTAATCATATCACTAAAAATAACCCTAACCCTAAGCCTAAACCTAACCATAACTCTAATCCTCACCCCCACAATCACCCTCAGCCTAACCCTAAGCCTAAGCCTTACCCTAACCCTAAACCTCAAACTCACCCTCACCCTAACCCTAATCCTAACCATAACCATAACTCTAACCCTAAACCTCAACCTAAACCTCACCCTAACCTTAACACTAACACTATCAATTACCCTAACCCTCGACCTAACCCTCCCCCTAACCCTAAATATAATCCTAAACCCCACTCTCACCATTACCCTAATCCTAACCCTAGCCGTAAACCTCACCCTAAAGCTAACCCTAACCTTCACCCTCACCCTCACCTTCACCCTCACAGTAACTCTAACCCTAACCCTAACAAAAACACTAATCCTAGCCCTAACCCTAAACCTAACCCTAATCCAAACACTCACCCTCATCCTAACCCTAAACCTCACACTCACCCTAGCCGTCACCCTAACTCGAATCCTAACCCTAATCCTCATTCTAACCCTCACCCTAACCCTCACCCTAACCCTAAACCTAATCCTCACCCTCACCCTTACCCTCAACTTCACTCTAACCCTAACACTAACAATAACCCTATCCCTAAACCTAACCTTAAACTTCGCACTCACCTTCACCCTTATTCTAATCATAACCCTAAACCTAACCCTTACCTTAACCCTCCCCCTAACTCTCACCCTAATACTAACCTTAACCCTAACACTAACCCTAACCCTAACCCTGACCCTCACCTTAACGCTAACTGTAACCCTAAACTTCACCCTCACCCTAAACCTAACTCTAACCCTAACCCAAACCCTAAACCTAACCCTAACAATAACCCTAACCCTAATCCTAACCCTCACCCTAACCATAACCATCACCCTAACCCAAACCCTCACCCTAACACTTACACTCACACAAACACTAACCCTAACCCTAAAACTAACCCTCACACTAACTCTAACCCTAACCCTAACCCTAAACTAGAACGTAACCCTCACCCTCACCCTAAACCTAACACTAACCCTATCCCTAAAGCTCACCCTCCCCCTCCCCCAACACTATGTCTAACCGTAAACCTCACCCTCACCCTCACTCTAAACCTAACCCTAAACCCCACCCTAACCCTAAACCTAACCCTCACCCGCACCCTCTTGCTCACTGTAACTCTAACCCTAACCAAAAATAGCATTAACCCTAAACCTAACCATCACCCTCACCCCCACCCTCACCCTCAGCCTAACCCTAAGCCTAATCTTAACCCTCACCCTAACCCTAACCCTCCCCCTAACACTAACTCTAACCCTAAACCTCACCCTCACCCTAACCCTAAACCTCACCCTAAACCTCACTCTAACACTAACCCTCACCCTCACCCTCCACCTCAACGTAACTCTAACCCTAATCCTAACAATAACACTAACCCTTACAGTAACACTAACCCTAACCGTAACAGTAAACCTAAGGGTAACCATAAACCTCACCCTCAGCCTCATCCTCAGCCTAACCCTAAGCCTAACCCTAACCCTAACCCTCACCATAACCTAACTCTAACCCTCATCCGATACCTAACCTCAACACTAAACCTAACCCTGACCCTAAACCTAACCCTAATCCTCAGCTTCACCCTCACCCTAATGCAAACCCTAATCTGAACCCTTACCCTAACCCTAAGCCTAACGCTAACCCTAATCCTAACCTTCAAACAAACTCTACCCTAACCCTAATCCTAAACCTAACCTTATCCCTAAACCTAACCCTCACCCTAGCCCTCACCCTAACCATAATCCTAACCCTAAACCTCATCTTAACTCTCATCCTAACCCTAGCCCTAACCCTCACCCTCATGCTCGTCCTAAGCCTAACCCTAAACCTAAACCTCACCAGAACCCTAAAGCTACCACTAACCCGAACTCTAACCATAAACCTCACTCTCACGCAAACCCTAACTCTAACCTTAACCCTAAACCTCATCCTAACCCTCACCCTCAACCTAACCTGAAAAATAACCTTAACCCTACCCCTAACAGTACCCCTAACCCTAACAGTAACCCTCACCCTAACGATAACCCTCACCCTAACACTAATCCTAACCCTCACACTAACTCTCAAACTAACCCTAACCCTCAACCTAACCCTCATCCTAACCCTATTCTAACCCTAAATCTCACCCTCACCCTAACCCTAACTCTAACCCTAACCCAAACCCTAAACCTCACCCTAACCCTAATCCTAAACAGCATCCTTACCCTCACCCTCACCCTAACCGTAACCCTAAACCTAACCCTAACAATAACCCTAACCCTTTTCCTAACCCTCACACTAACCATAACCCTCACCCAAAACCAAACCCTCACCCTAACACTTACTCTCACCCTAACACTAACTCTAACCCCAAAACTAACCTTCACCCTAACCCTCCTCCTAACCCTATATGTAAACCTCAACCTGACCCTCACCCTCACCCTAACCCTAAACCTAAACCCCACACTAACCCTAACCCCAGCACTCACCCTCATGTTCAGCCTAAGCCTAAGCATAAGCATAAGCCTAACCCTAACCCTAACCCTCACCCTAACCCTAATACTAACACTAACCGTAATTCTAACCCTAAACCTCACACTCACCCTAACCCTAACTCTAACCTTAACCAGAAACCTGAACCTAAGCATAAACCTAACCTTCAACCTCACCCTCACCATAACCCTAACCCTAACACTAACCCTAAGAAAAACCCTCATCCTAACCATAACCTTCACCCTAAACCTAACCCTCACCCTAACACCCACCCTCACACTAACCCTAACCATAACCCTAACCCTAAACCTCACCCTAACCCCAACCCTCACCCTCAACCTAGCCCTCAACCTAAACCTAAACCTAACCATCATTCTAAACCTAATCCTCATCCCCACCCATACCCTAAGCCTAACCCTAAGCCTAAGCCAAACCCTAACCCTAACCCTCACACTCACCCTCAATGCAAACCTAATCCTAACCCTAACCCTAACCCTAATATTAAACCTCAACCTAAAACTCACCCTAATTCTAACTCCTACCCTAACCCTAACCATCCGCCAAACCCTCCCCCTAACCCTAACTCTAACCCTAAACCTCACCCTCACCCTAACCATAACCCTAATCCTAAACCTCACCCTAACCCTGATCCTAAACCTCACCCTCACCGTCACCCTCACTGTTACTCTAACCCTAACCCTAACTGTAACACTAACCCTAACCCTAACCCAAACCCTGACCCTCACCGTAACTCTATCGCTAACCCAAACCCTCACCCTAACCCTATTCCTAACCCTCAACCTCACCCTAACCCTCACCCTCACTGTAACCTTAACCCTAACCATAAACCTCACCCTAACGCTAACCTTAACCCTCACCCAAACTCTAACCCTCACCCTCAACCTAATGCTAAACCTAAACCTTATCCTAACACTCACCCTAACCCTAAAACCCTAACCTTAACCCCCACCCTCACACTTACACTCAGCCAAAGCCTAAGCCTAAACCTAAGATTAACCCTGACCCTCACACTCACCCTCACCTTAACCCTAACCATAACACTAACCCTTACCCTAACTCTCAGACTAACCCTCACCCTAATGCTAAATCTAACCCTAAACCTCACTCTCACCCTAACCGTAACCCTCACACTCAGCCTCACCCTCTGCCTAACATTAAGCCTTACCCTAACCCCAACCCTAACACTAACACTAACCCTAACCCTCACCCTACCCCTCACCCTAACCCTAACCCTCACCCTCACCCTCACCCTAGCCCATACCCAAACCCTAAGCCTAAGCCTAACCCTCACCTTAACCCTCACTCTAACCCTAACCCCAACACTCACCCTAACCGTAACCCTCACACTCACCCTCACGCTAACTCTAATCCTAACCCTAACCCTAACTGTAACCCTCATACTCACCCTCACCTTAACCCTAACACTAATCCTCACCCCTACACTAAACCTCAGCCTAACCCTAATGCTAAAAATAAACCTAACCCTAACCCTAACCCGAAACCACACCCTAACCCTAACTCTAACCCTAAACCTCACACTCACCCTAACCCTAACACTAACCGTAATCCTAAACCTCACCCTAAACCTAAACCTTACCCTAACACTTACCCTCACCCTAACACTAACGCTAACCCTAACACTAGCGCTCACACTAATGCTAACCATCACCCTAAACCTAAAGCTCACCCTAATCCTAACCCTAACCCTCAACTTCACCCTGGCCCCACCTAAACCTAACACTCATCCTCACCCTAAACCTTACTCTAATGCTAACACTAATCCTCAATCTAACCCTCAACCTCACCCTAACCCTAACCTAACCCTCACGCTTACAATAACCCTCACCCTCACCCTAACCCTCATCTTTACTATTACTGTCACCCTCATCCTAACCCTCAGCTTAAACCCAACCCTCATCCTAACTCTCACCCTAGCCGTAACCCTAAACATCACCCTAACCCTAACTCTCACCCTGAGCTTCAGCCTCAGGCTAACCCTAAGCCTAAACCTAAACCTAACCCTAAACCTCACACTCACCCTAGCCCTCACCCTAACCCTAATCCTAACCCTAACCCTAAACCTAAACCTAAACCCCAACCTAACCCTCACCCTAACTTTAGTCCTCACCCTAACCCTCAGCTCAAAACTAACCCACACCTTCACCGTAACCTGAACCCTAACACTCACCCTAACCCTACCCCTAACCCTAAACCTCACCCTCACCCTCACCCTCCACCTAACACTAAGCCTAACCCTAAACCCAACCCTAACCCTAAAACTAACCCTCACCCTCACTCTCACACTAACCCTAATCCTAACCTTAACCCTATCCCTAAACCTCAACCTAACCCTCACCCTCGCCCTAGTGCTAACACTAAACCTAACCCTAATTCTTTCCCTAAACCTCCCCCTATCCCTAACTCTAAACCTAAACCTCACCAGCACCCTAACCTTAACCCTCACCCTAAACCTCACGCTAAACCTCACACTAACCCTAAACCTCACCCTCACTCTCACCCTGACCGTAACTCTAATCCTAACCCAACAATAATGCTAAACCTAACCCTAACCCTAACACTAACACTAAACATAACCCTCAACCTGAGCCTCACCCTCACCCCAAGTTTAACCCTAACCATAACACTAAAAATAACCCTAAACCTAACCCTAACCCTCATTGTAACCCTAACCCTAACCCTAACCCTAACCCTAAATCTAACCCTAACCCTAACACTGACCCTAACCATAATCCTCACCCTCACCCTCACCCTAACCCAAACCCTAACCCTAACCCTCACCCTATCCCTAACCCTAATCCTATACCTAACCCTAAACCTAAACCTAACCCTAACACTAACCCTAAACCTAACCCTAAATCTCATCCTAACCCTCACCCTAAATGTAACCCTAAACATAACCCTAACCCTCACCCTCATGCTCGGCCTAAGCCTAAGCCTAACCTGAACTCTAACCCTCACCCTAACCCTCACTCTAACCCTAACCCTAACACTAACCCTAACTCTAAGCCTAAACCTCACCCTCACCCTAACCCTAACTCTAACCCTAACCCTAAACCTAAACTTCACCCTAACCCTCACCATAACCCTCACCCTCACCCTCACCTTAAGCGTAACCCTAACCCTAACACTAACAATAACCCTAAACGTAAACCTAACCCTTACCCTAAATATAACACTCAACATAACCCTATCCCTCAATCTAACCCTCACCCTCACCCTAACCCTAACCCTAACACTCACCCTAACCCTAATCCTAACACTCACCCAAACCCTCACCCTAACCCTAACCTTGATCCTAGTCCTGACCCTAAAGTTAACCCTAACCATCACTCTAAACCTAACCCTCACCCTCAACCTCAGCCTCAGCCTCACCCTAATGCTAAACCTAACCCTGACCCTAAACCTCACCCTCACCTTAGCAGTCACCTTAACCCTAATCCTAACACAAACCCTCATATTAACACTCAATGTAATCATAAACCTATCCATCATTCTAAACCTTATCCTCATCCCCACCCTCACCATAAGCCTAACCCTAAGCCTAAGCCTAAACCTAACCCTAACCCTAACCCTAACCGTCAATCTAACTCTAACCCTAACCTTCACCCTAACACTAACACTCACACTAAACCTCTCCCTCACCGTAACCCAAATGCTAACATTAATCCTCAACCTCACACTAAACCTCGCCCTAACCCTTACACTCACCTTAACCTATCCCTCACCCACACACTAACAGTCACCCTAACACTTCCCCTCACCTTAACCCTCACCCTAACCTTAACACTAACCTTCACCCTAACCCTCACCCTAACACTAACACTCACCTACACCCTCACCCTAACCCTCACCCTCATCCTAACCCTTACCCTCACACGAACCCTAACCCTCACCCTCAGCCAAACCCTCATCCTAAACCTAAACCTAACCCTAACCCTCACCCTAACCTTAACTCTAACCCTAACCCTAACCCTCACATTAACCCTAACCCTCGCCCTCACCTTCAACCTCACCCTGAGCCTAACCTTACCCTAACCCTAACCCTCACCCTAAACCTAACCCTCACCCTCACACTAATCCTAACCCTCATCCTAACCCTAAACCTCACCCTCACCCTCTCCATAACCCTAAACCTCATTCTATCTCTAACCTTATACGTAATGCTAACCCTAAACCTCACCCTCACCCTAAACCTTACCCTCACCCTAACCCTAACCCTAAACCTCACACTAAACCTAACACTCAACCCTAACCCTAACCCTACCCTTCAGCCTAACCCTAAACCTAAATCTAACTGTAACCCAAATCCTCACCCTATCCCTAACTTTAACCCTAAATTTCACCCTCAACCTCACCTTCCCCCTCAGCCTTACCCTAACCGTAACCCTAATCCTAACCCTGAACCTAACCCTCACCCTAACCCTAACCCTCAGCCTCACCCTAAAACTCACCCTAACATTTAACTTCAACCTAACCAAAATGCTAACCATAAACCTAACAATCACACTAACCGTAACCCTAACCATCACCCTATCATTTATACTAACCCTAAACCTAACCCTAACCCTCACCCTAACCTGAACCCTCACACTACCCTAAACCTAAACCTAACCCTAACCCTCTCGCTAACCCTAAACCTCACCCTCAACCTAACTCTCACCCTCACCCTAACTCTCACTCTAAACCTTACCCTCACCCTAACCCTATCCCTAATGCTAACCCTAACCCTAACTCTCACCCAAACACTCACCTTCACCCTAACCCTCACCCTCACACTAAACATCACCCTAAACCTAATCCTCACCATAAACCTAATCCTAACACTCACCCTAACCATAACCCTCACCGTAAACCCTAAGCCTCACATTAACCCTATGCCTAACCCTCACCCTCACCCTCACCCTAACCCTAAACCTAACCCTCATCCTAACACTAACCCTCACCCTCACCCTCACCCTAACTCTAACCCAAAAACTCACCAAAATCCTCACCCTAACCCTAACCCTAAACCTTACCTAACCGAAAACCTCACCCTCACCTTTACCCAAACCCTCAACCTAGCCCTCCCCCTCACACTCACCTTCACCCTAACCCTGAACCTAACGCTAACGCTCACCTTAACCATAATCCTCACACTAAGCCTAAACCTCACCCTAACCCTAACCCTACCTTTCAGACTAACCCTCACCTTAACCCTAACTCTAACCCTCACAATAACCATAACCCTATCACTAACCCTCACATTAACCCTAACCCTAATACTGAACCTAACCCTAATCCTCACCCTCACCATAACCCTAACACTCACCCTAACCCTAACCCTAACCCTAGTCCTCACAATAACACTTACCCTCACCCTCACCCTAACCCTAACCCTCAACCTCACCCTAACCCTCACCCTAAGCCTTACCCTCACCCTAACTCTAATCCTAACCATAACCCTAACCCTCACCCTACCGCACCCTCACCCTAACCATCACCCTAACCCTTACCGTCACCCTAACCCTAACCCTAACCCTCACACTAAACCTAACCCTCACCCAAATTCTAATGTTACCCCTCACCCTAACCCTCACCCTCAACCTAACCCTAATCCTAATCCTCACCCTATCCTTAATCTTAAACCAAAACTTCACCCTAAACCTCACCCTCACCCTCACCCTAACGCTAACCCTAAACCTCAGCCTCAACCTAACCCTCACCGTAACACTTACCCTCAACCTAAACCTCACCCTCACCCTAACCCTAACCCTAAACCTCACCCTAATACTAACCTTCATGCTCACCTTCACCCTAACCCTAAACCTAACCCTAACACTCATCCTCAACCTAAGGCTAAACCTAATGCTAACCCTAATCCTCACACTCACCCTAAACCTCACCCTAAACGTTACAGTCACTCTAACCCTAACCCTAACCCTCACACTAAACCTAACCCTCACCCTAACCCTAAGGCTACCCTTCCGCCTAACACTCACCCTAAACCTAACCCTAAACATAATCCTCACCCTAACACTTACACACACCCTAACCTTCACCCTAAGCCGAACCCTAAACCTAAACTTCACCCTAACCGTCACCCTAACCCTAACCCTCACACTCACCCTAACCGTCACCCTAAACTTTACCCTCACCCTAAACCTAAACCTAACCCTCACACTAACCCTAACCCTAACCCTCAGCCTAACACTTATTCTAACCCTAAACCTAGCCCTAAACCTCACCCTAACCCTAACCCTAACCCTCAGCCTAACCCTCATCCTAACCCTTACCCTAATCTTAACCCTCACCCTAACCCTAACCCTAACACTAACTTAAACCTCACCCTAAACCTAACCCTCACCCTCACCCTCCCCATCACCCTCAGCCTAACCCTAATCCTAACCTAATCCTTCCGCTCACCCTCACCCTAACTCTAACCCTAAACCTAACCCTAACACTCACTCTAACCCTTACCCTAACCCTACACTATCCCTAACCCTCAACTTAACCTTAAGCCTCACCCTAATCCTAAACCTAACCCTCACCCTCAAACTCACGCTAACTCTAACTCAAACCCTAACCCTAACCCTACCCTCACTCTCAACCTAACCTTCACACTCACCCTAAACTTCATCCTAAACCTAACCCTTCCCCTCTCCCTACCCCTCACCCTAAACCTAACGCTAACCCTAACCCTCAACGTATCCCTAACCCTACCCCTAACACTAACCCTCACCCTAACCCTAATCCTCACCCTAACTCTCACCCTCATTCTAATCATCACCCAAAACTTAACCCTTACCCTAACCCTAACACAAACCTATTTCAAACCCTCACACTCACCCTAACCCTCACCCTAACCCTTACCCTCACCATAAAACTTACCTTCACCCTAACCCTAACCATAAACCTCACACTAACTGTAACCCTCACTCTAACCCTAACCATAAACCTGACACAAACCTTCACCCTCACCCTGATGCTCACCCTCAGCTTAACCCTAAGCCTCATCCTATTCCTAATCCTAACCCTCACCCTCACCCTAAACCTAACCCACACCCTAAACATCACCCTAACCCTAACCCTTACCCAAAAATTAACCCTCACCCCCACCCTAACAATAACCCTCACCATGAACCTAACTTCAGCTTAATCCTCACCCTCACCCTAATGCTCACCCTAACCCTAAACTTTACCTAACCGAAACCCTCACCCTCAACCTCAGCCTAACCCTCACCCCACCCAAGCCCTCACCCTAACCCTAAACTTAACTGTAACCCTCACCCTCAACCTCCCCTTTCCCCTTAGCCTTACCCTAATCATAACCCTAATCCTAACCCTAACCCTCAACCCCACCCTTACCCTAACCCTAACCCTAACCTTAAATAACCCTCACCCACATCCTAACCCTAACAGTAACCCTAACAATAACTCTAACCCTAACCCTGAACCTTAAACTCACCCTAACCCTAATCCTAACCCTAACCCTCAACCTCACCCTCACTCTCATTCTAACCCTCACCCTCACGCTGACCCTCACCATCACACTAACCCTCACTATCAAACTAACCCTCACCATAGCTCTAACCCTAACCCTCACCCTCACTTTCCCCCTCACCCTCAGCCTCACCCTAACTCTAACAATAATCCTAAACTAACCTCACCCTCACCCTCACCCTAAACCTAACACTCAACCTCACCCTCACCCTCACACTAACCCTCAACCTCACCCTAAACATCACCTTAACCCTAACCCTCACATTGAACCTAACCATTACGCTCACCCTAACCCTCACCCTCAAACTAACCCTCACCCTAAACATTATCCTCACACTAACCCTAACCCTAACCTTCACACTAACCCTAACCCTCACCCTAACCGTATCCCGACACCTCACCCTCTCACCCTAACCCTAGCCCTAACCCTAACACTCACCCTAACCCTAACTCTCAACCTAACCCTCACCCTCACCCTAACCCTCACCCTGACCCTAACCCTCACCATCACCCTAGTGCTCATCCTAACCCTAAACCCTCACCCTAAACCTAACCCTCAACCTAAACCTAACCCTCACCCTGACACTCACCCTAACCCTAACCATAACCATAACCCTCACCTTAACCCTTACTTTAACCCTAACCCTCACCCTAACCCTAACCCTCACCCTCGCCCTTTACCTTTACCCTTACCCTCACAATAACCCTCAACCTAACCGTTTCCCTGACCCTAACCCTAACCCTCAGCCTAACACTCATCCTAACCCTAACCCTAAACCTAACTCTCACCCTAACCGTAACCCTACCCATAAAAGTAACCCTACACCTAACCCTCACGCTCATGTTAACTAACTCTAATACTAACCCTCACCCTAACTCTAACCCTAAACCTAACCCTAACTGTCACCCTAGCCCTAACCCTAACCCTAACCCTCACACTAAACCTCACCCTAAAACTTACCCTCACCATAAACCTAACTCTAACACTAATCCTCACCCTAAACCTGACCCTCACCCACACCCTAAACCTGACCCTCACCCAAACCCTCACCCAAACACTAACACTCACCCTAACCCTAACCCTAAGACTATTCCTAAACCTTAGCCTCACCCTTAAACTCACACTAACCCTACACCTAACCCTAAACCTCACCCACACCCTCACCCTAACCCTCACCCTCACCCTAACCCGCACCCTAACCCTAACCCTACCCTTCCCACTAACCCTCACTCTAACAATAACCCTAATCTAAACCCTCAATCTAACCCTAACACTACCCCTAACCTTCAACCTCACACTAATCCTAAACCTAACACTAACACTCAAACTAACCCTAATCCTCAACCACACCCTAACCCTCACCCTCACCTTAACCCTAACCCTCACACTAAACATCACCCAAACCCTGACCATCACCCTAACCCTAGCCCTAACCCACACCGTAACCCGAACCCCAAACCTAATCCTCAACCTCAACCGATTCCTCACCATAACCCTAACCCTTGGCTAAAAGAAACCCTCAACCTTCAACTCACACTAACCCTCACCCTCACCCTACCACTCACCCTAATCCTAACCCTAACCCTAATCCTCACCCTCACCCGAAACCTCACTCTAACCCTTACCCTCACCCTCATTCTAACCCTAACCATAATCATAACCCTCAGAGTAACCATAACCCTCAACCTAACCATAACCCTAACGCTAACCCTAACCCTAACCTTCAGCCTCACCCTCACCTTCAGCCTAACCCTAACCCTAAACTTATTCCCAATCCTAAACCTCACCCTCACCCTTACCGTACTTCTCACCCTCACCCTAACCTTTACCCTCACCCTAAACATCACCCAAACCATAAACCTCAGCCTAACCCTAACCATAACCCTTACCCTAACCATAACCTCAACTTAACCCTAACCCTGACATAAAGAAAACCCTCACCCTCACCCTCAGACTAAACCTCACCCTCACCCTAGCCCTCACCCTCACCCTAACCCTAACTCTAACCCTCAAACTCACCCTCACCCTCACTCTCAACCTCAGCCTAAAACTAACCCTAACCCTAACCATAACCCTAACCCTCACCCTCACCCTCACCCCAACCCTAAACCTAAACCTAACCCTCACCCCAACCCTAACGCTCACCCTAACACTAACCCTCACCCTAACCCTAACCCTAACTCTAATCCTAACCCTCACCCTCACCATAACCCTCACCCTAACACTTACCCTCACCCTAAGCGTAACCCTAAACCTCGCAGTAACCCTAACACTCACCCTAACTCTAAACCTCATCTCAAACCTCAACCTCACCCTAATCCTCATCCTAACCTTACCTTAACCCTTACCTAAACTAAACCCTCACCTTTACCCTCACCCTAAACCCTAGCCCACACCCTAACCCTAACCCTAAACCCAACCCTCACACTAACCCTGACACTACTCTTAAACCTAACCCTAAGCCTAATGCTAACTCTCACCCTAAACGTATCCCTAAACCTAACCCTCACCCTAACACTAAACTTCAACCTCAACCTCACCCTCACCCTCAGCCTAAACCTAACCCTCACACTCATACTAACTCTAACCCTAAACCAAACTCTCCCCCTCCCCCTCCCCCTCACTCTAATTCTCACTCTAACACTAACACTCACCCACAACCTCACCCTCACCCTCAGCATAACCCTACTCCTTACCCTAATCCTAACCCTCAACCTACCCCTGACCCTAACCCTAACCATAACCCTAACCCTCACCCTCACCATAGTCCACACCCTTACCCTAACCCTAAACCTAACCCTCACACGAACCCTAACCCTAACCCTCACCCTAAACTTTATCCTAACCCTAAACCTAAAACTAACCTTCACCCTAACCGAACCCTAACCCTAACTATAACCTAACCCTATCCCACACACTAACCCTAACCCTAACCCTCAGCCTAACGCTCATCCTAACCCTAACCCAAACCCTAACCCTAAACCTCAACCTAACCCTCATGCTAACCCTAACCCTAACACTAACCCTAAACCTGACCCTCAATTTAACCCTCCCCACAACCCTAACTCTAACTGTAAACCTCACCCTCACATTAACCCTAATCCTAACACTAACCCTAAACCTCACCCTCACTCTCACCCTTACCCTCACCCTAAACATCACCCTAACATTAACCCACACCCACACCCTAACCCTAACCATCACTCTAACCCTAACCTCAGCTTAACCCTAACCCTGAAGTAAACGAAACCCTCAACCTCACCCTCACCCTAGCCCTCACCCTCACCCTAGCCGTCACACTCACCCTAACCCTAACACTAATCATCAACCTCACCCTCAACCTCACCTTCAGCCTAATCCTAACCCTAACCTAAACCTAACCCTCACCCTCACCCTCACCCTCAACCGAATCCTAACCCTAACAATAAGCCTAACCCTCACCCTAACACTAAACCTCAACATCACCCTAACCCTAATCCTAACCCTAACTCTAATCATAACCCTCACCCTCACCCTAACCCTCACCCTAACCCTTACCCTCACATTCACCTAACCCTAACCCTAAACCTCACACTAACCTGAAACCTCACCATAACCTTAACACTAACCCTAACCCTTACCCTCACAATCACCCTAAATCTTACCTTACCCTCACCCTAACCCTAACCCTAACAGTACCCCTAACCCTAAACCTAGTCCTCACACTAACCCTAACCCTCACCCACACCTTAACCCGAGCCCTCACCCAAAACCTCACCCTAACCCTAACCCTAAACCTAACCCTAACACTTCCACTAAACCTAACCCTCACCCTATCTATAACCCTACCCATCAGCCTAAATCTCACCTAACCAGAACCCTAACCCTAATCCTCACCCTATCCCTAAACCTATCCCTAACCCTCACATTCACCCTAACCCTCATCTTAACCCTAACACAAACCCTGACCCTAACCCTAAACCTTATCCTCACCCTATCCCTAACCCTAAACCTAACCCTCACACTCACCCTAGCACTCACCCAAACCTCACCCTAACCCTATCCCAAACCCTAACCTTAAGCCTCACCCTAACCCTAAAGCTCAAGCTCACCCACACCCTAACTCTTAACCTCACCCTAACCCTAACCCTAACCCTAAAACTATCCATCAGCCTAACCCTAACCCTCACCCTCAACCCAACCCTGTGCTAAGACAAATGCTCATTCTCAACCTAAGACTCAGCCTAACACTTACCCTCACCATAATCATATCCCTAAACCTCTCCCTAAACCTCACCCTACCCCTTCTCCTCACCCTAACCCAAACCCTAACCTTAACCCTAAACTTCACCCTAGCCCTCACCTTAAACCTCATCCTAACCCTAACCCGAAACCTCACCCTAAGCCTAAACCTAACCCTAACACTCACCCTCAAGCTAACTGTCAATATAACCCTTACCCTCACACTAACCCAAACCGTAACCCTAACCCTAACCCTCACACTAACCCAAACCCTCACCAAAACCCTCACTCTCACATTCACCCTCACACTAAACATCACCCTAACCATAACCCTCACCCTAACCCTAACCCTAACCCTCACCCTAACCCTAACCCTCACCTTAAACCTCACCCACACACTAATCCTCACACTAAACCTAACCCTAAACCTTTCCTAAACAAAAACATCACCCTCACCCTTGCCCTCACCCTAAACCTAACCCTAACCTTAACCCTCACCCTCACCCTCACCCTCAGCCTCACAATAACCTGCACCCTAACCCTAACCCTAACCCTAACACTCAACCTAACCCTAATCCTAACCCTAATGCTAACCCTAACCCTCACCCTCAACCTAACCCTGACCCTAACCCTTACCCTTATCTTAACTATCACTCTCACCCTAAACCTAACCCTTACCCTCACCATAAGCCTATCCCGCACCCTCAACCTAACCCTCACCCTAACCCTTACGGTCACCCTAACACTCACCCAACCCTAACCCGAACACCAACCCTCACCCTAACCCCCAACCTAATCTTCACCCTACTCTAAAGCTAACCCTAACCCTCAGTCTCAACCTAACCCTCACCCTAAACCTTATCCTCACACTAACCCAAACCCTAACCGTAACCCTCACAGTAAGCCTAACCCTCATCCTAACCCTAACGTTACCTCTCACCCTAACATTCACCTTAAACCTAACCCTAACCCTAATCCTCAACCTACGCCTAACCCTCAGCCTCACCCTCACCCTAATCCTCACACTAAACCTAACCCTAACCCTAACCCTCACCCTCACCCTCCCACTCAACCTCACCCTCACCCTAACCCTCACCGTCACCCTAAACATCACCCTAACCCTAACCCTCACGCTAACCCTAAACTTAACCTAACCTTAAACCTAACCCTTACCCTAACCCTAACCCTAAGCCTAACCCTAACCCTAACCCTAACGCTAAGCCTAACCCTAACTCTTACCCTAACCCTAACTCTTACTGTAACCCTAACCCTAACCCTAAACCTCACTCTAAACCTCATGCTAACCCTAACCCTCACCCTAATCCTCACTCTAACACTTAACCTCACACTAACCCTAACGTTAATCCTCAGCATCACACTCACCCTAACCCTAACCCTAACCCTAACCCTCACCCTCACCCTCACCCTAACCCTAACCTAACCCTAACACTCACCCTAACCCTAAACCTTATGCTCTCCCTAAACCTACCCCACAACATAAACCTCACCCTCACCCTAACCCTAACCGTAACCCTCACACTCATCCTCACCCTAACCCTAACCCTAACCCTAACCCTCACCCTAAACCTAACCCGAAACCTAACCCTGTCCCTCACCATCACCATCACCCTCACCCTAACCCTCAATCTCAAACTCACCTTCACCCTAACCCTCAAACTAAATCTAACCTTCACCCTAACCCTAACCCTCTCCCTAAACCTAAACCTACACCTGACCCTAACCCTCACCCTAAACCTAACCCTCAACCTAACCCTAATCCTAACCCTCACCGTCACCCTAACCCTCACCCTAAACTTAACACTAGCCCAAACTCGAACCCTGAACCTTACCCGAACCCTCACGCTCACTCTCACCCTAACCCTCACCCTCACCCTAAGCCTCACCCTATCCCTAACCCTAACCCTAATGCTCACCCTAACCCTAACATTCATCCTAACCCTAACCCTCACCCTAATCCTCACCCTAACCCTAACCCTAATCCTTACCTAACCAAAACCCTCACCCTAACCCTCATTTTCACCCTAATACTCACCCTCACCCTCGCCCTCACCCTAAACATAACATTAACCCTAACCATCACCCTAGCCCTAGCCAGAACTTTAACCCTCACCATCACCCTCACCCTAACACTTACCCTCACCTTCACCCTCACCCTAACACTCACACTAACCCTAAACCTCATGCTAACCCTAACACGAACACTAAACAAAACCCTCATCCTAACCCTCAAACTAAGCCTAAACCTAAACCTAACCCTCACCCTCACCATCTCCCTAAACCTAACACTAACCCTCACCCACACCCTAATCCTTAATCTCACCCTAACCCTAATCCTTACACTTAACCTAACCTTCACCCAAATCCTAAAATTCACCCTAACCCTAACCCTACCCCTTACTCTAACCCTCATCCTAACCCAAACCCTAACCCTAACCCTCACCCTAACACTAACCCTAACCCTACCACTAACCCTCAAAAACACCCTAACCCTAATGCAAACCCAAACCCTAAAACTCACCATAACCGTATCCATCACTCTAAGCATAAACTTCATCCTATCCCTGACCCTCACCCTAATCTTCACCCTAACCCTCTTAACCCTTACCTAACCGAAACGCTCACCCTCACCCTCAACCTATCCCTCAACCTCACATTAGACCTCACCATAAACCTTACCCTAAACCTAACAATAACCCTCACACTAACAATCACCTTCACCATAAACTTAACCCTAAGCCTTACACTCACCCTAAACCTAACCCTAACTCTAACCCTCACACTAATCATTACCCTCATCCTAACCCTAACCCTCACCCTCACCCTAAACCTCACCCTAATCTTTACCCTCATCCTAAACCTAACCCTACCCCTCACCCTAAACCTCACTCTCAACCTAACCATACCATTAACCTTAACCCTCACCCTAACCTTCACCTAAACCTAATCCTATCCCTAACCCTCACACTAACACTCACCCTAACCGTAACCCTCACCCTCCCCCGCCCTAACCCTCACACTAACCCTAAACCTCTCCTTAAACCTAAACCTAACCCTCACCCTCACCCTCAAGCTCACTCTCAGCCTAACCCTAACGTTAACACTAATCCTAACCCTATCCTCACCCAAACCCTCACCCTCACCCTAACCCTAATCCTAACCCTCAACCTCAACCTCAGCCTCACCCTAAACCTCACCCTTACACTAACCCTAACCATAACCTTATTCCTATCGCTCAACCTATCCCTAATGCTAACCCTAACCCTCAGCCTCACCCTAAACCTCACACTAACCCTTACCCTCACCCTAACCCTAACCCTCACCCTCATTCTAACACTCACTCTAACACTTACCCACAACCTAACCCTCACCTTATCCCTCAGCCTAACCCTAACTCTAACACTAACACCAACCCTAACCCTCACCCTCACCCTCACCCTCAGCCTAACCTAACCCTAACCCTCAACCTCATCCTTACCCTAAGGCTAACCCTATCCCTCACCGTATCCCAAAACACCTCACCAACCCTAACCCTCATCCTAAACCTAACCTTAACCCTAACCCTCACATGCAACCTAACCCTCACCCTAACACAAACCCTCACACTAACCCTATCTCTAACCCTAAACCTCACTTCACCCTAACCATCACCCTAACCGTAACAGTCACCCTCACCCTAACAATCACACTAACCGTAACCCTCACCCTAACCCCAACCCTAACACTCACCCTCACCCTCACCCTCAGCCTAACAAAAACCCTAACCCTAAACCTCACCCTCACCCTCACCCAAACCCTTACCCAAACCCTTACCCACACTCTAACCCTCACCCTATCCCTAATGCTAACCCTAACATTCACCCTCACCCAAACCCTCACCCTAACCTTTACCCTCACCAATCCTCTCCTTATCCCTAACTCTAACCCTAACCCTAACACTCACCCTCACCCTAGACCTCACCCTAACACTAACACTAACCCTAACCATCACCCTCACCCTAACCATAACACTAAACCTAACACTAACCAAAAGCCTCACCCTAAGCCTCTCAATCACCCTAACCCTCACCCTCACCCTACCCCTCAACCTAAACCTAACCCTAACCCTCACCCTCACTCTAACCCTCACTTTAAACCTTACCCTCACCCTAGCCCTAACCCTAACCCTCACTGAAACCCTCACCCTAAACATAACCCTAAACCTAACCCTAACCCTCACCCTAACCCTCACCATAACCCTAACCCTAATCCTAAACCTCACCCTAAACCTAACCCTAACCTTACCCTCACCGTAACCATAACCCTAACCCACACAGTAATCCTAACTCTCACCCTAACCCTAACCCTATCCCTCCCTGTAACCCTCACCTAACACTAACCTTAAACCTAAACCTCACCCTAACCCTAACCCTAACTCTCATGCTCACCCTAACCTTCAACCTCACCCTAACCCTCACCCTAAACATCACACTAAACCTAACCCTCACCCTAACCCTAAACCTAACACTCAGCCTAACCCTAACAGTCACCCTAACCCAAAACCTCACCCTAATCCTCAAACTAACCCTAACACTAATCATTACCCTAACTCTAACACTCACCCTCAGCCTCACCCTCAACCTTAACCCTCACCATCACCCTAAACCTAACACTAACCCTAAGCCTCACCCTAATCCTTAACATCACCCTAACCCTAACCCTTACCATTAACCTAACCGTCACCCTAATCCTAACATTCACCCTAATCCTAACCCTACCCCTTATCCTAACCCTCATCCTAACCCTAACACTAACCCTCACCCTCACCCTAACACTAACCCTAACCCTACCCCTAACCCTCAAAATCACCCTAACCCTCACCCTTAACCCTAATGCAAACCCGAACCCTAAACCTCACCCTAACCATAACCCTAACCCTAAACCTCACACTAACCCTAACAATCACTCTAACCCTAAACTTCATCCTATCCCTGACCCTCACCCTAATCCTCACCCTAACCCTAATCTTAACCCTTACCTAACCGAAATGCTCACCCTCACCCTCAGCCTCACCCTAACCCTCAACCTCACATTAGACCTCACCATAAACCTTACCCTAAACCAAACAATAACCCTCACACTAACCCTCACCTTCACCCTAAACCTAACCTAAGCCTTACCCTCATCCTAGCCCTAACCCTAACTCTAAAGCTCACACTAACCCTAACCCTCACCCTAACCCTAACCCTAACTCTAACCCTCAAACTAACCCTAACCATCATCCTAACCATCACTCTAACACTTATCCACAACCTAACCCTAACCCTAACCCTAAACCTAACAATAATCCTAACCCTAACGCTAACCATCACACTAACACTCACCCTAACCGTAACATTAACCCTCCCCCTCACCCTAACCCTCACACTAACCCTAACCCTCACCTTAAACCTAAACCAAACCCTCACCCTCACCCTCAGCTTAACCCTAATGCTAACACTAATCCTAACCCTAACCCTCACCTACACCCTCACCCTCACCCTAACCATAATCCTAACCCTCAACCTCACACTCAACCTCACCCTAACCCTCACCCTCACCCTAACACTAAACCTAAACCTATCCCTATCGCTCACCCTAACCCTAATGCTAACCCTAACCCTCACCCTCACCCTAACCCTAATGCTAACCCTAACCCTCAAACTCACCCTAACCCTCACACTAACCCTTACACTCACCCTAACCCTAACCCTCACCGTCATTCTAACCCTCACTCTAACACTTACCCACAACCTAACCCTCACCCTAACCCTCACCCTAACCCTAACACTAAAACTAACACCAACCCTAACCTTCACTCTCACCCTCACCCTCACCCTCAGCCTAACCTAAACCTATCCCTCACCCTCATCCTAACCCTAATGCTAACCCTAACCCTCACCCTCACCCTAACCCTCTCACCAACCCTAACCCTCATCCTAAACCTAACCCTAACCCTAACCCTCACATGGAACCTAACCCTCACCCTAACACAAACCCTCACCCTAACCATATCCCTAACTCTAACCCTCACTTCACCCTAATCATCACCCTAACCGTTATAGTCACTCTTACCCTAACAATCACCCTAAACTTAACCCTCACCCTAACCCCAACCCTAACACTCACCCTCACCCTCACCCTCAGCCTAACAAAAACCCTAACCCTAAACCTCACCCTCAACCTCACCCTAACCCTAACCCTAACCCTCATCCTAACCCTAACCCTAACCCTCAACCTCACCCTCAGCCTATCCCTAACCCTAACCCTAAAGATAAACCTAACCCTCACCTTCACCCTAACCCTAACAATATTCCTAACCCTAACCCTCACCTAACCCTAACCCAAATCCTAACCCTAAACCTCACCCTCAACCTCAGCCTAACCCTAACCCTAAAGTTCAACCTCACCCTAACCCTCAACCTAACCCTAATACTCACAATAACCCTTAACCTCACCCTAATCCTAACCCTAACCCTCACCCTCAACCTAACCCGAACACTCACCCTACCCTTACCCTCACACTAACTCTCATGCTAACACTAACCCTAACCCTAATCCACCCCATAAACCTCAGACTCATCCTAACCTTCAACCAAAACCTAACCCTCAACCTAACCGTCACCATAACCCTAACCCTTACTCTAATCCTCACCCTCACTGTAACCCTCAACATAACCCTTACCCTCACCCTAACCCTAACCCTAACACTCACACTAACCCTAACCCTCACCATAAACCTAACCGTAAACCTCAACATAGCACTCATCCTAAACCTAACCCTAACCATAACCCTCATCTTCACCCTCACCCTCACCCTAACCCTAACCCTAACCCTAACAATAACCCTAACCTAAACCCTAAAGCTAACCCTAATCCTAACCGTCACCCTCACCCTAAGGCTAACCCTAAACATAACACTAACACTCACCCTCACCCAAACCCTAACCCTCAACTTCACCCTAAGCCTAACCCTTACCCTAACCCTCACTCTAACCATCACCCTAACACTCACGATTACCCTAACCCTCACTCTCATCCTAACCCTCACCCTAACCCTCACCTTAGCCCTAACCCGAACCCTAACCCCTAGCCTAACCCTATCACTAACTCTCACCATAAACCTCACCCTCACCCTCACCCTATCCCTAACCATAACGCTAACCCTAATCCTAACCCTCACACTAACCCTTAAGCTGACCCTAACCCTAAACCTAACCCTATTCCTCACCCTCACACTAACCTTCACTCTAACCGTAACTCTAACCCTAACATTATCCCTAACTCTAACCATCACCCTAACCCTAACCCTAACCCTACCCCTCACCCTAACCATAACCCCTACCCTACCCTAAACCTAACCCTCACTATAACCCTCACCATAACCCTAATCCTAACCCTAAATGATAACCTAAACCTCAACCTCAACTGCACCCAAAACCTAACCCTAACCCTTACACTAACCCTAACCCTAACCCTAACCCTCAACCTTATCTTATCCCTCACCCTCAGCCTAAACGACACCTTTACACTTACCATCATCCTCAACCTAACCCCAAACCTCATCCTAAACCTCACCCTAACCGAAACCCTAACCATCATCCTAACCCTCATCCTCACTCCCACACTCACCCTCAGCCTATCCCTAAGCCTAAGCCTAACCCTAACCCTCACACTCACCCTCATCATAACCCTAATCCTAACCCTAACCCTCACCCTAACCGAAACACTCACCCTAACCCTTACCCTCACACTAACCCTCACACTAACATTAACCCTAACTCTAACCCACCCCATAAAACTCAGCATCATCCTAACCCTCAACCAAAACCTAACCGTCAACCTAACCCTCACCATAACATTAACCCTTACCCTAATCCTCACCCTCACAGTAACCTTCACCATAACCCTTACCCTCACCCTAACCCTAACCCTAACACTCACACTAACCCTAACCCTCACCCTAAACCTAACCGTAACCGTCAACCTAGCACTCATCCTAAACCTAAACCTAACTGTAACCCTCACCTTCACCCTCACCCTCACCCTAACCCTAACCCTAACCCTAACAATAACCCTAACCCAAACCCTAACCGTAACCCTAATCCTAACCCTCACCCTCACCCTAAGGCTAAGCCTAAACATAACACTAACCCTCACCCTAACCCCTAGCCTAACCCTATCACTAACTCTCAACATAAACCTCACCCTCACCCACACCCTATCCCTAACCATAACGCTAACCCTAACCGTAACCCTCACAGTAACCCTTAAGCTCTCCCTAACCCTAAAACTAACCCTATTCCTCACCCTCACACTAACCTCCACTCTAACTGTAACTCTAACCCTAAACCTATCCCTAACTCTAACCACCACCATAACCCTAACCCTAGCCCTAATCCTACCCCTCACCCTCACCCTAACCCCTACCCTACCCCTAAACCTAAACCTCACTATAACCCTCACCATAACCCTAACCCTAACCCTAAATGTCAACCTAACCCTCACCCTCAACCGCACCCTAAACCTAACCCTAACCCTTACACTAACCCTAAACCTAACCCTATCTCTCAACTTTATCTTAACCCTCACTCTCAGCCTAAACCACACCTTTACCCTTACCATCATCCTCACCCTAACCCTAAACCACATCCTAAACCTCACCCTAACTGTAACCCTAACCATCATCCTAACCCTAATCCTCACACCCAACCTCACCCACAGCCTAAACCTAAGTCTAAGGCTAACCCTAAACCTAACCCTCACACTCACCTTCACCCTAAACCTTATCCTAACTCTAACCCTAACCCTAAACCTAAACCTCACACTCACCCTAACCCTAATCCTAAACCTAAGGTTAACCCTCACCCTCACCCTAACCCTTACCCTACCCCTAACTCTAACCCTAACCCTAACCCTCACCCTCAGCCTCACCCTAACCCTAACCCTCACCCTCAACCTCAACCTCAGCCTAACCCTAAGCCTAACCTTAAACCTTACCCTAAACCACACCCTCACCATCAACCTAACCCTAATCCTAAGCCTAACCCTCCCCCTCCCCCTAACTCTAACCCTAAACCTCTACCTCACCCTAACCCTAACCTTCAACTTCACACTAAACCTACGCCTAATATTAAGCCTAAACCTAACCCCAACCCGAACCCTAACACTAACCCTAACCCTAACCCTAACCCTCACCCTAACCTCACCATAACCCTAACCCTAACCCTCACCCTCACCCTAGCCCATACCCTAACCCTAAGCCTAAGCCTAACCCTCACCCTAACCCTCACTCTAACCCTAATCCCAACCCTCACCCTCACCCTCACCCTAACTATAATCCTAAGCATAACCCTAATCCTAAACCTCAAACTCACCTTCACTTTAATCCTAATCCTAATTCTAACCCTAAACCTAAACCTCACCCTAAACCTCACCCTAACCCTAACCATAACACTAAGCCTAACCCTAACCATAACATTAAGCCTAACCCTAAAACTAACCAGAAACCTCACCCTCAGCCTCAACCTCACCGCAACTTTAACCCTAAACATAACACTAACAATAACCCTAAACCTAACCCTAAACCTAACCCTAACCCTAACCCTCACTGTAATCCTAACCCTAACCCTAAACATAACACTAAAACCCTAACACTAACACTAACACTAATCATCACCCTCAACCTCACCCTAACCCACATCCTAACCCTAACCTTCGCCCTAACCCTAACCCTAACCCCAACCCTAACCCTAACCATGAACCTAAACCTAAACTTAACCCTAAACCTCATCCTAACCCTCAACCTAACCTTAACACTAACGCTCACACTAACCTTAACCCTAACCCTCACCCTCATTCTCGGCCTAAGCCTGAGCCTAAGCCTAAGCCTAACCATAACCCTAACCCTCACCCTAACACTCACCCTAAACCTAACACTAACTCTAACTCTAACCCTAAACCTCACCCTTACCCTAACGCTAACTCTAACCCTATCCTTAAATTTAAACCTCACCCTAACCCTAACCCTAACCCTCACCCTCACAGTAACTTTAAACCTAACCCTAATCCTAACAATAACCCTAACCCTCACCCTGTCCATAACCCTCACCCTAACCCTAAACATCACCCTAACCCTCGCCCTCACCTTCACCCTTAGGCTCAGACTAAGCCTAAGCCGTAGACTAAGACTAACTCTTACTCTCACACTCACCCTCACCCTAACCCTAAAAGTAACACCAAACCCTCACACTAACACTCACCCTAACACTAACACTAACCCTAAACCTAACCCGCACACTAACCCTAACCCCCACCCCCAACCTTACCCTCCGCCTAACACTAAGCCTATGCCTAACCCCAACCCTAACACTAACACTAACCCTAAACCTAACCCTCACTCTAACCCTCACTCTAACCCTGACCCTAACCCTCACCCTCACCCTAGCCCATACCCTAACCCTAGGCCTAATCATAACCCTCAGCCTAACCCTCACTTTAACCCTAACACCAACCCTCACCCTAACCCTAACCCTCTCCCTCACCCTCACCATAACTCTTATCCTAATCCTAACCCTATCCCTAACCCTCACACTCACCCTCATGTTACCCTAATCCTAACCCTAACCCTAACACTCATACCCACCCTAAACCTCACCCTAACCCTAACACTAACACTAACCCTAAACCTAACCCTCACCCTAACCCTAACTCTAACCCTAAACCTCACCCTAACACTTACCTTCACAATAAAACTAACCTTAACCCTAACCCTAACCCTCACATTAACCTGAAACTACACCCTAAACTTAAAACTCACCCTAACTCTAACCCTCAACCTCGCCATAACCCTAACCATTATCCTAACCCTGACCCTCACCCTAACCCTAACCCTCACCTTCACCCCCAAGCTGGGCCTAGGCCTAAGCATAAGCCTAATACTAACGCTAACCCTCACACTCACCCTAACCCTAACCCTAACCATAACCCTCACCCTAAGCCTCACCCTCACCGCAATCTAAACCCTAAACATAACACTAACAACAACGCTAACCCTAACCCTAACCCTCACCATAAACCTAAACCTAACCCTAACACTAAACCTACTCATAACCCTAACCCTTAACCTAAACCTAACACTAACACTAATGCTAATCCTTACCCTCACGCTCACCCTAACCTAAACCCTAACCCTAACCCTCACCCTAACCCTAACTATAACCCTAAACATAACCCTAACCCTAATCCTAACCCTAAACATAACCCTAAGCGTAACCCTAACCCTAAATCTCATCCTACCCCTAACCCTAACCCTAACCCTAACCCTCACCCTAACCCTCACCCTCATGCTCGGCCTAAGCCTAAGCCTAAGCCTAACCATAACCGAAACCCTAACCCCCACCCTAACCATAAACCTAACACTAACCGTAACTATAATCCTAAACCTCAACCTCACCCTAACTCTAACTCTAACCCTAAACCTAAACCTAAACCGCACCCTAACTCTAACCCTAACCCTCACCCTCACACTCACCGAAAATGTAACCCTAACCCTAATCCTAACAATAACCCTAACCCTAACCCTAACACTCACCCTAACCATAACCCTCACCCTAACCTTAACCATCCCCCTAACAATAACCCTCAACATAACACTAAGCCTAAACCTAAAACTAAACCTCACACTGACCCTAAACATCAAACTAACCCTAAACCTCACCCTAACCCTAACCCTAAACCTCACCCTCACCCTAGACCTCATCCTAACCCTAAACCTCATCCTCACCCTAAACCTCACACTAACCCTAACACTAATACTCAATCTAACCCTCACCCTCCCCCTAACCCAAACCCTAACCCTCACTCAACCCTCACCCTAACCCAAACCTTCAGCATTACCATAACACTCACTCTCAGCCTAACCCTCAACTTTACCCTTACTGTCCCCTTCAAACTAACCCTCACCCTAACCCTACTCCTCATCCTAACCCTCACCCTAACTGTAACCCTAAACATCACCCTAACCCTAAACCTCACCCTCACCTTCAGCCTCAGCCTAACCCTAAGACTAAGCCTACCCCTAACCCTAAACATCACCCTCATCCTAGCCCTCACCCTAACACTAATCCTAACCCTAACCCTCATCCTAACCCTCAAACTAACCATAACCCTAACCATCACTCAAAAGCTAATCCTCATCCCCACTATCACCCTCAGCCTAATCCTAAGCCTAAGCCTAACCCTAACCCTCATCCACACACTCACCCTGACTGTAACCCTAATTCTAACCCTCACCCTAACCCTAACCCTAAGACTAACACTAACCCTAAACCTCACCCTAACCCTTCCCCTAAGCATAACTCTAACCCTAAAATTCACCCTCATGCTAACCCTAACCCTAAACTTAAACCTCAGCCTAACCCTAACCCTAACCCTCACACTCACCGTAACCCTAACCCTCACCCTAACCCTCACCCTGATCTAACCCTCACCCTAACCCTAACCCTAACCCAAACCCTAACCCTCAACCTCCCCCTCACCCTCACTGTAAACTTAACCCTAACCATAAAACTAACAATAACCCTAACCCTAAACCTAATCCTAACCCTCACCCTCACCTTAACACTAACCCTAACCCTCACCCTAACCCAAACCCTCACCCTCAACGTAACCCTGACCCTAACCCTAAACCTTACCCTAACGCTAACCCTAACCCTCTCCCTCACTCTAGCCCTCACCCAACCCTAATTCTAACCCTACACCTCATCCTAAACCTCACCATAACCCTAAAACCCTAACCCTCATCCTAACCCTAACCCTCTCCCTCATACTCATGCTCTGCCTAAAACTAAGCCTAAGCCTAAGACTAACTGTAACCCTCACACTCACCCTTACACTCACACTAACCCTAACACTAACCCTCACCCTCACCCTAAGTCTAACCCTAAACCTAACACTCACTCTAACCCTAACTGTAACACTAAACCTAACCCTAACACTAACCCTCACCCTAATGCTAACTCTAACCCTAAACCTCATCCTCACCCTAACCCTAAACCTCACCCTCACCCAAACCCTCCGCCTAACACTTAAGCCTATCCCTAACCCCAACGCTAACCCTAACACTAACCCTAAACCTAACCCTCACACTAACCCTCACACTAACCATTACCCTAACCCTCACCCTCACCCTAGACCATGCCCTAACCCTAAGCCTAATCCTAAACCTCACCCTAACCCTGACTCTAACACTAACTCCAACCCTCACCCTAAGCCTAACCCTCACCCTCACCCTCACCATAACTCTTATCCTAACCCTAACCCTAACCCTAACCCTCACACTCACCCTCACCTTATCCCTAATCCTAATCCTAACCCTAACCCTAACCTTAACCACCAACCTAAACCTCACCATAACCTTAACCCTAACACTAACCCTTACTCTAACCCTCACCCTAATCTTAACTCTAACCCTAAACATCACCCTCATTCTAATCCTAAACTTAACCCTAACCCTAAACCTCACCCTAATCCTAAACCTCACACTTACACTTACCCTCACCCTAACACTAACCCTAACCCTTAAACTAACCCTCGCACTAACCCTAACCATCACCCTAAACCTAAACCTCATCCTAACCCTAACACTAAACCTCAACCTCACCCTAACCTTAATGATAACCCTAACACTCACCCTCACACTCACTCTCACCCTAACCCTAACCCTCACCATCACACTCACCCTAACACTGACCCTAACCCTCATCCTAAACCTAACCCTCACTCTACCTCTAAGGCTAAACCTGACCTTCACCCTCAATTAAACCTAAACCTATCACTAACCCTCAACCTAATACTAACCCTAACCCTAATGCTAACCCTAAACCTCACCCTCAACCTAACCCTCACCCTAAGTCTAACCCTACCCCTAATCCTCACTCTATCCCTGACCCTAAACCTAAGCCTCACCCTCACCCTAGCTGTCACCCTAACCCTAACCCTAACCCTCAACCTCACCCTAACCCTAATGCTAAACCTGCACTCACCCTCACCCTCAACTTCACCCTAACCGTAACTCTAACCCTAATCGTCACCTATCCCTAACACAAACCCTCACCCTCACCCTAGCCCTCACACTAACCTTAAACTTAAACCTCCCCCTAAACCTAACCCTAACCTTCACCCTAACACTAACCCTCACCCACACCATAATCCTCACCCCAACCCTAACCCTAACACTCACACTCACCCTAGCCCTCACACTCTCTCAACCCTAACCCTACCCCTCACCCTCAGCCTCACCATAAACCTAACCCTAAACCTCACCCTAAGCCTAACCGTAACTCTCACACTAAACCTAGCCCTAAACCTCACCCTAACTCTAAATCTCATCATCACCCTCACCCTCACGCTAACCCTAACCCTAACATTAAACCTGACCCTAAACTTAACCATCACCCTAACCCTAAACCTCACCCTCACCCTAACCCTAAATTTCACCCTAAACCTCACCCTAACCCTAATGCTAATTCTAACCCTTACCCTCACCCTAACCCTCACACTAACCCTTACCTTCACCCTCACTCTAAACCTAACCCTAAATGTCACCCAAAACCTAACCCTCACCCTCACCCTAACCCTTAGCGTCACCCTACACCTAACCTTAACCCAAACCCTAACTCTCACCCTAAACCTCACCCTAGCCCTAAAACTATTCCTAAACCTAACCCTCATCCTAACCCTCACCCTAACCCTTACTCTCACTCTAAACTTAACCCTCACACTAACCCTCATACTAAACCTAAAACTAACCCAAACCCACATCCTAATGCTATCCCTAACCCTAAAGCTCACCCTGAACCTAATCTTCACCCACATCCTGACCCACAACCTCAGCCTAAGCATAACCCTAACCCTAACCCTATCCATAAACCTCACCATAACCCTCACCCAAATCCTAACTAAACACTAACCCTCACACTAACCCTAACCCTGACACTAACCCTAACCCTAACCTTCACTCTAAACCTCACCCTAACACTAACCCTAAACCTAACCCTCATCCTAAACCTCACCCTAACCCTAAACCTATCCTTAACCAAAACGCTCACCCTAACACTCACCCTAATATGAACCGTACCCCTCAACCTAACACATCCTAAACTTAACCCTAACCCAAAACCTCACCCTAACCCTAACCCTAACACTCACCCTAACCCTAAACTTCACCCTCACCCTCTCCCTAATCCTCAGCCTAACCCTAACCCTAATCTTAACCCTAACCCTCACCCTCATCCTAACTCTCACCCTAACCCTAATCCTAACACTCAACCTCACCCTCCCCCTTCACCCTAACCCTAACCCTCACCCTAACCCTAACCTTAACCTTAATCCTAACTCTCTCCCTAACCGTCATGCTAACCCTAACTCTAACCCTAACCGTAACCCTAAACCTCACCCTTACCCTAACCCTACCCTAACCCTTACTCTCACACTCACACTAACCCTCACCCTGAATCTTACCCTCACCCTAACCCTCATCCTAACCCTCACTCTTTCCTTAACACTAACCCTCAAACTAACCCTAATGCTCACCCTAACCCTCATACTGAATCTCAACCATACCCTAAACCTAACCCTGACTCTAACCCTAACCGTAACCCTAACCATTCACTTGCACCCTAACACTCACTGTAACCCTTAATCTTTCATTAAACCTAACCCTTACCCACACCCTACCCCTCAGTCTCACCCTCACCCTCACCCTCAGCCTAACCCTAAGCCTAAGCCTAACCCTCACCCTAACCCTAACGCTCACCCTAACCCTAACCCTCAACCTAACCCTTACACTCACACTAACACTAAGCGTAACCCTAACACTAACTCTCAGACTAACACTCACCCTAAACATCAACCTATCCCTAACCTTAACCCTAACCCTCATCCTCACCCTCACCCTCAGCCTAACCCTAAGCCTAAGCCTAACCCTAACCCTAACCCTCACAGTCACCCTCACCCTAACCATAACCCTAATCGTCACCCTCACCCTCAACCTCACCCTAACCCTAACCCAAACCCTCAAACCAACCCTCACCCTCAACCTCACCCTAACCCTCACCCCAAACATAACCCTAACCCTAAACCTCACCCTAATCCTCACCTAACACTAACTCTCACCCTAACCCTAACCCTGACCCTAAACCTAACCCTCAACCTAGCCCTTACCCTCAACCTAACACTAAGCCTAACCCTAACACTAACCCTCACACCAACCCTAAACCTCAACCTCAACCTAACCCTCACCCTAGCCCTAAAACTAACCCTCAACCTAACCCTCACCCTTACCCTAGCCCTCACACTAACCCTAAACCTAACCTCTTCCCTCACCCTAAACCTAACCCTCAACCTAACCCTAACCCTAACCCTCATCCAACCCTCACCCTAACCCTAACCCTAACCCTCACCCTAACCCTCACCCTATCCTAACCCTAACATTGACCCTAAACCTCACCCTAACCCTAATGCTAAACCTAAACCTTACCCTCACCCTAATCCTCAACCTAACCCTTAACCTCACCCTAACCCTAACTCTAACACTAACCCTCAACCTCACCCTAAGCCTCACCCTAAACATAACCCTCACACCAACACTTACCCTCACGCTAACCCTCACCCTAACGCTAACCCTAACACTAAACCTCACCTAACCCGCAACCTCACCTTAACCGTAAGCCTAACCCTAACAATAACCCTAACCCTAAACCTAATCCTTACCCTACCCCACACACTCACCCTCACCTTCACCCTAACCCTAACCCTAACCCTCTCCATAATCCTAATCCTCACCCTAATCCTAACCCTCACACTCACCCTAACACTCACCCTAAAACTTACCCTCACCCTAATCCTCACTCTAACCCTAAACCTAACCCTAAACTTCACCTTAAGCCTTACCCTAACCCCAACAGTAACGGTAACCCTCAAACTAAACCTGAACCTCACCCTAAACCTAACCCTACCCCTCACCCTAACCATCATCCTAACCCTAACCCTAACCCTCACCCTAATCCTTAACCTAACCCTAAACCTCACCCGCACCCTAACACTCACACTCACCCACACCCTCACCCTAAGACTCACCCTCACCCTAACCATCACCCTATCCCTAACCCTCAATCTAACTCTAAGCCTAACACTCCCCCTAATCATAACCTTCACCTTCACCCTCACCCTCAACCTAAAGCTAACCCCAATCCTAACCCTAACCCTAACCCTAAACCTCACCCTCACCATAACCCTAACCATAATGCTCACACTCAACATAACCAAAACCCTCACACTCACCCTCACCCTCAGCTTAAACCTAAGCCTAACAATAACCCTAACCCTAACCCTCATACTCACCCTCACACTAAACCTAATCCTAACACTAAACTTAACCCTCTAACTCATGCTCACCCTCACCCTTACCCTAACCCTAATCCATACCCTCAACCGAACCCGAACCCGAACCCTCACCCTAAACCTCTACCTAAACATCACGGTAAACCTAACCATCACCCTAACCCTTAGCCTAACCCTTACCCTAACCCTCACCTTCACCCTCACCCTCAGGTTCTCCCTAAACCTAACCCTAACCCTTACCCTAACCCTCACCCTCACCCTTAACCTAACCCTACACCTAACGCTAACCCTCACCCTAACCCTAACCTCCAACCTTAACCTAACCCTAACCCTAACACTAACGCTATCCCTCACCCTAACCCTAACCTCCAAACTTAACCTAACCCTCACCCTAACACTAACGCTAACCCTCACCCTACCCTAACCAAATGCTCACAGTCACCCTCAGCCTAACCCTAACCCTAAACCTAACCCTATCCCTAACCCACACACTCACTCTCACCCTAAACCTAACCCTAAGTCTCACCCTCACCCTCAAACTCAACCTAACCCTAACCCAACCCTCAACTGAACCCTCACCCTCAGCCTCACCCTAACCCTCACCCTCACCCTAAACATCACCCTAAACCTAACCCTCACCCTTAGCCTCACCCTAGCCCTAACCCTCATACTAACCCTAAACCTCAACCTAAACCTAACCCTCAACCTAACACTTACCTCACCCTAACAGTAAGCCTAAACCTAACATGAACCCTCAGAGTAACCCTAAACTTTACCCTAACCCTAACCCTTACAATAACCCTAACCCTCACCCTAACCCTAACCCTAACCCTACCACTCACCCTAACCCTCACTCTAACCCTAAACCCAACCCTAACCCTCACCCTCACCGTCACCCTAACACTCACCCAAACCTAAATCTCACCCAAACCCCACACCTCATACTCTTCCTTACCCTCACCCTCACTCTAACACTCACCCTCATCCTCATCCTAACCCTCACCCTAACCCTAACCCTATCAGTAACCCTCACCCTCACCATCAGCCTAACACTAAACCTAACAGTCCTCCTAACCCTAAACCTCACCCAAACCCTCAGCTTAACGCTAAACCTAACCCTCACTTTCACCCTAACCCAAACCCTCACCGACACCCTAAAATTCACCCTAACCCTAATCCTAACCCTACACCTCACCCTAACCCTAACCCTAACCCTCACCCTAAAACTTACCCTCAGCCTAACCCTCATCCAAACTCTAAACCTAAACCTAACCCTCACCTTAAACATCACCCTAACCCTAAACCTAATGCTAACTATCAAACTAACCCTAACCCAAATCCTAACCCTAACCCTACTCCTCATCCTAACCATCATCCTAACCCTAACCCTAACCCTCACCCAGCCCTAAACCTAACCCTAAACCTCACATGCACCCTAACACTCACGCTCACCCTCACCCTAACCATTACCCTATCCCTAGCCCTCACTCTAACCCTAAGCCTAACCCTCACCCAGCCCTAAACTTCACCCTCACTATCACCCTCAGCATAACCCTAACCCTAATCCTAACCCTAAAATTCACGCTAACTCTCACCCTACCCCTAATCCTCAACCTAAGCCTAACCCTACCCCTCATCCTAAGCATCATCCTAACCATAAACCTAACCCTCACCCTCACACTAAACCTAACCCTTACCCTCACCCGCACCATAACACTCACCCTAGCCCTCACCCTAACACTCACCCTCACCCTAACCTTCACCCTATCCCTAACACTCACCCTCACCCTAAGCCTAACCCTCGCCCTAACTCAAAACTTCACCCTTACCCTCACCCTCAGCCTAACCCTAAGCCTATTCCTAACCCTAACCCTCACCTTAACCCACACACTCACCCTAAACCTAACCCTCACTCACCCTAACCCTAAACTTCACACTCACCCTCACCCACAGCCTAAACCTAAGCCTAAACTTAACCCTAACCCTAACCCTCACATTCACCCTCACACTAAACCTAACCCTAACACTCAACCGAACCCTAACCCTTAGCCTAACCCTCACCCTAACCCTCACCCTCACCCTCACTCTCAGGCTCACCCTAACCCCAATCCTAACCCTAACCCTCACACTCAACCTTATCCTCACCCTCACCCTAACCATAAGCCTAACAATAACCCTAACCCTAACCCTGTACCTAACCCTCACCCTAACCCTAACACTCACGCTAAGACTTTCCCTCACCCTCACCCTCATCTTAACCCTAAGCCTAACCCTAACCCTCACCCTAACACTCACCTTAACACTAAACCTAAACCTAAACCTTAATCTAACAGTAAATCTAACCCTCACCCTTACTTTATCCTCAACCTAACCCTAACCCTCACATTAACCATAAGGCTCACCCTAACTCTAACCCTACCCCTCACCCTAACCCTCACCATAATTCTAACCTTAACACCTAACCTAACCTTCTCTCTAACCCTAACCATAAACCTCTCCCTCACCCTAACCCTAACCTAATCCTCACCCTAACCCTAACCCCTACCTAACTAACACTAAGGCTATCTCTCACCCTAACCCTAACCCTCACCCTAAACCTAACCCTCACCCTATCCCTCACTCTCACCTTAACCCGAACCCTAATCCTAAACCTCAACCTAAACTGAATCCTTACCCTAACCCTAATACTCACCTTAAAAGTTACAATCACCCTAACACTAACCCTAACCCTAACACTAAGCCTCCCACTAACCCTAACATTCACCCTAAGCCTAACAATAACCCTAACCCTAAACCTCACCCTCACCCTAAACCTAACCCTAACCCTAACCCACACCCTCACCCTCACCCTCATCCTCACCCTCACCCTAAACCTAACCCTAACAATAACCCTAACCCTAATCCTAAATCTAACCCTCACCGTAAACCTAACCCTCATGCTAACCCTCATCCTCACCCTCACCGTCACCCTTAATTCATCCTCACCCTATCCATAACCCTCACATTAACCCTAATGATCACCCTAAACTTAACAGTGCACCTCACCCGAACCCTCACCCTAACTCTAACCCTAACCCTAAACCTAACCCTCACCTAAACCTAACCCTAACTCTCAATGTTACCCTAACCCTCACCATCACCCGAACCCTCACACTAAACCTAACACTCACCCACACCCTAACCCTAAATCTCACCCTCACCCTAACCCTCACCTAATCCTCACCCTAACCTTAACCATTATCTAACAAAGACCCTCACCCTCACACTAACCTTCACCCTAACCCTCACCCTCACCCTAGCCCTCACCCTAAACGTAACCGTAACCCTAAACCTCACCCGCACCCTCACCCTCATGCTCAGTCTTACCCCAACCCTACCCCTAATCCTAAACCTAACCCTCAACCTCATCATAACCCTCACCATAACCCTTACCCTCACCCTCACCCTACCCCTAACCGTAACCCTCACACTAAACCTAACCCTCACCCTAAACCTAATGCTACCTCTCACCCAAAACCTAAACCTAAATCTAATCCTAACCCTCACTCTAACGCTAAACCTAACCCTAAACCCAACCCTAACCCTAACCCCAACCCTAACACTCACCCTCACCATCACCCTAACACTCACCCTAACCCTCACCCTTACCCTCACCCTAACTGAAACCCTAACCCAAACCCTCACCCTCAACCTAACCCTCACCCTGAACCTTAACCTCACCCTCACCCTAACCCTAAACCTCACCCTAACCCTAACCCTAACCCTAAACTTCACCCTAGCCCTCACCCTTACCCTAATTCTAACCCTCACCCTCAACCTAACCCTAACCCTCATCCTCACCCTAAAACTCATATTAACCCTAACCCTAATCCGCAATCAAACCATCACACTAACCCTAACAGGAACACTTAACCTAACCCAAACCCTCACCCTTATCTTCAACCTCAACCTCAGCCTAACCCTCACCTTTACCCTTACCATCACCCTCACCCTCACCCTCACCCTAACCCTAACCCTCACCTTCACCCTCACCTGCAGCATAACACTAACCCTATCACTATTCCTAAACCTAAACCTCACCCTCACCCTAACCATCACCCTAATTCTTACCCTCCCACAAATCCTAACCCTATCCCTAACCCTAACTCTCACACTAAACCTAACCCTCACCCTAACCGTAACCCTACCCCTTATTCTAACCCTCACCTTAACCTTAAAACTAACCCTCACCCCAACCCTTACCCTAAACCTCACCGTCACCCTAAACCTGACCCTAACACTAACAATAACCCTAACCCTCACCCTCACTCTAACCCTAACCCTAGCCCTAACCCTCACCTAAACCTAACCCTAACCTTCAACGTCACCCTAACCTTCACCATCAACCGAACCCGAACCCTAACACTAACCCTCACCCACACCCTAAGCCTCAAGCTCACCCTCACCCTAAACCTCACCTAATCCTCACCCTAACCCTAAACATTAACTAACCAAGACCCTCATCCTAACTCTCAACTTCACCATAACCCTCACCCTCACCCTAGCCCTCACCCTAAACATAACGATAACCCTAACACTAAACCTTACGCTCACCCTCACCCTCACCCTCAGCCTAAACCTAACCCTAACCCTATCACTAATCCTAACCCTAACCCTCACCCTCACCCTAACCCTCACCATAACCCTTAACCTCACCCTCACCCTCACCCTAACCGTAACCCTCACACTAAACCTAACCCTCAACCTAAACCTAATCCTACCCCTCACCCTAACCCTCACCCTAAACTTAACCCTAACCCTAACCTTCACCCTCAAGCTAGCCCTCACCCTAACCCTAATTCAAACCCTAACCCTCATCATCACCCTAAACCTCACACTAACCCTAACCCTAATCTTCAATCTAACCCTAACCTTAACCCTTCCCCTAACCCTCAACCTCATCCTATCCCTAACCTTAACCATCAACATCACCCTCACCCTCACCCTTACATTAACCTTAACCCTAACCCTAGCCCTAAGAATAACCCTAACCCTAAATCTAACCCTAAATCTCACTCTCACCGTAACTCTAACCCTAACCCAAACCCTCACACTAACCCAAACTCTGACACTAAACCTAACGCTAAACTTCACCCTAACCCTCAACCTAACCCTAATCCTAAACCTAACCCTCACCCTAAACCTAACCCTCACCCTCACTGTAACCCGAACCCTAAACCTCACCCAAACCCTAAACTTAAACCTCACCCTAACACTAACCCTAACCCTCACCCTCACCCTAGCCCTCACCCTAAACCTAATACTAACCCTGACCCTAACCATAACCATCACCCTCACCCTCACTGTAACTCTAACCCTAACCCTAACAATAACACTAATCCTAACCCTAAACCTAACCCTAACCCTAATCCTATCCCTAACCCTCACCCTCAGCCTCAACCTCACTGCAAATGTAACCATGACCATATCCCTAACAATAATCCTAACCCTAAACCTAATCCTAACAATCACCCTCACCCTAACCCTAATCCTAAACCTAACCCTCACTCTAACCCTTACCCTAACCCTCACCGTTACCCTAACCCTCATCCTAACCCTCACCCTAACCCTAAACCTCACCCTTACACTAACCCAAATCCTCACCCTCACCCCAGCCCTCTCCCTAACCACCATCCTAAACCTAATCCTCATCCTACCTCTCACCCTAACCCTAATCCTAACACTCACCCTAACCCTAATACGAACTCAAAACTTCAACCTAACCCTACCACTCAAATTCACTGTAACCCTAACCTTAACCCTCACCCTAACCCTAAACTTAACCCGAACAATAATTCTCACCCAAATGCTAACCCTAAGCGGAACACTTACCCTAACCCTCACCCTCACCCTCAGCTTAATGCTAAGCCTAACCCTAACCCTAAGCCTAACACAAGCACTCACTCTAACACTAACCCTAATCCTAATCCTAACCCTAACCCTAACCCTCACCCTCATCCTAACCCTCACCCTAACCCTAACACTAACACTAACCCTAACCCTAAACCTAACACTAACACTAAACCACACCGTAACACTCACCCTAACCGTAACACTAACCCTAAATCTCACCCTCACCCTCATCCTAACCCTCACCCGAACTGTAACACTAACCCTAAACCTAACACTCACACTAACCCTAACACTAACCCTAACTGTAAGCCTAAACCTCACCCTGACCCTAACCCTAACTCTAAACCTCATCCTAACCCTAACCCTAACCCTCAACATCACCCTCACCCTTACCCTTACCTTAACCTTAACCTTACCCCTAACCCTAAGAATAACCCTAACCCTAACCCTAACTCTAAACCTCATCCTAACCCTAACCCTAACCCTCAACATCACCCTCACCCTTACCCTTACCTTAACCTTAACCTTACCCCTAACCCTAAGAATAACCCTAACCCTAACCCTAACCCTAAACCTCACCCTCACCGTAACTCTAACCCTAACACAAACCCTCACACTAACCCAAACTCTGAAACTAAACCTAACGTTAAAAGTCACCCTAACCCTAAACCTAACTCTAACCCTAACCCTAGCACATACCCTAACCCTAATCTTAACCCTAACCCTCACTCTAACCCTCACTCTAAACATAAACCATACCCTAACCCTAAATCTAACCCTCAACTTCACCCTTAGCATCAGCTTAACACTAACCCTGACCCTAACCCTCACACTCACAGTCACAGTAACCCTAATCCGAACACTAACCCCAAACCTAACCCTAAAACTAACCCTAACCCTAACCCTCACCCTAAAGCTCACTGTAAACCTAACCCTAACCCTAAACCTCACCTTCACCCTAACCCTAATCCTAACCCTAACCATCACCATCACCCGCACCTTAAACTTAATCCTAATCCTAACCCTATCCCTAACTGTAACCCTAACTATAACCTTAACCCTAACACTAACCCTAACCCTAATCCTCAACCACACCCTCACCCTCAGCCTAACCCTAAGCCTGTCCCTAACACTAACCCTAACTCTAACCCTAAACTTCACCCTCACCCTTACCCTATCTCTAAACCTAACCCTAATCCTCACCCTGACCCTAACCCTAACCCTCACCTGCAACCTCAGCCTCACTGTAACTCTAACCCTAACCCTAACAATAACACTAACCCTAAACCTAATGATCACCCTAAACCTAATCCTCACCCCCACCCTCACCCTCAGCCTAACCCTAAGCCTAAGCCTAACCCTAACACTAACCCTCACCCTCACTCTAACCCTAACCCTAATCCTAACCCTAACCCTATCCCTAAACCTCAACTTAACCATCACCCTCACCCTAATGCTAGCACTAAACCTAACCCTAACCCTCACCCTAAACCTCCCCCAACCTGAACTCAAACCCTAAACTTCACCAGCACCCTTACACTAACCCTAACCCTAACCCTAAACCTCACCGTAAACCTCACCCTAACGACACCCTCAACCTCACACTCAATGTGAACTTAACTCTAACCCTAAGCCTAACAATAACAGTAACCCTAACCCAAACAATAACCATAATCCTCACACTGTGTCTCATCCTCACCGCAAACTTAACACTAACCATAACACTAAAAATAACCCTAAACCTAACCCTAAGCCTAAGCCTAAACCTAACCCTAACCCTAACCATAAAACTAACCCTAACCCTAACACAAAACCTAACCCTAGCCCTAACCCTATATCTAAACCTCATCCTAACCCTCACCCTAAACCAAACCCTAATCCTCACCCTAACCCTAACCCTAACCCTCACCCTCACTCTCAGCCTAAGCCAAAGCCTAAGCCTAAGCCTAACCCGAACTCTAAACCTCACCCTTACCCTCACCTTATACCTAACCCTAACTCTAACCCTAACTCTAACCCTAAACCTCACCATCACCCTAACCCTAACTCTAACCCTAAACCTAAAACTAAAACTCACCCTAAACCTACACCTAACCCTCACCCTCAACCTCACCTTAAACCTAACCCTAACCCTAACAATAACCCTAACACTAAACATAACCCTCACCCTAACCATAACCCTCAACATAACCCTAACCCTCAATCTACCCCTCACCCTCACCCTAACCCTAACCCTAACCCTCTCCCTAACCCTAACCCTAAACGTAACCCTTACCCTCACCTTAACCCTCAGCCTAACCCTAAGCCTAAACCTAACCCTAACACTCACACTCATCCTCATAATAACACTAATCCTAAACCTAAGCATAACCCTAACCCTAAACCTCAACCTAACCCTAACCCTAATCCTAACCCTAACACTAACACTAGCCCTAACCCTCAACCTAACCCTCCCCCTAACCCTCACCCTAACCCTAAACCTCATCCTAACCCACACCTTCACCGCAACCCTAAACCTAACCCAAACCCTCACCCTAACCCTAACCCGAACCCGAACCCTAAACCTCACCCTAACCCTAAACCTAACCCTCACCCTCAACCTCACCCTAACGGTAAACTTAACCTTAACCATAACACTAACAATAATCCTAACCCCACCCCGAATCCTAACCCTCACCCTCACCCTAAAATTAACCCTCACCCAAACCCGAACCCTCAACCTAATACTTACCCTCATCCTAACACTAACCCTAACCCAAACCCTAACACTAACTCTAACACTCCCCCTACCGCTATATCTAACCCTCAACCTCACCCTCACCCTCACCCTAACTCTAACACTAACACTAACCCTAACTCTAACCCTAAACCTCACCCTCACCCTAACCCTAACTCTAACCCTAACCTGAAACCTAAACCTCAACCTAACCCTAACCCTCATCCTCACCCTCACCCTCAACATAACCCTAACCCTAACCCTAAAAATAACCCTAACCCTAACCCTAACCCTCATCCTAACCATAACCTTCACCCTAACCCTAACCCTCACCCTAACACTTACCCTCACCCTAACACTAACCCCAACAATAACACTAACCCTCACACTAACCCTAACCATCACCCTAACCCTAAACCAAACCCTAACCCTAACTCTCACCCTCACCCTAGCCCTCAACCTAACCCTAAACCTCATCCTCACCCTTAACCTCATACTAACCCTAACACTAATCCTGAATCTAACCCTCACCCTCACCTTAATCTTAACCCTCACCTGTACCGTAACCCTCACACTCAGCCTAACCCTCACCTTTACTCTTACGGTCACCCTCAACCTAACCCTCACCATAGCATAAATCCTCATCCTAACCCTCACCCTAATGGCAACCATAACCATCACCCTAAACCTAACCCTCACGTTCACCCTCAGCCTAAGCCTAACGCTAAGCCTAAGCCTAAGCCTAACCCTCACCCTCACCCTCTCCATAGCCCTCACCCTAACCCTAATCCTAACCCTAACCCTCATCCTAACACTTAACCTAAAGATAACCCTAACCATCATACTAAACCTAATCCTCATCCTCACCCATACCCTCAGCCTAACCGTAAGACTAAGCCAAACTCTAACCCTAACCCTCACCATCAACGTAATCCTAAATCTAACCCTAACCCTAACATTAAAACTCAACCTAGGGGGGACCAAGATGGCGACGGGGCAGTAGGGAAACGCCACAGCTCTCTCCAACCAAAAAGAGAGTTCGAGCTCCAACGCTTAATCTCCCCAAGAGACCGACAACAACAAAAAGACGAACACTCAGAGAAAAACCAGAGGCGGAGAATAACAAAAAAGAAACAGAGGAAAAGAAGAATTTCAGAAGAAAAGCGAAGACCCCTCCCCCAACCTTTACTGGCCGCGCGGCAGTGCGCCAAGCCGCCGGCCAGCCGGCCCGGCGGGGGCTGCGGGAGCCCCAAGCGACACAGCAGAGACACAGGGGGCCGCTTTCAGATCACCAGGTACTGGTTTACAGAACAGCGGATCGCCAGGAACAGAGAAGCCTACCAGCCGGGAGTCTCCACGAGGATCCCACCCCCACCCCTCACTCTCCACCTGAGCAGAGAGGCTCCATCCCGCCAAAGCCGCTCGGCACCAGCAGCGCGCCCGCCCGATCGCGATCGCAACGACCCGGCACTCTCCACCCGAGCAGAGAGGTTCCATCCCGCCAAAACCGCCAGCAGCGCGCAAAGGGAACTGTCTGCAGACCACCCACCCGCCCGCCCGATCACGATCGCAACGACCCGGCGGGGCCACTCGGGCCCCGCGAAGAAGCTGTCTGAGCGGGGACACTCTTGACCCGACAGCTTCGACAGAGGCAGAGACAGAAAAGAATCACACAGAGCCACCACCGCCCAACCCAGCCCGGATTGCAACAACAACTGACGACCTACACCACACAGAAACAACCAGCTCCAGGGTGAGTACCCCACAGGGGAAGTGTATCCCTCAAGGGAGACCAGAGCTGGAGGGAATCCCCAGACCCTGACCTAGACTCCCTACCCCAACACCCGGACCACAGGACCCACTAAAACTGGGAACTGTTTGAGAGCTCCACCAGCCCGTGGAGCACACTCAGCTGGCCAGGCTAGAGCAAGAGCACCCCTGGAAGGGAGCTTAAATGCCCAAGCCAGGAACAGCGCCCCTGGGTCAAGACTACCAACAGTAGAAGAAATTTGAACTGTGTCCCCCAGGCTGTATAACCTAGGTGGTATACACATCAGCACAGGCCTAACGAGTGCGCTCCAGGCTGCATAACCTAGGTGGTATACACATCAGCACAGGCCTAACAAGCGCGCTCCAGGCTGGGGCCGGAACCAGGCCCGGGGATCCGGCGCCTGAACAACACAACCAACTCCTCCCAATTGAAGTAAAAAGCTGAGCATACGCCTCAACAGAGGGGAGAAAACCAGGAAACAACACTCCCCCGGGAAGCACGCCTGTGACAACAAAAGACCTGGAGGCCCAGGACAAGAGAAGCCCAAACCCCACCAAAACTCCACCCATATACCCTAGACTGGGAATTGGGCAACACAGGCTGCCAGCACCTGATAGTAAGCAGGAGCTCAGACTGTTAAGGCGGCTCAGCAATAGAGTGATAGTCTTGGATGTATGAGGCCCTGGATCTGATTCCTCAGCATCACAAAAGCAAAAAGGGTCAGAAGTGGTGCTGTGGCTCAAACGGTAGGGTGCCAGCCTTGAGCTGAAAAGCTGAGGGACAGCACCCAAACCTAGAGTTCAAGCCCACAACCAGCCCAAAACAAATAAACAAAAACACATCAGGAGCCCATAGCAGACTCCAGCATTTGGGAGAGTGCATCCAGAGCATCTGTTCTTCACAAGAGCACCCGTAGGAGCAAACACAAGCAGTCTAGGCTGCTCAACCCTTCCAAAGGCGGGAACTGTCAGCAATCTACAGCAGAGAGCTGAGAATCCTAAGTAAGTCAGAATAGCAGCTGGAAATAGGCTCCCAACAGAACCCAGATCAGGCACAGACTCTCTCTACCAATACAGAATCAGCAACCAAGCAAAGACAGACACACCAAAACAAAATTGAAGAGCAGTCTCCTGAACCTCCATGCGAAAATCACAGAGAAAAATCACAAGGTTTACTACCACCCAGGACAGCAAGCTCACCTCAAAAGCCAGCAGCCACACAGGGGAGAGCCCCAGTGGGAGCAAAGCAGGAATGGAAGACAAAGGCTACTTCCAAGGGTTGCTGGAGGCAATGACTCAAGAAATAAAGCGAGAAATTTATCAGAAATTGAAAGAGCACAAGGATGAACTATCCAAAGAGATACAGGGTATCAAACAAGAGATGCATGCAAAAATAGAAGCTGCACAAACCTCAATAAGAAGTGAGATAAACGCCAAATTAGAGGTAATGCATACCTCATTGAGAGGTGAGATCAGTACTCTGAGAACCAACATTGAATCCATAAAGGGATTCATTTCCTCCATGCAAACCACAATAGAAGCCACTGTCAACAGAGTGAATGAAATGGAAGGTCGAGTGTCAGATACAGAAGACAGAATACACCAACTGGACCAAAAAGTGACAGATATGGAAAAATTACTCAAATTAAACCAAAGGGATATTCAAGAGCAAGCAGATAATGCTAAAAAATTTAACCTTCGCATAATTGGAGTGGACGAAGGTGAGGAATTCCAGAGCAAGGGAATGCAACACCTATTTAACAAGATAATCAATGAAAATTTTCCCCACCTCAAAAACGACCATCTTAACTACATCACAAAAGCTTATCGAACACCCAACAAGCAAGACCCCAGGAGAAACACTTCTAGACACATTATAGTAAAAATGATAGATCTGAATAATAAGGAAACAATCCTGCATGCAGCAAAAATGAAGAAGGAGCTATACTACAATGGGAAAAAAATAAGAATTACTGCAGATCTCTCCACACAAACAATGAATGCAAGAAAAGCCTGGGAAAGCACCATACGAGCCCTGAGAGCCAATAACTGCCAACCCAGACTGATCTACCCGGCAAAGCTAGCATTCACATTTGATGGAGAACTGAAAACTTTTAATAGCAAAGAAAAACTAAATGAATACATAAACATTAAGCCAGCATTACAAAGAATTCTAAGAGGGGGGACACAACCTGAAGAAAGCAGCCAGGAACTGGGGCCTGCCCCAAACAGGCGTTACTCAAAGTCTAACTGAGCAAGCACAGGAGGAAAGGAAAAAAGAAAAACTTAGGAAAACGGAATGGCAGGGACAACAATGCATCTCTCTATACTTTCTCTTAATATAAATGGGCTGAATTCGCCAATTAAAAGAAAACGAACTGAGGACTGGATAAGAAAACAAGACCCATCCATCTGTTGCCTTCAGGAGACCCACCTCTCAGCCAAACATACAAACAAACTCAGAGTGAAGGGGTGGAAAAGGATCTACCAATCAAACGCCCCCAGTAAGAAAGCAGGTGTAGCTATCCTGATATCTGACAAAATAAACTTTTCATTAAAATCAGTACAGAAAGACAAGGACGGACACTACATATTAATAAAGGGAACAATCCAAGAGGAGGATATAACCATCATCAACTTATATGCCCCAAATATTGGTGCACCCAGATATGTCAAACAAATGCTCTCAAACTTACAGAATAAAATAGATCCCAATACGATAATACTAGGAGACTTTAACACACCACTCTCACCAAAGGACAGGTCTACCAACCAGAGGATTGGCAAAGAAGCTACCGAATTAAGAGAGGCCATACTGCAAGCGGAATTAACTGACATCTACCGAGTATTTCACCCTAAAACAACACAGTACACATTCTTCTCAGCAGCTCACGGAACTTTCTCCAAAATAGACCATATCATAGTTCATGCAAGGAACTTAAGCAAATACAAAGGGATCGACATAATCCCCTGTATCCTATCTGACCACAGTGGAATCAAGCTAGCTCTCAATAACAAAGCATACCGCAGAAATTTCTCCAATACATGGAAATTGAACAGCACACTCCTTAACAATGCCTGGATAACAGAAGAGATCAGAGAAGAAATAAAGCACTTCCTACAACTCAATGAAAATGAAAACACCTCACAAAGAAACTTGTGGGACACAGCAAAAGCAGTCCTGAGGGGCAAATTTATTGCCCTCAGTGCCCACATCAAGAGAATGGAGACAGACCAAGTAAATAACCTCATGTTGCAATTAAAACAGCTAGAAAAACAGGAAAAAATGGAACCTAAAGCTACTAGAAGAAGCCAGATAACCAAATTAAAAGCAGAGATTAACCAATTAGAAAATCAGAAAACCATAACCAAAATAAACCAAACAAAAAGCTGGTTCTTTGAAAAAATAAACAAAATTGATGGCCCATTGGCTAGATTAATTAAAAAAAGAAGAGAGGAAACCCATATTAATAGGATTAGGGATGCCACGGGAAACATCACCACACGTACCCAAGATATCCAAACAATTCTAACAGACTACTTTCAAAAGCTATACTCTCTAAAGGAAGAAAATCGGGCAGAAATGGATGCATTTTTAGAGAAATACAAGTTGCCCAAACTGAGCAAAGAAGAAGTTAACCAATTAAATAAGCCAATATCCTATAATGAGATACAGGAAGCTATCAAAAGTCTTCCAACAAAAAAAAGCCCAGGACCAGATGGATTCACAGCAGAATTCTATAAGACCTTTAAACAAGAACTAATACCCATACTCCTCAAGCTCTTCAGAGAAACAGAGAAGGAAGGAGCTATCCCAAACTCATTCTACGAAGCCAATATCACACTCATCCCCAAACCAGGCAAAGACCCAACCAAAAAGGAGAATTACAGGCCAATCTCCTTGATGAACACAGATGCAAAGATCCTTAACAAGATTCTAGCTAACAGAATCCAGAAACACATAAAAAAAATAATTCACTATGACCAGGTAGGCTTCATCCCAGAGACACAGGGATGGTTTAACATACGTAAGTCAATAAATGTAATCCAACATATCAACAGAGCCAAGGTCAAGAATCACATGATTATCGCTACAGATGCAGAAAAGGCCTTTGACAAAATTCAACATTCATTCATGCTAAAAGCTCTGGAGAAAATAGGAATAGAAGGAACATTTCTAAAAACAATAAAAGCCATTTATGACAGACCAATAGCCAATATTATACTTAATGGGGAAAAGCTACAACCAATTCTCCTAAAATCAGGAACAAGGCAAGGATGCCCACTGTCTCCACTCCTCTTCAATATAGTCCTAGAACCCTTAGCCAGGGCAATAAGGCAAGAAAAAGATATTAAAGGGATCCTCATAGGAAAAGAAGAAGTTAAACTATCCCTTTTTGCAGACGACATGATACTATACCTCCACGATCCCAAAAACTCCATCCCCAAACTCTTAGAAATCATAAATCACTTTGGCAAAATAGCAGGATACAAAATAAACCCACAAAAATCAGTTGCCTTCCTATACACTGATAATGTACAGGAAGAGAGGGAAATAAAGGGAGCAACCCCATTCACAATAACCTCCCGAAAAATAAAATATTTAGGAATTAACCTAACCAAAGATGTAAAAGAACTATTTAATGAGAACTATAAAAAGTTAAAGAAAGAAATTGCAGAAGACACTAGGAAATGGAAAGACCTCCCATGCTCCTGGATAGGCCGACTTAATATAGTAAAGATGGTAATACTTCCAAAACTAATATACAAATTCAACGCAATTCCTATTAAAATCCCAATGACGTACATCACTGAAATACAGAAAACAGTCCAAAAATTCATATGGAACAACAAAAGACCTAGAATAGCCAAAACAATTCTAGGGGATAAAGACAATATGGGAGGGCTATCCATGCCGAACTTCAAACTCTACTACAGAGCTATAATAACAAAGACAGCATGGTACTGGCACAAAAACAGACCCGAAGACCAATGGAACAGAATAGAAGATCCAGAAATAAATCCACAGGCCTACAGCCAGCTGATATTCGACAAAGGAGCCAAAGACATACAATGGAAGAAACACAGCCTCTTCAACCGCTGGTGCTGGGAAAACTGGGCAGCCACATGCAGAAAACTAAAAGTGGACCCCAGCCTATCACCATGCACCAACATCAACTCAAAATGGATTAAAGACCTTAACATTAAACCTGAATCTCTGAAACTACTGCAGGACAGAGTAGGAGAGACACTTGAAGTAATAGGCACAGGAAGGAACTTCCTGAACAGAGTCCCAGGGTCACAACAAATTGGAGAGAGACTCGACAAATGGGACTACCTTAAAATAAAAAGCTTCTGCACAGATAAAGCTATCGCAACCAAGCTAGAAAGACAACCAACTAATTGGGAAAAATATTTACCAGCAATATATCAGACAAGGGGTTAACATCCTGTATATACAGGGAACTCAAGAAACTAATCCCTCCCAAACCCAACACACCAATTACTAAATGGGCAAGGGAACTAAAGAGGGACTTCTCAAATGAAGAAATAAAAATGGCAAAGAAACACATGAGGAAATGTTCATCATCCCTGGTGGTGAAGGAAATGCAAATAAAGACAACCCTGAGATACCACCTTACCCCAGTCAGAATGTCCCACATCCACAAATCAGCCAACGACAAATGCTGGAGGGGATGTGGAGAACGAGGAACGCTATTACACTGCTGGTGGGAATGTACACTCATACAACCACTTTGGAAAGCAGTCTGGAGGGTCCTTAGAAAGCTAAAGATTGACCTCCCTTACGACCCAGTCATACCACTTCTAGGCATCTACCCTGAACAACAGGAACCAATATACAAGGACACGTGCACCTCCATGTTTATTGCAGCACTGTTCGCAATAGCTAGGATATGGAAACAACCTAGATGCCCCACCACAGATGAATGGATCCAAAAATTGTGGTATCTATACACAATGGAATATTATGCAGCCATTAGAAATGACAAAATAATGGCATTTGCAGGGAAATGGATGGAGCTAGAAGGAATCATGTTGAGCGAGGTAAGCCAAGAACGAAGAGACAAACAGTACATGGTCTCCCTGATAAGTGGATGATGAATCCAAAATGTTAGGTGATATGACAAAACTAACAGGACTTAAGAAACAAAGAACTCCCACTCATCTGGTTGAACCACTACTAAATATCCCCATGCTGCTGATCACATATATGGTATATAACATATGAGCACCGTTATATATTACAGACTGTGATAGACAATTTGCTCCAGGAAAGTTAGAATGAACTTGTGACTTTAAATGAGCATCATTATTCCACAATACTGTGAATTTCCGGAAATTAAGTAATCACTTAATCACGATCAAAAAAAAAAAAAAAAAAGAACCTTGGGGAAGGGAGGGAGGGAGGGGATGGTAGGGGGAAAACAATGGAGGGGGTAACAATGTTCAAGAGGAAGTGGAAGTGTACTCATTACCTCACTCATGTAACTGTAACCCTCTGTATAGTATCTCTACAATAAAAAAAATTAAAAAGAAAAAAAAAAAAAACTCAACCTAACCCTCACCCTAACCCTAAAACTAACCCTAACCCTAACACTCAACCTAACCCTCCCCCTAACCTTAACTCTAACCCTAAACCTCACCCTCACCCTAACCATAATCCTAACCCTAAACCTCACCATAACCCTGATCCTACCTCACCCTCACCCTCACCCTTACTGTAACTCTAAACCTAACCTTAGCTATAACACTAATCCTAAACCTAACCCAAACCCTGAACCTCACCCTAAGTCTAACCATAAAACAAACCCTCACTCTAATCCTAATCCTAATCGTCAGCCTTACCTTAACCCTAACCCTAACCCTAAACCTAAACCTCACCCTCACCATAACCCTAACCCCAACCCTAAACCTCACCCTAACGCTAACCTTAAACCTCACCTTAACTCTAGTCCTCCCCCTAACCCTAATGCTAACCCTAAACCTCATCCTCACAATCACCCTAACCCTAAAACACTAACACTAACCCTTACCCTCACCCTCACGCTCTGCCTAAGCCTCCGCCTCAGCCTATTACTAACCCTGACCCTCACACTCACCCTCACCCTAACCCTAACCCTAACACTAACCCTAACTCTACCCCTCACACTAACCCTCACCCTAACGCTAACTAAAACCCTAAACCTCACCCTCACCCTAAACCTAAATCTCACCCTGACCCTGACCCTCTGCCTAACATTAAGCCTAACCCTAAGCCCAACCCTAACCCTAACACTAACCCTAACCCTCACCCTACCCCTCACCCTAAGCCTAAACCTAACACTCACCCTCATTCTAGCCCATACACAAACCATAAGCCTCAGCCTAACCCTCACCCTAATCCTCACTCTAACTCTAACCCCAACACTCACGCTAAAACTTAACCCTCACCCTCACCCTAACTCTAACTCTAATCCTAACCCTAACCCTAACCCTCACACTCACCCTCACCTTAAGCCTAACCCTAATCCTAAACCTAACACTAACCCTCAATCCCACACTAAACCTCACCCTATCCCCAATTCTAACCCTAACACTATCTCTAACCCTCACCCCATCCCTCACCCTAACCCTAATCCTAAACCTCAACCTCAACCTAGCCCATACCCAAATCCTAAGCCTAAGCCTAACCATCACACTAACCCTCACTATAACCCTAACCCCAACACTCACCCTAACCGTAAACCTCGCCCTCAACCTCACCCTAACTCTAACCCTAACCCTAACCCTAACACTCACACTCACCCTAACCCTAACCTTTACTCTAATCCTAAACCTCACCCTAAACCTAAACCTTACCCTAACACTTACCCTCACCTTAACACTAACACTAAACCTAACACTAACCCTCACACTAACGCTAACAATCACCCTAAACCTAAACCTCACCCTAAACCTAAAGCTAACACTCACCTTCACCCTAGCCCTCAACCTAACCCTAACACTCATCCTCACACTAAACCTCACACTAACCCTAACACTAATCCTCAACCTAAACTTCACCCTCACCCTTAAGCTAACCCCGACCCTCACCCTAAACATAACCCTCACCTCAATCTCACCCTCAGCCTAACACTAAGCCTAACCCAAACCCTAACCCTAACCCTCACACTCACCCTCACTCTAACCCTAATCCTAACACTAACCCTAACCCTAAACCTCAACCTAACCCTCACCCTAACCCTAACCCTAACACTAACCCTAACCCTAACCCTCACGCTAACCCTCCCCCTAACCCTAACTCTAAACCTAAACCTCACACTCACCCTAACCCAAATCCTAACACTGACCCTAAACCTCACCCTAACCCTAACCCTAACCCTCACCCTTACCCTCACCCTCACCCTCACCGAAACTCTAACCATAAACCTAACAATAACACTAATCCTAACCCTAAACCAAACCCTAACAATAATCCTATCCCTAACCCTCAGCCTCACTGCAAAGGTAGCCAGAACAATAACACTTACAATAATCCTAACCCTAACCCTAATCCTAACCCTCACCCTCACCCTAACCCTCATCCTCACCCTAACCCTCACCCTAACCCTAAGCCTCACCCTTACCATAACCATAACCCTCACCCTAACACTAACCCTAACTCTCACCCTAACACTAACTCTAACCCTAAATCTCACCGTCACCCTCACCCTAAACCTCACCCTCACCCTGACCCTCAGCTTAACCCAAAGCCAAAGCCTAATGCTAACCTTAACCCTCACCTTCACACTAGCCCTCACCATAACCCTAATTGCAACACTAACCCTAACCCTAACACTCACACTAACCCTAACCCTAACCCTAACTGTACCCTAAACCTCACCCTGACCCTAACCCTAACCCTAACACTAAATCTCATCCTAACCCTAACCCTAACCCTCAACATCACCCTCACCCTCAACCTTACCTTATCCTTAACCCTAACCCTAACCCTAAGAATAACCCTAACCCTAAAACTAACCCTAAACCTCACCCTCACCGTAACTCTAACCCTAACCCAAACCGTCACCCTAACCCTAACTCTGACACTAAAACTAAGGCTAAACGTCACCCTAACCCTAAACCTAAACCTAACCCTCATGCCAGCACATACCTTAACCCTAATCCTAACATTAACCCTAACACTAACCCTCACACTCACCCTCACCTTAACCTTAATCCTAAGCCTAACCATAACCCTTAACCTAACCCTAACTCTAACCCTAATCCGAACCCTAACCCTAACCCTAATCCTCAACCCCACTCTCACCCTCAGCCTAACCCTGAGCCTGTCCCTAACACTAACCCTTACTCTAACCCTAAACCTCACCCTCACCATAACCCTATCTCTAAACCAAACCCTCAACCTCACCCTGACCCTAATCCTAACCCTCACCCCCACCCTCAGCCTCAATGTAACTCTAACCCTAACCCTAACAATAACACTAACCCTAACCCTAACGATCACCCTAACCCTAACCCTCACCCCCACCCTCACCCTCAGCCTAACCCTCAGCCTAAGCCTAACCCTAACCCTAACCCTAACCCTCACCCTCATTCTCACCCGAACCCTAATCCTAACCCTAACCCTATCCCTAAACCTCAAACTAACCCTCACCCTCACCCTAATGCTAAAACTAAACCTAACCCTTACCCTCACCCTAACCATCCCCCTAACCCGAACTGTAACCCTAAACCTCACCAGCACCCTTACACTAACCCTAACCCTAACCCTAAACCTCACCGTAAACCTCACCCTAATCCTCACCCTCACCCTCACTCTCACCATGCCCGTAACTCTAACCCTAACCCTAACAATAACAGTAACCCTAACCCTAAACCTAACAATAACCATAAACCTCACCTTGTGCCTCACCCTCACCGCAAACATAACACTAACCATAACACTAAAAATAACCCTAAACATAACCCTAATCCTAAGCCTAAGCCTAAACCTAACCCTAACCTTAACCGTCACCCTAACCCTAACCCTAACCCTAACCCTAACACTAAACATAAACCTAACCCTAACCCTAACCCTAAACCTCATCCTAGCACTCATCCTAAACCTAACCCCAAACCTAACCCTCATTCTCGGCCTAAGCCTAAGCCTAAGCTTAAGCCTAACCTGAACTCTAAACCTCACCCTAACCCTCACCTTAACCCTACCCCTAACAGTAACCCTAACTCTAACCCTAAACATCACCATCACCCTAACCCTAACTCTAACCCTAACCCTAAAACTAAACCTCACCCTAACCCTAAACCTAAACTTCACCCTCAACCTCACCTTAAACCTAACCCTAACCCTAACAATAACCCTAACACTAAACCTAACCCTCACCCTAACCATAACCCTCAACATAACCCTAACCCTCAATCTACCCCTCACCCTCACCCTAACCCTAACCCTAACCCTCACCCTCACCCTAACAATAAATGTAACCCTAACCCTCACCGTAACCCTCACCCTAATCCTAACCCTAATCCTAACCCTAACCCTAATTCTAAACCTAAACCTAACCCTAACCCTAACCATCACCCTAAACCTATTCCTCATCCCCACACTCACCCTGAGCCTAAACCTAAGCCTAAACCTAACCTGAACTCTAAACCTCACACTTACCCTCACCTTAACCCTAACCCTAACACTAACCCTAACTCTAACCCTAAACCTCACCCTCACCATAACTATAACTCTAACCCTAACCTGAAACCTAAACCTCATCCTAACCCTAACCCTCACCTCACCCTCAACATAACCCTAACCCTAACCCTAACAATAACCCTAACACTAACACTAACCCTCTTCCTAACCATAGCCTTCACCCTAACCCTAATCCTCACTCTAATACATACCCTCACCCTAACAGTAACCCTAATCATTTACACTAACCCTCACACTAACCCTAACCATCACACTAACCCTAAACCTCACCCTAACCCTAACTCTCACCGTCAACCTACCCCTCAACCTAACCCTAACCCTCATCCTCACTCTTAACCTCACACTAACCCTAACACTAATCCTGAATCTAACCCTCAACCTCACCCTAACCCTAACCCTCACCTTACCATAACCCTCACACTCAGCCTAACCCTCACCTTTACCCTCAGCCTCAGCCTAACCCTAAGCCTAAGCCTAACCCTAATCATAACCCTCACCCTCACCCTAGCCCTCACCCTAACCCTAATCCTAACCCTAATCCTCATCCTAACCCTTAACCTACCACAACCCTAACCATCATTCTAAACCTAATACTCATCCCCACTCATACCCTCAGCCTAACCGTAAGCCTAAGCCAAACCCTAACCCTAACCCTCACACTCACCCTACCGTCAACCTCATCCTAACCCTAATCCTAACCCTAACATTAAACCTCAACCTAACACTCACCCTAACCCTAACACTAACCCTAACCCTAAAACTCAAACTAACCCTCCCCCTAACCCTAACTATAACCCTAAACCTCACCCTCACCCTATCCATAATCCTAAAACTAAACCTCACCCTAACCCTGATCCTAACCCTCACCCTCACCCTCACCCTTACTGTAACTCTAACCCTAACCTTAACTATAACACTAATCCTAAACCTAACCCAAACCCTGAACCTCACCGTAACTCTAACCCTAACACAAACCCTCACCCTAATCCTAATCCTAACCCTCAGCCTCACCTTAAACCTAACCCTAACCCTAACCCTAACTCTCACCCTCACCATAACCCTAACCCTAACCCTAAACATCAACCTAACGCTAACCCTAACACTCATGCTAACTCTAGCCTTCCCCCTAAACTTAATGCTAACCCTAAACATCATCCTAACTCTCACCCTAACTCTAAAACCCTAATACTAACACTCACCCTCAGCCTCACGCTCCGCCTAAGCCTCCGCCTCAGCCTAAGACTAACCCTGATCCTCACACTCACCCTAACCCTAACCCTAACCATAACACTAAACCTAACCCTAACCTTCACACTTACCCTCCCCTTAACCAGAACTCTAACCCTAAACCTCACACTCACCCTAACCCTAATCCTAAACCTGACCCTAAATCTCACCCTAACCCTAACCCTAACCCTCACCCTTACCCTCACCCTCACCCTCACCATAACTCTAACCCTAACCATAACAATAACACTAATCCTAACCCTAAACCTAAACCTAACACTAATCCTATCCATAACAATCACCCTCAGCCTCACCATCACTGCAAAAGTCACCAGAACCATAACACTAACAATAATCCTAACCCTAACCTTAATCCTAACAATCACCCTCAACCTAACCCTAATCCTAACCCTAACCCTCACTCTAACCCTAATCCTAACCTCACCATAACCCTAACCCTCATTCTAACCCTCACCCTAACAATAACCCTAACCCTCACCCTCAACCTAGCCTTCACCCTAACCCTAATCCTAACCCTATCCCTCACTCTAACCCTAAACCTAACCCTCACCATAACCCTCAAACTCACCCTAACCCTCACCCTAACCCTAACCCTCACCCTCACCATAACCCTAAACCTCATCCTAACCCTCACCCTAACCCTAACCCTAAACCTAAACCTCAACCTAACAATAACCCTAACCCTCACCCACACCCTAGCCCTCAACCTAAACCTAATCCTAACCCTAATCCTCATCCTAACACTCACCCTAACCCTAACCCTAATCCTCACCCTAAACCTAATCCTAACCCTAACCCTCAACCGAACCCTAACCCTCACCCTCACTGTAACCCGAATTCTAAACCTCATCCAACCCTAAACTAAACCCGAGCCCAAACTCTCACCCTAACCCTAACCCTAACCCAAACCCTAACCCTAAACCTCAACCTTAACCTCACCCTCAGCTTAACCATTAGACTAACCCTAACCCTAAGCCTAACCCAAACACTTACCCTCACACTAACCCTAATCATTATCCTAACCCAAACCCGAACCCTCAACCTCATCTGAACCCTCACCCTAACCCTAACACTAACCCTCACCCTAACCATCACCCTAACCCTAATTCTAACCCTAAACCTCACCCTCACCCTAACCCTAACCTAAACCTAAACCTAAACCTCACCCTAACCCTAACCCTACCCTCACCCTCACCGTCAGCCTAAACCTAACCCTAAAACAAACCCTCACCATGACCCTAACCCTAACCCTAAACCTCACCCTAACCCTAACCTTAATCCTCACCCTCAGCCTCACTCTCACTGTAAACTTAACCCTAACCATAACACTAACAATAACCCTAACCCTAACCCTAATCTAACCCTCACCTTCACCCTCACCCTCAACATAACCCTAACCCTAACCCTAACAATAAACCTAACCCTATCCCTAACCCTCATCCTAACCATAACCTTCACCCTAACCCTAAGCCTCACCCTAACACTTACCCTCACCCTAACAATAACCCTAACCATAACACTAACCCTAACCATAACCCTAACCCTAAAACTCACCCTAACACTAACTCTCACCCTCAACCTAGCCCTCAACCTAACCCTAACCCTGATCCCCACCCTTAACCTCACACTAACCCTAACACTAATACTGAATCTAACCCTCAGCCTCACCCTAACCCTAACCCTCACCCTTAGCATAACTCTCACCCTCAGCCTAACCTTCACCTTTACCCTTACGGTCACCTCACCCTAATCCTCACCATAACCTAAATCCTCATCCTAAACCTCACCCTAAAGGCAAACCCAACCATCACCCTAAACCTAACCCTCACATCACCCTCAGCCTCAGCCTAACCCTAAGGCTAAGCCTAACCCTAACCCTAACCCTCACCCTCATCCTAGCCCTCACCCTAACCCTAATCCTAACCCTAACCCTCATCCTAACCCTTAAACGAACCATAACCCTAACCATCATTCTAAACCTAATCCTCATCCCCAACCATAATCTCAGCCCAACCCTAAGCGTAAGCCGAACTCTAATTATAACCCTCACACACGCTCACCATCAACCTAATCCTAAACCTAACCCTAACCCTAACATTAAAACTCAACCTAACTCTCACCCCACCCTAACACTAACCCTAAACCTAACCCTCAACCTAATCCTCCCCCTAACACTAACTCTAACCCTAATCCTCACCCTCACCCTAACAATAATCCTAACCCTAAACAGCACCCTAACCCTGATCCTAACTCTCACCCTCACCCTTATTGTAACTCTAATCCTAACCTTAACTATAACACTAACCCTAAACTAACCCAAACCCTGACCCTCACCATAACTCTAACCCTAATCCTAACCCTCATCCTCACCTTAACCTTTACCCTAACCCTAACCTTAATGCTAACCCTAAACCTCATCCTAACACTCACCCTAACCCTAAAAGCCTAACCCTAAACCTCACCCTCACCCTCACGCTCTGCCTAAGCCTCCGCCTCAGTCTAAGACTAACCCTGACCCTCACACTCACCCTCATCCTAACCCTAACAGTAACACTAAACCTACCCCTAACCCTCACACTAACCCTTACCCTAACGCTAACTCTAACCCTAAACCTCACCCTCACCCTAACCCTAACCCTCACCCACACCCTCCCCATCCGCCTAACATTAAGCCTAACCCTAACCCCAACCCTAACCCTAACACTAGCCCTACCCCTCAAACTACCCCTCACCCCAACCCTAACCCTCACCCTCACCCTAGCCCATACCCAAACCATAAGCCTAAGCCTAACACTCACCCTAACCGTAACCCTCACTCTCACCCTCACCTAACTCTAACCCTAACCCTAACCCTCACACTCACCCTCACCTTAACTTTAACCCTAATCCAAACTAACACTAACCCCACACTAAAACTCACCCTATCCCCAACCCTAACCCTAACACTAACCCTAACCCTCACCATACCCCACACACTAACCCTAACCCTAACCCTCACCCTCAACCTAGCCCATACCCAAACCCTAAGCCTAAGCCTAACCCTCAAACTAACCCTCATTCTAACCCTAACCCCAACACTCACCCTAAACGTAACCCTCACCCTCACACTCACCCTAATTCTAAACCTAACCCTAACCTTAACCCTAACCCTCACACTCATCCTCACCTTAAACCTAACCCTAATAATAAACCTAACACTAAACCTCACACCCACACTAAACCTCACCCTAACTCTAACCCTAACACTAACCCTAACCTTAAACCTCAGCCTGACCCTAACCCTAACTCTAACCCTAAACCTCACCCTCACCCTAACCCTAACCCTAATCCTAAACCTCACCCTAAACCTAAACCTTACCCTAACACTTACCCTCACCCTAACACTTACACTAACCTTAATACTAACCCTCACACTAACGCTAACAATCACCCTAAACCTAAACCTCACCCTATCCGAAACCCTAACCCTCAACTTCTCCCAGCCCTCACCATAAACCTAACACACATCCTCACCCTAAACCTCACACTAACCCTAACACTAATCCTCAATCTAACCCTCACCCTCACCCTCACACTAACCAGAACCTTCACCCTTACAATAACCCTCACCCTCAGCCTAAACCTCACCTTTACTCTGTCACCCGCATCCTAACCCTCACCCCAAATCTAACACTCATCCTAACCGTAACCCTAACCATCACCCTAACCCTAACCCTCACCCTCGACTTCAGCCTCAGCCTAACCCTAAGCCTAAGCCTAACCCTAACCCTCATCCTAACTCTCAACCTAACCATTACTGGAACCATCACTCTAAACCTAATCCTCATCCCCACCATCACTAACACCAACCCTCACACTCTCGCCCTCAGCCTAACCCTAAGCCTAAGCTTAACCCAAACAGTAACCCTCACACTCACCCTCAGCCTAACCCTAATCCTAACCCTAACTCTAACCCTAAACCTAAACCTAAACCTAACCCTCACCCTAACCCTAACCCTAACCCTCAAACTAATGTTAACCCTGACACTCACTGTAATCCTAATCCTAAACCTCAAACTAACACCAACCCTCACACTCACCCTCGCCCTCAGCCTAAACCTAAGCCTAAGCCTAACCCTAACCCTAACCCTCATACTCACCCTCACCCTAACCCTAATCATAACCCTGACACTAAACCTCACCCTAACCCTAACCCTAACCCTCACGCTTGCCCTCACCCTCACCTTCACCGTAACTCTAACCCTAACCATAACAATAACACTAATCCTAACTCGAAACCTAAACATAACACTAATCCTACCCCTAACCCTCACCCTCACCCTAACCCTCATCCTCAACCTAAATCTCACCCTAACCCTAACCCTCTCCCTCACCATAACCCTAACCCTCATCCTAACCCTCACCCTAACCCTAACCCTAACCCTTAACCTCACCCTAACAATAACTCTAAACCTCACCCTCACCCTAGCCATCACCCTAACCCTAATCCTAAACCTAATCCTCATCCTAACACTCCCACCTAATCCTTAACCGAAAACCTAACTCAAAACCATCACCCTGACCCTAAACTTAACCCGAACCCTAACTGTCACCCAAATGCTAACCCTAACATGAACCCTAACCCTAACCCTCACCCTCACCCTCAGCTTAATGCTAAGCCTAATCCTAACCCTAAGCCTAACCCAAGCACTCACCCTAACACTACCCCTAATCGTAATCCAAACCCTAACCCTAACCCTCACCCTCATTCTAAACCTCACCCTAACCCTAACACTAACCCTAACCCTAACCCTCACTCTAACCCTAACACTAACACTAACCCTAACACTAACCATCACCCTAACCCTAACCCTAACCCTCAAGCTCACCCTAACCCTAACCCTAACATTAACCCTCACACTCACCCTCAACTTAATCCTAATCCTAATCCTAACCCTAATCTTCACCTTTACCCTAACCCTCACCATAACCCTACCCCTAACACCAACACTAACCCTAACCCTAACCCTAACTCTCACACTAACCCTAAGCCTAACCCTACCCCTAACCGTAACCCTCACACTTACCTTCAATCTAAACCTGATCCTAAACCTAACCCTCACCTTTACCCTTACTGTCACCCTCACCCTAACCCTACCCCTAACACTATCACTAACCCTAACCCTAAGCCTCACCATAACCCTAAACCTAAACCTCACCCCAACCCTAACCCTAACCCTCACACTCAGGCTCGGTCTAAGCCTAAGCCTAACCCTAAGCTTAAGCCTAACCCTAACCCTCACATTGACCCTCACCCTAACCCTAACACTATCACTAACGCTAACTCTAACTCTAAACTTAACCCTCACCCTAAACCTAACTCTAACCCTAACCCTAAACATAAACCACACCCTAACCCTAACCCTAACTCTCACCCTCACCATAAATGTAACACTAACCCTAACCTAACAATAACCCTAACCCTAACCTTAACCCTCATTCTAACCATAACCCTCACCCTAAACCTAACCCTCAAACTAACACTTACCCTCACCATAACACTAACCCTAACACTAACACTAACACTCACACTAACCCTAACCATCACCCTAACATTAAAACTCACCCTAAGCCTAACCTTAACCCTCACCCTCAACCTAGCCCTCACCCTAAGCCTAACCCTCATCCTCACTCTAAACCTCACACTAACCCTAAACTTAATCATCAATCTTAACCTCACCCTCACCCTCACCCTAACCCTAACCCTCACCCTAACCCTAGACCTTACCTTAATCCTCACTCTCAGCCTAACCCTCAGCTTTACCCTTACTGTCACCCTCACCCAAATCACTCACCCTAACCATAACCCTCATCATAACCTTCACCCTGACCATAATCCTAAGCATCACACTATCCCTAACCCTGACCCTCAACCTCACCATCAGCCTAACCATAAAGCCTAAGCCTAACCCTAACACTAACCCTCACGATCACTCTACCCTCACCCTAACCATAATCCTAACCCTAACCATAATCATAACCCTAAACCTAACACTAACCCTAACCATCACCCAAAACCTAATCCTCATCCCCACTCTCACCCACAGCCTAACTCTAAGTCTAAGCCTAACCTTAACCCTAACCCTCACCCTCACCCTCACCATAACCCTAATCCTAAGCCTAACCCTAACCCTAAACCTCAAGCTAACCCTCACCCTCACCCTAACCCTAACACTAAACCTAACCCTAACCCTCACCCTAACTCTCTCCCTAACCCTAATTCTAAACCTAAACCTTACCCTCACCCTCAACCTAAACCTCAACATCACCCTCACCCTCACCATAACTCTAAACCTAACCCTAAGAATAACCCTAACCCTAACACTAAACCTAACCCTAACCTTTACCCTAACTCTCTCCCTAAACCTAACTCTAACAATAAACCTAACCCTCACCCTCACCCTCACCCTCACCATAACTCTAAAACTACCCCTAACAATAACCCTAACCCTAACACTAACCTTAACCCTCACCCTCACCGTAACCCTAAACCTAACCCAAGCCCTCACCCTAAACCTAACCCTAACCCTAACCCTCACCCTCAGCCTCACCCTCACCGAAAACTTAACCATAACACTAACGATAACCCTAATCCTAACCCTAATCCTAACCATCACCCTCACACTAAACCTAACCCTAACCTTCACCCTAATCCTAAACCTCAACCTCACCGTAACCCTAACCCTAACACTCACCCTAATCCTAAACCTAACCCTAATACTAAACCTTGCCATAATGCTAACCCTAACCCTCACACTCACCCTTGCCCTCATTCTAACCCTAATCCTAACCCTAAACCTCATCCTATCCCTCACCCTAATCCTAACCCTAAACCTCGCCCTAAACCTAACCCTCACCCTCAACCTCAGCCTAAGCCTAAGCCTAAGCCTTACCCTAAACCTCACACTCAACCTCATCCTAACCCTAATCCTAATCCTAACACTAACACTAACCCTAACACTAACCCTCACCCTAACCCTCTCCCAACCCTAAATCTAAACCTAAACCTCACCCTCACCCTAACCCTAACCCTCACCCTCACCCTCAGCCTAACCCTAAGCCTAACTCTAACCCTCACCCTACCCCTCACCCTAACCCACCCACTAACCCTAACTCTAAACCTAATCCTCACCCTCAACCTAACCTTAACCCTAAACCTCACCCTATATCTCACTTTAAGCCTAACCTGCACCCTCACCCTCACCCTCACCGTAAGTCTAACCCTAACCCTAAAAATAACACTAACCATAACCGTAACCCTAACTATAAATCTCACCCTCAGCCTCACCCTCACTGCAAACTTAAACCTAACCTAAGACTAATTTTAACCCTTAACCTAACCCTAACCCTAACCCTAACTCTAACCCTAACCCTAACAATAATCCTCACCCCACCCTCACCCTCAGCCTAACCCTGTCTAACCCTAACCCTAACCCTAACTTTAACCCTAAACCTCACCCTCACCCTAACCCTATCTCTAAACCTAACCCTAAACCTCAGCCTAACCCTATCCCTAACCCTACCCGCACACTCACCCTCATGGTAATTCTAACCCTAACCCTAACAATAACACTAACCCTAACCCTAATCATCACCCTAACCCTAATCCTCAACCCCAGCCTCACCCTCAGCCTAATCCTAAGCCTAAGCCTAAGCCTAACCCTCACACTCACCCTCACCCTAACCCTAATCGTAACACTAACCCTATCCCTAAACCTCAACCTAACCCTCACCCTCACCCTAATGCTAACAGTAAACCTAACCCTAACCCTCACCTTCACCCTCCCCCTCACCCGAATTCTAACCCTAAACCTCACCAGCACCCTAACCATAACCCTAACCCTAACCCTAAACCTCACCCTAAAACTCACCCAAAACCTCACCCTCACTCTCACCATGACCGTAACTCTAACCCTAACCCTAACAATAATACTAACCCTAACCCTAACCCTAACCCTAACACTAACCATAAACCTCACCCTGAACCTCACCCTCACCGCAAACTTAACACTAACCATAACACTAACAATAACCCCAAACCTAACACTAACCCTAACCATAACCATAACCCTCACCCTAAAACTAACCCTAGTCCTAACACTAACCCTCACCCTAACCCTAACCCTCATCCTCACCCTAAACCTCATTCTAACCTTAACACTAATCCTCAATCTAATCCTCACCCTCACCCTAAGCCTAACCCTAATCCTCACCCTAACCCTCAACATGACCATTACTGTCACCCTCACTCTAACCCTCACCCTAACCCAAATCCTCATCCTAACCCTCACCCTAACCATGAACCTAACCATCATGCTAACCCTAACCCTCAACCTCACCCTCTGCCTCAGCCTAAAGCCTATGCCTAACTCTACCCTAATCCTCACCCTCACCCTACCTCTCACCCTAACCCAAATCCTAACCCTGACCCTCATCCTAACCGTAACCCTAAAAATAACCCTAAACCTGACCCTAACCCTCATTCTAAACATAAAACTCACCCTAACACTAACCCTCACCCTAACACTTACCTTCACCCTAAAACTAACCCTAAACCTAACACTAACCCTCACACTAATTCTAACGATCACCCTAACACTAACACTCACCCTAACCCTAAACCTAACCCTCATCCTCACCCTAGACCTGAACCTAATCCTAACCCTCATCCTCACTCTAAACCTCACACTAACCCCAAAAACCAATCCTCAATCTAAACAACACCTTAACCCTAACCCTAAACCTCACCCTAAACCTAACCCTCACCCTTAATGTAATCCTCATTCTCAGCCTAACCCTCATCCTTACCCTAACTGTCACCCTCATCCTAACCCTCACTCTACCCTAAAGCTCATCCTAACCCTCACACTGACCATAACCCTAAGCATCACCCTAATCCTAACCCTAACCCACAACCTAACCCTAACACTCACTCTCACACTAACCCTCACACTAACACTAACTCTCACCCTAAACCTCACCCTCACCCTAACCCTAACCCTCAACCTCACCCTCACCCTCAGCCTAACCCTAAGCCTAACCCTAAACCTCACACCCACCCTCACAGTAACCCTAATCCTAATCCTAACCATAACCCTAACCCTCACCCTAACCCTAACACTAACCATAACATTAACCCTAACACTAACCCTAACCCTAACCCTCACCCTAACCCTAACTCTAAAATTAAACCTCACCCTCAACCTAACCCTAACCCTAAACCTCACTCTAACCCTAACCCTAAACCTCACCCTCAAGCTAGCCCTCATCCTAACCCTAATCCTAACCCTAACCCTCACCTTAACCCTCACCCTAACCCTCCCCCTAACCCTCACCCTAACCCTAATTCTAACATTCATCCTAAACCTAAACCTCACCCTCAACCTCACCCTCAGCCTAACCCTAAGCCTAACCCTTAACCTAACCCTAACCCACACACTCACCCTCACCCTAACCCTAATCCTAATCCTAACCCTAACTCTAACCCTAACCCTCACACTAACTCTCATCCTAACCCTAACCTAACACTAACCCTAACCCTAACCGTCAACCTAACCCTCACCCTAAGCCTATCTAACCCTAAACCTCACCCTACCCCTAACCCTAACTCCAACTCTAATCCTAACCCTAAACCTCACACTAACCCTAACCCTAACCTCACCCTCATCCTCACCCTCAACGTAACACTAAACCTAAAATTAAAAATAACCCTAACACGAACCCTAACCCTCAACCTAACTGTAACCCTCACCCTAACCTTAACCATCACCCTAACACTAACCGTAACCCTAACACTAACCCTCACTCTAACCCTAAAACTCCCCCTCACCCTAAACCTCACCCTAACCCTAACTCTAACCCTAACCATCAACCTCACCCTAGCCCTCACCCTAACCCTAATTCTAACTCTTACCTTCACCTAACCCTCAACCCTTATCCTCACCCTAAACCTCACACTAACCCTAACCCTAATCCTCAATCTAACCCTCCCCCTCACCCTAACCCCTAACTGTCACACTTACCCGAACCCTCACCCTAACCGTAACCCTCACCCTTATCTTAACCCTCACCTACAGCCTAACCCTCAACTTTACCCTTACCTTCACCCTCACCTTAACACTCAATCTATCCCTAAACCTCATCCTAAACTGCAAGCTAACCATAACACTAACCATCACCCAACCCTAACTCTCACCCTCAATCTCACCCTCACCCTAACCCTAATCCTAACCCTAACCCTAATCCTAACCCTAACCCTCACCCTCAGCCTCACGCTCACTCCAAAATTAACCTTAACCATAACACTAACAATAAACCTAACCCTAACCCCAATCCTAACCCTCAACCTCACCCTAACCCTAATCGTAACCCAAACCCTCACCCTAACCCTAAACCTCACCCTCACTGTAACCCTAACCCTCATCCTAACCCTTACCCTAACCCTAATCATCACCCTCAGTGTAACACTAACCCTCACCCCCAACATCACCCTCAGCCTAACCCTAAGCCTAAGCCTAACCCTAACACTAACCCTCACACTCAAACTCACCCTAACCCTAATCCTAACCCTAACCCTATCCCTAAAAATCAACCTAACCCTAACCCTCAACCTAACCTTCCCACTAACTCTAACTCTAAACCTAATCCTCACCCTCAACCTAACTCTAACCCTAAACCTTACCCTAAATCTCACCGTAAACCTAACCCTCACCCTCACCCTCACCGAAACTCTAACCCTAACCCAAAGAGTAACACTAACCATAACCCTAACCCTAACCATAAACCTCACCCTCAGCCTCACTCTCACTGCAAACTTAAACCTAACCATAACACCAACATTTACCTTACACTAACCCTAAACCTAACTCTAACCCTAACCCTAACCCTAATCCTCACCCCCACCCTCACCCTCATCCTAACCCTAAGCCTAACCCTAAAATTAACCCTAACATTAACCCTAAACCTCACCCTCAACCTAAACCTATATCTAAACCTAACCCTAAACCTCAGCCTAACCCTAACCCTAACCCTACCCGCACCCTCACCGTCATGGTAACTCTAACCCTAACACTAACAATAACACTAACCCTAACCCAAATCATCACCCTAACCCTAATCCTCACCCCCAGCCTCACCCTCACCTTAATCCTAAGCCTAACCCTAACCCTAACCCTCACCCTCACCCTCACGCTAACTCTAATCCTAACCCTAACCCTATCCCTAAAGCACAACCTAACCCTCACGCTCACCCTAATACTAACACTAAACCTAACCCTAACCCTCACCCTAACCCTCCCCCTCACCCTAACTCTAACCCTAAACCTCACCAGTACCCTAAACCTAACCCTAACCTTAACCCTAAACCTCAACCTAAACCTCACCCTAACCCTCACCCTCACTCTCACCATGACCGTAACTCTAACCCTAACCCTAATAATAATACTAACCCTAACCCAAACACTAACACTAACCATAACCCTCACCCTGAGCCTCACCCTCGCCGCAAACTTAACACTAACCATAACACTAACAATAACCCTAACCCTAACCCTAAGCCAAACCCAAACCCTTACCCTAACCCTAACCCTAACCCTAACCCTAATCCTAACCCTAAAACTAACCCTAACCCTAAACCTAACCCTAAACCTCATCCTAAACCTCACCCTAAACATAACCCTAAACATCACCCTAAACCTAACCCTAACCCTCATTCTAACCCTCACACTAACCCTAACCCTAACACTAACCCTAACTCTAACCCTAAACCTCACTATCACCCTAAACCTAACTCTAACCCTAACCCTAAACCTAAACCTCACCCTAACCTTAACCTAACCCTCACCCTCACCCTCAGCTTAACCGTTACCCAAACCCTAAAATAACCCTAAGCCAAACCCTAACCCTAACCCTCACCCTCACCGTAACCCTAACCCTAACCCAAGCCCTCAACCTAAACATAACCTTAACCCTAACCCTAAACCTCACCATAACCCTAACCCTAAACCTCACCCTCAGCCTCACCCTCACCTTAAATTTAACCTTAATCATAACACTAACAATAACCCTAACCCTAAACCTAATCCTAACCCTCACCCTCACCCTAACACTAACCCCAACCCTAACCCTCACCCTAACCCTAAACCTAACCCTAATCCTAAATCTCGCCATAATTCTAATCCTAACCCTCACCCTCACACTAGCCCTCATGCTAACTCTAATCCTAACACTAAAGCTCATCCTAACCGTCACTCTAATTCAAAACCTAACTATCACCAAACACTAACACTCACCCCCACCCTCACCCTCAGCCTAAGCCCAAGCGTAACCCTAACCCTCACACTCACGCTCACCCAAACCTAATCCTAAACCTAACCCTAACCCTAAACCTCAAACTAACCCTCACCCTAACCCTAACCCTAACACTAACCCTAACCCTAAACCTGACCCTAAACCTAACCCTGACCCTAACCCTAACCCTGACCCTAACCCTAACCATAACCCTAACACTAACCCTCACACTAATCCTAACACTCACCCTAATCCTAAACCTCACCCTAACCCTAACCCTAACCCTAAACCTCACCCTCACCCTAGCCCACACCCTAACCCTAATTCTAACCCTTACCCTCACCTAACCCTAACCCTCATCCTCACCCTAAACCTCACATTAAACCTAACCCTCATCCTCACCCTAACCCCTAACCCTTACACTTACCTTAACCCTCACCCTAACCCTAATCCTCACCCTTATCTTAACCCTCACCCACAGCCTAACCCTCAACTTTCCCCTTACCATCACCCTCACCCTAACACTCACCCTATCCCTAAACCTCATTCTAACCTTCAAGCTAACCGTAACCCTAACCATCAACCTAACCGTAACTCTCACTCTCAATCTCACCCTCAGCCTAAACCTCAGCCTCAGCCTAACCCTAACACTAACCCTCACCCTCACCCTAGCCCTCACCCTAATGGTAACCCTAAACCTCATCCTGTCACTCTAATTCTAAACCTAACTATCACCAAACACTAATCCTCACCCCCCCCCTCACCAACAGCCTAAGCCCAAGGGTAACCCTAACACTCACACACACCCTCACCCAAACCTAATCCTAAACCTAACCCTAACCCTAACCCTAAACCTCAAACTAACCCTCCCCCTAACCCTAACCCTAACACTAACCATAACCCTAACCCTGACCCTAAACCTAACCCTGACCCTAACCCTAACCCTGAACCTAAACCTAACCATAACCCTATCACTAACCCTCACACTAACCCTAACTCTCACCCTAACCCTAAACCTCACCATAACCCTCAACCTCACCCAAATCCTCAACCTCAACCTAACCCTAATCCTAACCCTAAGCTTCACGCTCAGCCTCATCCTCACTGCAAACATAACCTTAACCATAACACTAACAATAACCCTAACCCTAACCCTAACCCTAACCCTCACCCTAACCCTAATCCTAACCCTAAACCTCACCCTAACCCTAAACCTTACCCTCACCATAACACTAACCCTCATCCTAACCCTCACCCTAACCCTAATCCTCATCCTCAACAAGACACTAACCTTCACCCCCACCCTCAACATCAGCCTAACCCTGAGCCTAAGCCTGACCCTAACCCTAACCCTCACACTCACAGTCACAGTAACCCTAATCCTAACCCTAGCCCTAACCATAAACCTCACCCTCAGCCTCACTCTCACTGCAAACTTAACCCTAACCATAACACTAACAGTAACCCAAACCCTAACCCTAACTCTAACCCTAAACCTAAACCTAATCCTAATCCTCACCCCCACCCTCAGCCTCAGCCTAACCCTAAGCCTAACCCTAACACTAACCCTAACCCTAACCCTAAACCTCACCCTCACCCTAACTCTATCTCTAAACCTAACCTTAAACCTCACCTTAACCCTAACCCTAAACCTCACCCGCACCCTCACCCTCACCGTAACTCTAACCCTAACCCTAACAATAACACTAACCCTAAGCCTAACCATCACCGTAACCCTAATCATCACTCCCATCCTCACCCTTAGCCTAAGCCTAAGCCTAAGCCTAACCCTAACCATAACCCTCACCCTCACACTGACCCTAACCCTAACCCTAACCCTAACCCTATCCCTGAACCTCAACCTAACCCTCACCCTCCCCCTAATGCTAACACTAAACCTAAACCTAACCCTCTCCTTCACCCTAACTCTAAACTTAAACCTCACCAGCACCCTAACCGTAACCTTGAAACTAAACCTCACCCTAAACCTCACCCTAACCCTCACCCTCACCCTCACTCTCACTGTGACCGTAACTCTAACCCTAACCCTAACAATAACACTAACTTTAACCCTAACCCTAACACTAACACTAACCATAACCCTCAAATGAGCCTCAACCTCACTGCAAAATTAACACTAACCATAACACTAACAATAACCCTAACCTTAACCCTAAGCCGAACCCTAAACCTAATCCTCACCTTAACCCTAACCATAAACTTAACCCTAACCCTAACCCTAACCCTGAAAGTAACACTAACCCTAACCCTCACCTTCACAATCCGCCTAAGCCTAACCCGAACTCTAACACTCACCCTAACACTCACCCTAAACCTAACCCTTACACTAACCCTAACTCTAACCCTAACCCTATACCTAAACTTCAACCTAAACCTAACCCTAACCCTAAGACTAACCCTCACCCTAACCCTAACCTAATACTAACCCTAACCCTAACCCTCACACTAACCCTCACCCTAAGCTTAACTCTAACCCTAAACCTCACCCTAACCCTAACCCTAACTCTAACTCTAATCCTAACCTTAAACCTCACCCTAACCCTAACCCTAACCCTCACCCTCACCCTCAAAGTAACCCTAAGATTAAAATTGAAAATAACCCTAGCAGGAACCCTAACCCTCAACCTATCTGTAACCCTAACCCTAAACCTAACCCTCACACTAACCCTCCCCTTAACCCTAACTCTAAACCTAAAGCTCACCAGCACCCTAACCCTAACCTTAAACCTAAACCTCACCCTAAACTTCACCCTTACCCGCACCCTCACCCTCACTCTCACCGTGACCGTAACTCTAACTCTAACCCTAACAATAACACTAACCTTAACCCTAACCCTAACCCTAACACTAACCATAACCCTCAACCTGAGCTTCACCCTCACTGCAAACTTAACACTAAACATAACACTAACAATAAACCTAACCTTAACCCTAAGCCTAAGCCTAACCCTAACCCGCACCTTAACCCTAACCATAAACCTAAAACTAACCCTAACCCTAACCCTAAAAGTAACACTAACCCTAACCATAACCCAAAACCTCATCCAAACCCTCACCCTAAACCTAACGCTAACCCTCACCCTAACCCTAACCCTCACCCTCACAATCCGCCTAAGCCTAACCCGAACTCTAACCCTCACCCTAACCCTCACCCTAAACCTAACCCTAACACTAACCCTAACTCTAACCCTAAACCTCACAATCAACCTAATCCTAACTCTAACCCTAACCCTATACCTAAACCTCAACCTAAACCTAACCCTAACCCTAACCTAACACTAACGCTAACCCTAACCCTCACACTAACTTTCACCCTAAGCCTAACTCTAACCCTAAACCTCACCCTAACCCTAACCCTAACTCTAACCCTAATCCTAACCTTAAACCTCACCCTAACCCTAACCCTAACCTTCACCCTCACCCTCATCCTCAACGTAACCCTAAACTTAAAATTAAAAATAATCCTAGCAGGAAACCTAACCCTCAACCTATCTGTAACCCTAACCCTAAACCTAACCCTCACCATAACACTTACCCTCACCCTAACCCTTACCCTAACTCTAACCCTAATCCTAAACCTAAATCTCACCCTAACCCTAACCCTAACCCTCACCCTCACACTCAATCTCACACTCACCCTAACCCTATTCCTAATCCTAACCCTAACCCTCACCCTCAGCCTCACCCTCACTCCAAAAGTAACCTTAACCATAACACTAACAATAAACCTAACTCTAACCCTAATCCTAACCCTCACCCTCACCCTAACCCTAATCCTAACCCTAACCCTCACCCTAAACCCTAACCCTCACCCTCACTGTAATTCTAAACCTCATCCTAACCCTCACCCTATATCTAATCCTCACCCTCACTGTAACACAAACACTCACTCCCACCCTCACCCTCAGCTTAACCCTAATCCTAAGCCTAACCCTAACATTAACCCTAACTTTAACCCTAACCTCACCCTCACCCTAACCCTATCTCTAAAAGTAACCCTAAACCTCAGCTTAACCCTAACCCTAACCCTACCCGCACCCTCACCCTCAATTTAACTCTAACCCTGACCCTAACAATAACACTAACCCTAAGCCTAACCATCACCCTAACCCTAATCCTCACCGCCAGCCTCACCCTCAGCCTAACCCTAAGCCTAACCTTAACCCTATCCCTAAAAATCAACCTAACCCTAACCCTCACCCTAACCCTCCCACTAAACCTAACTCTAAACCTAATCCTCACCCTCAACCTAACCCTAACCCTAAACATCACCCTAAATCTCACCTAACCCTCATCCTCACCCTCACCTCACCCTCACCGTAACTCTAACCCTAACCCTAAAAATAACACTAACCATAACCCTAAACATAACCATAAACCTCACCCTCAGCCTCACCCTCACTGCAAACTTAAACCTAACACTAACCATAACACTAATATTAACCCTTACTGTAACCATAACGCTAACCCTAACACTAACTCTAACCCTAACCCTAACCCTAATCCTCACGCCCACGCTCAGACTCATTCTAACCCTAAGCCTAACCCTAACATTAACCCTAACTTTAACCCTAACCTCACCCTCACCCTAACCCTATCTCTAAACCTAACCCTAAACCTCAGCTTAACCCTAACCCTAACCCTACCCGCACCCTCACCCTCAATTTAACTCTAACCCTGACCCTAACAATAACACTAACCCTAAGCCTAACCATCACCCTAACCCTAATCCTCACCGCCAGCCTCACCCTCAGCCTAACCCTAAGCCTAAGCCTAACCCTAACCCTCACCCTCACCCTCACCCTAACCCTAATCTTAATCCTAACCCTATCCCTAAACCTCAACCTAACCCTCCCCCTCACCCTAACTCTAATCCTAAAACTCACCAGCACCCTAATCCTAACCCTAACCCTAATGCTAAACCTCACCCTAAACCTCACCCTAACCCTCACCCTCACTCTCACCATGACCGTAACTCTAAACCTAACCCTAACAATAATACTAACCCTAACCCAAACCCTAACACTAAACATAACCCTCAGCCTGAGCCTCACCCTCACTGCAAACTTAACACTAACCATAACACTAACAATAACCCTAACCCGAAACCTAATCCTAAACTTACACCTAACCCTAAACCAAACCCTCAGCCTAATCCTAACACTAAACCTAACCCTAATCGTAACCCTAAAACTAACCCTAACCATAACCATAACCACAAACCTCATCCTAACAGTCACCCTAAACCTAACCTTAACCCTCACCCTAACCCTAACCCTAACCCTGACCCCCACGCTCGGCCTAAGCCTAAGCCTAAGCCTAACCCGAACTCTAACCCTCACCCTAACCCTAACCCTAACACTAACCTTCACTTTAACCCTAAACCTCACCCTCACCCTAACCCTAACACTAACCCTCACCCTAACCCTAACCCTCACCCTCACTGTAACCCTAACATTAACCCTCACCATAACCATAAACCTAACCCTAATCCTAAACCTCACCATAATGCTTACCCTTAACCTCACCCTCACCCTTGCCCTCACCCTAACCCTAATCCTAAACTTAACCTCATCCTAAACCTCACCTTAATCCTAAACCTAACCCTCACCCTCACCCCCAGACTAACCCTAACCCTAACCCTCACACTCAACCTCATCCTAACCCTAATCCTAACACTCACCCTAACACTAACCCTAACCCTCACCCTAACCCTCCCCCAAACACTAACTCTAAATCTAAACCTCACACTCACCCTAACCCTAACTCTAACCCTAACCTTAAACCTAAACCTCAACCTAACCCTAAATCTTACCATCAGCCTCACCCTCACCGTAACCTTAACCCTAACCCTAACCCTAACAAAAACCCTAAACCTAACCCTAACCCTAACCCTAACCATAACCCTCACCCTAACGGTAACCCTCACCCTAACACTTACCCTCACCCTAACCCTCAACGTAACCTTAACCCTAACCCAAACAATAACCCTAAAGCTAACACTAACCCTAACCATAACCATAACCCTCACCCTAACGCTATAACTCACCCTAACACTAACCCTCACCCTAAAACTAACCCTAGTCCTAATACATACCCTCACACTAACCCTAACCATCACCTTAACCCTAAACCTCAACCTAACAGTATCCCTAACCCTCTCCCTCACGCTAGCCCTCACATTAACCCTTACCCTCATTCTAAACCTAAACCTAACCCTCACCCTAACCTTAACGCTAAACCTCACATTAACCCTAACCCTCATCCTCAACATCAACCTCACCTTAACCCTAACCCTAACACTAATCCAAACGCTAACCCTCACACTCACTCTCAACCTAACTCTAAACCTAACCCTAAACAAAACCCTCACCCTAATCCTAACCCATCCCTGACCTTCACCCTAACCCAAACCCTATTCCTAACCCTAACCCTCACCCTCACCCTAAACCTTACCCTCACCCTAACCCTAAAACTAACCCTCATCCTAACACTAACCATAACCCTAATCCTCACCCTAACCTTAACTCTAACACTATCCCTCACCCAAACCTTAATCCTCAACCTCACCCTCAACCTCACCCTGACCCTGACCCTAACCCTCACTCAAAAATAACCATAACCCTAACCCTTACACTAAACCTAACTCTGACACTCACCCTCACCCTCAACCTAAGCCTAACCCTACACCTAAGCCTAATCCTAAACCTAACTCTCACTCTCACCCTCACCCTAAACCTAAACCTTACCCTAACCCTAACCCTAACCCTAGTACTCACCTAACGCTTACCCTCACCGTCACCCTAATCCTAAACCTAACCCTCACCCTAAACCTAACCCTAACCTCACCCTCACCGTAACCCTAACACTAACCCTAACCCTCACCCTAAACCTATCCTTAACCTTAATGCTATCCCTAACCCTCAACCGTCCGGTAAACCTCCCTATAACCCTTACCCTCACCCTATCCTTCACCCTAACCCTAACCCTAACACTAAACCTAAACCCCATCCTCACCATGAATCTAACCCTAAGTCTCACCCTCTCCCTCAACCTCACCCTAACCCTAACCCAAACCCTCAACCGAACCCTCACCCTAACGCTCACCCTAACCCTCAACTTAACCCTAACCCTCACCCTCACCTTAAACCTTACCCTCACCCTAAACCTAACCCTAAACCGAACGATAACACTCACCCTCACCTAACCTAACCTGGATCCTAACCCTCACCCTAAACCTCAACCTAACTCTAACGCTATCCCTAAACCTCACCCTCACCCTAAACCTCATCCTAACCCTTACCCTGACTATAACCCTAACCCTAACCCTAATCCTCACCATAACCCTAACCCTCACACTAACCCTAACCCTCACCCACACCCTAAAACTCACCCGAACCCGAACCCGAACCCTCACCCTAACCCGACCCTAAACCTAACCCTCACCCTAAACCTAACTATAACCCTCACCCTCATACTAACACTAACCCTCACCTTAACCCTCACCCTAAAACTCACCGTAACCCTAACACTAACACTAAACCTCAATCTCATCGTAATCCTCACACTTATCCTTATCCTCACACTAACCTTAACCCTAACCCTAATCCTCACATTAACCCTAACCCTCACACTAACCCTAACCCTACACCTCACCCTACCCTCACCTTAACCCTAACCCTAACCCTCACCCTAACTCTAACGCTATCCCTAAACCTCATCCTCACCCTAAACCTCATCCTAACACTTACCCTCACTATAACCCTAACCCTAACCCTAACCCTAATCCTCACCATAAACCTAAACCTCACCCTAACCCTAACCGTCACCCACACCCTAAAACTCACCCGAACCCGAACCCGAACCCTCAACCTAACCCGACCCTAATACTCACCCTAACCCTAACCCTCAATCTAAACCTAACTCTAACCCTCACCCTCATACTAACCCATACCCTCACCTTAACCTTCACACTAACCCTCACTCTAACCCTAACGCTAACCCTAAACCTCACTCTCACCCTAACCCTCACCCTTATCCTTATCCTCACACTAACACTAAGCCTAACCCTAATCCTCACATTAACAATATACCTCACCCAAACCCTACCCCACCCCCTCAACCTACCCTTCACCCTAACCCTAACCCTCACCCTCACCCTAACCCTCACCATCAACTTAACCCTCACCCTAACACTAACCATCACATACACCCTAAAACGCACCCTCATCCTAACCCTCACCCTCACGCTAACCCTAATCCTAACCCTAACCCTAAACCTAACCCTAATGCTAACACTAAACCTCAACTACACCATCACTCTCACCCTAACCCTTACCCTCAACCTCAACCTCACCCTAACCCTAACCCTAATATTAACCCACACCCTAACACTAACACTAACTCTACCCCTCAGCCTAACCATCACCCTAAACCTAACCCTAACCCTAATCCTCACCCTATCCCTAACCCTAACCCTATCCTTCACCCTAACCCTCACCCTCACCGTACCCCTAATGCTACAT